>NC_135816.1:59045803-59671420 GCF_964213995.1 Mustelus asterias
AATGTTCATATTTTCTTACCATAACACACATAGAACTAATGAATCTATGAGTTTCTTAAGCATATAGGTAATCTGCTGATTTCTGGAAGTTTCTTTTATTGCACACAGTGATTTGTGAGATTACCATTGTTGGAAGTTGTTCCTGGTTATTTTTCGGATCTTGTCCTAGAAGAAATTTGGAGTGTATGTTGGTTGAGGATCTGGAATGGATCGGATTTGTCCTTGGTTACGCCTAAGCAATTCCCTTAGAAATGAGGATTTTTCCGGGGAATGTATAGAGACTAGAGACAAGAAACTAAAGAGATCCAGACATTTTCAAAGCTTGTCCTTATCTTGAAGAATTGACATATCCTTTATTGTATTTGGATTGAGACATTTGCCAGCATTGGAATAAATAGAACTAAAGAAACTGATCTGCAGGTTGATGGTGCATTTCAGATGGTTGAACACCAATTCTTCATTATGGTGCCACTTGTATTAATAAGTGCAGGTTATGGTCATGTTCTTGCTTTGTTCTTCCCACAACAGCTATATCATCTGTGCAACAGACCCATCCTGGTACAGTGCATAAAATGTGGTCTATGTGAGCTTGAAAGAGATCCTAGCTAACAAATAGCCCAAAAGGAAGTTGTTGAAAGTTGTATCATCTGAATGGATATGAAATGTAGTAAGCTTTTGGGACTTCTCCACGAGATGTATTGACCAGTAACCCTGCCTGGCATCAGATTTTGAGAAATATTTGCACCTGAACACCTCTGGTTTAACTCTTCTATTGTGGATATTTTATAAGGACAACATTTCAAAGCTGAGATGTTGTGGATCAAGGCATATTCTCACTGATCCTTATTGCATGCGTGGTTGAGCTGCACCAATCTAAATGCTTCTTGCACATGTCCAATGATTCTGTCTTTCTCCATTTGTCTAGTTCGACATTCATTTTGTCTTGTGAGTGGATACTGCACTTATGTGGTGGATCAATTGATGGGCTTGCATTCTCCTGCAAGTGTAATGTTGCAGCTCTTTTGAAACTGCCAATTCTGCCAAAACAGCCTGGATATTTTGATGCCAGGGTATGAACTAAAGTGAGAGTAGTAGTTTCTGAGATCAATTTACCATGTGATGTCTGATTGATTCCATGAATTGTTACTAGTGTATGCTCGTAAACCTGTAATCACTGGACCTTTAATTTCTACACCGTGGAATGTCGGTGGAATGCATGAGGATTGATTGTACTTGCACCCCATTGAAATGAGTCCTGCACATGGAATTAGTGAACCTATGTATGCTGAAAGGTTCACAGCAGTAGATGTCACCATGAATTTCCATGTCTGTAGATGCACATTTAGAATTCACAGGGGTAGTATGTTGGCACTTGCCCATATGTAAATCTTGACCAATGACAACTAATTACCAACTTCCTTTGGGCAGAATTTGAATCTTGGCAAACTCTTTGGATGATGTGATGGCATCTTCTTTTCCACGAGGCTGAAGGTGTGAAATACATGTTCACCACTCTTCGTCATGCGGAACACATCAATGTCATTATCTGGTTTATAAATCACCTCCTGTATATGTTTCTGAAGGGATGCTGAATGGTCATTCTTATTGCTTGAAGGTAGCTCTTGTGTATGATCTGTTTGGATCAGTGCACAACTCTTGGTAGCTGTATCAGCCTTTGTTCTAGTGCACAGCTTCTGTCAATGGCCCTTCTACCACATGTCTCACAATATTAATGAAAAGCTAGGTATTTCTTTGGTGCATGCAGAAGACCACATCTTTCACATTTCGTGCCTGGTTTCGCTGTTTTAGTGAGTATGTCAACAATTTGTACTTAGAATCTGTAAGCTTTGTCAATCTGCAAGAATTTTTGAGGTTGTCCAGCAGATCATTCTGGAATGCTTCCATGGGAGTGGATGTGATCGCCAACGCAACAACTTTGTCTGCTGGAAAAATCACAGAATGTACCCTTCTCTCTGCATCTGTTGATGAAGTGGTCTATGACTTCTATAGGATATTGTCAAAATATCATGAAATCTAGATATTACCAGTCTTCCAATGTAATCTATAACTTTTGGGAATTCTTTAGCTCTACATCTGTTAAGCCTGACGTATTCAGCCTGTATAGACCTTCATTCCCAAACACTAGGTGAATTTTTGTGGCTTGCTTGTCTGGTTCATACACACCCGAGTCCTGAGATGATAAAATGTTTGAATTTGGATAGTAGGACAGCGGCATCCCAATTCAAATTGGAGAATTTTGTGGAGGTTCTGAGAATATCCCCTTGACCTTCTCTTTCCTGTAGTACCTGATGTAACTGATTTTGTACAAGTTTCTGAAACTCCACCCACAAGGACGAGTTGTGGTGGGAAATGCATCTTTGATTTTTATTCAATTTATTGAATACGCTCTTTTTTCTCTGGAGCGTAGAAGGCTGAGGGGGTGATCTTATAGAGGTCTATAAAATAATGAGGAGATAGATCAGCTAGATAGTCAATATATTTTCCCAAAGGTAAGGGAGTCTAAAACTAGAGGGCATAGGTTTAAGGTGAGAGGGGAGAGACAGAAAAGGGTCCAGCGGGACAATTTTTTCACACAGAGGGTGGTAAGTGACTGGAACAAGCTGCCAGACGTAGTAGTAGAGAAGGGTACAACTTTGTCTTTTAAAAAGCATTTAGACATGAGTAAGTTAGCTATAGAGGGATATGAGCCAAGTGGACAATTGGAACTAGCTTAGTCATTAAAAAAAAGGGTGGCATGGACAAGTTGGGCCAAAGGGCCTGTTTCTATGCTGTAAACCTCTATGACTCTTTGATTCTATTGTTCAGCACCTCCCAAAGCCACCTGGTTTAATTGCAACTTTCTCTGGCCTGATTTTTATGACTTTTTTGATTCTCCTTGCTCACTAATAATCTGGCCCACACCCCAGTCACTTGTTTTCCCCAGCTGAGCTAACCTAGTGCTGATCCCAGCAACACGCTGTCCCACTCACTGCAATGACAAATTAGGCACTGCAAGCTCACCACGGGGGAGCTAATAACATTATTAGCAAGCAAGAAGCTAACATATATGCAATTAATACCAGCTCTTATGTGTATGTGTGTGTGAGTTGCTCAAAGCAGGCCAAGGGGCATAGAAAATACGGGACCATGGAGCAAGAGTTCTGGAAGAGCCATTTGAGGTGAGAACCAAAGTCTTCACCATCAGGCACACACTTTTACATCTTTAAGTTGCAGTCCAAATCAAGGTTTAGAGAGCAAAGCCTGAAACATTCAGGTTGTAGTTCGCTGGATCTCAGGACACATTTCCCTTCTAATGATGTCATGCTGCTATCTCTAAGAGTCATATTACAACATTTGTCACGTTTTGCCTGAAATGCAGATAATACACAGGACTGCCACAGACCATGACTGTTGACATGATATCAAGCATTGACCTGCGTGGTGCATTGAATATGGTGGAAGCAGAGATGAATGTTAAGTGAGTGGAATCCCTTTTGGTTGCGATACCACTCAGAAATTACATGAGGTGCTCAAGAGGTGCATATATGCAGTTAATACCACCCATGTACTTTAGAGAAGTTTCCAATACTGGGAAGAGAGGATAAATGTATTCAACTCACTTTGCTTGGACTCTATTGTCTTCCAGCCAGGAAGAAGCCTGACACATAAACATTCATGGCTATGCATACTTTCCCAGCCACTGGCAATGCTGTATTGCAGCCTTGCTCTGTGGGTGCAGTTCAGACCTCAACAGGCAACAGATTTCAGTGGGCACCTCCTTAGTGAAGTGCAGGTATCTGTCCCAGTGTTCCTCATTGAGGATGAGATAGGACAAATGTTTCCTGAAAACCCTGAATGGATATGGCCCGTGACTTAGAGCCCTTTTCCCTACTCCTCCCTGTCTCTCATCGGGCACTTTGTGCTTCACTGTGTCGCCATTGCTCATTCTCCTTCTTGTGTTGCAGGCCAAGGGACATAGAAAATAATGGACCATGGAGCAAGAGTTCTGAAAGAGCCATTTGAGGTGAGAACCAAGGTCTCCACCATCAGTCACACACTTTTACATCAGCATCTTTAAGTTGCAGTCCAAATCAAGGTTAAGAGAGCAAAGCCTGAAACATTCAGGTTGTAGTTCGCACCACTTGTGGCAAATCAGTGCTACATGCTAACTGGTGTCAAGATCTGCAAATGTGCCTACTTCTGGCGCATGTTCCTTATACTTATGCTCACACCCTTAACAAAAATCTGGCATTATTTTGTTTCCAGGATTGGATCAGAATGGAGGAGGAGGGGCAAGGAGATAATGGCACCAATGTCATGTGTCACAAAGTCAAAGCTCTGTTCCTGACTGTGCCAATTTCATAAAAGTGGGAGGACAGTGGGGAAAGTGAAGTCGCCCACATTGTTAATTGAGTGCATTTAGGTAATTAAGCAGATCATTAAAGAGCTGCTTTTGTAAAATGCAAACATTTTCAAGGGTGGGTAGTCATTGGGAGTTGTATGAAGCTTGACAGCTCCAGCTATTGGGAAAAGGGGAGGCTACATAGGAAAAGCTTTATGTACTTTTAAAATGTGGAAGTTTTGAAGAACATCTATTCCACATAAAGTTTTGAACATGAACACTTGCCAACCCTATCCTGGGTTCCATCTGCTCTGACCAATTGGAAGATCCAGATGCTTTCATATATGTTAAACAGCCAAAGTCAATGACTGCTGAGTTGGGCCAGAACATGGACCAATCCCTAGGGCCCCACCTCCAAATCCCTGGATCCTGCCTCCCTGTCCCTCACCCCCAGCCACTGAGTTATCATCACTCTCCACCCCTCACCTCCATTCATAGAATCCCTACAGAGCAGAAGGAGGCCATTCAGCCCATCAAGTCTGCACCGACCACAATCCCACCCAGATCCTATTCCCGTAACCCCACGTATTTACCCTGCTAGTCCCCCTGATAATAGGGTCAATCTATCATGGCCAATCAACCTAATCATTCGACTGTGGGAGGAAACCGGAACACTCAGAGGAAACCCATGCAGACACGAGGAGAACGGGCAAACTCTACACAGACAGTGACCCAAGGCTGGAATTGAACCTGGGTCCCTAGCACTGTGAGGCAGCAATGCTAACCACCATGCCACCATGCCGCCCACTCAAATCGGAAAATTTGTCTGCTTCCCAACTGAGGAGCGTTTGTGACTTGGAAACAGACCTGATTGTGGATTCCTGCCTACTCAGCTAACATCTGGTGGAGAAGCATTCTCCTTTGGTGTGGACACTGCGCAGAATTTTAACAACTAAACAACGAGGAACACCACAGACAGTTACCTGCAGATCCGACCAAAGAACACACCCGTCAACTCAACACTCTGATCAAGACCTTTGATCCGGACCTTCAGAACACCCTCCGTGCTCTCATCCCACGTACTCCCCGCGTTGGAGATCTCTACTGCCTCCCGAAGATACACAAGGCAAACACACCCGACCGTCCCATTGTATCGGGCAATGGGACCCTGTGCGAGAGCCTCTCCGGCTATGTCGAGGGCATCCTGAAACCCATTGTACAAAGAACCCCCAGCTTTTGTCGCGACACTACGGACTTCCTACAGAAACTCGGCACACATGGAGCAGTTGAACCAGGAGCGCTCCTCGTCACAATGGATGTCTCGGCACTCTACACCAGCATCCCCCATGACAATGGCATTGCTGCAACGGCCTCAGTGCTCAACGATGACAACTGCCAGTTTCCAGATGCAATTTTACAACTCATCCGCTTCATCCTGGACTACAATGTCTTCACCTTCAACAACCAGTTCTTCATCCAGACACACAGAACAGCCATGGGGACCAAATTCGCACCTCAATATGCCAACATCTTCATGCACAGGTTCGAACAAGGCTTCTTCACTGCACGGGACCTTCAACCGATGCTATACACTAGATACATCGATGACATTTTCTTCCTTTGGACTCATGGTGAACAATCACTGAAACAACTATATGATGACATCAACAAGTTCCATCCCACCATCAGACTCACCATTGACTACTCTCCGGAATCGGTTGCATTCTTGGACACACGCATCTCCATTAAGGACAGTCACCTCAGCACCTCACTGTACCGCAAGCCCACGGATAACCTCACGATGCTCCACTTCCCCAGCTTCCACCCTAAACACGTTAAAGAAGCCATCCCCTACGGACAAGCCCTCCATATACACAGGATCTGCTCGGATGAGGAGGATCGCAACAGACACCTCCAGACGCTGAAAGATGCCCTCATAAGAACAGGATATAGCGCTCGACTCATTGATCAACAGTTCCAACACGCCACAGCGAAAAACCGCACCGACCTCCTCAGAAGACAAACACGGGACACAGTGGACAGAGTACTCTTCGTCGTCCAGTACTTCCCTGGAGCGGAGAAGCTACGGCATCTCCTCCGGAGCCTTCAACATGCCATTGATGAAGACGAACATCTCGCCAAGGCCATCCCCACACCCCCACTTCTTGCCTTCAAACAACCGCACAACCTCAAACAGACCATTGTCCGCAGCAAACTACCCAGCCTTCAGGAGAACAGTGACCACGACACCACACAACCCTGCCACAGCAACCTCTGCAAGACGTGCCGGATCATCGACACAGATGCCATCATCTCACGTGAGAACACCATCCACCAGGTACACGGTACATACTCTTGCTACTCGGCCAACGTTGTCTACCTGATACGCTGCAGGAAAGGATGTCCCGAGGCATGGTACATTGGGGAAACTATGCAGAGGCTGCGACAATGGATGAATGAACACCGCTCGACAATCACCAGGCAAGACTGTTCTCTTCCTGTTGGGGAGCACTTCAGCGGTCACGGGCATTTGGCCTCTGATATTCGGGTAAGCGTTCTCCAAGGCAGCCTTCACGATACACGACGGCGCAGAGTCGCTGAGCAGAAACTGATAGCTAAGTTCCGCACACACGAGGACGGCCTCAACCGGGATATTGGGTTCATGTCACACTATTTGTAACCCCCACAGCCTGTCTGGACTTGCAGAGTTTCACTGGCTGTCTTGTCTGGAGACAATACACATCTTTTTAGCCTGTCTTGATGCTCTCTCCACTCACGTTGTTTTGTTTCTTAAAGACTTGATTCGTTGTAAGTATTCGCATTCCACCATTATTCATGTAAATTGAGTTTGTGTCTTTATATGCCCTGTTTGTGGACAGAATTCCCACTCACCTGAAGAAGGGGCTTGGAGCTCCGAAAGCTTGTGTGGCTTTTGCTACCAAATAAACCTGTTGGACTTTAACCTGGTGTTGTTAAACTTCTTACAGAATTTTACCGGCGCGTCTGCCTGAGGTTCGTATGATCCCGCCCGAGGCCAACGGAGAATACCGTTCTCCGAGCCTCGCCCACCCCCGGAATCGGGTGGGTGTGAGGGTAAAATTCCATCCACTATTTTGGATCCAAAATGATATCCTTAGCATCAAAAATACTAGCGCTTTGCAGCTGTGCCCTCTTTTGAGCATATGTGCAATGTAAACTGCACATTCGTCATGTTCAACCTGGATCAATGTGAACTGCGCTGAATCCAATTAGCAATTTCAAGACTAATGCTCTCCATCTGGGGTAAATCTGTTATTGCTAAGTGATCATTCTGAGGCCTTGAACGTACACTGCATGTTAAGATTTGAACTCTTAACATGTTTGTAATAAACTCCTTTGTCTGTTATTTAAATAGTGATGTTAAGTTGCTTAAAATAGATGATTTAATAACCTCATTAAGTTAGAGGACATCGTCATTTCAGATATTCATGCATTAAATAATTCTATTTCAAGAATTTTAGACTGTTAAAAATGTCTTCATTTTTCCAAGATAGAGCCTTCTGGTGTTCATCTAGAGATTGTGAGAAACTTCCGATCACAGTTTTCTTTTGAGAGACTAATGACCAGAAAACAAAGCCCAGGATCATATTTGATGCTTTATTTCATCCTCTTACACAGTTGGTTTTCCAGCACTTTGTCGAACTCTTTCTCTCTCAAAAACCTCAAAAGATTTCCAAGGAGGACAAATATTATCAGGTTAAACATTGAACAATATACATTCATCAGTAGCTTTGCTACACAGTGGGCGGCGCAGTGGCACAGTGGTTAGCACTGTTGCCTTACAGCGCCAAGTACCCAGTTTCAATTCCCGTTGTGGGTCACTGTCTGTGCGGAGTCTGCACGTTCTCCCTGTGTCTGCATGGGTTTCCTTTGGGTGCTCCGGTTTCCTCCCACAGTCCGCAAGACCGGTTAGGTGCATTGGCCGTGCTAAATTCTCCCTCAGTGTACCTGAACAGATGCCGGAGTGTGGCGACTAGGACATTTTCACAGTAACTTCATTGCAGCGTCAATGTAAGCCTAATTGTGACACTAATACTTAAACTTTAAAACACAGGAGATCACCTTCCATTTTATGATAGGCATGATTTTTATCCAGAAACTGGATGGATTCTACAACAGGAAGTGATCTGTTTCACCAAATTACCACTCAGTGAAACTGAAAAATACTCCCAGAGTTTTCCCTAATCTCAATATAAATAAACCTATCTGTTACGCCACATTTTCTCTTTCTTCTTACATAAAGTTGATGTTTGCTGAACAGAATCAAATGCATTTTGTCTTCCAATCTCAGCAAACGTCAGTTGCTTTTTTAAAAATTGCTACTTATGCCATTTACAACTTGAAGTTATGTAATACTGGCCTGTACAGTTGCAGACCAACCCAGACTAGAATTAGTTTCAAAATCTCAATAGAATCGCAAGAGCAGTTTACTCAACCAAATGTGTGGAGTTCAGTTTTTCAGTAATCTGTTTTACAATGTGGTTTCTCTTTAACTTATGTTAAGGACAGGAGGGGAGTGGGGGGTGGGGGGTTCAGTTTAAACTTCCCCAACTTTCCCTGCTCATTATCCTCCTGCAAACAGGTGTTTTTTTTAAAATTCTCTTTTCCTCCTTTATGTTACTGCATTTTCCCTAAGCCTTACATTTGGAGTGTTCCAATCCTCCATGATTAACTTGCACAACAGGGGAAATCATGGTCTAGTGGTATTATCACTTGACTATTAATCCTGAAACTCAGCTAATGTTCTGGACACCTGGGTTCAAATCCCGCAACAGCCATTTCAGAGGGCAGTTAAGAATCAAATGCATTTATTTTGGGCGGCACAGTGGTTAGCACTGCTGCTTCACAGCTCCAGGGACCCGGGTTCGATTCCCGGCTTGGGTCACTGTCTGTGTAGAGTTTGCACATTCTCCCTGTGTCTGTGTGGGTTTCCTCCGGGTGCTCCAGTTTCCTCCCACACTCCAAAGATGTGTCGGTTAGGTTGATTGGCCATGATAAATTGTCCCTAGTTTCAGGAGGATTAGCAGGGTAAATATGTGGTATGACAGGAACAGGGCTTGGGTGGAATTGTGGTCGGTGCAGACTTGATGGGCCGAATGGCCTCCTTCTGCATTGTAGGGATTCTATTAGTCAATTATTGCTTTCATTTAGGGGCGGCACGGTAGCACAGTGGTGAGCACTGTTGCTTCACAGCTCCAGGGACCTGGGTTCGATTCCCGGCTTGGGTCACTGTCTGTGTAGAGTTTGCACATTCTCCCTGTGTCTGTGTGGGTTTCCTCCGGGTGCTCCAGTTTCCTCCCACACTCCAAAGATGTGTCGGTTAGGTTGATTGGCCATGATAAATTGTCCCTAGTTTCAGGAGGATTAGCAGGGTAAATATGTGGTATGACAGGAACAGGGCTTGGGTGGAATTGTGGTCGGTGCAGACTTGATGGGCCGAATGGCCTCCTTCTGCATTGTAGGGATTCTATTAGTCAATTATTGCTTTCATTTAGGGGCGGCACGGTAGCACAGTGGTGAGCACTGTTGCTTCACAGCTCCAGGGACCTGGGTTCGATTCCCGGCTTGAGTCACTGTCTGTGTGGAGTTTGCACATTCTCCTCGTGTCTGCGTGGGTTTCCTCCGGGGGCTCCGGTTTCCTCCCACAGTACAAAGATGTGCGGGTTAGGTTGATTGGCCATGCTAAAGATTGCCTCTTAGTGTCCTGAGATGTGTAGGTTAGAGGGATTAGTGGGTAAATGTGTAGGGATATGCGGGTAGGGCCTGGGTGGGATTGTGGTCGGTGCAGACTCGATGGGCCAAATGGCCTCCTTCTGCACTGTAGGGTTTCTATGATTCTTTCTTCTATGATATTAACCAACTGGGGGTAAAATAAAATGGGTTGGTTTATTTTTTACACGTACACAGTTTTGCAACATCCACCCCTTTTGCACACGCACAATAAATGGGTGATAAGGAAAAAGGAAGAGTGTTCAGGGCATGACGGCAATAAAATGCAAGAGAGGGTTTTGTGTGTGTTCAGAGTTTGGAATCAATGGGGAGGTTTTGAGCCCGCACTATCTGTCTGCGGGAATGGTGGTGCGTGCTCAGAATCCAGAGAGTGTGATTTGTGCCGCCGAGTTTCTGAATTCTGATCTTACCAGCCCCTTGCCGGCGGAGTGGCACAAAACGCGCCGCGGGACCACAGAGAACACATTTTAATATCTTAACATGTCATTAGTGAGTACTTTCTCCGGGACTTCACCCTGTCACCGGATAATTCAGCGGGAGCCGGCATGATGTCATGTTGGTGCCATTTACAACAGCTCTACCACAGCATGAACCTGACACCTTCACTTCCGAGGGGGATTTCGGAGGTGAGCGCTCAGACTGCCAGTAACCTCCGTGCTCAGGGGGCACTGGAGAGGAATCGATGGACACACGTTCAACTAGGAAGTGGATGGAGGTCCCAGAGTCGCCATTTCAGGGAGAGGGGTTGGGAGGGGGGTCACTTGGCTTTCCTTCATGTCGGGGCGCCCCTTGCTTTAAAGGGGTGATGCGCGTTATCACACACGAGGCTTGAGATGCTCAGGAAATAAAGGCTTTTATTTGCTGTAACAAGGCAGCTACTAATTATATACACGATCCCAGACTGAGGGGTCCCAGACGGAGCAGAGACCTTTATACCTCTTCCAGGAGGCGGAGCCCGACTGGGATGTACCACAATAACTATAATACAAGGTGTAACAGCCCAACCCTAACCCCAACAGCAACAAGTAGAACAACCCATCCCTAACCCCAACAGCAACATATATACATACTTGTAGTACTGGCCAGACCCTGGCTCAGTACTATCTAGTGGGAACCAACGATGGTTCACCACAAGGGGCTGTGAAGGCTGGATGCAGGCAGTGTTTCCTGTGTCCTCCTTCCTGGCTTCCTGTCCATATTGCAACTAAGGGAGTGCCCTTTATTGCAAAAGGGTGGGAAGGACATAGCACTGCCATTCTCACATTGTAAGAAGTCTCACAACACCAGGTTAAAGTCCAACAGGTTTATTTGGTAGCAAATACCATAAGCTTTCGGAGCGCTGCCCCACTCGTCAGATGGAGTGGAAATCTGACGAAGGGGCAGCGCTCCGAAAGCTTATGGTATTTGCTACCAAATAAACCTGTTGGACTTTAACCTGGTGTTGTGAGACTTCTTACTGTGCTTACCCCAGTCCAACGCCGGCATCTCCACATCATTCTCACATTGCACAGGGATGAGGCACTGGGTGAGCAGGGTGGTTCCTCCAAGCTTGATGGTGTGAACAGACAGGGTAGAGGCTCTGTGGATGAACAAAGTGAAATTTAATGCCAAACATTTAATACAAAATGTTGACCTATCTATACTAGTGCTTTTATTCACCCGTGCCCACTAAGTGCCTATGGGTTCTTAATCTTCCTGACCCTCCCATTATGTCTGAGTGTATCGCCAGGATCCACAACTGAGGTTAACGCGGCCCTTTTGCCTGAGATGACTTTGGCGGATAACCTCTGGTGGGCTGGGGTCTTGAGGGTCCAGACCTGCTTTCGGGCAGCATGGATGTTTAATTGCTTCCCTCCTTGGTATCAAGGGCTGGAGGTGTGTCGCTCAGAGGGAGGGGGGTGTCAGATGGGCTGGAGGCACCCAGGGTCCCCAGGCTGGAGAGTCCCAGGCTGTACTCCTGCTGATGCTCTTCTTGCCAGGTTCCCAGGGGCCCCTGTGCTCTTCCATAGGATGGAGGACAGCCGGAGGAAGATCCAGAAGCCCTGCTGTCCTCTGGCGCTGACACTAATGGATTCCCACCAGTGCCTGCACCATCAGTTGAAGCCCTGCACCATGGTACAGACATCTCCTGCCTTTGACTGCACATACTGCGCCAAGGCCTCCATTGCGGACACTAGCCTTGCAATGTTGGCCTCAGTGCACTGCAGTCACTGCACCATCTCCTTGAATAGAAGGCAAAGGGACTCCTCCAAACTGCCTTGTACTCTGAGGAGGGCTGCTGCCATCCCTTCCTGATATTTGCAACTCTGTTTTTTGCAGCTCCATCAGCCATCGGATGGCTAGGCAAGTGGCTCAGCAGAGTCCTGGATTTCGGCATCCTTCCGAGTGTCAGTTCCCTGAGACGTCCCTGCTTCCTGCCTGCTGTGGATCTTCAGCTGTGAGGTATTTGCCAGTGAGTGACCCAGAAGCCTGCCTACATTTTGGACCCTCCGAGGTGTGAATATCTACACTGGTGCCTCTTCAACGGTGGGGTTGGAGAAGTTCCCTTCTGAACTGCTGGAGTCTGGGGGGTCTAGGGGGCGTGAAGATGGTCATGCCCCCTAGATGGTCAGCAAGAGATAGGAGATGGCATGAGCGTATTACAGAGGAAATGGAGGGAACATTGATTACTCATGTGAGGCTTGAGGAATTACAGCATGTGAGCTGAGGATTCTCTCATCTGTCTGCTGTTCCCACTTCACCAGCAGAACAGGCACGGCCTTCTTCCTCTCCAGCCAGGTCAAGATGGTGAGAACAAGTAATGATGCAGCTCTGCCTTGTGCTCCAATTTACTTTTGTACTATAATGATTGAAAAAAATTCACTGCAAACTAAAAATGTTTTCTCAATGTTATGCAAGCCTTATCATTGTCTTGTCAGAGCCTGCAAGATAATAGTGCAATTGAAAGGATCTATATATTGTGATACTTGGCATACAAGTAAAGGAAATATTTTTAAAATTCCTTTAGATTCAGCAGGAAGGGAAAGGGCCTTTCATCATGTTACTGATGATCATTAAGGCTGTGTATGATTGTATATTCCCTTCCAGTGCAGAGCAAGATGTGATCAGCTTTTGTAATTGAATGGCTAGAATCTGAAATCTATTTTGGAAAGTGAGTTTTCTTTTGCCACTTCATGATGTAATATTTCTCATCTGTAACTCATTCCGTTCACTTTCCCCTCCCCGGTAAATAATCTTCAAAAATTGGGGGAGGGAGTGACGTAGGGAGGTGGTGGAGCAGTGGTATTATCACTGGACTAACAATCTAGAGACCCAGGTGATGCTCTGGGGACTCAGGTTCAAATCTCACCATGACAGATGGTGAAATTTGAATTTAATAAAAATATCTGGAATTAAAAGTCTAATGATGACCATGAAACCATTGTCAGTTGTTGTAAGAAACAATCTGGTTCACTAATGTCCTTTAAAATATCTGCTGTCCTTACCTGGTTTGGCCTGTATGTGACTCCAAACCCATAGCAATGTAGTTGACTCTCAAATGCCCTCTGACATGGAGGGCAGTTAGGGATGGGCAATAAATGCTGGCCCAGCCAGCGACACCCACATCCCGTTAAAATGAAATTTTAAAAATGTTGTGGTACAGAACAGCCATGATTGAATAAAATAGTGGAGGAGGTTCAAGGGACCAAATGGCTAGCTCCCACGTGGAAATGCTTCTTTTAATGAATGAGCTTTTCTCAGCATTTGTCACCAGGCTTGAGGTATTCCTCGTAACAATGGAGATGGTAAACTCCATCAGTCTCCAAGAATTAAAGTGAATGGTGCAGCCTGTGTAACATCCATCACTTGGGAGTTTGACAGTCTCAGTAGCTAATTGCAGAATTGTTAACTAAACTGAGAACTCCCAGGGTGGGGTTGTGTGTGAATGGGAGGGATGGCTATGCATGGTAGTATTTGCAAGTTGCATGCAGAAACAAAGACTGCAAATTATCAGTTATATTTCAACAAAGTGTAAAATTACAAAGAACTTAGATTTGATTAAAAATCCAATAAAATGAGTAACTCATTAAAAAATAAAGAAGGTAAAGTTACAATCGAAATTCAATAATATCATGGTACAAAGAAAGTCACAAAATATGGATTGAAATTTGGTTGGTTGGCTGAGTTACGTAAATATGCACATTTTGAACACTAAAGGTTTCTGGAATTATGATATTCTAAAGCAGCATATTAGATTGGTTGATGGAAGTATTACTTGGACCACATAGTTTCAAACAGTGGAAGCCAACTTACAGATATCTTGGGACAAAAATTGGATTGTTTTGTGTGAAACGAGAGCAATAAGGGCCAATTACAAGAACCAGCGTCAGGCGAATTTATATATAACCATACAAACTAGGAGCAGGAGTAGGCCACTCGCCCCCTCGAGCCTGCTCCATCATTCAATAGGATCATGGCTGATCTGACTGTAACCTCAACACAACTTCTTGCCGACCCCAATAATCTTTCACCCTCTTGTTAATCAAAAATCTATCCAACTCTGTCTTTAAAATATTCAAAGACGACTGACTAACTTTCGAGGGAAAGTTCCTGTAATGACTTCAGTCAGGCCATTGAGGTTGGCCTATTGGAATATCAACTCCCTGATTAAGGAGTTAATGGATAGGCCAATCAGGGAGTCTTTTCCTTGTATTTAACCAGAAGCATTTGTTCCTCTGGCACTCTTGAAGGTAGACTGCTGACTAATAGTACTCTGTGGATTGCTGCTGGAATTGTAAATAAAGGAATTTTGATGAAAAGACTTCTGCCTCCGAAGTCTCATTGTCATTCCAGAGACTCACAACCCTCTGGGAGAAAGAAAATTCTCATCTCATGTCTAAAATGATTTTTAAACACTGACCCCCATACTTCTAGATTCTCTGACAAGAGGAAACATCCTCTCCACATCTACCCTATCAATAGCTCTCAGGATCTTAAAGGTTTTGATCAAGTTGTCTCTTACTCTTCTAAACTCGAGAGGATACAAACCTAACCTCACCAACCTTTCCGAATAAGAAAACCTGATCATTCCTGAATTAGTCTAATAAACCTTTTCTGAACTGCTAATGTAGTTGCACCTTTCCTTAAGTAAGGAGACCGACACTATACAGTGCTCCCAGATGTGATCTCACCAATGCCCTATACAACTGAAGCATAACCTCCCTACTTTTGTAATCAATTCCCCCTCACAATAAACAATAACATTCCACGAGCTTTCCCAATTACTTTACTGCATACCAGTCTTTTGTGCTTTGTGCACAAGGCCTTACCCTAATTTTGAGCTTTAATTCCTGTTCTATCTTTCTCCTTTTCCATAACTATGTGAAAACTAACTTAGTGCTCTCCCACTGTAACTCCTTCCACCTGCCCAGTTTCATTTCCTAAAGCCATGTCCAGAATAGCACCTTCCCTTGTTGGACTTGCTACATACTGGCCAAAAGAAACTCTGAATGCACTTCAAGAATTCTGATCCTTCTATTCCTTCCTTTTCACACTAAAATGATCCCAGTTAATATTGGGGTAGTTAAACCTGATGCGCGATAAATCACACGGGAGGCAGGATGAACCCAGGAAATAAAGGCTTTTATTGCCAACAATAACAGAGCAACTGTATACAATATACAATCCCAGACTAAAGGGTCACCAGGCAGAGCAGTGACCTTTATACCTCTCCCAGGAGGCGGAGCCAACTGGGGTGTACCATAGGACTATATTAACAGGTAGAACAGCCCAACCCTAACCCCAACAGTAACATATCTACAGACTCATAGTACTGGCCAGATCATGGCTCAGCACTCCTGGTGGTAACCAACAATGGTTCACCACATTCACCCCTCCTTTGAAAACAAAGGCCGGCGGGGTACAAAACACAGAACAATTGTTCATCTGTCTATAAGTTCAAACGGTCTGGGGGACCGCACCGTCGCTGTGACCTCCTCAACACCGGCGATGACACCGGTTCAGGCAATCGCGGTGACGTTCTCTCCAAGGCGGTGTCCAGCGACTCCTCCAGTTCCTCACGGGCTGGTAGACCACGAGGTGGTGACAATCCGCTGAACTCGGGCACGCCTTGAAGTGGCGACCATCTCCTGGACTCAGGCAAGCTGTACACGGGAGTAAGAGGGTTAAGTGGTGGTCCCGATACTGCCCGCGCCGTGTCAGGAGGGGAGATAATGGTTGGGGGGTCCCTAACTGGGGGTGTGGGAGCGACAGGGGTTTCCAAGCCCCCTGCTGGCGCCAGATCTCGAATCGAGACCGTGTCCTCTCGCCCGTCAGGATATGCCACGTAGGCATACTGAGGGTTGGCGTGGAGGAGATGGACCTGTTCAACCAAAGGGTCGGACTTGCGGGTCCTAACATGTCGCTGCAGGAGGACAGGTCCTGAGTACATCAACCAAGACGGTAATGAGGTCTCCGAGGAAGACTTCCTAGGGAATGAAAACATTCTCTCATGAGGAGTAGCGTTGGTTGCCGTACACAGGAGTGAGCGTATGGAGTGGAGCGCATCAGGGAGTACCTCTTGCCAATGGGAGACTGGAAGACCTTTAGACCTCAACGCCAGTAAGACAGCCTTCCAGACTGTAGCATTCTCTCGTTCAACCTGTCTGTTACCCCTTGGGTTGTAGCTCGTGGTTCTACTAGAGGCAATCCCATATGAGAGCAGGTATTGCCTCAAGTCGTCGCTCATGAACGACGAGCCCCTATCACTGTGGATATAACAGGGGTAACCGAACAGGGTGAAAAGATCACGAAATGCCTTGATAACCGTGGCAGCGGTCGTATCAGAACAGGGAATGACAAAAGGGAATCGTGAGTACTCATCAACCACATTGAGGAAGTACATGTTCCGATCTGTCGAGGGAAGGGGGCCCTTAAAGTCCACACTCAGTCTTTCGAAGGGACGAGTGGCCTTAATGAGGTGTGCCCTGTCAGGTCGGTAGAATTGCGGTTTGCATTCCGCGCATACCCAGCAGCTTCTGGTTATGGACCTGACATCCTCCACTGAGTAGGGTAGATCCCGGGCCTTTATGAAGTGGAAGAGCCGAGTGACCCCCGGATGGCAGAGGTCATTGTGGAGAGCCTGTAATCGATTCTCCTGCACACTAGCGCATGTTCCACGCGACAGGGCGTCCGAGGGCTCGTTGAGCTTCCCTGGACGGTATATGATATCATAATTGTAGGTGGAGAGTTCGATTCTCCACCTCAAAATTTTATCATTCTTGATCTTACCCCGTAACGTGTTGTTGAACATGAACGCCACGGACCGCTGGTTCGTGAGCAGAGAGAACCGTTTTCCCGCCAAGTAATGGCGCCAATGCTGAACGGCCTCCACAATGGCCTGGGCCTCCTTTTCCACCGCCAAATGTCGAATTTCAGGGCCTTGGAGGGTGCGAGAGAAAAAGGCGACGGGCCTGCCTGCCTGGTTAAGTGTGGCGGCCAGGGCGAAATCAGATGCATCACTCTCCACCTGGAAGGGGATGGACTCATCGATAGCGTGCATCGTGGCTTTCGCGATGTCGGCTTTTATTCTTGCAAAGGCTAAGTGAGCCTCTGTTGTTAGGGGAAAGGTGGTAGACTTGATGAGCGGACGGGCTTTGTCCGCGTAATTGGGAACCCACTGTGCATAGTATGAGAAGAAGCCTAAACATCTTCTCAGTGCTTTGATGCTAGTGGGCAGGGGGAGTTCGAGGAGGGGACGCATACGGTCTGGATCAGGGCCAAGGACCCCGTTTTCCACCACGTATCCGAGGATAGCTAGGCGGCGCGTGCGAAATACACACTTCTCCCTGTTGTAGGTCAGATTCAGGTGAGATGCAGTGCGTAAGAATCTAAGAAGGTTGGCATCGTGGTCCTGCTGGTCATGGCCACAGATGGTGACGTTATCCAGGTACGGGAAGGTAGCCCGCAGCCCGTTCTGGTCCACCATTCGGTCCATAGCACGCTGGAAGACCGAGACCCCATTCGTGACACCAAAAGGAACCCTTAAAAAATGGTACAGGCGACCATCCGCCTCAAATGCCGTGTATTGTCGGTCCTCTGGGCGAATGGGGAGCTGGTGATAAGCAGATTTTAAGTCGATGGTGGAGAACACCCGGTACTGCGCAATCTGGTTGACCATGTCAGATATGCGCGGGAGGGGATACGCATCCAGCTGCGTGTATCTGTTAATGGTCTGACTATAGTCTATGACCATCCGGGGTTTGTTCCCATTCTTAACCACCATGACTTGCGCTCTCCAAGGACTAGCGCTAGGTTGGATGATCCCTTCCTTGAGGAGCCGCTGAACTTCAGATCGAATGAAGATCCGATCCTCAGCACTGTAACGCCTGCTCTTTGTTGCGATGGGCTTGGAGCCTGGCAGGAGATTCTGGAATAGGGAGGGTGTGGTAATCCTGAGCGTTGAGAGACTACATGTGGAGCGCGTTGGGCAATTTAGAGGCTGCGGGTCTCCCACTGAAAGCGGAGGGAGTGGCCCATCGTACTGCAGGGTTACACTCTTCAGGTGGACCATAAAATCTAGTCCTAGGAGTATCGGCGCGCAAAGGTGCGGTAACACAAGGAGCCTGAAGTTCTCGTAAACCGTGCCCTGCACCGTCAGATTGACCACGCAGCTCCCTAGCACGGTGACAGACTGGGACCTTGACGCCATCGAAATTGTCTGCTTGACAGTCCGAATCTGGAGACCACATCGCTTCACGGTGTCAGGGTGAATGAAGCTCTCCGTGCTCCCGCTGTCAAACAAACAATAAATCTGGCGTCTGTTTACCTGTATGTCCATCATGGACTTGTCGAGTCTGTGAGGCTTGGCCTTGTCCAGGATGATTGACACCACTGTTGGTTCGTGGGTGCAACTGCAGGCAGCTGAGATGGTTGATGACGACCCCTGCTGGTCATTTGCGGACGATGGCGCCAAAACCTGTGGCCCCTGCAGGTCGCACGTGTCTTGCGACTCCGTCGTTTGGAATGGCGACGTCCTGGAATCACACGTGGTAGAAGACCTTGAAGACGCAGAAGACAAGGAGGCCGGCTCCGGGGAGTCACACGCCGCACTGCTGTTTTTGGATGGAGGTTTGGTCCGGCATACTTTGGAATAATGTCCCTTCTTGCCGCAGGCGGAGCACAACACCGCTTTAGCTGGACATCGCTGCTGAGGGTGTTTCACCACCCCACAGAAGTAACACCGCGGGCCACCTGGAGCTGCTGCCGTCGTCAGGTCCGAGGCTGGAAACGCAATCGCGCAGTTTTTCGGTCCCGCTGAATAAAGTGGAGTCTGCGGCTGCCCCTGCCACAATGTCTCCACGCGGTCGTCGGGGTACATCTCCAGACTTTTGGAGGCCGTTTCTAGAGCGTCAGCTAACTCTATGGTTTTAGTGAGATCGGGGTTACCTTGCTCTAACAGCTGAAGGCGGATGTACGACGAGCCGATTCCCGCCACGAACGCATCTCGAACTAGGTCGCTCATGTACTGGGCTGCCGACACTGACTTGCAGTTGCAGGCTCTGGCTAGCTGCTGAAGTTTGCACGTGTACTGTTCCGTCGTTTCGCCGGGCTGCCGCCGTCGAGTGGCTAGAAGGTGTCGAGCATGGATCTCATTCGGCGGTTTGTTGTATCGATTTTTGAGAAGCTCGAGGGCCCCTTTGTAGTCGGGGGCCTCACGGATCGCTAAGTATACAGCGTCGCTTACCCTCGCGTGGAGGACCCGGAGTCTGTCGGCGTTGTCGGTGACCGCTGTGGAGGCGTCGAGGTAATCTTGGAAACGCTTCAACCAGTGGTCGAAAGTGTTCCATGCTCCCGCCGCACGTGGGTCCAACGTAAGCCGTTCGGGTTTAAGCATTTGCTCCATGTTTTCTTTTGGTTTTGTTTTCCAAAAAAAAGAATTTACTTGTTGGCAATAAAATTGATGCGCGATAAATCACACGGGAGGCAGGATGTACCCAGGAAATAAAGGCTTTTATTGCCAACAATAACAGAGCTACTATATACAATATACAATCCCAGACTAAAGGGTCACCAGGCAGAGCAGTGACCTCTCCCAGGAGGCGGAGCCAACTGGGGTGTACCATAGGACTATATTAACAGGTAGAACAGTCCAACCCTAACCCCAACAGTAACATATCTACAGACTCATAGTACTGGCCAGACCATGGCTCAGCACTCCTGGTGGTAACCAACAATGGTTCACCACAAAACCCCCTGCTATTACTGCTCTGGTGTTCTTGCACTTCTCAGATTAGCCTACATATTTGCTTTTCTATCTCCCTCTGACTCTTTGGGAGTCTGTAGTATGCTCCCAGTATTGTGACCAGCCCTTTTTTGTTCCTTAGCTCAATCTATACGTCCTCATTTGATGATCCTTCTTGCATATCAGCACAGCGTAATTATTTCCCTGACAAAAACTGCCACTTCCCCCTTATTGTTTTTAACCCTATCCCTATCTCTGAAAATCCTGTAATCGGGAACATTGAGTTGCCATTCTTGTCCCTCTTTAAGGCATCTTTCTGTAATAGCAATGGCATCATACTGTCACATTTCTATCTGTGCCTTCCGCTCAGATGCTTTATTTGTGATGTTCTTTGATTTGAAGTATATATTCTTGAGCAGTGCCAAACTCTTTTATTGTCATTTTCTAATCTTGGTTTTCACTGCCTTCTAGATTAACTCATTAATTTTCTGTCTTTCATTTCCATTTCTGATTCTATCCCATCTGAATTCACCCTCAGGTTCCCAACTCCAGGCCAAACTTGTTTTAACCCTGTCCAACATCACTAGCAAAGCTCCCTGCAAGGATATTTGTCCTGGTGCTTTTGAGGTGCTAACTGCCTGGCTTGTACAGGTCTCACGTCCCCTAAGACCAGTTCTAAAGCTCCAGGAATCTAAAGCTTACCCTCTTGCATCACTCTTCAGCCACGCACTCATCTACATTAACCACCTATCTCTATGTTCACTAGCACGCAACACTGGGCATAATCCAGTGTTAACTACGTTTGAGGTCATGCCTGCTAATGCATTACCTCACTCCCTAAATTCTGACTGCAGGACCACATCCCACTTTATACTTGTGTCATTTGTACCAATGTGGACCATAACTGTTGGCTGTTCATCCTTCCCTGGCAGGGTACTGTGCAGCCACTAAATGACATCTTTGACTCTGGCACCAGGGAGGCAGCACACCATTCTGACTTCCCATGTGAACACAGTAAGAAGTCTCACAACACCAGGTTAAAGTCCAACAGGTTTATTTGCTGCCAAATAAACCTGTTGGACTTTAACCTGGTGTTGTGAGACTTCTTACTGTGTTCACCCCAGTCCAACGCCGGCATCTCCACATCATGATTCCCATGTGAAGACATAGAAGTACCTTTAATTCCCTAACTATTGAATTACCTATCATTTTGCCATTCCAGTCTTCCTTGTGCACCCCCCCCCCCCCCAAGTCCCCTATCCATTTAATTCAAGGCTGCACTGCAGTGACAGGGGCTTCTGCCAAGTTCTGAAAGCCGCAGTTCAAACTATTGCAGCTGAGGGCACTTTCTGCATAAATGGTTGTCCAGGACATGGGAAGTGGCCTGGTGTTCCCACATCACTCAGGATGTGCATTCTTGAGGTTGGAAAATGGCTGATGTATTGCTGGAGACCAGCCTCCTGCAACCCTCACTCAGGCCTCAATTTAGTCGACCAATTCTCCCGGAGTCACCAATAAAATAACCAAAACAGGCCCTGAGAATATTCTGTTCCAGTCCAAATTTTGGTCTGATTAGCGGCAATGCCTTGGATGGACCTGCAGCAGAAAGGCATTTAAATGGCATGCACACTTTTAAGGTAGGTGTTTTGTGCCTTATAGGCATCCTTCTTGTCATGTCTCTTTGTCTCCAGCTGGTGTCTAGGCTTTAATGAACTCAGTGCCAGGTGCAATTAAGCATTCAATTTGGGCTGATCTCCCTTTATTGATACCAGAGACCAGGAATTCTTTAAACTGATATCTTCAGAGGATAAAGCAACAATAGGTGCCAGTGTGATCAGGAACTAATGGTGTCTATTTGGCAGCACCCACTAAGCATTGGCCAGCAATCATTTCTCCAGGACCTGGTGCACGTGCCAAGGAAGGACTTCCATAACCTATCCCACTGAGTCTGGATCCGCTGAAGGGAAGATAACCATCTATTTCCAGGATACTAGTAAGCATCTCTTAGCACAGTGTTTGCACATTTGTAGGGACAGTAATGGTCAGCTTTGACCTGATGTATTGCAGATGTGATCCATTAAGATGGTGTTGTGTGTAGCACAGGAAACCCCTCCATGCACACAACTTATTCATGAACCTCAACAGCCATCATAGACAGGGCTGAATGTTGGATTACACTATGATGTGACGTTAGTGTACCTTTAAAAAATGTTTTTTAAAAATCATGTTCTCTGCAGCTATAAGCTGTTTTGGTTTCATTGCTGCCAAGCCATCTGCCAGAAGTCTTTTTATTGCTCCTTTAGTGGTTTAAATGGGGTTGTTTATTCTTACTCTGGGATCTTTTATGACCCTACATTGTTAGGGGGAAGGTCATGTGTTTTGGACAGTTTTTTTTCTTCCTAGTGAATTTAAGGTTTCATTTTCTGTTTTGGGCGGCTGAAGTTTTTAGTTTTAGAAGGGACACCAAGCTGAAAAGAAGTGTTTCTCAAGCTCCCTGGTTTTGGACATTCTGCTGGTTCGCTGAAAGCAAGGCTTCTTGCCTTCCTGGAGTAGAGAATCTGCTGTTGGTGGCTTGACCAGAGTCTCTCCTTGGTATTCTGGGAAGCTGTTCTGACTTCAAATTGTTCTGAGTGTATCCAGAGGGCTGCTGGAAGTTACAAGGCTGAGAAGTCAAGATTTTCAATTCTCCAAACAAAGGACTCCGTTCCAGTAACATGTGAGCATTAGTCTTTGCTGTGTTAAAACAGTGGAAACTGTTTTTTTGTCTATGGGAAGTTTTTGTTAAGTGTTATACATTATCGTGATTGCTTTGTTTTTGTTTGTAATTAATAAAAGTTATTGCTAATTTTCTTTCCGTACATTTTAACTACATTCTTAAATAAACTTTGTTTGATAAAAGCTCCCTAGTGGGTCATTTGAATCATACCTGAGGTGAAACATATCATGAGGTGAAACATAACATAACATCACTGTCTTTAAGTGTCTGAGCTTGGTGGATACAGGAGCATAGCGACCTGAGTAACCATCATGTTACCCAGCACTCCAGCTATTTCCATCTTGGGCAGTATCTATACAGGATGGCTGCCTCAGCTGGGAAGGCACTGGAATTGGACATCAAGTAGGCCAATTTTCAGAAAAGAATGCATGAAGCATTAAACCTGTGACCCCCTGTTCTTTTATTGAGCAGTCCCATCAACATTCAAATATCAGACAGTGTGTCCTCCAGGAATCAAGAGGTACTCTGACTTGGTGCACAGTAAGGTCTCCAATATGGCCTCCTTCTCCATTTGGCTCCAAAGCTTCATGGAGATACCAGCTGATATCCCACTCTGACCAAACTGGACTGCCCGAATTGTACCCGCGGCATACCCTCAACATTTGATTGAGGCCCAGCCTCGAGGTGACTTGGACCTTACAGTAGTCAATGCTCGAACTACTCCACTACTGACCCCTGATTGTGCACCTAGAATTGAAACCGGCCTCATTTGGCAAATAAGGCTGGATGCAAAAATGTCCTTACTGTTAGTCGCTGGGGGATCCTGGCACGGTCTTGTAAGCTGTGCAAAGTAGAATAAAACTGGTTTGCACTTGAAGGTGAAAATCAACTTCACAAAACCCCAAACATTGGCACATTCTTTGCTACCACATATTTTCATGTCATCATGTCTGGTTATTAGTATTTCCTGCTTCCACACTGCTATCCGTCCATCTGGCAGTAATGGACAAAGTAAAGGAGAAAATGACTCTAAAGTTGAGAAGTGAGGTTTCACATTCTGCTCATCATAAACCATTTGAGATTCCCCCTTATAGTCTATGATATCATGAGAACTGCTTCATTTGAATTATTGATTTGTAACTTACTGCCAACTGTTTAATATCCAATATGTTTAGTTCAGGAACCGGAGTTTCAGAAAATTTGTGTCTACACACAATGTAATGAAATACGGCTTGTCTAAAGCAAATGTTTCTCTGTCACTGTGAATAAAATATTTGTCAACTCAGATACCTCCGATTTTTGGTTGTGGTTTATGCAACCATTTGTTGGTGCCATTTCAGCTTTTTGTGATTGAAAAGAGTACACATTGTTAAAATCAATGATCACTGCTGGCAGCTCTGTGGGACAGGCAGGAATTGTTCGCAGGGAGGATTGAACTAATGTTTTTAATAGGATTTTATGCTCCCCTGCTGATGGGCTTGAAGCTAAAGCAGGGTGGGATGGTTCGTTAAATTGAATGGGTGACCTGCCCATCACCTACCTTTCCAGTCTCTGCCCCCGCCCCCCCCCACCCCCCAATTGCAGTTATACCAGCAATGGGGTGATGTTGGACAAGCCAACAGAGGTCCTTAAGCATGTCATTAATACCCACTTCAGGGCCTCACGCTGTTGACACTTGGATTTAACAGTCGGTGGGAAAGGCTTATATCAAGCACCCAGCTGGATGGGTGGCTGGCAGGAAGGGGCGTGGAGGACACCTCATTAATTCAACCCCCCCCCCCCACCACCAATGCCCAGGTTGCCCTCTGCTCATGACATCCCGATCCCCTGTCCCCAACCTCACTCAGCCAATTGACTGTTAAATGTCTGAGGGACAGCCAGTGTTCTTCTAAGTGGGCTGCCCCATCCCAGACATTTTAGCCAGGTGAAACCCTCATATTCATTGCTATGCAGTAGAAGGCCATTCAGACTATCAAGTCCAGACTGGCTCTGTGTGGCACAATCCAGTCAGTGCTATTTCCCCATTCTATCCATGTAGCCCAGATGTTTATTTGCCTCAAGTGCTTTTCAATTTCCTTTTGAAACCATTGACTGTCTTTGTTTCTAAGTTTAAGTTTATGTATTAGTGTCACAAGTCAGCTTACATTAACACTGCAATGAAGTTACTGTGAAAGTCCCCGAGTCGCCATACTCCGGCGCCTGTTCAGATACACTGAGGGAGAATTTAGCATGGCCAATGCACCTAACCAGCATGTGTTTCGGACAGTGGGAGGAAACCGGAGCATCCGGAGGAAACCCACGCAGACACAGGGAAATGTGCAAACTCCACACAGACAGTGACCCAACTGGGAATCGAACGTGGGTCCCTGGTGCTGTGAGGCAGCAGTGCTAACCACTGAGCCACTGTGCCGCCCTCATAGGCAGTGAGTTCCATAAATATGATAATTTCTGCATATAAAATATCCTTCATCTCATTTCCTCCCATGTGTGTTGCCCAACACTTTAAATTTGCCTTCCTCAGTCCTTGTAACATCAGCCAATGGGAACACTTCTTCTTTCTCTACCTTATTAAAACCTGTCATAATTTTGTACAGCTCCATCCAATCTTCTCTCAATCTCCTTTTTTCAAAGAGAAAAGCTTCAGCCCCCTCATTTTTGGAGTAATTCTGGTAGGTCTCTTGTCCACTCTGCCAAGGACATGCATCACTCTCCTAAAGTTCACCAATCAACCTTGTGGTACTTTGTCATACTCTTTCTTAAAATTCATGCGGAAACATGCATTGATTTCCCTTCAGCAACCTCCTGCTTCATCAGAAAATCCAATTGGATTAGTCAAACATGATCTGCCTTTTTAACAGCTGGGTTGGTCCTCCTTATTTAACTCAAACCTCTTAAGTGCCTATTAAGTATTTTTCTGAATAATTGTCTCTAAAATCATAGCTATCAATGATATTAAATTGACTGGCCTGTAGTTACGTGGTATGTCCTTGCACCCTTTCTTTAATATGGTTGTGTTATATCCCATTCTGCAATCCTCAATGGTGCATTCCCTGGGTCTTGGGAGGATTGGAAGATTTTGGCATTACTGTTCAGTCAACTTCCGATGACAACCTGAGATGCAAGCCAGCCAGACCAGATGACTTATCGACTCTCGGCATAGACAGCCTTTCCAGTATACCCTGCCTAACAATATTCACCTCATCCATAACCTCTACCACCTCCACTACAGCTATCTTGTCAGCATCCTCTTCCTTAGTAAGCACCGACACAAGTATTTGTTAAGTATGCTTCAAGCGAAGGGAAACTGAAAATATTTTGACAAACTGGTACATGTATAAAGTGTTTCAACCAAGTTATTACTTGTTTTGCTTTGGAAATAGCATTCTCAGAAAGAATCGACAGGGAATAAGACTCATTCATTTCCTGTAAGAAAAGAACTATAGTGAGTGTGAAGAAATCATTCAGATAGTGAGTGGAAAATCATCCAGGTAGATTGTTGACTTGTTTTGATCTATTTCCATGTTGCACTGGGAATCATTGGCCCCAATAATAACTCAGCAGCATGTTCAGAAGAATCCTCACAGTTCAGAAGGGGGACATTCGGCCCATCAAGCCTGCACCGACAGCAATCCCATGCAGGCCCTACCCTGTAACTCCATTAATTACCCTGATATTCCCTGTGACACTAAGGGGTAACTTTTTGCCATAGCCAATCCACATGACCTGCACATCTTTGGACTGTGGGAGGAAACTGGAGTACCCGGAGGAAACCCACGCTGACTCGGAGAGAATGTGCAAGCTCCACACAGATGGCCCTATTTTACCATTTTGAATCTAAGGGTGGACTTGAAACTGGGAATGTTTCAGATGTGACTTTTAGACCCGTTCTGAGTTCCCATACGCACTCTGCCTGCAAGAATATCAGCGAGTCTGAATTGCGCTGCAGAAGCCCATGGGGCGGGGATTAACACGCCCGAAACCCTGCAGCTCCGATCGGTGCCTCCAACTGTGCATGTGCAAAAAAAACCGATTGAATGCTGCTCCCCTGTCACGTCCCTCCCGGGCCGGATAATGTCTCCCCCGGCCCCCATAGACATTGCCCCACCCCCACAACATTACTGACCCCCGTATCCCCCATACCCCACCACCAGACTGATTGTGGGCCCCTCCCCCCTCTTCCCCATCACTGATCTCAGGCAGTGTGGCAGTGGAACCCCCCCCCCCCCACCTTCCCCCTCACTGATCTCAGGCAGAGTGGCAGCAGACCCCCTTCGGACCCACCTCCCCTACCACTCCACCGCCAACCCCCCCCCCCCCCCCCCCCCCCCTCACCCCAACCCCTCCACACAAATCTGAAGCAGAGAGCTGTCGGATACTCGGCACTTACCTCCTCACTAACTGGAGCACCCGAATCGGACTTATATCAAGCATCTCTGTTTTGTGCCGATTCTGGATAGGCGAATGTGGTGGTAAAGGAGGAAGTGCCAGTAAGGTTGGCCGTGCAGACAATGAAGTCAATTTAAATGCATGCAAATGCATTTAAATGGTTGTCGCACTCGTTTCGGGCGCAGTCCTGATGGCGGTCATTTTCGGGCCTTGGTAAAGGGGGAACCGGCACGGAGGTGGGCATGCTACTCGCCTCATGCCTGATTTCACTAAGTTTTCGTGCCTGAAAATGGGTGCAACACAATGATAAAATCGGATCTAGCGAGTCACTCGAGGTCGGATTTGAACTCAGGTCCTTGGCGCTGTGAGGCAGCAGTGCGAACCAATGTACCACCATGCCATCCCAATGTACCACCATGCCGTCCCAATGTACCGCCATGCCGTCCCAATGTACCGCCATGCCGTCCCAATGTACCACCATGCCGTCCCAATGTACCGCCATGCCGTCCCAATGTACCGCCATGCCGTCCCAATGTACCGCCATGCCGTCCCAATGTACCGCCATGCCGTCCCAATGTACCACCATGCCGTCCCATAATGTTGGATGGGGAAACTCAGAGCTTTCAGCATGCCTTTTTGTGGATTCTCTTGCAGTTGCCTAACAATATTACTTATACCCCACTCACCCGATGAAGGGGCAGTGCTCTGAAAGCTCGTGCTACCAAATAAACCTGTTAGACTTTAACCTGGAGGTGTGAGACTTCTTACTGTGCCTACCCCAGTCCAACGCCGGCATCTCCACATCAATATTACTTATATCATAGAAATTATAGAAACCCTACAGTGCAGAAGGAGGCCATTCGGCCCATCGAGTCTGCACCGACCACAATCCCACCCAGGCCCTACCCCCACATATTTTACCCGCTAATCCCTCTAACCTACACATCCCAGAACTCTAAGGGGCAATTTTTAACCTGGCCAATCAACCTAACCTGCACATCTTTGGACTGTGGGAGGAAACCGGAGCACCCGGAGGAAACCCACACAGACACGAGGAGAATGTGCAAACTCCACACAGACAGTGACCCGAGCCGGGAATCGAACCCAGGACCCTGGAGCTGTGAAGCAGCAGTGCTAACCACTGTGCTACCGTGCCGCCCTATAGGCGTGATGTTGAAAATGTGGCAGCAAGCATGGTACATACGCACATAGTGTGATCTTAAATCAGGCATTCAAAGCAGTGACACTTGTTGAGACTACGTGAGAAGGGGTAAAAATGATTCCCCATGATAATACCGCTCTAGGTCTGATCATAAAGTGAGTTAATAACTGGCCAAGCTAAAGATAGCAAAATATTTAAGAAGGTTAAGTTGTGTTTCTCAAACTTTCATGACCCACATTTATACTCACACAAAAAATACAACATTCATACTGCACATCTTTGGACTGTGGGAGGAAACTGGAACATCCAGAGGAAACCCATGCAGACGCAGGGAGAACACAAGTTACTTTCATAGCCTAATTTAAGTTCAATACAGAAAGGTAAAAAAAAGAGAATTAATGATTCGTGATTTCTTTGCCGGACTCTGTGACTATGACAGAAATTTCTCCAGGCTGGTCTTCAGATTCAAGGGATTGAGTTGAAGCCCATGTAACTGCAATAGATGGAGGCAATTTATTTTCAATCCAGAATCCATCTGTCCGAAAGCTAATGAGTTTTGCATCTGAAGTTACTTTCGATGGACATTCAGCATCTCTGTGCTGAGTTTTTAAACTGAAAAGAGATAGGGTCATCCCTTAAGTGAGAAATGAAGGGAACTTCTTTACTGTCCCACTGAAAGCTTTCCCAAAATATTCCCTGATTCTGTGTTTAGCAGTTTAGATATTAGAGATTTCAAAATGGTTCGTTCAGTCATATGACCTATCTCTGTCTCCCTGATAATGATTCCAGAAAAGGGTTTTTTAATTTAACTGTGGCTTTTGTTCCATGACCAGAGGGTGATTAGATATGATAATATCACACAAATTAACATCTGAATGAATCATTATCCATCTTGATGAGATAGGATTTCCACGTAACCATTGTTCGAGCAGCCTCTCTGTTTTTGCTGGAGAGGTAGTTTTAGAGCAGAGGTGCCCAAGACATTGATCATGGTTGATTGAGAACTAGTTTCCAGGAGACTGCATGTTTTCTGCACATGTGCAGACTCAGTACAAGCATGGTTTGCACTTTCTACACATTGTGCATGTGCAGAGTTGATGCATGTGCAGTGCGCGCTTTCTGCTTGCGCTTTCTCTGTGATAAAGATATCATAGAATCCTACAGTGCGGAAGGAGGCCATTCGGCCCATCAAGTCTGCACTGACCACAATCCCACCCAAGTCCTATTCACATAACCCCATGCATTTACCCTCGCTAGTCCCCCTGACACTAAGGGTCAATTTAGCATGGCCAATCAAACTAACCCGCACATCTTTGGACTGTGGGAGGAAACCGGAGCACCCTGAGGAAACTCACACAGACATAGGGAGAATGTGCAAACTCCACATCGACAGTGACCCAAGCCGGAAATCGAATCCGGGCCCCTGGCACTGTGAGGCAGCAGTACTAACTGCTGTGCCACCGTGCCACCCCTACCCTAGAGTAAACTTAATATGATAATAAAATAGAAACTGAATTATATACTTAACTTTTGTGAAATTTTGGTCAAACAGCTGCAATAATCATTGATGCTTCCCGTGTATTGAAAACAGAGTGTAGTTAACGCACATTTAGAACACTTTCATTATTAACTGAGCAGCACAGATGTGTCAGCACTGCTGCCTTACAGTACCAGGGGCCTGGGTTCAATTCCGGCTTTGGATGACTGTCTTTGTGGAATTTGCACATTCTCCCTCTGTCTGTTTGGGTTTCCTCCAAGTACTCCAGTTTTCTCCCATAGTCCAAAGATGTGCAGGTTAGGTGGATTGGCCATGATAAATTACCCCTTAGTGTCCCATGATGTGTGGATTAGGTGGATTAGCCATGGTAACTGTGCTGGTTTACAGAGATGGAGGGAGGGGGGGCGGGGGGGGGGGGCATCTGGGTAAGATGCTCCTTCAGAGCGTCAATGCAGACTTGATGGTCTGAAGGGCCACCTCCTGCATTGTAGGGATTCTACAGGATTAAAGCAGGTTAGAGGCATTAGCCTTGCAACTTCGAACTCAGATTTTGCCCAGGCTGATGAAATATAATTCTCACCTATCCCTGTTGACTGCAATAGCCTTGTGCAATATAAGTCGCCTTTACTGATTATTGTAAGAATTTATCCTGGGGTCTCAACCCAATTCCTAGTTGGTAAGAATTTACAGCACTTATTTGCTTTCATATAAAAAATAAAATACACCCTCGACCTATCGAATAAGTGCCAACTTAATATTACACAAAATGAAACTTTGCTACTTAATCCTATGCAATGTCACAGGATTTGTAATCCAGAGGCCTGATCAATGACTTGGAGGAGAAGAGTTTAAGTCCCTTTATGCATTTGGAGAATTTAAATTCAATGAATTAAGCTCGGTTGAAATTCTGGAACCGGTGACCACAAAAGTACCAGATTGCTGTAAAAGCCCATCTGTTTTACTAATGCCCTTTAGGGGTGGAAATCTTTGCATAATGGTGTGCAAGTGTGTTCTTGTTGCATTTTTCTTCTTTGTATCTGATGCGCGATTGATTCACACGGGAGGCTAGGACGTACCCGGGACTAAAGGCTTTTATTCACAACAAGATTGGAGCACACTACTTAACAATACTATCCCAGACTAAGGGCTACTAGGAAGTAGCAGTGACCTTTATACTCCTGTAAGAAGGCGGAGCCGAACGGAGTGTACCACATAAACAATAATAACAGGTGGAACACCCAAACCCTAATCCCAACAGTAACAAGAGTAACATATGTACAAGTACCCATAGTGGTAACCATCTATGGTTCACCACATTCACCCCTCCTTTAAAAACAAAGGCCGGTGGGGTAAGGAGACAATACGAACTGTCCATATGTTCACAAGTTCAGCCGTATCAGGGGTCCGCACCGTGTCTGTGACCTCCGCAGCACTGGCTCCAGTGCCGGTTCTGGTGACCGTGGTGACAACCCTCTCTCCGAGGTGGTGTCCCCTGACTCCTCCAGTTCCTCACATGCCTGTCGACCTCGAGGTGGCGACAATCTCCTGGACTCAGGCAAGCTGTACACGGGAGTAAGAGGATTAAGTTGAGGTCCCGATGCTGCCCGCGCCGTGTCAGGAGGGGAGAAAATGGGCAAAGGAACCCTAACCAGGGGTGCAGGAGTGACGGGGGTTTCCAGGTCCCCTGCAGGAGCTAGATCTCTGATAGAGACCGTGTCCTCTCGCCCGTCAGGATATGCCACATAGGCATATTGAGGGTTGGCGTGGAGGAGATGGACCTGTTCAACCAAAGGGTCGGACTTGCGGGCCCTAACATGCCGTCGCAGGAGGACAGGTCCTGAGTACGTCAACCAAGACGGCAGTGAGGTCCCAGAGGAAGACTTCCTAGGGAAGGTAAACATCCGCTCATGTGGGGTAGCGTTGGTTGCCGTACACAGGAGGGACCGGATTGAATGGAGCGCATCAGAAAGTACCTCTTGCCAACGGGAGACTGGAAGACCCCTAGACCTTAGCGCCAGTAAAACAGCCTTCCAGACTGTAGCGTTTTCTCTCTCGACCTGTCCGTTATCCCTGGGGTTGTAAATCGTAGTCCTACTTGAGGCAATTCCCTTAGAGAGCAGGTATTGCCTCAAGTCGTCGCTCATAAACGACGAACCCCTATCACTGTGGATATAACTGGGGTAGCCGAACAGGGTAAAAAGACTCCGCAGGGCTTTGATGACCGTGGCAGAGGACATGTCAGAACAGGGGATGGCAAAGGGGAATCAGGAGTATTCGTCAACCACGTTGAGGAAATACACATTCCGATCTGTCAAAGGAAGGGGCCCCTTGAAGTCGACACTCAGTCGTTCAAAAGGGCGAGTGGCCTTAATGAGGTGTGCCCTGTCAGGCCGGTAGAAGTGCGGCTTGCACTCTGCACAAACCTGGCAGCTTCGAGTTACCGACCTGACATCCTCTATGGAGTAGGGCAGAAGCTTATGTCGGGATGAGGAAACAAGGTTCAGATGGCTCGATTGAGGGTTACAAGTTAGCAAGGAATGAGCTGAAAAAGGGGCTTAGGAGAGCTAGGAGGGGACACGAGAAGTCCTTGGCGGGTCGGATCAAGGAAAACCCCAAGACTTTTTACTCTTATGTGAGGAATAAAAGAATGACCAGGGTGAGGTTAGGGCCGGTCAAGGACAGTAGTGGGAACTTGTGTATGGAGTCAGTAGAGATAGGCGAGGTGATGAATGAATACTTTTTTTCAGTGTTCACCAAGGAGAGGGGCCATGTTTTTGAGGAAGAGAAGGTGTTACAGGCTAATAGGCTGGAGGAAATAGATGTTTGGAGGGAGGATGTCCTGGCAGTTTTGAATAAACTGAAGGTTGATAAGTCCCCTGGGCCTGATGAAATGTATCCTAGGATTCTTTGGGAGGCAAAGGATGAGATTGCAGAGCCTTTGGCTTTGATCTTTGGGTCCTCGCTGTCCACAGGGATGGTGCCAGAGGACTGGAGAATGGCGAATGTTGTTCCTCTGTTTAAGAAAGGGAATAGAAATGACCCTGGTAATTATAGACTGGTTAGTCTTACTTCGGTGGTTGGTAAATTGATGGAAAAGGTCCTTAGAGATGGGATTTACGACCATTTAGAAAGATGCGGCTTAATCCGGGATAGTCAGCACGGATTCGTGAAGGGCAAGTCGTGCCTCACAAATTTGATAGAATTTTTTGAGGAGGTAACTAAGTGTGTTGATGAAGGTAGGGCAGTTGATGTCATATACATGGATTTTAGTAAGGCGTTTGATAAGGTCCCCCATGGTCGGCTTATGATGTAAGTGAGGAGGTGTGGGATAGAGGGAAGGTTGGCCGATTGGATAGGTAACTGGCTGTCTGATCGAAGACAGAGGGTGGTGGTGGATGGAAAGTTTTCGGATTGGAGGCAGGTTGTTAGTGGAGTGACGCAGGGATCAGTGCTTGGTCCTCTGCTCTTGGTGATTTTTATTAATGACTTAGAGGAGGGGGCTGAAGGGTGGATCAGTAAATTTGCTGATGACACCAAGATTGGTGGAGTAGTGGATGAGGTGGAGGACTGTTGTAGGCTGCAAAGAGACCTAGATAGGATGCAAAGCTGGGCTGAAAAATGGCAAATGGACTTTAACCCTGATAAATGTGAGGTGATTCATTTTGGTAGGACTAATTTAAATGTGGATTACAGGGTCAAAGGTAGGGTTCTGAAGACTGTAGAGGAACAGAGAGATCTTGGGGTCCATATCCACAGATCTCTAAAGGTTGCCACTCAAGTGGATAGAGCTGTGAAGAAGGCCTATAGTGTGTTAGTTTTTATTAACAGGGGGTTGGAGCTTAAGAGCCCGTGGGGATATGCTGCAACTGTACAGGACCTTGGTGAGATCACATTTGGAATATTGTGTGCAGTTCTGGTCACCTCACTATAAGAAGGATGTGGAAGCGCTGGAAAGAGTGCAGAGGAGATTTACCAGGATGCTGCCTGGTTTGGAGGGTCGGTCTTATGAGGAAAGGTTGAGGGAGCTAGGGCTGTTCTCTCTGGAGCGGAGGAGGCTGAGGGGAGACTTAATAGAGGTGTATAAAATGATGAAGGGGATAGATAGAGTGAACGTTCAAAGACTATTTCCTCGGGTGGATGGAGCTATAACAAGGGGGCATAACTATAGGGTTCGTGGTGGGAGATACAGGAAGGATATCAGAGGTAGATTCTTTACGCAAAGAGTGGTTGGGGTGTGGAATAGACTGCCTGCAGTGATAGTGGAGTCAGACACTTTAGGAACATTTAAGCGGTTATTGGATAGGCACATGGAGCACACCAGGATGCTAGAGAGTGGGATAGCTTGATCTTGGTTTCAGATAAAGCTCGGCACAACATCGTGGGCCGAAGGGCCTGTTCTGTGCTGTACTGTTCTATGTTCTATTCCGAGCCTTTACAAAATGGAAAAACCGACTGATTCCTGGATGGCAGAGATCATTGTGGAGGGCCTGTAACCGGTCCTCCTGCACACTGGCACATGTTCCACGTGACAGGGCATCTCAGGGCTCATTGAGCTTCCCCGGACGGTACATGATATCATAGTTGTAGGTGGAGAGTTCGATTCTCCACCTCAAGATTTTATCATTCTTAATTTTTCCCTTTAACGTGTTGTTGAACATGAAGGCCACGGACTGCTGGTCCGTGAGCAGTTTGCCAGCCAAATAATGGCGCCAATGCCGTACGGCCTCCACAATGGCCTGAGCCTCTTTCTCCACAGAGGAGTGCCAAATTTCAGGGCCTTGGAGGGTGCGAGAGAAAAAGGCGACGGGCCTGCCTGCCTGGTTATGTGTGGCGGCCAGGGCGAAATCAGATGCATCACTCTCCACTTGAAAAGGGATGGACTCATCAACAGCGTGCATCGTGGCTTTCGCCATGTTGGCTTTTATCCCTGCAAAGGCTAAGGGAGCCTCTGCTGTCAGGGGAAAAGAGGTAGATTTTATGAGCGGACGGGCTTTGTCCGCGTAATTGAGGACCCACTGTGCATAATACGAGAAGAAGCCTAAACATCTTCTCAGTGCTTTGATGCTAGTGGGTAGGGGAAGTTCAAGGAGGGGACGCGTACAGTCTGGATCGGGGCCGATGACCCCGTTTTCCACCACGTAGCCGAGGATTGCTAGGCGGTGCTTGCTAAATACGCACTTCTCCTTGTTATAGGTCAGGTTCAGGAGAGACGCAGTGCGTAAAAACTTCTGGAGGTTTGCGTCGTGGTCCTGCTGGTCATGGCCGCAGATAGTGACGTTGTCCAGGTACGGGAAGGTAGCCCGTAGCCCGTTTTGGTCCACCATTCGGTCCATCTCACACTGGAAGACCGAGACCCCACTAGTGATGCCAAAAGGGACTCTTAAAAAGTGGTAGAGATGGCCATCCGCCTCAAAGGCCGTGTATTTGCGGTCCTCTGGGCAAATGGGGTGCTGGTGGTAGGCTGACTTCAAGTCAATGGTGGAGAACACCCGGTACTGCGCAATCTGGTTGACCATGTCAGATATGCGCGGGAGAGGGTACGCGTCCAGCTGCGTGTACCTATTAATGGTCTGACTATAGTCTATGACCGTCCGGGGCTTGTCTCCAGTCTTAACCACCACGACTTGTGTTCTCCATGGGCTAGTGCTAGGTTGAATGACCCCTTCCCTGAGGAGCCGCTGAACCTCAGATCTAATAAAGATCCGATCCTCAGCGCTGTAACGCCTGCTCTTAGTCGCGATGGGCTTGCAGACTGGCACGAGATTTTCGAATAGGGAAGGCGGGGTAATTTTGAGTGTTGAGAGGCCGCATGTGGAGCGCGCTGGACAATTTGGAGGCTGCTGTTCTCCCACTGAAAGTGGAGGGAATGGCCCATCGTACCGCAGGGTCACACTCTTCAGGTGGACCATAAAGTCTAGCCCCAGGAGTACCGGAGCGCAAAGGTGCGGTAACATGAGGAGCCAGAAGTTCTCGTAGACTGTGCCCCACACCGTTAAGGTTACCACACAGCTCCCAAGAACGAGGACAGATCGGGACCTCGACGCCATGGAGATTGTCTGCCTGACAGTTTGCACATGGAGAGCACACCGTTTTACTGTATCCGGATGGATGAAGCTCTCCGTGCTCCTGCTGTCAAACAGGCAATGCGCCAGGCGCCCGTTTACCTCTATGTCCATCATGGACTTGTCGAGTCTGTGAGGCTTGGCCTGGTCCAGGATGATTGACGCCACTGTTGGATCCCGAGCGTAACTGCAGGCAGCTGAGATAGCCGACGACGAGGACCCCTGCTGGTCTTCTGCGGCCGGTGTCGACCAAAGTGGCTGCGCCCATGAATTGCACGTGGTCGATGATGTTGAAAACGGCGGCACCCGCAGGTCGCACGTGGCTTGCATCGTCGTCATAGGAAATGGCGGCGCCCGTGGATCGCACGTGGCTGAAGACATCGACGAGGCCGGAGACGAGGAGATGGATCCTGGGGAGTCGCACGCAGCACTGCTGGGCTTGGAAGGGGTCTTTGCTCGGCACACTTTTGCATAGTGCCCTTTCTTTCCACAGGCGGAGCAAAACACCGTCCTTGCCGGACATCTCTTGACGAGGATGCTTCGCTAATCTGCAGAAATAGCTCCGTGGGCCTCCAGGAGCTGCCGCAGCCGTCAGGTCTGAAGTTGGGAGCATTATCGCGCAGTTCCGAGGAGCCGCCGAGTACAGTTGAGGCGGTGGCTGTGCTTGCCACGCTGTTCCCACGTGGTCGGTGGGGTAGGTTTCGAGACTTCTGGAGGCCGTTTCCATTGCATCGGCCAATTCTACCATCTTAGCCAGGTCCAGGTTACCCTGCTCTAGCAGCCGCAGGCGAATATAGGATGAGCCGATTCCCGCCACGAACGCGTCCTGGATAAGGTCGTTGGTGTATTGAGTAGCCGACACCTCCTTGCAGTTGCAGGCTCTGGCTAGCTGTTGAAGTTCGCGCAGGTACTGTCCCGTAGTTTCGCCGGGCTGCCGCCGTCGAGTGGCTAATAGGTGATGAGCATGAATTTCGTTCGGCTGTTTATTATACAGCTTCTTGAGTAATTCGATAGCATCTTTGTAATTTTGGGAATCGCGAATTGTTGCATACATAATGTCGCTCACCCTGGCATGGAGGACCCGCAATCTGTCGGCGTCGGACTGGACTGCTGTCGAGGCCTCAACGTAATCCTCGAAGCACTTCAACCAATGGTCGAAAGTATTCGATGCCCCAGCGGCATGCGGATCCAAGGTTAGCCGATCGGCCTTTAGCATCTGCTCCATTTTTTTTTTCGAACAAAATTTTCAGTATTTTGTTGTGAATAAAATTGATGCGCGATTGATTCACACGGGAGGCTAGGACGTACCCGGGAATAAAGGCTTTTATTCACAACAAGATTGGAGCACACTACTTAACAATATTATCCCAGACTAAGGCCTACTAGGAAGGAGCAGTGACCTTTATACTCCTTAAGAAGGCGGAACCGAACGGAGTGTACCACATAAACAATAATAACAGGTGGAACACCCAAACCCTAACCCCAACAGTAACAAGAGTAACATGTGTACAAGTACCCATAGTGGTAACCATCTATGGTTCACCACAGTATCCATACGCAGTCATGCAACATGTTTGAATGTTCCTGTAGCGGAGGGTGGGAAGACCACACTGGTGAATCATGTTTAGGATGACTGTCAAAAATGTAGATCTCAAGTTGCTAATGGCTGGGCACCTTTGTCTTATATAAATGCAACTATTATGACTGTCCAGTACATTTCAGCAAGTTCCTTTTGAAGTGGTTATTGACATCCTCAGGCGTGAAATTTCAGAGAAGGATGCCGTGGTATGTGTGAATTTTAATTTGTAGTAGAATGTTCCAGAAAACTACTCAACTTACAAAGCCAGATGTGAGGTGACTTGTGGCAGCCATCTTTAGTCAGTGTCTTTTCTAGCTTTCAAAACGTCCTTGTTGATCAGTTTTGATCATCTGATGAGATTGTACAGGTTGATATCACTCATGCAGCAGTCTCAGTCATCACGCCATTTTTAAACATTTTTAGCTGAAGGACTCCTTTTCAAATGAATAATCATAGACTATCTAAATTATAATACTATGTAATATTCATAATATGAATGCAAAAGTGTTTTAAAAATACATTTAAGAAAACTGATGAAAAGTTAGAGTAGCAATTTGAGAATTTCACCAATCTAGACAGTGATGAGATAAACCAGACAAATAGTGAGCAAAAGGTAAATGAGACTCCCCTAACATTTTAGTACTTGCCAACTAAACTGCTGTGATTAAAGATTGTGTGTCAACAGCATTCCATACACAATCAGTTTACAGATCACATCAAATACAAATAGGTACTGGCCAAATCAGTATGAACAGGAATTGCACCAGATTACTAATTTAATTTATATTTGAAAAAAACTTCCCATAAACATGCTTGTCTTCAGTTTTAATAGTCACGTGAGCATGACATTGTTGGAAATATTTTGCAGACTTGTGAAAACCAAGGTCAGTTTTGCAATGTTACTTAACAATTCAAAGAATTTACATTAAGGAACATTGGTCCTTTTTTTCCCCTTTATTCTTTCATGGGATGTGGGCGTCATTGGCAAGGCCAGCATTTTGCTGTCTATCCTGAATTACCCTTTAACTTAGAGGCTTGCTAGGTCACTGCAATTAGGAGTCAACCATTATGATATAGTCCAGGCTTCGTTCCATAAAGGCCATGCGTGCCCTTACTGAGATTAGCTTTAGATTTATTAATTGAATTTAAATTCCACCAGCGGCCATAGTGGGATTTAAACCCATGTCCCAACTAAACTAGGCTTTTGAATTACTCGTCTAGTGACACTGCCACTACGCAACTACAACACCACCTCCTCACTTAACCATTTACTTAAATTCAGGGTTGGGGGGAGTTGGAGTCTATCCCGAGAGACACTGAGCGCTGGGCTGGATACACCCAAGATGGGATACTAGTCCATCACAGGGCACTTTGAATAGAAGGTAGAACATATTGCCAGAAAACCATCAAGGAATGAGTTAAAATGGAGAGTGGTGTACCCACTAGGCAGTCAAAACGTTTCACTTCACCCCATACCAAAGAATAATAAACGTGATCTGTTGCTCTCTCGCCCAGTGTCTTTTTGGATTTCCTGAATGGCTGTTATGCAATCCAATATTACACATTGGGCCCGATTTTACCAAAATTTCGCGCCCGTTTTCGCGCCCGAAATCGTGGTAATGTTGGGCGTCGGGCCTAAAACGCAGTCCAGGCCCGACCCAAGGACAATCGCGCCTTTACCAATGGCCGATCCGGGCGCAGATCTGGCGCGCGCCTGAATCGGCCAGCGGGCCGATTTAAATGCATTTGCATGCATTTAAATCGGCATAATGAAGCCCGCGCCCAACTTACCCAAGGATTCCCACTTTACGAGGCTCCGATCCGATCGGCACCCGCGCATTTACCGTGTTGCTGAATTCAAGTCCAATAGGGCTTCAACTCAGCAACTGAACTGCCGAATTGCCCCCGACCAGCCTTTGCGGACCGCCCCTGCGAACCACTGCGGCAGCCCACCACCCCGCAACCCCCCCCCCCCCCCCCCCGATCGGACCACTCTGGGACGCAGGCCCCGCCAGCAGCGCCCCCCCCCCTCCAGGATCGGACCCCCCGGGCCCCCGACCTACCTTGATCGCTGGTGTCCGTCGAAACCATTTTGCGATCCTGGATCCTGGCCTTGCTCCGGGGTCCTGATGGATAGGATGACATCTCTTCACTGGGGCGGGGGGCGGGGTGGGGGGGGGTTAGGGGGGGATGTGACATCTCTTCCCTGAGGGAGGGGGGGAGGTGGTGGGGGGGGGGATGTGACGTCTGTTCCCTGAGGGGGAGGGGGTAGGGGGGGGGATGTGACATCTCTTCCCTGGGGGTGGGGGGGGTGGGGGTGGGGGGGGTGGTTGGGGTGGAGGGGGGATGTGACATCTCTTCCCTGAGGGGGGGTAGGGGGCAGGAATGTGATGTCTCTGCCCCTGGGGGGGGACGGAAATGTCACATCCCCCCCCATCCCCTCCTTCAGGGAAGAGATGTCACATCCCCCCTCCACCCCACCCACCCCCCCCCCGGGATGAGACGTCACATCCCCCCCCCTTCCCCCCCACCGCCTCCCCCAGGGAAGAGACATCACATTCCCCCCCCCATCCCCCCCCCTCAGGGAAGAGATGTCAGATCCCCCCTACTCCCCCCCCCCCCCCCCACCCTCAGGGAAGAGACGTCACACCCCCCCTACCCCCCCCAGGGAAGAGACATCACATCCCACCCCCCCCTACCCCCTCCCCCTCCCCCCAACCAGGGAAAGTCAAAGGCAGCGCAGACAGCAGTGCTGTCAACGCTGCCTTTGACTTTCGTGCTCGGGCGCGCTGAGTGCTGTCGGTTCGAACTGCGCATGCACAGTTCGGTGCTCCGACAGATGCAAATGCGCTGGGCCCCGCCCACTGGACCCACGCCGAAAAAAGGCGTATGGGGGCGCTGGAGCGCGGCTGCTGGGCGCGGGTCTGATTGACGACCGCACCCGGCACTTAGAGCCGATTTGGTAAAATCGGCCTCATTGTAATGACTGCTGTTGATTTATCAGTGACTGAACTGAAGTCAATTTTAAAGGCTTCCAGATATCAGATAAGGATTTCTGTTCTCTACAAGGAAGAGTCTCGATGGGGTAAGACAAGGGTGATGGGGCTTCCACAAGGGAAGAGTTGTCCAATGAGAAGAGTTCTCTTTGACCAGTTTCAGATGAGCTGCCTTAACGAGACTGAAAGAATGCCACAGGAAACTGTGGACAGGTTAGGTGAATTGACCATACTAAATTGCCCCTTAGTGTTCAAAGGCTATGTAGATTGCCCATGCTCAATACATGGGACTACAGGGATAGTGGGCCTAGGTAGAGTGCTATTTTGGAAGGATCAGTGCAGATCTGATGGGCTGAATGGCCTCCTCCTGCACTGTAGGGATTCTATGGACACCTGAAGGAGGCCCATGCCATCAAGCTTCTTTTGACTGTATTTCACTCAATGATCAATCCACTGAAGCATTAGGAATAGACACTTATCCCTCCAGGCTGATGGATCAGGATATTCAAAGTCCTGTTGCAATCATCAGCCAGTGTCTGGTATTCAGCAAACTGAACATCTGCCTGTTAATGTAATTCCTTCCACCAATTCTATTTCTACACCAAGGGTTCCTCGGGGTTAAATTCGTGCAATGATGTGCACCTGCTGTAAAGAAGTACCAGACTCTATGACATTTAAACATTTGGCATAACACTGAACATATATTTAACAAAGCCTTTCTGTTATCAGGAGATCTTTGGTCTCATCTAAAAATTCTGGACGACTTTCTCGTGCCTGTTGTAAAGCCACAGGCAGCTTCAGGAGGATTGAATTCAGCCATCGAGAGGACTGTAGATACTGCTCCTCCTGTCTCCATATTAAAGCAAGTTATTTTTTCCATTAGATTCTCACTTGTTTGTTTGCAGTTGCTGCTTAGGCCACAGGGAAAGTGGAATACTTAAATAATGGGCCCCATCAATTTAGCTGTGGGATAATTGCCTGTGCTGATTGGGTGCTAGCTGCCCATTGATAAATGGACATAGAATCCCTCCAGTGCAGAAGGAGGCCATTCGGCCCATCGACCACAGTCCCACTTAGGCCCTATTCCCGTAACCCCACATATTTACCTTGCTAATCCCCTGATTTTGCATCTGTGTCCATGTTACACCTGGTTAAAAAAGCAGGTGCATTGCATATATTCTCTATCCCCAGAGAGTTATAAGATCTAAGCATGTTCAAATTTGACAGTGTACATTAATTAAACATATGGAACTTTCTTTTTTATAATTCTTATACAGGCTATTTGAACATTCTCTTACCTTGAAGGGATGGTGTATATGGGGCGTGAGGTGACTGGCAAGTTTGACTGAACTCGGGCCTTAATACCAAGTCCAAACCTGATTTCCTTCCATCTGCACTGGGTGGAAGCAGGGCAAGCACAGCAGCAATCCTCACAGTTGCTCCCCCTGGCCTGAGAATGCAACTTTCTCGTCCTCTGTGAGCCTGTTGCAGTTAATATCCGCTGAGACTGATACTGGTCTCCAAAAGAGTCACTGACAATTAAGGTGGTGTCAGGGTCTGAATTATTCCATCAGACCATGAATTTTGCACATTAATGAGGCTTATGCCTGACTACAATGTCAGCCACAAATATGACCTGAAACCTGGAAATTAAAGTTACAGGCAGCGTAACTTTGCCAATGAACCAGAATTTTCTCAGCAGTAAAAATCCACATATCATTCTCAACACAACAAATGCATCTATAAAGACCGGCAGATATAAGAAATAGAAATTAAAATTGCCATTTTAATATGTAGCAAAAATTCTTAAAGAGAAGCAACTTTCCTTCCGATAAAAATGCAAGCATCTTTGATGAAAGAATCGGATAGGCAAAGCAAAATATCCTTTCACCATCATTATCGGGTCCAAATTTTTATTTCCCTCAGGTTAAATTCACAACATTTCAGCTTCTAGATCCTAAGTTGATGGCTGTCTTTATGTTATCCCTCCAAGGTAGGGTTGAATTACCTTCCTTCAGCATGAGAACAGTGACAGAGAGAACAGACAGAATTAATTTACAAAAATTTCTCTACCTTCCAAGTAAGTCTGCATTTAATTTTATAGTCTATTAAAAGTATATAACCTCGAGTTTTATGGCTCCAATTAAGCTAATTGTTCAATGCTTAATCATAAACTATTTGGGGGTACCTCAAAACGAACGTAATTGAGATTTAACTGGTGGATGAAGTGACTCATTCCAGCATTTCAACTAATTGCTGTATTTAAGCAAATTGAAACATTAATCCGAGTTAATGTTGATTTTGCTCATTACTTTCTCTTAAGCCATTTTACCCCAAGTAATGGAAATTGAAAAAGGACCAATGGTAAAAATAAATCTTTCTTGCCATTCGGTGACTCGTTGTATTCTGAATGATCAAATCCAACTTCCTGCATATAGTTCCAAAATTTAATCGGAACTCCAAAGTGTTTATTCTCCGTGGACTTAGTAAGAGCTCTTTTCATGAAGCAGACTTTGGGGTGTGCTGTTGACTGACTGGGATGTACACAGGAAAACAGACCAGCGGAATTGATGTGACAGTACTTTACATACGTGAACAGAAATAAGGGCACATTTTGAAAAGGCTGTAACAAATTATCATAACTTCGTTCACATAGTGTGACATCAGTGGCAAATTATTTCACATTTGCAGAGACCTTCTAAAAATATTAGTGTGGATACAATCCACTAACATTACTCGATGTAAATTGGATGGCAATTATATAAATGCCACAGGATTAGATGGGACATGTCATGCAGACGGAACGAAATAAGTTCTGGAAGTTACGAGTGACTGACTTTTAAATTATTATTAAAAAAAGAAGCTGAGATGAGAGGAAAACCACAAATATAAGCGTCCTTTTAAAATCAGAATTCCAGCGACAAGCTGAAATGTTGCTTGAGAACCGCTTTGATCTGTAGTTGAAATAAAGTGCCCAAATAATGAAAAGGGAAAAAAAAATCTTGCATATAACCTTGGAAGTGTAATCAAATGTGGCAGCCAATGTGCACACTGTAAGCTCCTATAAACAACAATGTGATAATGGACAGATAATCTGTCTGAGTCTCATTAGTTGAGAGGCAAATATTGGCCGGAAGATTGAGGAAAACTCCCTTGCTCTTCTTTGAAATGGTGATATGGAGATGCTGGCTTTGGACTGGGGTGGACACAGTAAGAAGTCTCACAACACCAGGTTAGAGTGACTCACCCAATGAAGGAGCAGCAGCTTATGATTCCAAATAAACCTGTTGGACTTTAACCTGGTGTTGTGAGGCTTCCTACTTTGAAATGGGGGCACAGCGTTTTTACATCCACCTGAGAGGGCAGCTGGGGCATCAGTTTAATATCTCAGCTCAACATTTTGTTCTCTGTTTTTACTCATAGTTGCACAGCATGCTTGGTCAAAGTGAAAAGCTACTTATTAAAAGGTGTGATATTCACAAATACATCACTTCTAGAGGTATCATAAGAATTTCAAGATAAGTTCAGTGGTGGTGCAGAGATCCAGTGACACAGTGGACAGCTTCCCGACCTCTTGAGCCGATAGCTCCAGGTTCAAGTCCCACCCCAGGACTTAATGGTTAAGGTGGTAATAGGCTAGCAACCTGTCCCATTAGATTCTAGCGATGGGGATATACATGAGATTATGAGAACATGCTCTGCCTGCATCATGTGACTTTAGGTACGGAAGAGATGATGGATGGATTGGTGATGCGTTATCACTGATAGTAAAATATAGTGGATTCATTCAAGGTCAAATGGTACAACTGTGCAGCAATGTTTTGAATGTTGCAAAGTGCAAGAATACAGCCGAGAAAGATGGGTCCAAGGTTAATTTTGTGTAACCGAATGGGATTTGAATAAGTGAAATCGGGCCCAGAGTTTCTGAAAAGGATTATTGAGATAGCTCAATTCAGTTTGCTTCACTCTTGCCCACTGTCAACTTTCACCCCCAGCTTTCTTTCAAGATGCCTGTTCTCAGGCATCTGCATCTGGCAACACTGGGGCATCATAAGGGTTTTTCCCGTTGGAGTCAAGGGAACATGGAAGATATGAGTAGATGTAGGCCATACAGCCCTTCGAGCCTGCTCCACCATTCATTATGATCATGGCCAATCATCTGACCCAATAGTCTGAACCCATCCCCCCATCCCCATATCCGTTGATCGCCTTCACCTCAAGAGCTATATCTCATTCCTTCTTGAAAACATACAGGACGTGATCTTACGACCACGTCCCGCCCGACTTTCAGCAAGGCGAGGTGGTAAGATTGGACGGGAGGCAAAAGAAATCAATTTTGCGCCCGGTTTTTCACCTTCCCCAATCTTATCGGCATTGTTTTAAGGCTGAGCGCTCATCGTGCTAAAAATTCAGGCCATGGTGTATTTAGATGGAGAATTCCCCTGCCACATCTAGCTGTGCAAAAGAGAGTGACTGCTAATAATTCAATTTTATTCAATAACACGTAACTGACAGTTCACAACAGGACCACCAGGCCCAATAGCGCACAGCAAAAACATCAATTAAATGAGATAATCCTGTTCATTAGAACATCTATTGAAAGCTTTAATTTTTCCATCAAAATCATGTTTAATATTTTAGATTGTTTCCAGATTGTGGGAATGAAGAGCAAAACCATTACAGAAAACTGTTCGCATAAAAATAGGGAGAAAACCGAAACTGTGCTTTGGATAATGCGTCTTTTAATGATATAACACAATGCAACACTCTGTATGAATGTTGTGTTACAGAAGCTGGGCTATATTATTTGCCTGTCCTATCCAGGAAGACTCAATGCTGAGAGCTGAACCTTACAAAGCTATCCTACAATAGGTGACAAGTTACATTCATCTAACAGTTCAATCAGGCTTGAGAAAGCAAAATGTTCTTATCAGTAAAGTGAATGGCATATTAACTGGTTAGAAATAGAAACTTATTTTCTATCTAAATCAATGATTCATTCTTGCTAAATGAGTCCTTTTAACCATAATGGCATTAAATACATTAATCTGCTGATATAAACTTAAAGAGCCCAAATAATACAGGAACAAATGGTAGAAACTTGAAAATATGAAGCAGTTTATCCGTCCAAAACATTCTGTTACAATATATATTAAACAATAAGCAAAATCACTTTTCTTAATATCACATTGTGATCTTTTTTAGTAAAGTAGGGTTTTTGATTAACTGATCAGCGTTCTTCACTTAAAGGGGCCAATGTTTTTGACAAAAGGCAGAATTTTCCAGCCCCAATGCAGCAAAGGCAGGGCCGGAAAATTTGACAAGTTATTCTGACGTTCATTGACTTGGGCGGGACCGGAAGATCCTGTCAATTGGAGGGCTGAAAGAAATTCCTGCCGAAGTGTTTGGAAAACGGTTTCCGTTGTTCTCTATCCAACATGCATAAGTCACATTGAAGTACATCATTGTGTTGTGTGACAAAACTGGTTTAGCAAATGGCAATAGCTTGGTAATACCTTTCCAAGTTCCATTGTAGTCAAAATCTTATCTGATTTAAATCTTGCAATGAAATGATCCTGCAAAGATTAAGCATCCATGTCATATCTCATTCAGGAAAAAGCTTTTCACAACTATATAATATTGTATTATATTTCAATTTCTGTTTCTTCATAATACCCTTGCGCACAACATTGTTCCAAAGATTACTGTTTCTAAAGTTATCCAAATATGTTGTAGATTGAAGACCGCAATATTGGAAGTGATACAGGGAATGCTCAGCAGGATTAACCCATGCCGATGCTTCCAATACAGTCAGCATGCAAACTTTCATCCTGCCTACTAATTTGAAAGTTTGCAGCATGCATCCAGTGCTAGGGACACTGTTAAGTGGCGGCATGTCTTAAGCAGGTGGTACAAAATAGTGAGAAGCTAACATGAGTTCAAGTTAACCTGCACTACTTAAAGCCAGCCTGAAGTTCTTCAACGGGAAATGCATTTAGCAAGAGCAGACACTGGAAGGCATTCAAATGTGATTTTGGTGGGATAAACAGAAGAATTATGTAACTGAAGCAGAGACTTTGCTGCAAGATATTCTGACACTGCACTGGAGGCTTCAATGCAGGAGGTGGAGAAGTTGAGAGTGTGATCCATCGACAAAGAGCAAGACGATCCTGCAGGCAAACCATGCAAAGGCAGTGGTGTCCAATAACGGTGATGGTCAATGCCAGTTAAGGTCAGTGAACATATCTTCAAATACCCTGGGGTGGATTATACATTGAGGTCAGGCTCTCCAGTGTAAATGTCAGGGGTGAGATCACTTCATTTTGGCCCACTCGCCTGCTTTAATTTTTTGGCCTTTAATAGCCATGAGATGAGATTTCCACCCCACTTCAGGAGGAAGTCCTGCCTCATGGAGCTGTTGGCCAGTTGGTGGCTTGCAGCTCTACATTACCAGTAGTACTACCAGTAGTGGCCAATGGCAGTGCAACAATTAGGTCAAGGAGGAGGTGATTAGTGATGGACCTGGATTTGCAGGGATCTCAGACAGGTCCTGATGAGGGAGTGCGTGGGGCGAGGTTTTTGGAGAGGCAAATTGGACAGAGCAGGTTGGGAGGGTGTGGGGGGGAATGGATGCAGTGGACAAATACTGTTTAGGGGGTTCCAGATTGGCACTGGGAACTCCGAAAGGAGGAAAAATCCCTCTTCACAGGCTGCAGTCTATAGGGTCAAATCTGCCAGGCTGCACAATGGGACATAGATCTCTTCTGTAACACTGCAATTTCTGATCCCCCCCCCCACCGCCACCCCCACCCCCCAATGAAGGAACAGAAAGTGTTTAGCTTCATTGGAGCAGCTGGAACTGAAGCCCTACACATGGGCAATGGTTTCAACATCATTGATGGCAGATAGTATCCTCATTCTTAATGCATCTTCTCATATCCCACTTCCTCCTTATCGTACAATCTCTTCTGATTTTCAAGCTGCAGACGGTATAAACATGCAACCTTCACTTTCACTCCCAAAAAATCCTCAACGGCAGAAAGGGCAAAGGAAGACCTTGTGTCCTACCAGACACGAAGGGGGAAGAAGGCTGAAATTTGAAGGTGGTTCCAGCCATTGTGGCTTGACACATCATCAAAATTGGACCACCAACCAGCCAAAATCATGTGGGCTTCTACTAGAGCCCATTTGCTAAGTCCTGTGGTCGCAGGGAAGTGGCGATCGGGACGGGGCTATGAACATGGGGAGTCCCTAATCAAGAATCTACCCATGGGTGACAGATGCATGAAGGCAGTTGGACACCTCTGTTGGGACAGAGCTGTCTATGGGCAGCACCAGCTGTGACTGAGCGATCCTCTTCAGGATATCTTCTGCTCACCCGCAATGGGGAAGGTGCTGGAAAAGGTGTCCTCAAAATAGACAGATCCACATTCACCTGGCTGGGAAACCACACCATGTGAGATCCACCACATCTGTGGTCAAATAAAGAAGACATTAAACTTGCAACTTGGAATGTTAGAATACTCACAGACAATCTGAAGAGTGACTGTCCAGAAAGAAGAACTGCAATGGTATCACAGGAGCAATCACTGGCGCCCTCAGTGAGATCCATGTTCCTGGGCAGGCGCAGCATGGGGATTTACCTTTTACTGGACAGGAAAGGCTGACAGGGACCCCAGTGTCCACACAGTTACTTTTGCAATTTGGAATAGGATTTTGGATGCATTCCTTGAACTCACTAATTGTATAAATGAAAGATATGTGACCTCCTAGAACAAAAACAAGCAACCTGTTGAAACTGTAGAGGTATTTATTTCTCTCTTGTTTGTAGCAGGGGAAATCCTGACATACATTTTCCTGAATTGTCAACTTCAGTGTTTCCAAAACTGGGTTCCATGGTAGAGAAGTGGGTGCATGAGTGAACGAGTGCGAGAGGTGGGAGTGTGAGTGAGAAAGAGCGGGGGAAGCTCTGTAGAACAGCCATATGGACTTGAAACGTTAACTCTGTTTCTCTCTCCACATATGCTGCCAGACCTGCTGAGTTTATCCAGCATTTTCTCTTTTGACATTAGAGAGGTGGGAGTGTGGGTGTGTGTGTGTGCATGTGAGAGAGAGGCAGTGAGTGTGTATATATGTATGTGTGTGTGTGTGAGGGAGAGAGAGAGAGAGAGAGAGAGGCATGTGTGAAAGAGAGAATGAGTGCATGAGTATTTATTTTGGATGTCAGTGTGTCTGAAGTGAGAACCTAACAAAACTAATGTTAAACAAATCTATGAGCGTAAGAAGCAGCATCCCTTCTCTCATTACAATGACAAAAAGGTCAGACTTAAGAACATAAGAGCATAAGAAATAGGAGCAGGAGTAGGCCATCTGGCCCTTCGAGTCTGCCCCGCCATTCAACAAGATCATGGCTGATCTGAAGCGAATCAGACTTGGAAGTAGTTGTCGAATAAGAAAACTTTTAAATTATAATAAATGTAAACAGATAAGAAATAAAAAAGACTTTTATCAACTTGTTTTTGTGTATTTGTACCTATTGCACAAAATATTATGTGTTTCATGTTTCTTCGGCGTTCCGTTAATTCTCTTGGAGGGGGGGGTGGGAAGGTAGTTGGTGGGGTGGGGGTGGTTTAAAAGGGTTTCCGTGGCTTGAAAAATTTGGGAAATCCTGGCCTACTTTCTGTGGCTGAGCAAGTCTTCCCAGAGGCACAGGCTGGAATTTTACCACCCCGCCTACCAGGGAATCGGAGCGGGCAAGGGGCGGACAATGGAAATGTCCATTGACCTTGAACGGGATTTTACGGTTTCGGGACAAGCGAGGCCATAAAATCCCGCCGGTAGTGTTACTTCAGACCTTCCAGGAATCTCTAATATGCTCCATGTTATGAAACAAATCCCAGAAAAATGTCAAGAACAACACGAGGAATATTTTGCTGCATTCATGGATGTGACGAAAGCATTTGACTCAGTAAATCACAAGGCTTTGTGGATTGTGCATTTGGGTGTCCAAATGTCCTCATCACAATTCTGCAAATATTTCCTGATGACTTAACTGTAGTTGTTTTGAGTGGGAGATCTGAAACAAACTTGGGGTGAAGCAAGGCTGTGTAATAGTCCCTGTTCTATTTACAATCTACCTGTCAGTGACTGTCCACCTGCTCAGAGATAAAGGGGCGATCCTCCCAAAAAAATTCTAAGTGTCGAATTTGCATAAAAACTGGAATAAATCTCGCTGGTTTTTTTCAGCGGGAGTTTCAAAATGAATCTCCCACACTCTGTGGATCAGAATGCCCTAGCGTGAATCACTCCAGAAATCAGGGGCCTGGGCCTACTCTCGCTGGAGAGGCCGGCAACACAGCACTGAGCAGGCCACTGTGTATGCGCCGATCTGTCAGCGCTGAGATCGGCGCATGTGAAGTGGCCCCGCAATGCCGGCCTCCCAATCGCTAGCCAGCTCGATCGCTGGCCAGCCCCGCAACCCCCGCATCGTCGGCCATGCACGCTCCCCCCCATGACCCGATCACCAGCCCTCCAAACATGCCCGCAGCTAGCCTGAACTAACCCCTACCTCCCGCCCCCAGCCCATCACAATGTGTGTCCCCCCCCCTCACCCACCAACCGGCAGCCTTGACATGTACCCCTGCAGCCCTGACTGACCCCCCCTCCCTCCGCACCACCCCCCCCCCCCTCAACACCACCGCAGACATGACCCTCCCCGGCAGCTCCAACCCCCCCAGCAGGCTGACCCCCGCCCCCAATCCGGTGACCAGTCCCAACCGCTGACCTCCCTTCCCTGTAACTCAGCCCAAATGCAGAATGGCAGCGGTACCCCCGACCCCCACTGACTGCCCTCGAGGCCTGCTCCCATGAGGCACCGCCCCGCATTAGGCCCCACCCCCCCTTGGCACGGCCCTATGCCCAATGGGCAGTGCCAAGGTGCCCCCTGGGCATTGACACTTTGCCCCTTGGGCAGTGCTGGGGACCCAGACTGGCACTGCTGATGCGCGATTAAATCACTCGGGAGGCTAGATTGTACCCGGGAAATAAAGGCTTTTATTACTAACAAGAATGGAGCACACTATATACAATACAATCCCAGACTAAAGGGTCACCAGGCAGTGCAGTGACCTTTATACTTCCCCTGGTAGGCGGAGCCAACTGGAGTGTACCACAGAACAATATCAACAGGTAGAACAGCCCAACCCTAACACCAACAGTAACTACAGTAACATATCTACAAACACCCATAGTGCTGACCATCCATGGCTCAGCACTCATAGTGGTAACCAACTATGGTTCACCACAACTGCCAAGGTGGCAATGCCCAGAGGGCACCCCCCTGACATTCGATTCTCTGGGGGGCCTCAACTGCTCCTTCACTCCAGCGGGTCGGACCACTAACTCCCCGCAAGTGGGGAACGATACTAAACCCCACTGGAGTGAACCACTTCTGGAGGGGGTGGGGGTGGGGGGGGAAGACTGAAGTCTCCGGGCCTGCTACTGGTATTGAAATTGTATGGTAATATACATTACCATAATTTAAGCAGCCCCCGCACTGATTTTCCACCAGAGCTGATGGCACTGGAAATCCGGCTGCCAGAGACTCCCGGAGGCCGTAGTGCCCAGCAGGAGGCCTGCTAAATGGCCTCTGTTTGAGTCTCCTGGCCCGCTGCACTACAAAAGCAGCACAGAGTAGTGGGAGAATCAGCTCCAAACTGTCCTCTTGTGCGCGCTGACACCTTTTGTGCTCCAGTTTGTCCTGGAATGACACTGATAGGGAGAGCGCAGGTGGGAGTGTGGAAAAAAAGATGGTGATGAGGTGTGGCAGGCATGGGTGGGAGCTGGAGTGTGAGGAGCATAGCAGCTACTGGGGGAACATGGTGATTGTGGGAGGAAGGGGGGAATCTGGTGTCTGATGTTGGCAGAGGCCAAGGTTCCTGAGTGCAAGAAGAGGTTGAAGGTGCGAGGGTCCAGTGGGAGACTGGGGGTGGTTCATTTACCCTGCCTGAGCAAAGAAGATCATTCATCCTCTTCCGACACTGATGTCCCGTCTTCTACTGCAGGGTACTTGCACTCACCAGGACTGCCACTGCATTCCAGGCGGGGATGGTCACCCTGCTGGACAGCAGGTTCCACGCCTCTGTGCCACTCCATTGAGTAGTCAGTGCCTCCTCTGAAGTGCGGTGCTGGCTTCTTGGCTGCCGGTTTCGCGGCGAGCACAGCCAGAAAATCCCGCCCAGTATCTCCATCCTCTCTCCACAGATGCTGTCAGACCTGCTGGGATTTTCCAGCATTTTCTGCTTTTATTTGAGGATGTATTTGAGTTTGTATTAGATTTAGTTATCTCATATCTGAGTCTGCCTGTTTGTAATTTTAATAGTTGACCAGTCATCGTGGGATTTAGAGGGTTAGACCTGTAGAGGGATGGTATTCTTTCCTCCGACCCTGAAATGTAGGTGGTCTGGTTTTCAATACGCAAGAAATCTGTGTGATATGTTAGCTGGTTTAACTTCAATCATATTCTCTGCATATGTGAGGGTTCTTGAGTTTTGGCTCTTACCAACTTGTGTATACAATCTCTTGTCTTGGATAAATGGAGCACATTCCTATGCAAAGATGCTGCACTCCTTAACAGGCAGAGAGATCTCCGATGTGATTTGGCAATTAAAAACTCTAAATGTGATGATGGGTGCCCGCACATGTCAAACATGCTGATGACCAAATAAGAGATACCTAACCTTTCTTTGACCAATGCAACATATAATCCCACAGCAGCTATGAGCTATGCAATATTGCTATTAGCTTCATTACAGCTAAACTGCTCTCACCCACTGAGGCAAAACGGCACAAATAGAATAAGATGGGCTATTCCACTCATTCACTCAGTTTTCTGCAAGATTTTGCATGATGGAGGCTCTCACTAATTGTTGCTTCTGCTGTCAGATGGCACTTTATCTTTGCCGTGATCAACTTTTAATGGGAAAATGTCATGTGTTAGCTCCAGGCACTGTATACTAATTAGTTATAAAGAAGAAAGGTGGTTAACACTGCTGTCCCACAGCTCCGGGGACTCGGGTTCAATTCTGTGTGGAGTTTGCACAAAGATTTGCAGGTTAGGTGGATTGTCCATCGTAAATTGTCCCTTAGTGTCCCAAAATGTGTAGGTTAGATGGATTAGCCATGGTAAATGTATGAGATTATGGGGATAGGGCCAGGGTGGAGGCCTGGGTGGGATACCCTTCAGAGAGCCAGTGCAGACTCGATGGGTCAAATGGCCTGTTCTGCACTGTAGGGATTCTATGATTCTAAAGAATACCTTTCACAAACTCTGGATGCCCCAAGTGCTTCTAGCTGTAAGATAGAAAATGTAATTTTATTGGACAATATGGTTGGCACTCATAGCTGAAACCACAACAAGATGCCAAAAACAGCAATGACATAAATAGAATCATAGGATCACTGCAGTGCAGAAGGAGGCCATTTGATCCATCAAGTTTGCACCAACCACAATCCCACCCAACCCCTATCCCCGTAGCCCCAAGTATTTACCCTGCTAGTCCCCGTGACACTAAGGGGCAATGTACCACGGCCAATCAACCTAACCCGCACACCTTTGGACTGTAGGAGGAAACCGGAGCACCCGGAGGAAACCCACACAGACATGAGGGAAATGTGTAGACAGTGGCCCAAGCCAGGAACCGAACCCAGGTCCCTGGCGCTGTGAGGCAGCAGTGTTAATCAGTGTGCCACCAGATAATCTGTTTTTTGGTGATGTTGCTGGTTAAGAAATAAATACAAGTCAGGACTACCTTTCTCTGCAAATATTGCCACTGAATCTTATGTGTCCACCCGAGTGGGAACTGAAGTATCAGATGAGATGATGTGCTCAAGTCTCTGGACTGGGATTGAAACTATGAACATCCGGCTCAAAAGTGAGAGCGCTGCCACTGCGTCAAGGCTGACTGTAAGAATTTTTTACTGTGTCTCATAGTCCACTTTCACACTGAGGAAAGGAGCCCTTATGAGATTCATTTTGATTAATGTGATCCAGGTTTCGCCGGGTGCAACACAAAAGATGACCGCTAACACCAGGACTATGATTCTTTAATCTTCTGCAACTTGTGATTTGGGATATGAGTGCTCTGAGCAATTGAATTATATGAACCTGCATCACTTCAGGAGATGATGTTAATCATGCCAAGCTCCTTTGTGTTAGACCATCAAATGGTTTTATTTACAAATTGATTTTTTTTTACAGCAACAGGAATGAGTGATGATAATTGAAATCAATCCAAATACCAAAGCAGCTAAGAGCAAGTTCACAAAAAGGCTAAAACAACATATCAATTAGTTTCATATCTTTGACTTTTCTTGCAGATTTTTTGAGTAAATGAGAACCAGAAAAAGCATAAAGAGATACTCAGTATTTTCCACAATTATATGGGCGATTCTATCCATAGATGCACATCTTGCTTAAGTGACTGTTAAAGCCAATTAAAATGTATCACTAATTAGTATATTAGAAGTATCTGACCCATAAACTACCTTGAAAATTAGTCTTGCCTGTGAGAAGTCAACCTGCAGACAAAAGCACTTCACTGCAAAGATGTACAACCCCCATAACATATAGAAAGGCATGCCAATAGCTGCCTGTGCAGTCTATGCTAGGGTTACTTTGATCATAAAGCATGAAACAAGGTGATGGTCTCTTCATTGCGTTCTGAATTATATATGGTAACTTTATATTCAAATCATATTACACAGTTTATAGTGCGACAAAGCCAAAATGGGTATTGATCAATGCAAACGGTGCATCTCAATGCGTCTAGAACTTCTGAAGTACATGTTTTATCTTGGGTTTGGGTCCAGGTGGAGCTCCTTTAGGGTTTGCCTGTTATCCTAAGAATGCTAGCACATACTGTTATTTATAAAAAACATTTTTGTTTATCGACAGATCTATATTCATCTCAGTACTCTATATAAGATTATGGTTCTGCTTCCCACCAGATCTCAGTCTCCTAATCATGTGAAATTGTGAAACAGTTGCAACAATAGTTACATCAGTATCAGGTGCTCCTGATAAGTCCTTGCTCTAACAGAAAATGGTGTAAAATCTCAGCAGGTCTGACAGCATCTGTGGAGAGAGAATAGAGCCAACATTTCAAGTCTGGATGACGCTTCGTCGAAGCTCTGATGAAGGGTCATCCAGACTTGAAATGTTGGCTCTATTCACTTTCCACAGATGCTGTCAGACCTGCTGAGATTTTACACCATTTTCTGTTTTTGTTTCAGATTCCAGCATCCACAGTATTTTGCTTTTATCCTAACTCATTACTCTCCATCTTCCCCAAGTCTATATTCCCACCTGTATACATACTCCTACATCTCCCTGCAAAGCCTCAGGCTTCACAGGGTTAGTCTCTGTGGTGTCTTGGCCAATCTCCCTGATCTGATCCTGATTTCATTTCTAGGTTGAGGATGAACTGTATTCTCTCATCATTCAGTCAGAATATCTTCCATCTGAGTGTTTGTAGAGCTTCTACTTGTTTCTGATTCCTTGTCTCCATCCTTTTCTAAATAGTATGTCCAAGATTTCATTGGTTTCCTGATGATATCAAGGTTCTTTGGTTCCTTCTGAAATTTCCCTGGTCCATCTAAATCTGTAGATCTTGGCTGCTGGAACTATTTCATTACCATGCTTTTTTTCCATTGATCTTCTATCGACAACCCTCTCACCGAACTGTAGCAATTTTGTGTCTCATGCTCTGTGCCTGAAGTTGAAATTACGTGCAAGACTGTCTCTTTGTTGCTCCTCACACTTTCTAACTTATTCATGATCATCTGAGGTAATGTTCAATTGTAATGTTGTAGAGCCAGAAGCTGGCCGAAATTCTTCCACCTTGCCCAATGCGGGAATCATAGCAGGCGGAACAGAAAATTCAACTGACCATTTAAAGGCCCTTGAGCTTGGGTGAGAATTCTCAAAACCTGCACTGTGTGGCCGGGGAAAGTAATTACAGGCTTTGCAAATTCACATTTGTCACAACGTCAAATCTGTTTCCTGTAGAACCGTGAAGACCTCTCTCACTTGATAGTCAGGTTTTTCGCTCAAAACACTGTGTATAAGAATGTCATCCATATGGTACATTACTCCTTCATTTCCCTCCAGGCTATGAGACATTGTTCTTAGGAATATCTTGGATGCAGAAACAATTCCGAATGGTAAGCTGTTAAAACAATAACAACTAAATGGGGTGATAAAAGTCATTAACAATCTGGATTCTTTGTCCAGAGGCAACTACCATAAACAAGTTTTAGCATCCAATTTTGTGAAGATGATGCTTTTTGCTAATTTGTTGAGACTTCAATCCACTGATGCCTTTGGGTGAATCTCACACTCTACTGACTTGTTTAGTTGAGTCAAGTACACACGGATTCTAATTGAACCATTTAACTTTGGTAGTGTGACTATTCCAGAACACTGCTTTCGCAGTATTCTTACTGAAGAGTTGACCCTTGCTGTAACATATTCAATGTTACTATTGACTTAGTCTAAGAGTGGATGAGAAACCTTCCTCACTGTGAAGAGACATATGGGCCAGAATTTTACCGCCCTGCCCGCTACGGGGCAGACAATGGGAAGGTCCATTGACCTCAGGTGGGATTTTACAGTTTTGGGATGAGGAAGGCTATAAAATCCCATCCATGTGCTTAGAATCTGCCCTTAGGGTTATGTGATACTTTGTCTTCATCTTTCCTCAGCCTGAAAATAGGGATGGAAGTTTACTCCTGAATACCTCGATCAACTGCTGATCAGCAATTAAATCACATTTGTTACTGAGCCTCAGCTGAAAACATGCTTTTCTGCTCAGTAATAATGCTTGCTGCCTTTTTGTTGCGTACAGGGGTTTCACAATTTCTTTATCTTTTTAGTTTAATCTTGCCAAGTGTTGGCCTCTTACATTTAGGTTAGTCCCTCCTGGTCCTTGTAACTGGATGAAGGATGGCTATAAAGTGATTTTTTAAGTCATTTACTTTTGTCAGATAATACTGAAACACCTGTGCCAGAATCTAGCTTGAATGTTGTGGGGTGACCATTAACTTCTAATTTATTATTCCAATAATTATTTTCTGTTTTGTTCACTTCTTCAAAGAACGTTATTTGTTTTTTTCTGTGGTTCTTCCAGTTCTTAGATTTTACTTGGTTTTGTTGTTATATTTTTCTTCCAATGAGTTAAAGGAACGTTAGATCTGCAGATTGTTTTAAGATGTCCTAACTTCCCAGGTGGGCATTTTTCCATTTGTATAGGGTTTCCCTGCCACACAGATCATTCCCAAGATGGCAGTTGGCATGTTTTTTTCCCCCCATATTCACAGGCATTTGTTTCACTGTGCTTTCTCTTTTTTGTCTGACATATTGAATGGCGTCATTAACTTTCTTCCAAGGGACATCATTTTCTCCATGTTTAGCCACTCTGTTTTGCTTCCTAAGTTCAGTCCATTTGTGCTATTTGTACCAGTTTTGTGAGAGTTAAGTCTTCCCTGTTTGCAAAAGATCTGATAGAGTTTACTCCAAGACCATAAGCACTGTATGATCACATATTAATTCATTTCTGAGGATCCCATAGTTGCAATTCTATGTGGGTCTGTATAACTCATTTATAGATGAGTCCATTTCTCTTGGTTTTTGCCTCCTCTTATTACATTTCACTCATTCACTTTTTTTTCAAATGCTCAAGTATGAATCAAATGCCTGGAGGACATATTCATATTATTGTATAAAACACTGAGGTGTTGTATGCAGTTCTGGTCACCACATTACAGAAAGGATATAATTGCTCTGGAGAGAATGCAGAGGAGGTTTACCAGAATGTTGTCAGGGTTAGAAAAGTATAGCTACGAGGAGAGATTGGATAGGTTGGAGTTATTTTCCATGGGGAAAAAAAGGCTGAGGGGTGTCTTGGTTGAGGTATACAAAATTATGTGGGGAAGAGATAGAGTGAACAGGATGAAACTGTTTCCCGTGGCAGAGAATTCTAGAATCAGGGGACATATATTCAAGATAAGTGGCAGAAGGTGTAAAGGGAACATGAGGAAAAACTTTTTTATGCAGAGGGTGGTGGGTGTCTGGAATTCAGTGCCCAAGTTGGCAGTGGAGGCAGAAGCCCTAAACTATCTTAAGAAGTACCTGGTTCTGCTGTTAAATGCTATCACCCATAGGACTATGGGCCGGGTGCAGGAAAGTGGGAATAGAAAGAGCACTTGGATGTCCTTGGGCTGACATGGACAAGATGGGTCAAATGGTCTCTTTCTTTGCTGTAACTTTTCTATTGTTCTATGGTTCTATATGAGTTTGAAGCCTCATCAATACCCTGCCTTGTAATAATATCATCTGCTATGATCCCTACTGTGTAGAGTAAAGTTCTAACCTGATCCTTCTGGTCCTTCTCATTGAAATCTGAAGGTATTCTGTATCTGAAGAATCTCTTCTTCCAATTGTCCCAGTGTTGAGCATATGGCAAACCTTCAGCTCTCCCGAATGGTGCTGGAAGTGGCAATGTGCACTCTATGCTTACCTTAAGCTCTGAGTCAGTTGCTGCTTCAGTAGTTTGGCTTGTTGATTGTGATCTATATTCTCTGCTATCTGGAATCTGGATCTGTGTGTCTGCTTGTGCCTATAGCACCCAGAGTGCTCCATTCTCAGGTGAGTCTCCAATCTTCTTGTGGATCTTTTCTGGTCTTAAAGCCCTGTCTGATGCCACCACCACTGCCACCATGTTTCAGATGGTGCACATGAACAGGTGACAGAAACCATCAGCTGCACGGTAGCACAGTGGTTAGCACTGCTGCTTCACAGCTCCAGGGACCTGGGTTCGATTCCCGGCTCGGGTCACTGTCTGTGTGGAGTTTGCACATTCTCCTCGTGTCTGCGTGGGTTTCCTCCGGGTGCTCCGGTTTCCTCCCACAGTCCAAAGATGTGCGGGTTAGGTTGATTGGCCATGCTAAAATCACCCCTTAGTGTCCTGAGATGCGTAGATTAGCGGGTAAAATATGTAGGGATATGGGGGTAGGGCCTGGGTGGGATTGTGGTCGGTGCAGACTCGATGGGCCAAATGGCCTCTTTCTGCACTGTAGGGTTCTATGATTCTATGAGCTGCCACCATGTTGCACCTTGGGTTTTGGGTCTGAATAGTGTTTCTTTAGGGTTTGCTTGTTTCCCCAAGCATGTAGACAGATATTCGTAAAATTCATACTAGATCTCAGTCTCAGTCATGTGACATCGCATCAGAGTCACAACATCAGTTATATCATAATCAGGTGCTTCTGATGTTAACCCTTTACTCTATAGTACAGGACAATGTAATTTTTTAACAAATAACTTCTTGGTCTCGTTGTCAGACATGAAGCAGTGGCATAAGACAGGGGAAAGGGGCTGTGATTAAATTGCTACGCTCTGGCCAGTTTGCCACTATTGAATTATCCTACACAGGATCTGTTTTCCATTGTGTCTGGATGAAAAGCCTTACATTTTTCACATCACTGAATCCCCCAATCATTCAGCTTATTTAATCTTGATAATAAGACAATATTATTCCAGTCTTGATTTCAAACTATTAGCATGACGGTTGCTGCTAGGTTATATCTTTTCATTTGAGCCGAGTATTTGCATTCATAGTAGTAACCTCCAGGGTATCACCAAATGGCAACTTACACAAGCAGGTTTGGACCATTACCCCAATATTTAAATGTAACAGGTTTTATCCCCCTCTAATTTTTTTTCTTCTGGAAGTTATTGAAGGAGTCAAGAGGGGAATTTTCCAGAGTTTTTTTAAATCTCTTGGTCCTTCAGAGATTTTTCCACATTTTTTCCCCTTTCTCAGGAATTTACATAGCTAAGGTAAGGGCTGGGGATGAATAAGGAAGGGAGGGAAGGAGGGAGGAAAGCAGGATTTAGTTATGTTGGTCTATCCATCATGAGCGTGGGGAAGACTTGATGGACCATTTGGTCTATTCCTGTGTATTATTTATGTTTGTATATCTAAACATCAGCAACACTCAACAATAATCTCTCCCTCAATGTCAACAAAACAAAAGAAATTGTCATTGACTTCATGAAGCGTAAAGGAGAACATACCCCTATCTACATTAACAGGGACGAAGTAAAAAGGGTCGAGAGCTTCAAGTTTTTAGGTGTCCAGATCACCAACAACCTGTCTTGGTCCCCCCATGCCGACACTATAGGTTAAGAAAGCCCACCAACGCCTCTACTTTCTCAGAAGATTAAGGAAATTTGGCATGTCAGCTATGACTCTCACCAACTTTTACAGATGCACCATAGAAAGTATTCTTTCTGGTTGCATCACAGCTTGGTATGGCTCCTGCTCTGTCCAAGACCGCAAGGAACTACAAAAAGTCGTGAATGTAGCCCAATCCATCACGCAAACCAGCCTCCCCATCCATTGACTCTGTCTACACTTCCTGCTGCCTCAGCAAAGCAGCCAGCATAATTAAGGACCCCACGCACCCCGGACATTCTCTCTTCCACCTTCTTCCTTTGGGAAAAAGATACAAAAGTCTGAGGTCACATGCCAACCGACTCAAGAAAAGCTTCTTCCCTGCTGCTGTTAGACTTTTGAATGGACTTACCTTGCATTAAGTTGATATTTCTCGACACCCTAGCTATGACTGTAACACTACATTCTGCACTCTCTCGTTTCCTTCTCTATGAACAGTATGTTTTGTCTGTGTAGCGCGCAAGAAACAATACTTTTCACTGTATGTTAATACATGTGACAATGAATCAAATCAAATCAAAATCAAACACTCTTGATACCTGGCTCAGCTAGCATCGTTAACCTGTATTCCTCAATAGTAAGTACTAAGAGACCATGGGGTGTATCATAACACAATCCATGGTCCGTGCAACTAATGATTATTAGATACTAATTTAAGCACAGGGATCAGGATTTTATCCAGGGTTGATGTTCATAGAAATCATAGAAGCCCTACAGTACAGAAAGAGGCCATTCGGCCCATCGAGTCTGCACCGACCACAATCCCACCCAGCCCCTACCCCCATATCCCTACATATTTTACCCACTAATCCACGCATCCCAGGACACTAAGGTGCAATTTTAGCATGGCCAATCAACCTAACCCGCATATCTTTGGACTGTGGGAGGAAACCGGAGCACCCGGAGGAAACCCACGCAGACACGAGGAGAATGTGCAAACTCCACACAGTGACCCAAGCCGGGAATCGAACCCAGGTCCCTGGAGCTGTGAAGCAGCAGTGCTAACCACTGTGCTACCGTGCCGCAGGGACACGAATTATAGCAATCTTGTTACAAAACAAACAAAGCCAGAAAATATTTGTAGCGCAAAATAAATATTACTCATGAATAAAAAAAGATCAGAGAGTGTGACAGCATCGTCCTGTGGTGTTTGCAGGCAGCTTGATCGTGCCAATGACTGGCTGATGAAAGTAATTAGAAATGCATCTAACATTCAGCACCTTTCGGAAGCTGTTAGCTATAGTATTTAATGTGACTTGAGTGATTCTGTCTGAAATACCTACTGAGCCTATCTCAGTTCATAATTATCTGTTTGAGGGAAATAATGATGGAAAACAGCAGGGCAGTTTGTGAGGTAAATCACGTTTGTTCTGACAGGGGCCAGGGAAGGCGAGAAAAACTGTCGACGCAATAGCTCCATGGGTTGCTGAGACATTTAGGAATATTGGCATCAGGCTTGCTGAAGCTCTTAAGCTGTACGTTAGAGGAAATAAAAGTCATGATGTGTATGGATGTGCAGAGACGTCCAAAATGCACATCGGGGTATTGGACAAATATGAATTGGTAATTTGGGAGCTAAAAACACGTTTAAATAATTTATAAAGGAACTTAAGGATACATTTTGTGAATTTGCATTCTCAGTATGAAGCTTTACCTGCCGGAAATACATTCCAGGAATTTGTGTGCCGAGGTCACCAGGTTCCATAGTTTTTCCAGACTCCCGTGCGTCTCAATGGTTGAAGCTACAAGTCAGTCATGCAAAATTCATAAAACTTCACCTACGGAAAGTATTCAGAGGTGTTGAGGGACTGCGCAATTATGTAGGGGAAGCAAGTTGAATCGGCACTGATTAACCAGGAGGATCAGAAGCATTTCAAAGCTGGCTGAATACTTAGAACAGGTGCTCAGTAGGAAAAAAAAACGATTCCCAATAATATTGTCTTAAAGAATGCAATGATGTTATCTCTCATGGGAGAAAATTAATAAAGGACAAAATAAAATTCCAATGGTTTTCAATTCCCTGCCTTTTCTGTATTCACTGAACCTCCCCGCTATCTTTTAAGCACAGTTTGTGGATTATTATCCCAGAGCATTATTAAAATGACTGTCAATATGCTGCTCATTAGTTTTAAAATGCTCATTAGTCTAAAAAAATCAAGAAAGGAAAGATGTGTAGCCCTTTCATGGACAGAACATTTCCCTTGTGTCCTTTACCTCGGTGCAGAACTTCATTTTACTGCTTCCAGCTAATCAATCAGAGATCTTGCTTAAGCCCTATTCAGAGATGGAGAAATCTCTGTTAATGACATGGGAAGATGTGTGATAATTCTCCTGCAGTTCTTTGAAACAGAGATGCTTTGTGTTTTCCTTTAACGTTGACCTGAAAGCACAGAAACAGGCCATTCAGCCCAAAAGCCTCCTTCTGCTTTACTATCCCACTCTACCAAATATATCCTCCTATTCCTTTCTCTTTCACACACTAATCCTGACTAAAAACCCATCCAAAATAAAACAATGGCAGTAGTGAGTTAAGGAATTCTCAAAATCTGACCAAACAATGCTGACAAGTGGAAGCTAACATTCAGGTAATGTAAGTACCAGATAATGACCATTGTCGACAAGATAAAAAGGATAACCGCCCTCTGATTTTTTTAACATCATCAAGTTACCTCCAGTCAACATCCTGATTATTATAATTGTTCAAAACTGCACTGGACAATTGGCATCAACAATGTTGCGACAAGAGCAGGACAAGGATGCTGGTTACACGATGACAAATGACACTTCTCCTGCCCACTCACAGCCTTTCCATAATGTGCAGGATTCACAAGAGCCTAATGCAATATTCAGCACTTGCCTGGATGGGTGCCATTAACCAGCAATCAAGAAGCTCAATACTAGCAAAGAAAGATAGACTTGGATTTCTATAGCATCTTACATACACTCAAGTCATCCCACAGTGAATGAAACACTTTGGAGTGTAACTACTGTTGTAATGTAGGAAATAACAGGTCAATTAGCAAGCTCAACATCAATGTAGATAGTGACTAAATAAACTATTTCAGTGATATTGATTAAGGCATAAATTGTATCTAGCAATCAAGGGAATTCCTCTGTTGTTTTCTGATATAGTACAGTGGAATATTTTATCTCCATCCAAGAGAGTGAATGAAGGCCTCAGTTTAATGTCTCATCCAAAATATTGTATGTGGAACAGTGCTGCACTGGTGTGTCAGTTAGGGACTGACTTGATTGCTAGCTCTGGCATGGGATTCAATGCTGACTCTCTCAACACTGGTTGTAGATTGACTGCAGTATGTACTATCTTGGGGTGACAGGGTGGCACAGTAGTTAGCACTGCTGCCTCACAGGGCCAGGGGCCCGGGTTCGATTCCCGGCTTGGGTCTGTGTGGAGTTTGCACATTCTCCCCGTGTCTGCGTGGGTTTCCTCCAGGTGCTCTGGTTTCCTTCCACAGTACAAAGATGTGCGGGTTAGGTTGATTGGCCATACTAAATTGCCTCTTAGTGTCGGGGGACTAGCTAGGGTAAATGCATGGGGTTATGGGATAGGACCTGGGTGGGATTGTGGCCGGTGCAGACTCGATGGGCTGAACTGCCTCCTTCTCTACTGTAGGATTCTATGATTCTATGATTCTATCTACGAGATATATTGCAGCAACCACCATGAAGTAGCTCCCAGCTGGTGATTTCTATCAGCCTAAAGGAAAGGACATCCTTGGCTTTGTACTTTCCCACCAGCAGGACACACCCACAAGAAGTGGCAGCACAGTGGTATTCTGGGAGTCAAGAACATTGAGTCAGACCTCGTGAAGTCACATGGCTTTGGTTCAAACATTGAGAAGGAGTCTCCTGCTCACATCACTTACTGCCCTCCCTCATCTGGTGAATCAGTGCTCCTCTGTTTTGAACATCACTTGGAGAAGCACTGAGGAAGCAAGAGCACTGAATGTGCTCTGGATGGGTGATTTTACTGTCCATTGCCAAAATTGCCTCAGTGGCATCTGTATCATTGAGCTGCTCACATTCTGAAGGACATAACTATCAGATTGGGCTTGCAGCAAGTAATATGACAACCACAAGGGAAAAACCTGCTTGACCGCAGCCTCACTAACCTACAATTTGTATTGAAACAACCACCAAAAAGCATGGTAGAGCGGCATAGTGGCACAATGATTAACACTGCTGCCGCACAGTGACAGGATTCAATTCTGGTCTTGGGTGACTGTCTGTGAAGTTTGCACGTTCTCCCTGTGTCTGTGTGGGTTTCCTCCCACAATCCAAAGATGTGAAGATTGTGTGGTTGGCCATGCTAAATCACCCCTTAATGTCCTAAATTGTGCAGGTTAGGGGGATTAGCGGGGGTTATGGCAGGGGTGGGTCTGGGTAAGATGCTCAGTGAGAGAGTTGGTGCAGACTTGATGGACTGAATGGCCTCCTCTGCACTGTAGTGATTCTATACCTGTCACACATCCATCTCTCCTTTTGAAGATCAAGTTCCATTTTCACTCAGTATTAGGGGGTTGTGTGGTGTGATCACAATGTTCAATGAGATAGATTCAGAACACAACTAGCAGCTCAAAACTTGCATCTATGAGGCGCAGTGAGTCATCAGTAGCAGCACAATTGTATTCAGCCACAGTCTGAACTCTCATGATCCGACATATTTTCCATCATCATTAAGCTAGTGGGTCATCCCTGGATCAATGGTGTGTATAGGGGAGTATTGCAGGAGCAGCACCATGAACATGAGGTGTCAACCTGGCGAAACTACAACTTAGGTGCTATGTGCGTATTAATGACTGGAGGCAACATGTTATAGAAAAATCAAACAATCCAAGCCAATGGGTCAGATGAAAACCCTTCAGTCCTGCCACATCCAGTCATGAATGCTGGTGGACAATTAGAGATCTAATGGGAGGTTGGAGATTCCATAAACATTCCTATTCTCAATAACGGTGAGTCAAGCACTTGAGTGAAAAACACAAGGATAGTGCTTGTAACCATTATCAGCAGAATTGGATGGTGTAGTTTGGTGTCCTCTTGAGGTCACCACCAGCCAGTTTCTTTTGCTCCATGTAATATCAATCAACAGTTGATACAGTGGGTACAGCAAAAACAATGTGTGTCGAGAAAATCTCGACTATAGTGCTAAAGACAAGCCACACTGCTAGCCAAGCTGTTCCTATGCCACTCCAACACTGGCAGTAACTGTCAAAGTAGAAACTTTCCCAGCTCGGTCCTGTCCACATGAGAAAAACAGGACAAATGCAATCTGGCCAATTACCACCCCATCAAGTTGAATCCTGACCATTAATCTTGTAATGGAATGTGTTGCTGATAGCGCTATTAAGCAGCACTTGTTTAGCTTGCTCAATGATTCCAGGACTACGCAGGGAATCTCGAGGCTATAGAACAAAAGAGCAGAATCCCAGAGATGAGGTAAAAGTGAGTTTCCTTAACATCAAGGCAGTATTTGTGTGCAGCAGTTCAAGTAAAATTGAAGTCAATGGAAATTAAAGGAAAAATTCTCCACTGGCGGGAGCTGTGCAGGAGTTTCTCAAGGCATTGCCTAGGCTGGTAGTTTCAACCTTTTTGATCATGGCATCTTTATACTATAAAAAGTTTGAGTCACACCTCCTATTTTCTCCATTGAACTGTCCTTTTGCAAAAGCCTTTTCTACAATTTCCATTTGTTTAATAAGTTTACAATGAAAGCCTTATTACCATTTGCACATCAAAGACAATATTGGAGCCTGTTTCTCCTTTTCTTAACTTTATCGGTTCCTGTTTTTTACCTCTGCCTTCTTTCTTTACTGGAAATTTTGTTATATTTATACTTCTCCCTGTCTTCTCTTCTGTTTGTTTCAATCCCTCCTTGTCTTCCTCGCTTCTCCCAGGCTTTTGCGCCCTTTTTGTGTTTTTCTGCAGGCACACGGTCTTTAATTCCGTGGTCGGCAGCTCCAATTCCCAAAGAACCTGGGATCTCCTGTGCATGTGTCAGCCAGGAATGCGTGTTTCAGAATGTTTTATGTTGGTAAACCGAACTGTGCATGCATTGGCAGGGAAAGAGCCTGGCATGTGTAGTTCTGATTTTTTACTTCAGTTAGGCCCAGGCGCATGCGTAAAAATCCAAATCGTGCATGTGCGGCTTATCCCAGCCGGAGTTGTGCGGGAGGTCTGAGGTTCATCAGGAGTTGGAGATGCTGACCAGGGAGCTGAAGATGAAGATTAGAGTGAGTTTATTTATATTAATATTTAATAATTTTATATCTTATTTTATGGCATACTTGTGGGGTCTTCATAGCACATCAATGTGCCATGGCAGACCGGCTAGGAACCTCTGGTTTAGGCCCAAACAATTTCACCTGCTTCACCAATATTTTCCCTCCATAATATTGTTATAAGTGGGGATGCTTGCTGATGATTGTATCGTGTTCAGTACCATTCAGAATTTTTTCAGATACTGAAGCAGTCCATGCTCACATGCAGCAAGACCTGGAGAACATCCAAGTTTGAGCTGGTGCGTGGCAAGTAACATGCATGCAATAAAACTGTCAGGCAAAGTCCATCTTCCTCTCCTTGATATTGAAAGATATTACCATTATCTAGTCTCCCACTATCAACATCCTGGGAGGCGACCATTGTCCAGAAAGGTAATTGGACCAGCCATGTAAATACTGTGGCTACAAGCGCAGGTTAGAGGCTGAGAATTCTGAGGTGAGTGACTCATCTCTTGACTCCCTCTAGTCCTTTCACCACAAGTCAAGACTATGATGGAATATTCTCCATGTGTCTGGATGAGTGCAGCTCCAACAAGCTCAACACTATCCATAACAAAACAGCTCATTTAACTGACAGCCCATCCGCCAGCTTAAACCACCACCTTAAACACTCACTCCTTTCACCACCAGTGTACCACTCCAGGAACGCACCAAAGCTTCTTTGACATACGTTTCTGCCATTGAGAAGGACAAGGGCATCAGAAAGTTGGAACATCACCATATTCCACTTTCCTCCAAGATACTCACCATCCTGACTTGGAAATATGTCACTATTCTTTCACTGTTGCTGCATCAAAATCCATATCTAACAGTACTGTCAGCACACCTACATCACACATGCTGCAGTGGTTCAAGAAAGCAGCTCACCAGCACTTTCTCAATGGTTATTAGGGATGGGCAAGAAATGCTGGCCTTGCCAGCACTGCTCACATACCATGAATGACCAAATAAAAAGATATTTAAATCATACTACCTCCAAATTTTCCTTTATATGACATTGTTGGAAATGGGCCTGTTACACTTCTTTTCTAGGATAATCGAAACGTTTCATACCTACTGAGGTGAACCCTTTCCCTTTTCAGGGAAGCCAATCTGCCCCTGGCTCCTCCCTTCCTGCATTTCACACAGTTGTCAGACACTGAGATTCACACTAATGATGTTCTGATTGGCATTTATTGTAACAAACTGAAAGCTGGCGATATTGCTGTCCCAATATTTTCTATATTAAGCCCTGTTATCCATGTGTATATTGATAAATATAATAACAAGACTCTCTGGGAAAAGAGAACTGAGCAAAACGCCTGAGAGATATTAGATTAGTTATTTCTAAATGGGTATCAACATTGAGATTCTTATTCCATCAAGAGGCACACTTTTCAGATGTAGTTATGTATTATAAATCAAATAGTAGCAAGAACTGCCATTAAAATTTCCTCTTGACATTTAAAAATAAATAACAGTTTCATAACATAATATACTTTTGCAAAGAAGTAAATTAAATAAAGTGTCTTAAATCTAAGGATAAATCATTTCTCAGTAAGATTTATAAAAATACAAAGCCAGCACCAGTTTAAGGCTTCACAGTCTCTCCTCCTCAAATGCACTTGTACTATAGGAGGTCAATTTATGTAAGGCAATGCTGCAATTTAATTATCTGGTGTGGTTTATCTTAAAGAAGTTTGAACCTTGTGTCAGTTGTGGTTTAATTGGTACCCATGGGTCCAAGACCGCACAGTCACTACCAACAACACAATGCTTCCATTTGGTACCAAAGTTTTGAGCATCCTCTCCAATAATACTGTACCGAACAAAGTCAACAACTGCCTGTCAAAAGCAAGCTCGGTATTTAGCAGGCTCACTCACAGACTATTGGAAAGAGAATGGAGTTTGTATTAGGAGAAAGGTCAAAGTCTACCAGCAGTGATTGTTACATCATTTCTTTACAGGTATGAAATTTGGACAACCTACTGGCATCACATAAAACAACTAGAAACACTCCATCTTCTCAGTCTGAGATCGATTTGCAACATCAGATGGCAAGACAAAAGTCCAACGCTGAGGTTCTTTTCCAAGTGCTGCATACCTGACAGTGGGAGCATACTCACCAGAGCTCAGCTTCACTGTGTCAGTCGTATGGTTCAAATGGAGGATTCCCACATACCAAAGGCAGTACTCTACAGCCAGCTGAACATGGGAACCCGCACCATAGAATGTCCCCAACTTAATTACAAGATCCAGGATTTTGCGACCTCACTCGGGCGAGGCTTGTAAAATCCCGCCTGAGGCCAACAGAGAATTCCGTTCTGCGAGCCTTGTCCACCCCGATTCCAGGACGGGCATGCCGGTAAAATTCCGGCCAAGTTCTCTCTCTCTGTCTTCATACTCTGTCTCAGACTCATTGCCAGGCTAAAGTGTCCTGAGGCTAGGGCAAAGAAATCAAAAAGCAGCTGGATATCCTCCAGAGTCTGTGCTACAAGAGTGCAGTTGTTTGTGAACAAGAAATTTCTCAGTAAATGTTCAGTAACCTTTGAGCAAGATTTGAGTATTTGTAAATTGGAGAGTTTGCAATCTATCCTGAATTGCATGTGTAGTCCTGTGTCAAGTTCTTTGAGTGCTTACTGAAGCATGGCAGAGAAGTCTATGGCAAATAGATCTGGAGTCAATACACAGCTTGCTTGGTGCCATTGGTGACAGGAAAGACATGGATGATGGACCACTTTATCATCAGAGTGACCATCATGCCATTGTGAAATGAGCGGCTGACAATGAAGCATTCAAATATGGAGGGACATGCATGGTTAGGAAACTCCCTAGGGGAGATGATGGCCTAGTGGTATTATCGCTAGACTAATTAGATTAATCCAGATACTCAGCTAATGTTCTGGGGACCTGGGTTCAAATCCTGCCACAGCAGATGGTGGAATTCGAATTCAGTAAAAAATATCTGGAATTAAGGATCTACTGACAACCACAAAACCATTGTCAATTGTCAGAAAAGTCCATCTGGTTCTTTAGGGAAGGAAAGCTGCGGTCCTTACCTGCTCTGGCCTATATGGGACTCCAGAACCACAGAAATGTGGTTGACCTTCAACTGTCCTCTGAAATTACCTAGCAAACCACTCAGTTGTATCAGCGTTTCAGAAAGGCAGCTCACCACCACCTTCTCAAGGGCAACTAGGGATGGGCAATAAATGCTGGTCAGCCAGTGACGCCCATGTTCCAAGAATGAATTTTAAAAAAGTTTCTTCTACCTCGTCTGGAACCAAGGAGATGTGCCCCAAAACTATAAAGATGCCTCTACAACTCCTCCCTAGACATGGAAAGGAAGCAAGACCATTTATGGCAATCATCATGGAATACCACTTTCTTCAGCAGCAGGAAATGCTCTTGCAAGGGTTATTCTTAATTGGATTCCCACTCACCTCAGTGATTCTATGTACCCAACTCACAGTGTGGTTTCTGCGCAGAATGATGAATAGTGGACATGCAATCTTTGCAGCACATTAAATTGAAGAAAAGTCCCGTCAACAGAATAAGGATCTCTATATGGTGTCTGTTGGCCTGACCAAGGCTATTTAGGCAGTAAATGAGGAAGGCCTGTGAAACATTCTCCGTGTGCTCTGGTTTCCTCCCACAGTCTAAAAGATGTGCTGGTTAGGTGCATCGACCTGAACAGATGCTGGAGTGTGGCGACTGGGTTATTCCACAGTAACTTCATTGCAGTTCCTGGAAACACCGAGCCTCCCAGAGGTTAACATTTGTGCCAGGTGCGTGGAACTGCAGCTCCTGAGGGACCGTGTCACGGAACTGGAGCTGCAGATTGCTGACCTTGGTCTAGTCAGGGAGAATGAGAGAATAATTGACATGAGTTATAGGCAACTAGTTACACCGGGGCATCGGGAGGAAGACACATGGGTCACAGTTAGGAGGAGTAAAGGTCAGAAGGGTAACGTACCAGAGAGTACTCCAGTGGCTGTCTCTCATAATAGGAAGGGCTTGGCGACAGGTGTGAGAGGGGAGGGGAGTGAGCAATTAGTGGAGGGGTCACCTGTCGTTGTCCCACTCCAAAACAAGTATATTGTTTTGGATAGTGTGGGGGAGGATGACTCTCCAGGGGTAAGCCACAGTGACCAGGTCACTGGCACACAGTCAGGCTCTGTGGCCCGGAAAGGAAAGAGAGGGGTTAGGAGAGCAATAGTGGTGGGGGATGCGTCGGTTAGAGGCACAGACAGGCGATTCTGTGGGTGCGAACGGGACTCCAGGATGGTAGTCTGCCTACCTGGTGCTGGGGTCATGGATGTCTCCAAGCGGACAGGAGGCATATTAAAAGGAGAAGATAAAGAAATGGATGTCATTGTACACATTGGTGCAAATGACGTAGATAGGAAGAGCAGGGGGATCCTACGAGAGCAATTCAGGGAGTTGGGAAATAGGCTAAAAAGTAGGGCCTCCAGGGTGGCAATCTCTGGGCTGCTCCCAATGCCTCGTGCCAGCGAGGCTAAGAATAGGGAGTTAGTACAATTGAATGCTTGGCTAAAGGACTGGTCCAGGAGGGAGGGCTTCATTTTCCTAGATCAATGGGAAGTTTTCAGGAGAGGATGGCACCTGTACAAGAAGGACGGGTCACAACTAAGTTGGAAGGGCACGAATATCCTGGCTGGGAGCTTTGCTAGTGCAGTTCGTGGGGGTTTAAACTAGTATGGCAGGGGGGTGGGGATCAAAGTATTAGGTCTACAAGTGTAGAGGCTGGGGACGAGCTTGGGGCTGGGACAAGGCTGGCAAAGAAGAAGAGCACTCTGGGGGAGGATGACCTCACTGGGCCTGGAGGGCTGGAGTGCTTATACTTCAATGCAAGGAGCGTAGCAGGTAAGACAGACGAACTTAGGCCCTTAATGCTCACGAGGAATTTGGATGTGGTTGCGGTGACAGAGACTTGGTTGAAAGAGGGACAGGACTGGCAGCTGAATATTCCGGGGTACAAGTGTTTTAGGCGAGACAGAGGAGGGGCCAAATGAGGTAGGGGAGTAGCAATATTAGTTGGAGAGCATATTACAGCGGTGCAGAGGGAGGACAATTCAGAGGGGTTGTGTAACGAGTCACTCTGGGTGGAGCATAGAAACAGGAAGGGCGCAGTCACTATGTTGGGGGTGTACTACAGGCCCCCCAACAGCCCAAGGGAAGTGGAAGAACGGATATGTCAGGAGATACTGGATAGGTGCAGGAAAAATAGGGTTGTTGTAGTGGCAGACTTCAATTTCCCTGGTATAGACTGGAAATCGCTGAGAGCTGGGACTCTGAATGGGGAGGAATTTGTAAAATGCGTACAGGAGGGTTCTTTGGAGCAATATGTAGATAGTCCGACTAGAGAGGGGGCTATACTGGGCCTAGTACTGGGGAATGAGCCCGGTCAGGTCTTCAAAGTTTCGGTAGGGGAACATGTGGCAAATAGTGACCACAATTCTGTTAGCTTTAGGATAGTGATGGAAAAGGATGAGTAGTGTCCCAAGGGTAAGGTGTTGGATTGGGGGAAGGCTAACTTTAGTGGGATTAGGCAGAAATTGGCAGCTCTTGATTGGGAGAGGCTGTTTGAAGGTAAATCCACATCTGGCATGTGGGAGTCTTTTAAGGAACAGTTGTTAGGGCTACAGGACAGGCATGTGCCTGTAAAAAAGAAGGATAGGAAGGGTAGGATTCGAGAACCGTGGATAACCAGGGAAATTGAGGGATTGGTCAAAAAGAAAAGAGAGGCGTATGTTAGGTCCAGGCAGCTAAAAACGGAGGGAGCTCTGGAGGAGTACAAAGAAAGTAGGAAAGAACTCAAACGGGGAATTAGAAGAGCAAAAAGGGGTCACGAAATGTCCTTGGCAGACAGGATTAAGGAGAATTCCAAGGCATTTTATTCATACGTTAGGAACAAAAGGGTTGTCAGGGAAAAAATCGGACCTCTCAGGGACAAAAGTGGGGAATTATGCTTGGAGCCCAAAGAAGTAGGGGAGATCCTAAATGAATACTTTGCGTCGGTATTCACAAAGGAGAGGGATGTGTTGACTGGGAGTGTCTCAGAGGGGAGTGTTGAACCGTTGGAGAAAATCTTCATTACAAGGGAGGAAGTGTTATGTTTGTTAGAGAATATAAAGACTGACAAATCCCCAGGGCCTGATGGAATCTATCCAAGGCTGCTCAGGGAGACGAGAGATGAAATCGCTGGGCCTCTGACGCAAATCTTTGTCTCGTCACTGGACGCAGGTGAGGTCCCAGAGGATTGGAGGATAGCTAATGTGGTCCCGTTATTTAAGAAGGGTAGGAAGGATAACCCGGGTAATTATAGGCCGGTGAGCTTAACGTCCGTGGTGGGGAAGTTGTTGGAGAAGATTCTTAGAGATAGGATGTATGCGCATTTAGAAAGGAATAAACTCATTAACGATAGTCAACATGGTTTTGTGAGAGGGAGGTCATGCCTCACTAACCTGGTGGAGTTTTTTGAAGAAGTGACCAGAATGGTTGACGAGGGAAGGGCCGTGGATGTTGTCTATATGGACTTTAGTAAAGCGTTTGACAAAGTCCCTCATGGTAGGCTGGTGAAAAAGGTTGGATCTCATGGGATAAAGGGGGTGGTGGCTAGATGGGTGGAGAACTGGCTTGGTCACAGAAGACAGACGGTGGTAGTGGAAGGGTCTTTTTCCGGCTGGAGGCCTGTGACTAGTGGTGTTCCGCAGGGCTCTGTATTGGGACCTCTGCTGTTTGTGATTTATATAAATGATCTGGAAGAAGGTGTAACTGGGGTGATCAGTAAGTTTGCGGACGACACAAAATTGGCAGGACTTGCAGATAGTGAGGAGCATTGTCAGAAGCTACAGAAGGATATAGATAGGCTGGAAATTTGGGCAAAGAAATGGCAGATGGAGTTCAATCCAGATGAATGCGAAGTGATGCATTTTGGTAGAAATAATGTAGGGAGGAGCTATACGATAAATGGCAGAACCATAAAGGGTGTAGATACGCAGAGGGACCTGGGTGTGCAAGTCCACAGATCCTTGAAGGTGACGTCACAGTTGGAGAAGGTGGTGAAGAAGGCATATGGCATGCTTGCCTTTATAGGACGGGGCATAGAGTATAAAAGTTGGGGTCTGATGTTGCAGATGTATAGAACGTTGGTTCGGCCGCATTTGGAATACTGCGTCCAGTTCTGGTCGCCACACTACCAGAAGGATGTGGAGGCGTTAGAGAGAGTACAGAGAAGGTTTACCAGGATGTAGCCTGGTATGGAGGGTCTGAGCTATGAGGAGAGATTGGGTAAACTGGGGTTGTTCTCCCTGGAAAGACGGAGGATGAGGGGAGACTTAATAGAGGTGTATAAAATTATGAAAGGCATAGATAGGGTGAACGGTGGGAAGCTTTTCCCCAGGTCGGTGGTGACGTTCACGAGGGGTCATAGGTTCAAGGTGAAGGGGGGGAGGTTTAACACAGATATCAGAAGGACATATTTTACACAGAGGGTGGTGGGGGCCTGGAATGCGCTGCCAGGCAAGGTGGTGGAGGCAGACACACTGGGAACATTTAAGACTTATCTAGACAGCCATATGAACGGAGTGGGAATGGAGGGATACAAAAGAATGGTCTAGTTTGGACTAGGAAGCGGCGCGGGCTTGGAGGGCCGAAGGGCCTGTTCCTGTGCTGTATTGTTCTTTGTTCTTTGTTAATGTAAGCCTTACTTGTGACTAATAAATAAATAATAAACAAATATGGCTGCAGTGAAAAGATGTTTCCATCATGAAGAGTGCATATATCCACCTACACAACATCACCTGCTTATCCACAACCTTTTCATTTCTGAAGCCTGTGTCCATGGTTTTGTTGCTTCCTGACTCAATGATTTCACTGACCACCATGTTGGCCTTCCTTCTGTATCGACCCCATAGACTCCATCATATATAAAATATGGTTGTCTATATCATTACCAATTATCTCCATGCTCAGTGGCATTTTTTTGGCTGCATGTCCCCTAATATATTAAACTTAAAAAGTTTAATATATTCGGGGATATGCAGCCAAAGGTTCTGAAAATAAATTGTAGGTTTGTTAGCATCCATTTTACAATCTGGTAAAAAGTCAAAATTGCCTCACTTGTTTTCATCTTCAAATCCCTGATAATCATGTCTGTAATCACTTCTCCCAAGCATAAATGCTCTGATTCAAACATTTTGTACACCCTCCAGCATTGGTTGAATTTATTGACCATTTTCTGCCGCCCTCTTGCCAGACCATTATTGCTTTTCAACATCATCCTTTTCCTTTAAAATCTTCTCAAAGCCTGTTATATATGTTTCGTAACCACCTTGCCCAATTTCTCCTCCATGGCTTAGTTCCCATCTCCCTGTCCTTGTTATGTTGAGTTATTTTTATATTAATGGTGCTACATAAATGCAAGTTGTTGTTGTCACTGCTTGGAAATGAAAAGTTTTTCTTTTCGCTACGGGCACTGTTATCAACCACACTGTGGTGATTGTCTCTATAAGGGCAACACAGCAGAGTAAGGGTCACTTGACGTGGGTGACCAATCGGGATGTGTGGAATCATCCCGTGGTGAGAGAGGCTCCTAGGCAGAGACATTTTGGGAGCTGGCTGCAGCCATGAGGCTGCTGTGCAATTCTTGTTAATAAATACCTTTTGTGTTGACGAGTGAAGTCTGCAAAAGTGAAGCTTTAGACACTCTTAGCTCAGGTACAGCACAGATTAAATACCCTGGAGTAATACCTCAGCCACATTGTGTAACAAACACACTGACTGAAAAGAGCCTGCCCTACAGTACAAATGTGCCATTCTCCTTCTCTGCTGTCTGTCACTAATATTGTCAGTGAGATGCTAATTAGATACGAATAATCTATAACAGACTTTGCTCATTTGAATCTCTTCCGATATTCCACAAAATTATTTCACTTATGATCTTGTGTGAGAAGGAGAATTTTCACTCCGGTCAGTTATTGCTGATCCAAGTGCAGATCTAAGATGCTGAAGGATAATGTTCTAATGCACTGTACAGTGCAGTGCTTTATGTTGTTTGCTTTTGGGTTCAATGGAGTTGTTCAGTCAGACAAAATGTTTGGATAGCCAGTTGGGTTATTATGTGCAACATCCATTAAATGCTTTGGCTGTACATCTTCATCAGTGAGGAAAATTATCAAAAACAAATGGCACAGATTTCTTGTAAAAATACGAGCAGGTTACCTCTGATTGGTAGAATTAGACCTTGCTTGTTATGTAAAATAGCTCATGTAATTTGCGAGACTTTGATTGAGTGCATTTGATCATTGTGATATAGTTTGGAGCAAAATAGATTTAATAACCCTCAGCCAACTGTATATATTGTAAAACTGGGAGGCAGAAGCAATCTTGCAATATGATTTTCAAACTCATTCTGGCACTCTTTATGGCAGGCTCAGATGGTTAGGTTTTGATGTTTGATGTGACTTAATTTATGAAAGGATGAGTGACCTTTTTATATTGCCTCATCAATCAACTTTTAATACAGTCCACCAGTCAAAACTTTTAATCAAAACCTTAAGGAACCAAACATTTTTAGTGTTGTGAATTAAAAACTGATTAGGAGATAGGGTTGTCTCTTGTCAGTATTATGCTCTAAAATTTGCTTCCTCTAGATATTAATAGACATATTTCTAACGTCAGTCATTTGTGAATATATTAAGTTTCAACACTAACCCCATATCAAGGAAGGTGGTTTGGTTGTCAGGCCAATAAAAACAATTTCAAGACAAGGGCTGCAGTAGTTCCTCAGTAAAACACAAGCATCTACATTACTCACTTTTCCTTTGTCTTAAGGTTGGGATTGGTATGTTTTCTGGTGATACCACCATGATCATCCCCATTCACAACCCCTCGGATAATGAAATAACCCATGCCAGTTGACATCTGAGCTTTGTTCAAAAGATGGTAGGTAGCTAGTTGTGCAACACAACACCAAATTAAGATTTGAACTAAAGTAAGCCTGACTTCTGTCCTGAACTTGCAACAACATCACTTTTCACATTTCTGAGTAACCCCCCACCCCACCCCACTCCACCCCACCATTCTAGTGTTCAATTATTCTGTATTTGATTCTGCGAGTCTGCTTACTACTGATGCTTGCTGTGTTTGATTGTTAGGTTTGGGCGTGGACTCAGGGAGAAGTAAACAATCTGGAAGCTATAGTTGTAAACCTGGAGTCAACATGTTAAAGCACTGGGATTAAAGTTGACTATGTAGAAAGAAACTAGTGTCACCTCTGGATAGCTCTGAGGCATATAAAATATACAATACCCACCATCACCATCTTGTTCAGGTCACTAATGATTAGAAGATTAAATAGAATAATCAAAAATGTGGCTACAAGAGCGGACCAGAAGTAACACCTCCTATCCCTTAAAAACCTCTCCATCATCTAAAAAGCTCCAGTTAGGAGTATAAGGCATACCATTTTTTTTAATGAGTGCAACTAAGATAACACTGAAGAAGCTCAACACCTTCCAAAACAGAGCAGTTTGCTAGATTGGCACCACACTATTCAATTCCCTGTGGCTGCAGCATTTATGATGTGATGTTTGCACTCTAATAGCAAGCAACTATAGATCACCATCACCTCACTTGGCCCTCTCTATCGCTTTTTATTTTTCATGCTGTTTTTCTAGCATCCAGTATTGGATGAGCAGAAACGCCCCATGATTACAAATTCAGAATGTCAAAGCCATTGACTTTAATCCTTGCCACAGACTCTATTCACTAATCGCCAGCTCCATCCCTCTCCCTGGCCAGTATCTGTGGCTGAATCAGCCTATTTGCAACCTATTTGACCCTGAGCAGAGTTTCTGATTGGCATCACTAAGGCTGCCTACTTTCACCTTTGTAACATTAGTTTGTAAAGCGAGTTGTTGAACTTCAAACTTCACAATGAGTTCTTTCTCAAGGTCATATGTACCCTAATTCTGTTATTGCTAAAATCGTGATGTGGAGATGCCAGCGTTGGACTGGGGTAAACACAGTAAGAGTTTTAACAACACCAGGTTAAAGTACAACAGGTTTATTTGGTAGCAAATGCCATTAGCTTTCGGAGCGCTGCTCCTTCGTCAGATGGAGTGGAAGTCTGCTCTCAAACAGGGCACAGAGACACAAAATCAAGTTGCAGAATACTGATTAGAATGCGAATCTCTACAGCCAACCAGGTCTTAAAGATACAGACAATGTGAGTGGAGGGAGCATTAAGCACAGGTTAAAGAGATGCATATTGTCTCCAGACAGGACAGCCAGTGAGATTCTGCAAGTCCAGGAGGCAAGCTGTGGGGGTTACTGATAGTGTGACATGAACCCAACATCCCGGTTTAGGCTGTCCTCATGTGTGCGGAACTTATCCGCACACATGAGTTCCGCACACATGAGGACGGCCTAAACCGGGATGTTGGGTTTATGTCACACTATCAGTAACCCCCACAGCTTGCCTCCTGGACTTGCAGAATCTCACTGGCTGTCCTGTCTGGAGACAATACGCATCTCTTTAACCTGTGCTTAATGCTCCCTCCACTCACATTGTCTGTATCTTCAAGACCTGGTTGGCTGTAGAGATTCGCATTCTAATCAGTATTCTGTAACTTGATTTTGTGTCTCTGTACCCTGTTTGAGAGCAGATTTCCACTCCATCTGACGAAGGAGCAGCACTCCGAAAGCTAATGGCATTTGCTACCAAATAAACCTGTTGGACTTTAACCTGGTGTTGTTAAAACACTTATTGCTAAAATCCTCAGCCAAATTCTTGTGACCTCCAAACACACTTTTCCAGTGTTCTCTAAGTTGCGTTTCTCAGTTCCACCTTATACAAACTCTAACTCATCCATGGTCACTTCTGCCCATATCCAATCTCATATTCAATCCCACTCACCCATTAACTAACACCTTCTGAAACTCAGTTTCCCTCCATCCTCCAGCAAATAGAATCAAAATAAATGGTCTTTCCTTTTTTTAGATAACCTATTCCACATACATTCTCTATTCTTTCAAGTCCCCTCCTTTTCTATTTCACTAATGGATGTGGCATCAGCTTTCAAATCCTTGTCACCTTGACATCTCAACCTCAAACCCCTTTGTTTTGTTACATCAGTCTTCAATTTTCACAAATCGCTTTGAAAGCTTGCTTTCTATTTTGCCTTTGCTTACTCCCCTAACTTTTTTTTTCTCCCAGCTATTTCACTCAGCTCATTCCACTTGTTACCCACTTGTGAGCTGGATTGGAGGTTCTTGCTACATTAAGTGTGAGATGCAAGTACACAACATAGAGTTGTAGATAGGAACAATCACTTCAGGGAAGTGGAAAGATAGAGCCCGGTGCTGCCGCTTCTGTGGCAACTAACCCTATTCTTCTGGATCATGTCAGTTGCTAGAAGTTGCTGGAATCCATTATCAACAATTTCATAATTCAGCATTTGGAAGGCAGTGGTATAATCAGACAAAGTCAGCGTGGATTTACAAAAGGGAAATCATGTTTGATGAATCTTTTGAAATTCTTTGCAGATGTAACTAGTAGAGTTGACTGAGGAGGACCAGTGGATGTGGTTTATTTAGACTTTCTAAAGGCTTTCAACAAGGTCTTGCATAACAGATTACTATGTAAAGTTAAAGCACATGGGATTGCAGGTAATGTATTGAGATGAATAGAAAGCTGGTTAGCAGATAGGAAGCAAGGAGTTGGCATAAATGGGTCTTTTTCTGATTGGCAGTCAGTGACTAGTGGGGTTCCACAGGGATCTGTGATAGGACCCCAACTTTTCATATTACATATTAATGATTTGGAAGAGGGAACTGAATGTATTATCACCAAATATGCAGATGAAACAAAGTTGAGTGGGAAAGTGAGCTGTGAGGAGAATGCAAAGATGCTTCAGTGTTATTTGGACAGGCTGAGTGGGCATGTGCATGGCAGATGCAGTATAATGTGGATAAATGTGAAGTTATCTACTTTGGTAGCAATAATAGGAAGACAGATTATTACTTAAATGGATGTAAATTGAGAGAGGTGGATATTCACCGAGACCTTGGAGTTCTCGTGTATCAGTCACTGAAAGTAAGCGCGCAGGTACAGCAGGCAGTAAAGCAGGCAAATGGTGTGTTGGCCTTCATAGCAAGAGGATTTGAATATAGGGATAGGAATGTTTTACTGCAATTGCATAGGGCATTGGTGAGGCCACACCTGGAGTATTGTGTGCAGTTTTGGTGTCCTTATCTGAGGAAGGATGTCCTTGCTATTGCGGGAGTACAGTGAAGGTTTACCAGGCTGATTCCTAGGAAGGCAGGTCTCTCATATGGGGAGAGGTTAAGTCAATTTGGATTATATTCACTGGAGTTTAGAAGAGTGAGAGGGAATCTCATAGAAACTTATAAAATTCTAACAGGGTAGACAGGGTAGATTCAGAGAGAATGTTCGCAATGGTGGGGGAATCCAGAACTAGGAATCATAGTTGGAGTATAAGGCGTAAACCTTTTAGAACTGAGGTGAGGAGAAACTTCTTCAGCCAGAGGGTGGTGAATGTGTGGAATTCGCTACCACAGAATGTAGTTGAGGCCAAAAGTTGTCTGATTTCAAGAAGAAATTAGATATAGCTCTTGGGGCTAAAGGCATCGAGGGATATGGGGGAAGGGGGAATCAGGGTATTAAATTTGATGAACAGCCATGATCAAAATGAATGGCAGAGCAGGTTCAAAGGGCTGAATGGTCTACTCCTGCTTTGAGTTTCTATGTTTCTATTAAGGAGTTGTATTTACTCATTAGGCCATAAGACCCATAAGACATAGGAACAGAATTAGGCCATTCGGCATATCGAGTCTGCTCTGCCATTCAATCATGGCTGATTTTTTTCTCATCCCCATTCTCTTGCCTTTTCCCCATAACCCCTGATCCCCTTATTAATCAAGAACCTATCTATCTCTGAAGAGATGAGCTGAGCATTGGAACCCTGGGTTACATAAATGATCAAAGTGATGCAGAATCCACTGAAGGTGATGTAATATCTATGATATGACAAAGATTGTGAGAGAAGTGCTCAGGAACCTGTAATACACATGTAATTATAATACATTGATGCTGGTCCTGGACCCAGCAGTCAATTAGATGCAGACTAAATGTCATTTACCCATGTGATGTTTTACCTTTCATCATTGAACAGGGTATTACTTTCAAGCCTACCTCTTAGATTCTCACTTCCCTCTTCTCCACAACTGAAATGTTTCCCTGTTTTTTTATTCTTGCAAGCCGGGAACCATTCCGGATAAAAGGCAAGTAGCTCAATGATTTATTAAAACATTTTCACCTTTTTATATAATTTTCTAAAGTGTATATCCCTATCTTGGAAGCAACATCCTATGGCTTACATTTTGCCCCTTGGTTTTACAGTTACTGACTTCATTATTTTGGCATTTGATGCTAATCTTTGCATTATTTATTGCTGCTGCTTGTCATTACTGCAGCAATATAGAATTAATTGATGTTTGCTGTAAAACTATCAATATTCTCTGGATGAATAAAATATGTACAAAGGAAAAAACAACCCTTTGTATTAAATTACAAGTAGCTCTGGTGGGAATACACCAAAGGAGTTTCACTATGGTTTTACACTGAGAACCTGCAGCACATTTTCAGGATAGAAAAAGCCACTTTTTATTAGCAAATGAACCAGGATACATAGGTAGTGACTGGAGAGCAACCTTTTCCCACTGATAGTGCTTTGATGGCTAACACAAAGACAGATGGCATTAAGATCTTATTTCTATCTACTTTGAATTTAGATGGGCCAGCACACCGAGGCAATAGATTTTATTTTTTGATGGATCCTGGAAACAGACTAATGCCAGATAGTTTATTAAAATGTGAACTCAATCCATCTGAGAATACCAAAGTCATAACAGCAGAACTGGTGTGACTGGGCCTCCAGACATACAAAAGCTTACATCTTGTCCTGTCTTGTCCTACCCTGTCGGCTGAAGTGTAAGTTGATTTGGCCCAAGTCATCCCAGTCTTGGGCTACCTGGAGACAATTAGAGATAGCTGAATTATTGTTTGACCTGTGGAAAAGGAAGGAGATTCCAAAGGGACGGGAAAAAAAAAACAGAAGCAGTTCAAAATATCACAAGGATATCAAGCTGTAGAACCAGAAATCTTGCCAAATGACACAGCCTTGCAAGTGCCTTTCATGTACAGATGCATAGAGGGTTTTGTCTGCAACAAACTTGTTGTAGAATTGATTCCTGAACCTTTATTCTGAACACATTTTCCCTGATAGTGCTAAGGCAGCAAATCAATGTGGTAAATTAGTCTTAAAATAATCATGCTGGGCAATACAGTCTATCTGCCATAGTGAGGAAATCCATTTATTTCTAACTATTTTGAAATGTTTGTAAAAATAAACTAACATTAATAAAATGGATGGCTCGTGGAGTGAGAATACAGTAAGACAAATTATAAAATTCTATGCATGAACTGTATCTTCTTGCTTAATAATACATCTTCAAAATATTCGAGATAATATTTATATTCTTAAAATAAATCTTATACTCATGCAACTTGTACACCCAAGACTTTTATAACTTCAACTTCTTTAAGAAAATAATTAGAATTAATGGGATAATGGAATAATTTAGCTGATGCTTATCAGTTAATTTTGGTGAACAACATAAGACAGTGGGAGCGATGCCTGGCACATTGTGCCAATCTCGGAAGATTGTGTGTGGCCCTAAAAATCAGCTTCACGCTTGGCACCAAACAGGTTGCAATCGTCCCAGTTCATTTCTGATGGCACAAGCCGGATTGCGCCGAAAAAGGGTGAGGCTTATTGGCATACTTAAAGTAGCGTTTCAATATGCATAGCCTGTTCACCATGGGATTCTCCCGGTTCCCGAGACAATCCAACCTTTGGGCGTGGAGCGAAACTATCGAGAATCACGACTTCTCTCCGCGAGCAGCAAGCAGGCACGATGGCTGTGCCAGGTGGCTCAGAGGCCATTGAAGCCCCCGGGTGATCAGGGACATGGCTGGGCAGTGCCCGCCTGGCAGTGCCCACTGGGCAATGCCAGTCTGCCGGGGTGATGCCAAGGAGGTGGGGCCTGAGTAGGGGTGAGGCCTGAGTGGGGACCATCACGGGATGGGAGGGGATGACCAATGATGGAAAGTCTATGCAGGGCTTTTACGCATGGGAGTTCATGCAGGAGGTCTACGCAGGGAGTCTATGTAGGAGGGTCATGTGGGGGGGAGGTCATGCAGAAACGGCCATGCAAAGGGAGTTGGGCAAGGGACATGTGACAAAGGAGGACATTTTGGGGGATCATGATAGGAGACCCACAAGGAGGGCCCCAATTCTCCAATGCCACGATCAATGTCAGGGAGGGGTGTGGAAAAATGATGCTGATGAGGGGAGAGGGGGTCCCAATCCATGCAAGGAGGTCGCCTAGCGCACTGTGAGACTGGGTGGTCCTTCTAAACGGCACCTGAGCACTTTGCAGCTGGGTTGACTGGAGTATTTAGCCTCCCCACCCCACCACCCCAAGAACAGGTGTGCAACTCACCGCTCTCCTAAAAAATGACTGGATTGCAGCTGAGAGACCAGTGTGGATCGCGACAGTATTCTCACCATGATGTGACAATACTGTGCCTTTAAGAAATGTATTTATCTTGTTTCTTGTGCAGGATCTGTTTGAGCAGTTTTTTTGATTACCGGTGCCACTGGTCCGAATCTGGCCTCCCTGTATTGTTATTGCAACATCATAATTGCTCCTGATGGCTGAAATGTTTGTTTTAATCTGAACTAATAGGGTTCTGCTGTTTTTAGTGTTCACCCCTGGGATTTTGCAGATTAGGACTTGATTGTGTTGATTGACAGTAATATCAGGTGACTGGGCGGAGCTAGGCTTATACAGATATATCAAGCTCAGTTGCTTTTTGGGGAGCTGTAGACATAAAAAGCAGTTCTGAGTCTTTGAAGTCTGGAGTCTGGGATCTGCCAGTGACTAGGCACCCTATTCCACCATTTTGATTCTAAGTGCTGGGTGGATTTGAAACTGGGAGTGTTTCAGATCTGACTTTTAGACCCGTTCTCAGGCGCCCCCATTCGCACTCTGCTTGCAAAAATATCAGTGATTCTGCACAAGCGTGTGGGCGGGGATTAACGCACCCAAAATCCTGCAGCTCTGATTGGTGCCTCCAGCTGCGCATGTGCAGATAAAAAATGATAGAAATCCGCTCCCCTGCCACATCCCTCCCGGGCTGGATAATGCCCCCTCTGGCCCTCACAGACATTGCCCCACACCCCCCCCAACATTACTGACCCCCTTATCCCCCCACGCCCCTTCCACCTAGACTGATCGTGGCACCCTCTCCCTCTTCCCCCCACTGACCTCAGGCAGAATAGCAGTGGACTCCCCTTCCCCCCAATGATCTCAGGCAGAGTGGTAGGGAGCCCCCCTTCCCTCCCCACTGAGCTTAGGCAGAGTGACAGCGGACCCCCCCTTCTCCCCCACTGATCTCAGGCAGACAGATTCACCCTCCCCCTCTTCACTCTACCGATATCAGGCAGGGTGATCCCCCCCTCCCCCCCACCCTGGACCTTTCCGCACAAGGCCCCCATCTCCTTCGGACTTCAATGGATGTGTGACACCTCCCTCTCCCTCCCCTGTCCCCAATCATTGAGGTACTGATCCACCATCCACCCCCCTCCCCATCAGCACACCTGCAAGTGCTCACTTGCCTTCCCCTCAATGCTAACAAGCAAACTGCATGGAACTTGCTGGAATGCTCGGCCAAACTGCCTGCAGCTGATCTGCCCTAATGAGGAGCAGCTCCATTAAAAACCCAAGGATGGACAGGCAGGCAGGCATTCCTGCACAAAGTGTGCGCACGACCAGCCCCCCGATTCTCTCAGGGTGACCTGGGGGAGGCGACTGGATGCAGCAGAGGCGAGGCGGGACACCCTCTTCCCCCCAGGAGGACGCAGACCCAAGGGGGCTATTGGAAATGCGGCCTGGGAGGAAGTCGCTGCCTTGGTCAGTGCCAGGGCACTGGCCTCCCCCAAACCGGGAAGCAGTGCCGGAAAAAAGTCAATGACCTCATCTGTGCAGCAAGGGTAAGTGCTGAACCCCATCTTGTATCTTCCCCCAAATCCTCCCATTCTCAGCACCCTGCATGCTTCCAGTGCCTGACCCCCAAGCACCTCCTTCCTATCCCCTCCAAGAGGCCCACTGTGCTTGCCCTCCAGGGGCCACCACCTGATACTCTGCAGGAGACACGCCATCATTTCTTTCATGGTTCCTTCCATCTCCACAGACGAAGACGGACCACAACAACAGAGAGAGGGTGAAGACACGGGTGGTGAGCCAGACCTGCAGGTCCTCACTCCCTTTGAGGAGTGGGTGCTGGAGCTCTCAAGGGAAGGAGAGATGCGGACTGTCAGCGACAGCATGGTCGGGCTACCATCAAGACGTGAGAACCTGTCATTCCTTCAATCACTTTGAGGCAACTTCTCGGGGGCATGAGTTTTGGGTGCAATGTTCAAGGTTTAAAGGAGATGTACAAGGCATGTTTATTCACATGGAGAGGGTAGTGGTTGCCTGGAACTCGCTGCCGGGGGAGGTTGTGGAGGCAGATACGAGAGTGACATTTAAAGGGTGTCTTTACAGCTACGTGAATGGGATGGGAATCGAGGCATATGGCCCCTGGAAGGATGGGAGATTACAAATCAGATGGGCAACCAGGTCGCTGCAGGCTTGGAGGGGAAAAGGACCTGTTCCTGTGATATAATTTTCTTTGTGCTTTATTCTATGTTCAATGGAGAAATGTGAATCAAGTGTTTTGCATCTCGGATTCCTCTCCCTCCCTTGCACTTAACTTTGTGTCCTGTGTTGCAGGGACTGAACTGAATGCACTGGGGCCTTCTGGACTCCAGGACGCTACTGCAACTCCCGCCCATCCTGGTCAGGATAGCTCAGATGAGTCCTCGGAGGATATGGCTGAAGGGATCTCCAAGGGTGGCACCATTTATCTGTCAGCTTCCATCTCGCAGTTCACCATCCCAGATACTGACACATCAGTGGGTCCAGTTAGTGGTGAGGCTTCTGGGTCACTCTCTGGTGAGCACGACACATCTGCTGATGTACATCGGGTGGAGGAGGGAACGTCCGAGGCCTCTGGCACGCGGGGGCCTTCCGGAGGTGAGGACTCAGCTGGCTCCAGGCTACATGCTGGGCCTCTGAGATCACTTCTCCCTCAGCAGCTGGAAATGAAGCAACAGAGTCAGGGAATGCAGGAGGGGTTGACGACCACACTGGACCAACTGCGAGGCTGTTGGGAGGAGTCCCAAAGCTTTCAGATGGACCAGCCATTGCCTGTCTTGTGTGGTTCCCAGGCCAACACTGCAAGGGTGGTGTCTGCAGTGGAAAGCCTGCGGCAGGGGACCCTCACCCTGAGCGGCAGGCTCCAAGCGATGGCCGAGTCACAGCGGACCACAGCAGGGTCCCAGAGGGCTGCGGCTGAGTCACAGTGGACCACAGCTGAGGGACTGAACAGGATTCTGGAGATTCTGTGGCCCATGGCTGAGAGGCTCAAGAGATTGCAGGAGACCCAGCGGGACAGCGCTGAGACACAGCGGACTATGGCAGCAGCCCTTGAGAACGTGGCCCAGTCGCAGAAGGTTATGGCTGAGGGGTTGCAAAGCGTGGCCCAGTCTCAGAGGGCACTTGCTGCGGCCATTGACAGGTGGCCCCCGACTCAAGTGGCCATCGCAGAGGGCTCAACCACCTGCATAGGACGCAGGTGGTCCTCCAGGGCTGGCAGTACCAGGTGATGCCGGAGCTTCTGGAGCTCACTGCAGAAAAACCGGCGTCTCATGGAGTGACCCGGGTACCCACAGGAACTCCAAGGGAGGACGAAGGGCTCGAGCCCATGCTGGGGCCTTCCAGCTCGGAAACTGTGGCTGTGGCTATACCTTCTGACTCCCCCCTTCCTGACACTGGGGCATCTCGGGGCAGCGAGATGAAGAGGGTGTTATAGAAACATCCCAGACACCTGGAAGCCGGCCAGAGCCCTTGAGGTCCAGAGCATCCAGAGGACGTCCGCCACACGCATTATAGGCAATGGGGCGTGGTAGGCAACTGGCCCCCTCCACGTCCAATGTACATTCTGGGGAGTCACTGAGGCATAATGGTAGGCCATGTAAGGTTAGGAAGTTGTAGTTGTACTAAGATGGCACGGGTGAAGGGCTGCACCAGTTAGATAGATATTTAAGCACCTTAACGTTTTCCGTTCACAAGTATTTATGTTCAAACTTATTATTTAAACACCTTTATTGTAATCATTAAATGTTTTTTCACCATCCACCTGTGACTAATTTGTCTCAAATAGGAATCCTCTTCCATTCATGATCGCCGGAGGGATGCTTCATGTTGATGTCAGTTGGGGAGGCCCCTCAATGCTGTGCCATTGAGAAAAGGAAGGCATTGGTTCGCCAGACCCCACGAATGATTCCCTCCTGCCCCCACCCGACCCGCCCCAGGGCCCTGTATGGGGGTTACAGATCCCTTACCCACTACACAGACGTGGGCCCAGCTGTCAGCGTGCATGCGGAGCTCGGGTAGGAGTCAGACTAGTTTGCACCTGGGCATCATCAAAATGGTGCTTAGCGAGTCGTCATCACCCTCCTGCCTGCCAAAAAACTCACTAACACAGAGTACCCAGGCCCACTCTCTGGTGTGACAATGTTGCAGGAGATAGATATACTTTGGTGGGGGGGTGCAGGGGATGGAAGCTGCGGACACTTGCCCCTAGCGACTGAACCGTCTTGGTGGTCAGGGCCTCCCTTGCCGCCATCGCATGCCTCATTCGAGCTGCCAGATCTCCAGCATCTGATTGGTGTTCCTCGGCGTGCTCTTCCTCTTCTTCCTCGTCCTCCCCGTCTCCTCTTCCTCCTCCTCCAGCTAGTCAGCCTCCTCCCCACCGGCACCCGGCTGGTCAGCTTCCATGTCCTCCTCCTCCTCCTCCTCCTCCAATAGGTCACCTTTTTTCAGAGTCAGGTTGTGCAAGGCACAACACACCAGCACAATGCGGGAAGAGATCAGGAAGCTGTATTGTAGGGCTCTGCCAGAGCAGTCCAGGCACCGGAATCTCATTTTAAGGAGCCCAATGCACCTCTCCACTCTCGTGCGGGTGGCTACATGGGCCTCATTATAGTGGGTCTCCGCCTCAGACACAGGCCTCCGCACAGGTATCATCAGCCATGTCCGAAGCGGGTAACCCATATCACCCAGGAGCCAAACCCGCAGCCTGGGCTCCTCCTCAAATGCCTCCGGGATGTCCGAGCTCCTGACAATGAAGCTGTCGTGAACACTCCCTGGGTGTCTTGTGCAGACCTGCATAATGTTCATTTTATGGTCACACACACGAGTTGAATATTGAGGGCGTGGAACCCCTTTCTGTTGATTAATCTTCGTGGATTCTGTAGAGGGGCCTTGAGGGAAACGTGGGTGCAGTCAGTGACCCGTGTACGTTAGGCATCCCCGCAATTGCAGCGAACCCTGCAGCCCGGGCTTCCTGATGTATGTGGTCCAGGTTAAATTTGATGTACTGCCCAGCCCGGGCATACAGAGCTTCCATAACCTGCTTGACACAGGTGCGCACTGAAGACTAGGAGATGCCACAGACATCTCCGCTCGGGCTCTGGAAGGAACCAGTCGCATAAGAGTTCAGAGCGGCTGTCAATTTGACAGCCACCGCGAGTGGGTGTCCCCACCCCCACCTCCCCCACCGCCCACCCCCCCCACCACCCCACACCCCCTCACCCCTAGGTGCCAGGTCCTGCAACAGGTTGCACAGATGTTGCACTGTCTTCTTTCGGAGGCGGAGATGTTGGTGGCACAGTGTCCGACATCTGTTCGAATGACACTCGTGCGAGGAACTGCTGGGGTCTCTACTCCCTCCTTCTCCTGCGCCCCTCTGTGCAAATGGCGACCACTTCCTGCCTCTGGTGGTCATCTCCCTCAACTCCTGCAAGTGTGCTCGCAATTCTTCCTCCAGCTCCTCCTCCTCAGCTCCAGCAGCAACCAAAAGAACAGCAAGATCAATCGGTTGCATCCCAAAAGCCATCTCGTCACTCTGAATGGGGCGGGGGAGAGTTGGAGATGGAGAGGAACACAGGTAGAGGTTAAAGAATACTGCTTGCCCTGAGCCCATCAACAATCAGTGTCCATACTGCCCATTTCCCCAGCCACATGCTCCCCAAAATCCCAGCCCCCCCATTTCCCCCAGCCACATGCTCCAAAGAATCACAGCTCCTCGAAAAGTTGAGAGGCTGCAGCAGTGCAATTTGCAAGGGCTTTGTGCACATCCTTCAGCTGGAAGAGTGCTGAGTGCACTAGGACCCAGCAACATCCACAAGACCCGAGGTCAGTGCTGAGACCCGGGTCCGTGCTGCAAATCGGATATCGGACACCCTGCTGCGGAACAGCCCCCCCCCCCCCGCCCCCGCCACTTCCCCACACACTCACAGAGCCCACACCAACCCAAGAAAGAAAATGGCCACAACAAAAGGACACCCGTAAGCAACAGAGAGCCATCAGACGCTATGCACTTACTTTTATTTACAATTATTTAAATGAGCATTTGACTGCATTTTAAATAACATTCGCGGGGCCCGGACTGAAATCTCCAGGCCCGCTAGAATCACCTCCCCACCCCGCCAGGAGTGTTTCACTCCAGCGGGGTTTACAATAGCTCCCCACTTGTGGAGAGCTAGTGGCCTAACCTTTTTGGAGTGAAGGGGGGCCATTGAGGCCCCCCCAGGAGGTCGGGGGTAAGAGGGGGCAATGTTCCCTGGGCATTGTCACCTTGGCACTGCCCACCGGGCATCGGGCAGTGACAAGGAGCGGGGCCTAATGGGGTTGGAGCCTACAGGGGGCGGGGCCTCTGGTGGGTGGTCGGTGGGGGGTGGAGGGTCTCGCTGGCAGTCTGCACTTGGGCTTGGTGAAAGAAGTATCCAAAATAGAGGAAATGCACTTCTACAAGGAAACTAAAGGGGGAAAATACTTTTCAAGAGGCAGAGATATTCTCAGCAATTTCTTTTAAATGTTTTTGGAACTTCACTCATATTGCATGTTGGCTTCATTCATGTGGATTCCACAGCCGCCTGTGAAATTATTACATTGTCACCCCTGCAAGAGGCACAAGGCTGAATTAACTTTTTATATGCCACCCTCAGATGGGGTAAAACCTGAAATTCCCGAAAAAAATGATGGTCAAAAATGCATGTTAATTCCCTCTGAGAAGATACAAAGGCAAGTAATAAAGATCATTCCGGTATCAGGACTTAGATGTCAGGGAAACCACAAAATAAAAACAAAAGGAAAGGTTGGCAATACTCAGCAGGTCCGGCAGCATCTGTGGGAAGGAAAGCAGAGTTAATGTCCGGGATTCTCCGACATCGTACGCCCCGCCGCTGCCGCCAGGGAGAACGGAGAATTTGGCGCCCAACCAAAACTCCATTCATTGCGGCAGGACCGGAAAATCCCAGCCGCGGGTGAGTTGGGAGAATTCCGGCCCAGGATTTCAGATCAATGAGCTTTCATCAGCACCGTGAGAATTTACAAATGTAAATGGCTTTAAGTATTCCAAAGGGTGGGAATAAGGAATAATGTTGAAGGTCTGTGGCAGCGAGGAAGATGGAAGACATTAAATGACAAAAGAGTTGTTGGACCGCAGCCAAATTGAGTAGCAATCGGGCAAGTAAAGAAACAAAAGATGTCTTCAGAGGAGGTGTGAATGACAGAATAATGAACAGCTGCCATCCAAAAGCTAAAGCAGGAAGAAAGAAACAAAATTGAGAACAAAATCTGATAAGAAAAGGAAACAAAATGGAGGATTTATGAGGAAGGAAGGATGGATGCAGAGTTTATTGAGTGAAGCTATTAAATCAATCATGAGTCCTGACAGCTACAACGTGCTTATGATCGAAAGATGGGAACAAACATGTGTTCAACTTGATTAGAACATTGCACTAGGCTTGAGGACAGAAATGTCAGCTTGAGAACAAGGTGGAGAATTTAAATGAAGGGGCACCAAAAGATCAGGGTCATATTGCGGACTGAAAGGAGGTCTTCTGCAAAGGAATCACCAATGGTCTTTGCAATATTGAGCAGGCCACATTGTGAGCAGTGAACGCAGTAGAACAAATTGAAAGCTACACAAAAATTGTCAACTCACCTCAAAGGGTCATTTGCGCTCTGGATGGCAAGGAGGGAAGAGATAAAAGAGCAGGTATTGCATCGCCTGGTGGTGTCGGAAGGGGGTGGTGGTGTTGGGGTTGACCGATAAGAGAACCAGGTGTCACGCAGTGAATGATCCCTTTGGAATGTTGAAACAGGAGAGGAGGGCAAGATATGTTTGGTGGTGGCATCACATTGGAGCTGGCAGGAATGGCAGAGGATGAACCTGTCATGATTTTAATGAGGTCCACGATGTCATAGTCATAGTCAGAGACCATAGAGGTTTACGGCATGGAAACAGGCCCTTTAGCCCAACTTGTCCATGCCGCCCTTTTTTTAATCCCCTTTTAGTCCCAATTGCCTGCATTTGGCCCACATCCCTCTACACTCATCTTACCCATGTAACCGTCCAAATGCTTTTTAAAAGACAAAATTGTACCCGCCTCTACTACTACCTCTGGCAGCTTGTTCCAAACACTCACCATCCTCTTTGTGAAAAAATTGCCCCTCTGGACACTTTCGTATTTCTCCCTTCTCACCTTAAACCTATGCCCTCTAGTTTTAGACTCCCCTACCTTTGGGAAAAGATATTGACAATCTAGCTGATCTATGCCCCTCATTATTTTATAGACCTCTATAAGATCAGCCCTCAGCCTTCAACGCTCCAGAGAAAAATGTCCCAATCTATCCAGCCTCTCCTTATAACTCAAACCATCAAGTCCCGGTAGCATCCTAGCAAATCTCTTCTGCACTCTTCCTAGTTTAATAATATCCTTTCTATAATAGGGTGACCAGAACTGTACACAGTATTCCAAGTGTGGCCTTACCAATGTCTTGTACAACTTCAACAAGACATTCCAACTCCTGTATTTAATGTTCTGACCGATGAAACCAAGCATGCCGAATGCCTTCTTCACCACTCTGTCCACTTGTGACTCCACTTTCAAGGAGCGATGAACCTGTACCCCTAGATCTCTTCGTTCTGCAGCACTCCTCAATGCCACACCATTGACTGAGTAACTCCTGCCCTGGTTCAATCTACCAAAATGCATCACCTCGCATTTATCTAAAATAAACTCCATGATTCGTCAGCTCACTGGTCCAATTGATCAAGATCCCGTTGCAATCCAAGATAGCCTTCTTCACTGTGCACTATGCCACTAATCTTGGTGTCAACTGCAAACTTACTAACCATGCCTCCTATATTCTCATCCAAATCATTAATATAAATGACAAATAACAGTGGACCCAGCACTGATCCCTGAGGCACACCACTGGTCACAGGTCACCAGTTTCAAAAACAACCCTCTACAACCACCCTCTGGCTTCTGTCATCAAGATGAGGAAATGCCTTATAACTCAAACCATCAAGTCCCGGTAGCATCCTAGCAAATCTCTTCTGCACTCTTCCTAGTTTAATAATATCCTTTCTATAATAGGGTGACCAGAACTGTACACAGTATTCCAAGTGTGGCCTTACCAATGTCTTGTACAACTTCAACAAGACATTCCAACTCCTGTATTTAATGTTGGACGGGAATAAACACAGTAAGGAGTCTAACAACACCAGGTTAAAGTCCAACAGGTTTATTTGGTAGCAAACGCCACTCGCTTTCGGAGCGCTGCTCCTTCGTCAGATGGAGTGGAAATCTGCTCTCAAACAGGGCACAGAGACACAAAATCAAGTTACAGAATACTTAACAGAAAGCAAATTTCTACAGCCAACCAGGTGGAGTTCCTGTCAGTGTGGTCCCTGTCAGTGTGGTCCCTGTCGGTGCGGTTCCTGTCAGTGCGGTTCCTGTCGGTGCGGTTCCTGTCAGTGTGGTCCCTGTCAGTGTGGTCCCTGTCAGTGCGGTCCCTGTCAGTGCGGTTCCTGTCGGTGCGGTTCCTGTCAGTGCGGTCCCTGTCAGTGCGGTCCCTGTCGGTGCGGTCCCTGTCAGTGCGGTCCCTGTCAGTGCGGTTCCTGTCGGTGCGGTTCCTGTCAGTGTGGTCCCTGTCAGTGCGGTCCCTGTCGGTGCGGTCCCAGTCAGTGCGGTTCCTGACAGTGCGGTTCCTGTCAGTGCGGTTCCTGTCAGTGCGGTCCCTGTCAGTGCGGTTCCTGTCAGTGCGGTCCCTGTCAGTGCGGTTCCTGTCAGTGTGGTCCCTGTCAGTGCGGTTCCTGTCGGTGCGGTTCCTGTCGGTGCGGTTCCTGTCAGTGCGGTCCCTGTCAGTGCGGTTCCTGTCAGTGTGGTCCCTGTCAGTGCGGTTCCTGTCAGTGCGGTTCCTGTCGGTGCGGTTCCTGTCAGTGCGGTCCCTGTCAGTGCGGTCCCTGTCAGTGCGGTTCCTGTCAGTGTTCTCCCTGTCAGTGCGGTTCCTGTCGGTGCGGTTCCTGTCGGTGCGGTTCCTGTCAGTGCGGTCCCTGGCAGTGCGGTTCCTGTCAGTGTGGTCCCTGTCAGTGCGGTTCCTGTCAGTGCGGTTCCTGTCGGTGCGGTCCCTGTCAGTGCGGTTCCTGTCAGTGTGGTCCCTGTCAGTGCGGTTCCTGTCAGTGCGGTTCCTGTCGGTGCGGTCCCTGTCAGTGCGGTTCCTGTCAGTGTGGTCCCTGTCAGTGCGGTTCCTGTCGGTGCGGTTCCTGTCGGTGCGGTTGCTGTCAGTGCGGTCCCTGTCAGTGCGGTTCCTGTCAGTGTGGTCCCTGTCAGTGCGGTTCCTGTCAGTGCGGTTCCTGTCGGTGCGGTCCCTGTCAGTGCGGTCCCTGTCAGTGTGGTCCCTGTCGATGCGGTTCCTGTCATTGCGGTCCCTGTCAGTGCGGTCCCTGTCGGTGCGGTCTCTGTCAGTGCGGTCCCTGTCAGTGCGGTTCCTGTCAGTGCGGTTCCTGTCAGTGCGGTTCCTGTCAGTGCGGTCCCTGTCAGTGCGGTTCCTGTCAGTGTGGTCCCTGTCAGTGCGGTCCCTGTCAGTGCGGTCCCTGTCAGTGCGGTCCCTGTCGGTGCGGTCCCTGACAGTGCGGTTCCTGTCAGTGCGGTCCCTGTCAGTGCGGTCTCTGTCGGTGTGGTCCCTGTCAGTGCGGTTCCTGTCGGTGCGGTTCCTGTCAGTGCGGTTCCTGTCAGTGCGGTTCCTGTCGGTGCGGTTCCTGTCAGTGCGGTCCCTGTCAGTGCGGTCCCTGTCATTGCGGTCCCTGTCAGTGCGGTTCCTGTCAGTGTGGTCCCTCTCAGTGCGGTTCCTGTCGGTGCAGTCCCTGTCAGTGCAGTCCCTGTCAGTGCGGTCCCTGTCGGTGCAGTCCCTGTCAGTGCGGTCCCTGTCAGTGTGGTTCCTGTCAGTGCGGTTCCTGTCAGTGTGGTCCCTGTCAGTGCGGTTCCTGTCAGTGCGGTTCCTGTCGGTGCGGTTCCTGTCAGTGCGGTTCCTGTCGGTGCGGTCCCTGTCAGTGCGGTTCCTGTCAGTGCGGTTCCTGTCAGTGCGGTCCCTGTCAGTGCGGTTCCTGTCAGTGAGGTTCCTGTCAGTGCGGTTCCTGTCGGTGCGGTTCCTGTCAGTGCGGTCCCTGTCGGTGCGGTCCCTGTCGGTGCGGTTCCTGTCAGTGCGGTTCCTGTCAGTGCGGTCCCTGTCGGTGCGGTTACTGTCAGTGCGGTTCCTGTCAGTGCGGTTCCTGTCAGTGCGTTCCCTGTCAGTGCGGTTCCTGTCGGTGCGGTTCCTGTCAGTGCGGTCCCTGTCGGTGCAGTTCCTGTCAGTGCGGTCCCAGTTAGTGCGGTTCCTGTCAGTGCGGTTCCTGTCGGTGCGGTTCCTGTCGGTGCGGTTCCTGTCAGTGCGGTCCCTGTCGGTGCAGTTCCTGTCAGTGCGGTCCCAGTCAGTGCGGTCCCTGTCAGTGCGGTTCCTGTCAGTGCGGTTCCTGTCAGTGCGGTCCCTGACACTGCGGTTCCTGTCAGTGAGATTCCTGTCAGTGCGGTTCCTGTCGGTGCGGTTCCTGTCAGTGCGGTCCCTGTCGGTGCGGTCCCTGTCGGTGCGGTTCCTGTCAGTGCGGTTCCTGTCAGTGCGGTCCCTGTCGGTGCGGTTACTGTCAGTGCGGTTCCTGTCAGTGCGGTTCCTGTCAGTGCGGTCCCTGTCAGTGCGGTTCCTGTCGGTGCGGTTCCTGTCAGTGCGGTCCCTGTCGGTGCAGTTCCTGTCAGTGCGGTCCCAGTCAGTGCGGTTCCTGTCAGTGCGGTTCCTGTCAGTGCGGTTCCTGTCGGTGCGGTTCCTGTCAGTGCGGTCCCTGTCAGTGCGGTCCCTGTCAGTGCGGTTCCTGTCAGTGTGGTCCCTGTCAGTGCGGTTCCTGTCGGTGCGGTTCCTGTCGGTGCGGTTCCTGTCAGTGCGGTCCCTGTCAGTGCGGTTCCTGTCAGTGTGGTCCCTGTCAGTGCGGTTCCTGTCAGTGCGGTTCCTGTCGGTGCGGTCCCTGTCAGTGCGGTTCCTGTCAGTGTGGTCCCTGTCAGTGCGGTTCCTGTCAGTGCGGTTCCTGTCGGTGCGGTCCCTGTCAGTGCGGTTCCTGTCAGTGTGGTCCCTGTCAGTGCGGTTCCTGTCGGTGCGGTTCCTGTCGGTGCGGTTCCTGTCAGTGCGGTCCCTGTCAGTGCGGTTCCTGTCAGTGTGGTCCCTGTCAGTGCGGTTCCTGTCAGTGCGGTTCCTGTCGGTGCGGTCCCTGTCAGTGCGGTCCCTGTCAGTGTGGTCCCTGTCGATGCGGTTCCTGTCATTGCGGTCCCTGTCAGTGCGGTCCCTGTCGGTGTGGTCCCTGTCAGTGCGGTTCCTGTCGGTGCGGTTCCTGTCAGTGCGGTTCCTGTCAGTGCGGTTCCTGTCGGTGCGGTTCCTGTCAGTGCGGTTCCTGTCGGTGCGGTTCCTGTCAGTGCGGTCCCTGTCAGTGCGGTTCCTGTCAGTGTGGTCCCTGTCAGTGCGGTTCCTGTCAGTGCGGTTCCTGTCGGTGCGGTCCCTGTCAGTGCGGTCCCTGTCAGTTTGGTCCCTGTCGATGCGGTTCCTGTCATTGCGGTCCCTGTCAGTGCGGTCCCTGTCGGTGTGGTCCCAGTCAGTGCGTTTCCTGTCGGTGCGGTTCCTGTCAGTGCGGTTCCTGTCAGTGCGGTTCCTGTCGGTGCGGTTCCTGTCAGTGCGGTCCCTGTCAGTGCGGTCCCTGTCAGTGTGGTTCCTGTCAGTGCGGTTCCTGTCAGTGTGGTCCCTGTCAGTGCGGTTCCTGTCAGTGCGGTTCCTGTCGGTGCGGTTCCTGTCAGTGCGGTTCCTGTCGGTGCGGTCCCTGTCAGTGCGGTCCCTGTCAGTGCGGTTCCTGTCAGTGCGGTTCCTGTCGGTGCGGTTCCTGTCAGTGCGGTCCCTGTCGGTGCGGTCCCTGTCGGTGCGGTTCCTGTCAGTGCGGTTCCTGTCAGTGCGGTCCCTGTCGGTGCGGTTACTGTCAGTGCGGTTCCTGTCAGTGCGGTTCCTGTCAGTGCGGTCCCTGTCAGTGCGGTTCCGGTCGGTGCGGTTCCTGTCGCTGCGGTCCCTGTCAGTGCGGTCCCTGTCAGTGCGGTCCCTGTCGCTGCGGTTCCTGTCGGTGCGGTCCTTGTCGGTGCGGTCCCTGTCGGTGCGGTCCCTGTCAGTGCGGGCCCTGTCGGTGCGGTTCCTGTCGGTGCGGTTCCTGTCAGTGCGGTTCCTGTCAGTGCGGTTCCTGTCAGTGCGGTCTCTGTCGGTGTGGTCCCTGTCAGTGCGGTTCCTGTCGGTGCGGTTCCTGTCAGTGCGGTCCCTGTCAGTGCGGTCCCTGTCAGTGCGGTCCCTGTCGGTGTAGTCCCTGTCAGTGCGGTCCCTGTCAGTGTGGTTCCTGTCAGTGCGGTTCCTGTCAGTGTGGTCCCTGTCAGTGCGGTTCCTGTCAGTGCGGTTCCTGTCGGTGCGGTCCCTGTCAGTGCGGTTCCTGTCAGTGCGGTTCCTGTCAGTGCGGTCCCTGACACTGCGGTTCCTGTCAGTGAGATTCCTGTCAGTGCGGTTCCTGTCGGTGCGGTTCCTGTCAGTGCGGTCCCTGTCGGTGCGGTCCCTGTCGGTGCGGTTCCTGTCAGTGCGGTTCCTGTCAGTGCGGTCCCTGTCGGTGCGGTTACTGTCAGTGCGGTTCCTGTCAGTGCGGTTCCTGTCAGTGCGGTCCCTGTCAGTGCGGTTCCTGTCGGTGCGGTTCCTGTCAGTGCGGTCCCTGTCGGTGCAGTTCCTGTCAGTGCGGTCCCAGTCAGTGCGGTTCCTGTCAGTGCGGTTCCTGTCAGTGCGGTTCCTGTCGGTGCGGTTCCTGTCAGTGCGGTCCCTGTCAGTGCGGTCCCTGTCAGTGCGGTTCCTGTCAGTGTGGTCCCTGTCAGTGCGGTTCCTGTCGGTGCGGTTCCTGTCGGTGCGGTTCCTGTCAGTGCGGTCCCTGTCAGTGCGGTTCCTGTCAGTGTGGTCCCTGTCAGTGCGGTTCCTGTCAGTGCGGTTCCTGTCGGTGCGGTCCCTGTCAGTGCGGTTCCTGTCAGTGTGGTCCCTGTCAGTGCGGTTCCTGTCAGTGCGGTTCCTGTCGGTGCGGTCCCTGTCAGTGCGGTTCCTGTCAGTGTGGTCCCTGTCAGTGCGGTTCCTGTCGGTGCGGTTCCTGTCGGTGCGGTTCCTGTCAGTGCGGTCCCTGTCAGTGCGGTTCCTGTCAGTGTGGTCCCTGTCAGTGCGGTTCCTGTCAGTGCGGTTCCTGTCGGTGCGGTCCCTGTCAGTGCGGTCCCTGTCAGTGTGGTCCCTGTCGATGCGGTTCCTGTCATTGCGGTCCCTGTCAGTGCGGTCCCTGTCGGTGTGGTCCCTGTCAGTGCGGTTCCTGTCGGTGCGGTTCCTGTCAGTGCGGTTCCTGTCAGTGCGGTTCCTGTCGGTGCGGTTCCTGTCAGTGCGGTCCCTGTCAGTGCGGTCCCTGTCAGTGTGGTTCCTGTCAGTGCGGTTCCTGTCAGTGTGGTCCCTGTCAGTGCGGTTCCTGTCAGTGCGGTTCCTGTCGGTGCGGTTCCTGTCAGTGCGGTTCCTGTCGGTGCGGTCCCTGTCAGTGCGGTTCCTGTCAGTGCGGTTCCTGTCGGTGCGGTTCCTGTCAGTGCGGTCCCTGTCGGTGCGGTCCCTGTCGGTGCGGTTCCTGTCAGTGCGGTTCCTGTCAGTGAGGTCCCTGTCGGTGCGGTTACTGTCAGTGCGGTTCCTGTCAGTGCGGTTCCTGTCAGTGCGGTCCCTGTCAGTGCGGTTCCTGTCGGTGCGGTTCCTGTCAGTGCGGTCCCTGTCGGTGCAGTTCCTGTCAGTGCGGTCCCAGTCAGTGCGGTTCCTGTCAGTGCGGTTCCTGTCAGTGCGGTTCCTGTCGGTGCGGTTCCTGTCGGTGCGGTTCCTGTCAGTGCGGTCCCTGTCGGTGCAGTTCCTGTCAGTGCGGTCCCAGTCAGTGCGGTTCCTGTCAGTGCGGTTCCTGTCGGTGAGGTCCCTGTCAGTGCGGTCCCTGTCGCTGCGGTTCCTGTCAGTGCCTTCCTGTCGGTCAGGTCCCTGTCAGTGCGGTCCCTGTCGCTGCGGTTCCTGTCGGTGCGGTTCCTGTCGGTGCGGTCCCTGTCAGTGCGGTCCCTGTCAGTGCGGTCCCTGTCGCTGCGGTTCCTGTCGGTGCGGTCCCTGTCGGTGCGGTGCCTGTCGGTGCGGTCCCTGTCAGTGCGGTCCCTGTCGGTGCGGTTCCTGTCGGTGCGTTTCCTGTCAGTGCGGTTCCTGTCAGTGCGGTTCCTGTCAGTGCGGTCTCTGTCGGTGTGGTCCCTGTCAGTGCGGTTCCTGTCGGTGCGGTTCCTGTCAGTGCGGTCCCTGTCAGTGCGGTCCCTGTCAGTGCGGTCCCTGTCGGTGTAGTCCCTGTCAGTGCGGTCCCTGTCAGTGTGGTTCCTGTCAGTGCGGTTCCTGTCAGTGTGGTCCCTGTCAGTGCGGTTCCTGTCAGTGCGGTTCCTGTCGGTGCGGTTCCTGTCAGTGCGGTTCCTGTCGGTGCGGTCCCTGTCAGTGCGGTTCCTGTCAGTGCGGTTCCTGTCAGTGCGGTCCCTGTCAGTGCGGTTCCTGTCAGTGAGGTTCCTGTCAGTGCGGTTCCTGTCGGTGCGGTTCCTGTCAGTGCGGTCCCTGTCGGTGCGGTCCCTGTCGGTGCGGTTCCTGTCAGTGCGGTTCCTGTCAGTGCGGTCCCTGTCGGTGCGGTTACTGTCAGTGCAGTTCCTGTCAGTGCGGTTCCTGTCAGTGCGGTCCCTGTCAGTGCGGTTCCTGTCGGTGCGGTTCCTGTCAGTGCGGTCCCAGTCAGTGCGGTTCCTGTCAGTGCGGTTCCTGTCAGTGCGGTTCCTGTCGGTGCGGTTCCTGTCGGTGCGGTTCCTGTCAGTGCGGTCCCTGTCGGTGCAGTTCCTGTCAGTGCGGTCCCAGTCAGTGCGGTTCCTGTCAGTGCGGTTCCTGTCGGTGAGGTCCCTGTCAGTGCGGTCCCTGTCGCTGCGGATCCTGTCAGTGCCTTCCTGTCGGTGAGGTCCCTGTCAGTGCGGTCCCTGTCGCTGCGGTTCCTGTCGGTGCGGTTCCTGTCGGTGCGGTCCCTGTCAGTGCGGTCCCTGTCAGTGCGGTCCCTGTCGCTGCGGTTCCTGTCGGTGCGGTCCCTGTCGGTGCGGTCCCTGTCGGTGTGGTCTCTGTCAGTGCGTTTCCTGTCGGTGCGGTCCCTGTCAGTGCGGTTCCTGTCAGTGCGGTCCCTGTCAGTGCGGTTCCTGTCAGTGCGGTTCCTGTCAGTGCGGTTCCTGTCAGTGCGATCCCTGTCAGTGTGGTCCCTGTCAGTGCGGTTCCTGTCAGTGTGGTCCCTGTCAGTGCGGTTCCTGTCAGTGCGGTCCCTGTCAGTGCGGTTCCTGTCGGTGCGGTCTCTGTCGGTGCGGTTCCTGTCGGTGCGGTCCCTGTCAGTGCGGTTCCTGTCAGTGCGGTCCCAGTCAGTGCGGTCCCTGTCGGTGTGGTCCCTGTCAGTGCGGTCCCTGTCAGTGCGGTTCCTGTCAGTGCGGTCCCAGTCAGTGCGGTTCCTGTCAGTGCGGTCCCAGTCAGTGCGGTTCCTGTCAGTGCGGTTCCTGTCAGTGCGGTCCCTGTCAGTGCGGTTCCTGTCAGTGTGGTCCCTGTCAGTGCGGTCCCAGTCAGTGCGGTCCCTGTCGGTGTGGTCCCTGTCGGTGCGGTCCCTGTCAGTGCGGTCCCTGTCAGTGCGGTTCCTGTCAGTGCGGTCCCAGTCAGTGCGGTTCCTGTCAGTGCGGTTCCTGTCAGTGCGGTTCCTGTCGGTGAGGTCCCTGTCAGTGCGGTCCCTGTCGCTGCGGTTCCTGTCAGTGCGGTCCCTGTCAGTGCGCTTCCTGTCATCGAAAGCTTGTGTGGCTTTTGCTACCAAATAAACCTGTTGGACTTTAACCTGGTGTTGTTAAACTTCTTACTGTGTTTACCCCAGTCCAACGCCGGCATCTCCACATCAGTGCGGTTCCTGTCAGTGCGGTCCCTGTCAGTGCGGTCCCCGTCAGTGCGGTTCCTGTCAGTGCGGTTTCTGTCGGTGCGGTCCCCGTCAGTGCGGTTCCTGTCAGTGCGGTTCCTGTCAGTGCGGTTCCTGTCAGTGCATTTCCTGTCGGTGAGGTCCCTGTCAGTGCGGTCCCTGTCGCTGCGGTCCCAGTCAGTGCAGTCCCCGTCAGTGCGGTTCCTGTCAGTGCGGTTCCTGTCAGTGCGGTCCCTGTCAGTGCGGTTCCTGTCAGTGCATTTCCTGTCGGTGCGGTCCCAGTCAGTGCGGTCCCCGGCAGTGCGGTTCCTGTCAGTGCGGTCACTGTCAGTGCGGTCCCTGTCAGTGCGGTTCCTGTCAGTGCGGTCCCCGTCAGTGCGGTTCCTGTCGGTGCGGTTCCTGTCCGTGCGGTCCCTGTCGCTGCGGTTCCTGTCAGTGCATTTCCAGTCGGTGAGGTCCCTGTCAGTGCGGTCCCTGTCGCTGCGGTTCCTCTCGGTGCGGTTCCTGTCGGTGCGGTCCCTGTCAGTGCGGTCCCTGTCAGTGCGGTCCCTGTCGGTGCGGTTCCTCTCGGTGCGGTTCCTGTCGGTGCGGTCCCTGTCAGTGCGGTCCCTGTCAGTGCGGTCCCTGTCAGTGCGGTTCCGGTCGGTGCGGTTCCTGTCGGTGGAGTTCCTGTCAGTGCGGTCTCTGTCAGTGCGGTTCCTGTCAGTGCGGTTCCTGTCGGTGCGGTTCCTGTCGGTGCGGTTCCTGTCGGTGGAGTTCCTGTCAGTGTGGTTCCTGTCGGTGCGGTCCCTGTCGGTGCGGTTCCTGTTGGTGCGGTTCCTGTCGGTGCGGTTCCTGTCGGTGGAGTTCCTGTAAGTGCGGTCTCTGTCTGTGCGGTTCCTGTCAGTGCGGTTCCTGTCGGTGCGGGTCTTGTCGGTGCGGGTCCTGTCGGTGGAGTTCCTGTCAGTGCAGTTCCTGTCGGTGCGGTCTCTGTCAGTGCGGTCTCTGTCAGTGCGGTTCCTGTCAGTGCGGTTCCTGTCGATGCGGTCCCTGTCAGTGCGGTTCCTGTTGGTGCGGTTCCTGTCGGTGCGGTTCCTGTCAGTGCAGTTCCTGTCGGTGCGGTCCCTGTCAGTGCGGTTCCTGTTGGTGCGGTTCCTGTCGATGCGGTTCCTGTCGGTGCGGTCCCTGTCGGTGCGGTCGCTGTCAGTGCGGTTCCTGTCAGTGTGGTTCCTGTCGATGCGGTTCCTCTCGGTGCGGTCTCTGTCATTGCGGTCTCTGTAGGTGCGGTTCCTGTCGGTGTGGTCTCTGTCAGTGCGGTCCCTGTCGGTGCGGTTCCTGTCGGTGTGGTCTCTGTCAGTGCGGTCCCTGTCGATGCGGTTCCTGTCGGTGCGGTCCCTGTCGGTGCGGTCGCTGTCAGTGCGGTTCCTGTCAGTGTGGTTCCTGTCGATGCGGTTCCTGTCGGTGCGGTCTCTGTCATTGCGGTCTCTGTAGGTGCGGTTCCTGTCGGTGTGGTCTCTGTCAGTGCGGTCCCTGTCGGTGCGGTTCCTGTCAGTGCGGTCCCTGTCAGTGCGGTCCCTGTCGGTGTGGTCCCTGTCGGTGCGGTCTCTGTTGGTGCGGTTCCTGTCGGTGCGGTTCCTTTCGGTGCGGTTCCTGTCAGTGCGGTTCCTGTCAGTGCGGTCTCTGTCGGTGCGGTTCCTGTTGGTGCAGTTCCTGTTAGTGCTATCTCTGTCGGTGCGGTTCCTGTCGGTGCGGTTCCTGTCAGTGCGGTCCCTGTCGGTGCGGTCTCTGTCGGTGTGGTCCCTGTCAGTGCGGTTCCTGTCAGTGCGGTTCCTGTCGGTGCGGTTCCTGTCAGTGCGGTTCCTGTCAGTGTGGTCCCTGTCAGTGCGGTTCCTGTCGGTGCGGTTCCTGTCGGTGCGGTTCCTGTCAGTGCGGTCCCTGTCAGTGCGGTTCCTGTCAGTGTGGTCCCTGTCAGTGCGGTTCCTGTCAGTGCGGTTCCTGTCGGTGCGGTCCCTGTCAGTGCGGTTCCTGTCAGTGTGGTCCCTGTCAGTGCGGTTCCTGTCGGTGCGGTTCCTGTCGGTGCGGTTCCTGTCAGTGCGGTCCCTGTCAGTGCGGTTCCTGTCAGTGTGGACCCTGTCAGTGCGGTTCCTGTCAGTGCGGTTCCTGTCGGTGCGGTCCCTGTCAGTGCGGTCCCTGTCAGTGTGGTCCCTGTCGATGCGGTTCCTGTCATTGCGGTCCCTGTCAGTGCGGTCCCTGTCGGTGTGGTCCCTGTCAGTCCGGTTCCTGTCGGTGCGGTTTCTGTCAGTGCGGTCCCTGTCAGTGCGGTCCCTGTCAGTGTGGTTCCTGTCAGTGCGGTTCCTGTCAGTGTGGTCCCTGTCAGTGCGGTTCCTGTCAGTGCGGTTCCTGTCGGTGCGGTTCCTGTCAGTGCGGTTCCTGTCGGTGCGGTCCCTGTCAGTGCGGTCCCTGTCAGTGCGGTTCCTGTCAGTGCGGTTCCTGTCAGTGCGGTCCCTGTCAGTGCGGTTCCTGTCAGTGAGGTTCCTGTCAGTGCGGTTCCTGTCGGTGCGGTTCCTGTCGGTGCGGTTCCTGTCGGTGCGGTTCCTGTCGGTGGAGTTCCTGTCAGTGCGGTCTCTGTCAGTGCGGTTCCTGTCAGTGCGGTTCCTGTCGGTGCGGGTCCTGTCGGTGGAGTTCCTGTCAGTGCAGTTCCTGTCGGTGCGGTCTCTGTCAGTGCGGTCTCTGTCAGTGCGGTTCCTGTCAGTGCGGTTCCTGTCGGTGCGGTTCCTGTCGGTGCGGTTCCTGTCAGTGCAGTTCGTGTCGGTGCGGTCTCTGTCAGTGCGGTCTCTGTCAGTGCGGTTCCTGTTGGTGCGGGTCCTGTCGGTGGAGTTCCTGTCAGTGCAGTTCCTGTCAGTGCGGTCTCTGTCAGTGCGGTTCCTGTCAGTGCGGTCCCTGTCAGTGCGGTTCCTGTTGGTGCGGTTCCTGTCGATGCGGTTCCTGTCGGTGCGGTCCCTGTCGGTGCGGTCGCTGTCAGTGCGCTTCCTGTCAGTGTGGTTCCTGTCGATGCGGTTCCTGTCGGTGCGGTCTCTGTCATTGCGGTCTCTGTCGGTGCGGTTCCTGTCGGTGTGGTCTCTGTCAGTGCGGTCCCTGTCGGTGCGGTTCCTGTCGGTGCGGTCCCTGTCAGTGCGGTTCCTGTCGGTGTGGTCCCTGTTGGTGCGGTCTCTGTTGGTGCGGTTCCTGTCGGTGTGGTCCCTGTCGGTGTGGTCCCCGTCAGTGCGGTCCCTGTCAGTGCGGTCCCTGTCGGTGTGGTCCCTGTCGGTGCGGTCTCTGTTGGTGCGGTTCCTGTCGGTGCGGTACCTTTCGGTGCGGTTCCTGTCAGTGCGGTTCCTGTCAGTGCGGTCTCTGACGGTGCGGTTCCTGTCGGTGCAGTTCCTGTTAGTGCGATTCCTGTCAGTGCTATCTCTGTCGGTGCGGTTCCTGTCGGTGCGGTTCCTGTCAGTGCGGTCCCTGTCGGTGCTATCTCTGTCGATGCGGTTCCTGTCAGTGCGGTCCCTGTCAGTGCTATCTCTGTCGATGCGGTTCCTGTCAGTGCGGTCCCTGTCAGTGTGGTTCCTGTCAGTGCGGTCCCTGTCAGTGCGGTCCCTGTCAGTGCGGTCCCTGTCAGTGCGGTCCCTGTCAGTGCGGTTCCTGTCGGTGCGGTTCCTGTCGGTGCGGTTCCTGTCAGTGCGGTCCCTGTCAGTGCGGTCCCTGTCAGTGCGGTCCCTGTCAGTGCGGTCCCTGTCAGTGCGGTCTCTGTCAGTGCGGTCCCTGTCAGTGCGGTCCCTGTCAGTGCGGTCCCTGTCGGTGCGGTCCCTGTCGGTGCGGTTCCTGTCGGTGCGGTTCCTGTCAGTGCGGTTCCTGTCAGTGCGGTCCCTGTCGGTGCGGTCCCTGTCGGTGCGGTTCCTGTCGGTGCGGTTCCTGTCAGTGCGGTTCCTGTCAGTGCGGTTCCTGTCAGTGCGGTCCCTGTCAGTGCGGTACCTGTCGGTGCGGTTCCTGTCGGTGCGGTTCCTGTCGGTGCGGTCCCTGTCGGTGCGGTTCCTGTCAGTGCGGTTCCTGTCAGTGCGGTCCCTGTCATTGCGGTTCCTGTCAGTGCGGTCCCTGTCGGTGCGGTGCCTGTCGGTGCGGTTCCTGTCGGTGCAATTCCTGTCGGTGCGGTTCCTGTCGGTGCGGTTCCTGTCAGTGTGGTCCCTGTCAGTGCGGTTCCTGTCGGTGCGGTTCCTGTCGGTGCGGTTCCTGTCGGTGCGGTTCCTGTCAGTGTGGTCCCAGTTAGTGCGGTCCCTGTCGGTGCGGTGCCTGTCGGTGTGGTACCTGTCGGTGCGGTTCCTGTCAGTGCGGTTCCTGTTGGTGCAATTCCTGTCGGTGCGGTTCCTGTCGGTGGAGTTCCTGTCAGTGCGGTCTCTGTCAGTGCGGTCCCTGTCGGTGCGGTTCCTGTCGGTGCGGTCCCTGTCAGTGCGGTCCCTGTCGGTGTGGTCCCTGTCGGTGCGGTCTCTGTTGGTGCGGTTCCTGTCGGTGCGATTCCTGTCGGTGCGGTTCCTGTCAATGCGGTCTCTGTCAGTGCGGTCCCTGTCAGTGCGGTCCCTGTCGGTGTGGTCCCTGTCGGTGCGGTTCCTGCCAGTGCGGTCCCTGTCAGTGCGGTCCCTGTCGGTGTGGTCCCTGTCGGTGCGGTCTCTGTTGGTGCGGTTCCTGTCGGTGCGGTTCCTGTCAGTGCGGTGCCTGTCAGTGCGGTCCCTGTCAGTGCGGTTCCTGTCAGTGCGGTCCCTGTCGGTGCGGTTCCTGTCGGTGCGGTTCCTGTCGGTGCGGTTCCTGTCGGTGCGGTTGCTGTCAGTGCAGTTCCTGTCAGTGCGGTCCCTGTCATTGCGGTTCCTGTCAGTGCAGTTCCTGTCAGTGCGGTCCCTGTCATTGCGGTTCCTGTCAGTGCAGTTCCTGTCGGTGCGGTTCCTGTCAGTGCGGTTCCTGTCAGTGCAGTTCCTGTCGGTGCGGTCCCGGTCAGTGCGGTTCCTGTCAGTGCGTTTCCTGTCAGTGCGGTTCCTGTCGGTGTGGTCCCTGTGAGTGCGGTCTCTGTTGGGGTGGTCCCTGTCGGTGTGGTTCCTGTCGGTGCAGTCCCTGTCGGTGCGATTCCTGTCGGTGCGATTCCTGTCGTTGCGGTTCCTGTCAGTGCCGTTCCTGTTGGTGCGGTTCCTGTTGGTGCGGTTCCTGTCGGTGCGGTCCCTGTTGGTGAGGTTCCTGTCGGTGCGATTCCTGTCGTTGCGGTTCCTGTCAGTGCCGTTCCTGTTGGTGCGGTTCCTGTCAGTGCGGTCCCTGTCAGTGCGGTCCGTGTCGGTGCGGTTCCTTTCAGTGTGGTCCCTGTCGGTGCGATTCCTGTCAGTGTGGTCCCTGTCAGTGCGGTCCCTGTCGGTGCGTTCCCTGTCGGTGCGGTTCCTGTCGGTGCGGATCCTGTCGGTGCGGTTCCTGTCAGTGCGGTTCCTGTCAGTGCGGTTCGTGTCGGTGCGGTTCCTGTCAGTGCGGTCCCTGTCAGTGCGGTCCCTGTCAGTGCGGTCCCTGTCGGTGCGGTCCCAGTCAGTGCGGTTCCTGTCAGTGCGGTTCCTGTCGGTGCGGTCCCTGTCAGTGCGGTCCCTGTCGGTGCGCTCCCTGTCAGTGCGGTCCCTGTCAGTGCGGTTCCTGTCAGTGCGGTTCCTGTCGGTGCGGTCCCTGTCAGTGCGGTTCCTGTCGGTGCGGTTCCTGTCGGTGGAGTTCCTGTCAGTGCGGTCTCTGTCAGTGCGGTTCCTGTCGGTGCGGTCGCTGTCGGTGCGGTTCCTGTTGGTGCGGTTCCTGTCGGTGCGGTTCCTGTCGGTGGAGTTCCTGTCAGTGCGGTCTCTGTCAGTGCGGTTCCTGTCAGTGCGGTTCCTATCGGTGCGGGTCCTGTCGGTGGAGTTCCTGTCAGTGCAGTTCCTGTCGGTGCGGTCTCTGTCAGTGCGGTCTCTGTCAGTGCGGTTCCTGTCAGTGCGGTTCCTGTCGGTGCGGTTCCTGTCGGTGCAGTTCGTGTCGGTGCGGTCTCTGTCAGTGCGGTCTCTGTCAGTGCGGTTCCTGTTGGTGCGGTTCCTGTCGGTGCGGTTCCTGTCAGTGCAGTTCGTGTCGGTGCGGTCTCTGTCAGTGCGGTCTCTGTCAGTGCGGTTCCTGTTGGTGCGGGTCCTGTCGGTGGAGTTCCTGTCAGTGCAGTTCCTGTCAGTGCGGTCTCTGTCAGTGCGGTTCCTGTCAGTGCGGTCCCTGTCAGTGCGGTTCCTGTTGGTGCGGTTCCTGTCGATGCGGTTCCTGTCGGTGCGGTCCCTGTCGGTGCGGTCGCTGTCAGTGCGCTTCCTGTCAGTGTGGTTCCTGTCGATGCGGTTCCTGTCGGTGCGGTCTCTGTCATTGCGGTCTCTGTCGGTGCGGTTCCTGTCGGTGTGGTCTCTGTCAGTGCGGTCCCTGTCGGTGCGGTTCCTGTCGGTGCGGTCCCTGTCAGTGCGGTTCCTGTCGGTGTGGTCCCTGTTGGTGCGGTCTCTGTTGGTGCGGTTCCTGTCGGTGTGGTCCCTGTCGGTGTGGTCCCCGTCAGTGCGGTCCCTGTCAGTGCGGTCCCTGTCGGTGTGGTCCCTGTCGGTGCGGTCTCTGTTGGTGCGGTTCCTGTCGGTGCGGTACCTTTCGGTGCGGTTCCTGTCAGTGCGGTTCCTGTCAGTGCTATCTCTGTCGGTGCGGTTCCTGTCGGTGCGGTTCCTGTCAGTGCGGTCCCTGTCGGTGCTATCTCTGTCGATGCGGTTCCTGTCAGTGCGGTCCCTGTCAGTGCTATCTCTGTCGATGCGGTTCCTGTCAGTGCGGTCCCTGTCAGTGCGGTTCCTGTCAGTGCGGTCCCTGTCAGTGCGGTCCCTGTCAGTGCGGTCCCTGTCAGTGCGGTCCCTGTCAGTGCGGTTCCTGTCGGTGCGGTTCCTGTCGGTGCGGTTCCTGTCAGTGCGGTCCCTGTCAGTGCGGTCCCTGTCAGTGCGGTCCCTGTCAGTGCGGTCCCTGTCAGTGCGGTCTCTGTCAGTGCGGTCCCTGTCAGTGCGGTCCCTGTCAGTGCGGTCCCTGTCGGTGCGGTTCCTGTCAGTGCGGTCCCTGTCAGTGCGGTTCCTGTCAGTGCGGTCCCTGTCGGTGCGGTCCCTGTCAGTGCGGTTCCTGTCGGTGCGGTTCCTGTCAGTGCGGTTCCTGTCAGTGCAGTTCCTGTCGGTGCGGTCCCGGTCAGTGCGGTTCCTGTCAGTGCGTTTCCTGTCAGTGCGGTTCCTGTCGGTGTGGTCCCTGTGAGTGCGGTCTCTGTCGGGGTGGTCCCTGTCGGTGTGGTTCCTGTCGGTGCAGTCCCTGTCGGTGCGATTCCTGTCGGTGCGATTCCTGTCGTTGCGGTTCCTGTCAGTGCCGTTCCTGTTGGTGCGGTTCCTGTTGGTGCGGTTCCTGTCGGTGCGGTCCCTGTTGGTGAGGTTCCTGTCGGTGCGATTCCTGTCGTTGCGGTTCCTGTCAGTGCCGTTCCTGTTGGTGCGGTTCCTGTCAGTGCGGTCCCTGTCGGTGCGGTTCCTGTCAGTGCGGTTCCTGTCGGTGCGGTCCCAGTCAGTGCGGTTCCTGTCAGTGCGGTTCCTGTCAGTGCGGTCCCTGTCAGTGCGGTTCCTGTCAGTGTGGTCCCTGTCAGTGCGGTCCCAGTCAGTGCGGTCCCTGTCGGTGTGGTCCCTGTCGGTGCGGTCCCTGTCAGTGCGGTCCCTGTCAGTGCGGTTCCTGTCAGTGCGGTCCCAGTCAGTGCGGTTCCTGTCAGTGCGGTTCCTGTCAGTGCGGTTCCTGTCGGTGAGGTCCCTGTCAGTGCGGTCCCTGTCGCTGCGGTTCCTGTCAGTGCGGTCCCTGTCAGTGCGCTTCCTGTCATCGAAAGCTTGTGTGGCTTTTGCTACCAAATAAACCTGTTGGACTTTAACCTGGTGTTGTTAAACTTCTTACTGTGTTTACCCCAGTCCAACGCCGGCATCTCCACATCAGTGCGGTTCCTGTCAGTGCGGTCCCTGTCAGTGCGGTCCCCGTCAGTGCGGTTCCTGTCAGTGCGGTTTCTGTCGGTGCGGTCCCCGTCAGTGCGGTTCCTGTCAGTGCGGTTCCTGTCAGTGCGGTTCCTGTCAGTGCATTTCCTGTCGGTGAGGTCCCTGTCAGTGCGGTCCCTGTCGCTGCGGTCCCAGTCAGTGCAGTCCCCGTCAGTGCGGTTCCTGTCAGTGCGGTTCCTGTCAGTGCGGTCCCTGTCAGTGCGGTTCCTGTCAGTGCATTTCCTGTCGGTGCGGTCCCAGTCAGTGCGGTCCCCGGCAGTGCGGTTCCTGTCAGTGCGGTCACTGTCAGTGCGGTCCCTGTCAGTGCGGTTCCTGTCAGTGCGGTCCCCGTCAGTGCGGTTCCTGTCGGTGCGGTTCCTGTCCGTGCGGTCCCTGTCGCTGCGGTTCCTGTCAGTGCATTTCCAGTCGGTGAGGTCCCTGTCAGTGCGGTCCCTGTCGCTGCGGTTCCTCTCGGTGCGGTTCCTGTCGGTGCGGTCCCTGTCAGTGCGGTCCCTGTCAGTGCGGTCCCTGTCGGTGCGGTTCCTCTCGGTGCGGTTCCTGTCGGTGCGGTCCCTGTCAGTGCGGTCCCTGTCAGTGCGGTCCCTGTCAGTGCGGTTCCGGTCGGTGCGGTTCCTGTCGGTGGAGTTCCTGTCAGTGCGGTCTCTGTCAGTGCGGTTCCTGTCAGTGCGGTTCCTGTCGGTGCGGTTCCTGTCGGTGCGGTTCCTGTCGGTGGAGTTCCTGTCAGTGTGGTTCCTGTCGGTGCGGTCCCTGTCGGTGCGGTTCCTGTTGGTGCGGTTCCTGTCGGTGCGGTTCCTGTCGGTGGAGTTCCTGTCAGTGCGGTCTCTGTCTGTGCGGTTCCTGTCAGTGCGGTTCCTGTCGGTGCGGGTCTTGTCGGTGCGGGTCCTGTCGGTGGAGTTCCTGTCAGTGCAGTTCCTGTCGGTGCGGTCTCTGTCAGTGCGGTCTCTGTCAGTGCGGTTCCTGTCAGTGCGGTTCCTGTCGATGCGGTCCCTGTCAGTGCGGTTCCTGTTGGTGCGGTTCCTGTCGGTGCGGTTCCTGTCAGTGCAGTTCCTGTCGGTGCGGTCCCTGTCAGTGCGGTTCCTGTTGGTGCGGTTCCTGTCGATGCGGTTCCTGTCGGTGCGGTCCCTGTCGGTGCGGTCGCTGTCAGTGCGGTTCCTGTCAGTGTGGTTCCTGTCGATGCGGTTCCTCTCGGTGCGGTCTCTGTCATTGCGGTCTCTGTAGGTGCGGTTCCTGTCGGTGTGGTCTCTGTCAGTGCGGTCCCTGTCGGTGCGGTTCCTGTCGGTGTGGTCTCTGTCAGTGCGGTCCCTGTCGATGCGGTTCCTGTCGGTGCGGTCCCTGTCGGTGCGGTCGCTGTCAGTGCGGTTCCTGTCAGTGTGGTTCCTGTCGATGCGGTTCCTGTCGGTGCGGTCTCTGTCATTGCGGTCTCTGTAGGTGCGGTTCCTGTCGGTGTGGTCTCTGTCAGTGCGGTCCCTGTCGGTGCGGTTCCTGTCAGTGCGGTCCCTGTCAGTGCGGTCCCTGTCGGTGTGGTCCCTGTCGGTGCGGTCTCTGTTGGTGCGGTTCCTGTCGGTGCGGTTCCTTTCGGTGCGGTTCCTGTCAGTGCGGTTCCTGTCAGTGCGGTCTCTGTCGGTGCGGTTCCTGTTGGTGCAGTTCCTGTTAGTGCTATCTCTGTCGGTGCGGTTCCTGTCGGTGCGGTTCCTGTCAGTGCGGTCCCTGTCGGTGCGGTCTCTGTCGGTGTGGTCCCTGTCAGTGCGGTTCCTGTCAGTGCGGTTCCTGTCGGTGCGGTTCCTGTCAGTGCGGTTCCTGTCAGTGTGGTCCCTGTCAGTGCGGTTCCTGTCGGTGCGGTTCCTGTCGGTGCGGTTCCTGTCAGTGCGGTCCCTGTCAGTGCGGTTCCTGTCAGTGTGGTCCCTGTCAGTGCGGTTCCTGTCAGTGCGGTTCCTGTCGGTGCGGTCCCTGTCAGTGCGGTTCCTGTCAGTGTGGTCCCTGTCAGTGCGGTTCCTGTCGGTGCGGTTCCTGTCGGTGCGGTTCCTGTCAGTGCGGTCCCTGTCAGTGCGGTTCCTGTCAGTGTGGACCCTGTCAGTGCGGTTCCTGTCAGTGCGGTTCCTGTCGGTGCGGTCCCTGTCAGTGCGGTCCCTGTCAGTGTGGTCCCTGTCGATGCGGTTCCTGTCATTGCGGTCCCTGTCAGTGCGGTCCCTGTCGGTGTGGTCCCTGTCAGTCCGGTTCCTGTCGGTGCGGTTTCTGTCAGTGCGGTCCCTGTCAGTGCGGTCCCTGTCAGTGTGGTTCCTGTCAGTGCGGTTCCTGTCAGTGTGGTCCCTGTCAGTGCGGTTCCTGTCAGTGCGGTTCCTGTCGGTGCGGTTCCTGTCAGTGCGGTTCCTGTCGGTGCGGTCCCTGTCAGTGCGGTCCCTGTCAGTGCGGTTCCTGTCGGTGCGGTTCCTGTCGGTGCAGTTCGTGTCGGTGCGGTCTCTGTCAGTGCGGTCTCTGTCAGTGCGGTTCCTGTTGGTGCGGTTCCTGTCGGTGCGGTTCCTGTCAGTGCAGTTCGTGTCGGTGCGGTCTCTGTCAGTGCGGTCTCTGTCAGTGCGGTTCCTGTTGGTGCGGGTCCTGTCGGTGGAGTTCCTGTCAGTGCAGTTCCTGTCAGTGCGGTCTCTGTCAGTGCGGTTCCTGTCAGTGCGGTCCCTGTCAGTGCGGTTCCTGTTGGTGCGGTTCCTGTCGATGCGGTTCCTGTCGGTGCGGTCCCTGTCGGTGCGGTCGCTGTCAGTGCGCTTCCTGTCAGTGTGGTTCCTGTCGATGCGGTTCCTGTCGGTGCGGTCTCTGTCATTGCGGTCTCTGTCGGTGCGGTTCCTGTCGGTGTGGTCTCTGTCAGTGCGGTCCCTGTCGGTGCGGTTCCTGTCGGTGCGGTCCCTGTCAGTGCGGTTCCTGTCGGTGTGGTCCCTGTTGGTGCGGTCTCTGTTGGTGCGGTTCCTGTCGGTGTGGTCCCTGTCGGTGTGGTCCCCGTCAGTGCGGTCCCTGTCAGTGCGGTCCCTGTCGGTGTGGTCCCTGTCGGTGCGGTCTCTGTTGGTGCGGTTCCTGTCGGTGCGGTACCTTTCGGTGCGGTTCCTGTCAGTGCGGTTCCTGTCAGTGCTATCTCTGTCGGTGCGGTTCCTGTCGGTGCGGTTCCTGTCAGTGCGGTCCCTGTCGGTGCTATCTCTGTCGATGCGGTTCCTGTCAGTGCGGTCCCTGTCAGTGCTATCTCTGTCGATGCGGTTCCTGTCAGTGCGGTCCCTGTCAGTGCGGTTCCTGTCAGTGCGGTCCCTGTCAGTGCGGTCCCTGTCAGTGCGGTCCCTGTCAGTGCGGTCCCTGTCAGTGCGGTTCCTGTCGGTGCGGTTCCTGTCGGTGCGGTTCCTGTCAGTGCGGTCCCTGTCAGTGCGGTCCCTGTCAGTGCGGTCCCTGTCAGTGCGGTCCCTGTCAGTGCGGTCTCTGTCAGTGCGGTCCCTGTCAGTGCGGTCCCTGTCAGTGCGGTCCCTGTCGGTGCGGTTCCTGTCAGTGCGGTCCCTGTCAGTGCGGTTCCTGTCAGTGCGGTCCCTGTCGGTGCGGTCCCTGTCAGTGCGGTTCCTGTCGGTGCGGTTCCTGTCAGTGCGGTTCCTGTCAGTGCAGTTCCTGTCGGTGCGGTCCCGGTCAGTGCGGTTCCTGTCAGTGCGTTTCCTGTCAGTGCGGTTCCTGTCGGTGTGGTCCCTGTGAGTGCGGTCTCTGTCGGGGTGGTCCCTGTCGGTGTGGTTCCTGTCGGTGCAGTCCCTGTCGGTGCGATTCCTGTCGGTGCGATTCCTGTCGTTGCGGTTCCTGTCAGTGCCGTTCCTGTTGGTGCGGTTCCTGTTGGTGCGGTTCCTGTCGGTGCGGTCCCTGTTGGTGAGGTTCCTGTCGGTGCGATTCCTGTCGTTGCGGTTCCTGTCAGTGCCGTTCCTGTTGGTGCGGTTCCTGTCAGTGCGGTCCCTGTCGGTGCGGTTCCTGTCAGTGCGGTTCCTGTCGGTGCGGTCCCAGTCAGTGCGGTTCCTGTCAGTGCGGTTCCTGTCAGTGCGGTCCCTGTCAGTGCGGTTCCTGTCAGTGTGGTCCCTGTCAGTGCGGTCCCAGTCAGTGCGGTCCCTGTCGGTGTGGTCCCTGTCGGTGCGGTCCCTGTCAGTGCGGTCCCTGTCAGTGCGGTTCCTGTCAGTGCGGTCCCAGTCAGTGCGGTTCCTGTCAGTGCGGTTCCTGTCAGTGCGGTTCCTGTCGGTGAGGTCCCTGTCAGTGCGGTCCCTGTCGCTGCGGTTCCTGTCAGTGCGGTCCCTGTCAGTGCGCTTCCTGTCATCGAAAGCTTGTGTGGCTTTTGCTACCAAATAAACCTGTTGGACTTTAACCTGGTGTTGTTAAACTTCTTACTGTGTTTACCCCAGTCCAACGCCGGCATCTCCACATCAGTGCGGTTCCTGTCAGTGCGGTCCCTGTCAGTGCGGTCCCCGTCAGTGCGGTTCCTGTCAGTGCGGTTTCTGTCGGTGCGGTCCCCGTCAGTGCGGTTCCTGTCAGTGCGGTTCCTGTCAGTGCGGTTCCTGTCAGTGCATTTCCTGTCGGTGAGGTCCCTGTCAGTGCGGTCCCTGTCGCTGCGGTCCCAGTCAGTGCAGTCCCCGTCAGTGCGGTTCCTGTCAGTGCGGTTCCTGTCAGTGCGGTCCCTGTCAGTGCGGTTCCTGTCAGTGCATTTCCTGTCGGTGCGGTCCCAGTCAGTGCGGTCCCCGGCAGTGCGGTTCCTGTCAGTGCGGTCACTGTCAGTGCGGTCCCTGTCAGTGCGGTTCCTGTCAGTGCGGTCCCCGTCAGTGCGGTTCCTGTCGGTGCGGTTCCTGTCCGTGCGGTCCCTGTCGCTGCGGTTCCTGTCAGTGCATTTCCAGTCGGTGAGGTCCCTGTCAGTGCGGTCCCTGTCGCTGCGGTTCCTCTCGGTGCGGTTCCTGTCGGTGCGGTCCCTGTCAGTGCGGTCCCTGTCAGTGCGGTCCCTGTCGGTGCGGTTCCTCTCGGTGCGGTTCCTGTCGGTGCGGTCCCTGTCAGTGCGGTCCCTGTCAGTGCGGTCCCTGTCAGTGCGGTTCCGGTCGGTGCGGTTCCTGTCGGTGGAGTTCCTGTCAGTGCGGTCTCTGTCAGTGCGGTTCCTGTCAGTGCGGTTCCTGTCGGTGCGGTTCCTGTCGGTGCGGTTCCTGTCGGTGGAGTTCCTGTCAGTGTGGTTCCTGTCGGTGCGGTCCCTGTCGGTGCGGTTCCTGTTGGTGCGGTTCCTGTCGGTGCGGTTCCTGTCGGTGGAGTTCCTGTCAGTGCGGTCTCTGTCTGTGCGGTTCCTGTCAGTGCGGTTCCTGTCGGTGCGGGTCTTGTCGGTGCGGGTCCTGTCGGTGGAGTTCCTGTCAGTGCAGTTCCTGTCGGTGCGGTCTCTGTCAGTGCGGTCTCTGTCAGTGCGGTTCCTGTCAGTGCGGTTCCTGTCGATGCGGTCCCTGTCAGTGCGGTTCCTGTTGGTGCGGTTCCTGTCGGTGCGGTTCCTGTCAGTGCAGTTCCTGTCGGTGCGGTCCCTGTCAGTGCGGTTCCTGTTGGTGCGGTTCCTGTCGATGCGGTTCCTGTCGGTGCGGTCCCTGTCGGTGCGGTCGCTGTCAGTGCGGTTCCTGTCAGTGTGGTTCCTGTCGATGCGGTTCCTCTCGGTGCGGTCTCTGTCATTGCGGTCTCTGTAGGTGCGGTTCCTGTCGGTGTGGTCTCTGTCAGTGCGGTCCCTGTCGGTGCGGTTCCTGTCGGTGTGGTCTCTGTCAGTGCGGTCCCTGTCGATGCGGTTCCTGTCGGTGCGGTCCCTGTCGGTGCGGTCGCTGTCAGTGCGGTTCCTGTCAGTGTGGTTCCTGTCGATGCGGTTCCTGTCGGTGCGGTCTCTGTCATTGCGGTCTCTGTAGGTGCGGTTCCTGTCGGTGTGGTCTCTGTCAGTGCGGTCCCTGTCGGTGCGGTTCCTGTCAGTGCGGTCCCTGTCAGTGCGGTCCCTGTCGGTGTGGTCCCTGTCGGTGCGGTCTCTGTTGGTGCGGTTCCTGTCGGTGCGGTTCCTTTCGGTGCGGTTCCTGTCAGTGCGGTTCCTGTCAGTGCGGTCTCTGTCGGTGCGGTTCCTGTTGGTGCAGTTCCTGTTAGTGCTATCTCTGTCGGTGCGGTTCCTGTCGGTGCGGTTCCTGTCAGTGCGGTCCCTGTCGGTGCGGTCTCTGTCGGTGTGGTCCCTGTCAGTGCGGTTCCTGTCAGTGCGGTTCCTGTCGGTGCGGTTCCTGTCAGTGCGGTTCCTGTCAGTGTGGTCCCTGTCAGTGCGGTTCCTGTCGGTGCGGTTCCTGTCGGTGCGGTTCCTGTCAGTGCGGACGCTGTCAGTGCGGTTCCTGTCAGTGTGGTCCCTGTCAGTGCGGTTCCTGTCAGTGCGGTTCCTGTCGGTGCGGTCCCTGTCAGTGCGGTTCCTGTCAGTGTGGTCCCTGTCAGTGCGGTTCCTGTCGGTGCGGTTCCTGTCGGTGCGGTTCCTGTCAGTGCGGTCCCTGTCAGTGCGGTTCCTGTCAGTGTGGACCCTGTCAGTGCGGTTCCTGTCAGTGCGGTTCCTGTCGGTGCGGTCCCTGTCAGTGCGGTCCCTGTCAGTGTGGTCCCTGTCGATGCGGTTCCTGTCATTGCGGTCCCTGTCAGTGCGGTCCCTGTCGGTGTGGTCCCTGTCAGTCCGGTTCCTGTCGGTGCGGTTTCTGTCAGTGCGGTCCCTGTCAGTGCGGTCCCTGTCAGTGTGGTTCCTGTCAGTGCGGTTCCTGTCAGTGTGGTCCCTGTCAGTGCGGTTCCTGTCAGTGCGGTTCCTGTCGGTGCGGTTCCTGTCAGTGCGGTTCCTGTCGGTGCGGTCCCTGTCAGTGCGGTCCCTGTCAGTGCGGTTCCTGTCAGTGCGGTTCCTGTCAGTGCGGTCCCTGTCAGTGCGGTTCCTGTCAGTGAGGTTCCTGTCAGTGCGGTTCCTGTCGGTGCGGTTCCTGTCGGTGCGGTTCCTGTCGGTGCGGTTCCTGTCGGTGGAGTTCCTGTCAGTGCGGTCTCTGTCAGTGCGGTTCCTGTCAGTGCGGTTCCTGTCGGTGCGGGTCCTGTCGGTGGAGTTCCTGTCAGTGCAGTTCCTGTCGGTGCGGTCTCTGTCAGTGCGGTCTCTGTCAGTGCGGTTCCTGTCAGTGCGGTTCCTGTCGGTGCGGTTCCTGTCGGTGCGGTTCCTGTCAGTGCAGTTCGTGTCGGTGCGGTCTCTGTCAGTGCGGTCTCTGTCAGTGCGGTTCCTGTTGGTGCGGGTCCTGTCGGTGGAGTTCCTGTCAGTGCAGTTCCTGTCAGTGCGGTCTCTGTCAGTGCGGTTCCTGTCAGTGCGGTCCCTGTCAGTGCGGTTCCTGTTGGTGCGGTTCCTGTCGATGCGGTTCCTGTCGGTGCGGTCCCTGTCGGTGCGGTCGCTGTCAGTGCGCTTCCTGTCAGTGTGGTTCCTGTCGATGCGGTTCCTGTCGGTGCGGTCTCTGTCATTGCGGTCTCTGTCGGTGCGGTTCCTGTCGGTGTGGTCTCTGTCAGTGCGGTCCCTGTCGGTGCGGTTCCTGTCGGTGCGGTCCCTGTCAGTGCGGTTCCTGTCGGTGTGGTCCCTGTTGGTGCGGTCTCTGTTGGTGCGGTTCCTGTCGGTGTGGTCCCTGTCGGTGTGGTCCCCGTCAGTGCGGTCCCTGTCAGTGCGGTCCCTGTCGGTGTGGTCCCTGTCGGTGCGGTCTCTGTTGGTGCGGTTCCTGTCGGTGCGGTACCTTTCGGTGCGGTTCCTGTCAGTGCGGTTCCTGTCAGTGCGGTCTCTGACGGTGCGGTTCCTGTCGGTGCAGTTCCTGTTAGTGCGATTCCTGTCAGTGCTATCTCTGTCGGTGCGGTTCCTGTCGGTGCGGTTCCTGTCAGTGCGGTCCCTGTCGGTGCTATCTCTGTCGATGCGGTTCCTGTCAGTGCGGTCCCTGTCAGTGCTATCTCTGTCGATGCGGTTCCTGTCAGTGCGGTCCCTGTCAGTGTGGTTCCTGTCAGTGCGGTCCCTGTCAGTGCGGTCCCTGTCAGTGCGGTCCCTGTCAGTGCGGTCCCTGTCAGTGCGGTTCCTGTCGGTGCGGTTCCTGTCGGTGCGGTTCCTGTCAGTGCGGTCCCTGTCAGTGCGGTCCCTGTCAGTGCGGTCCCTGTCAGTGCGGTCCCTGTCAGTGCGGTCTCTGTCAGTGCGGTCCCTGTCAGTGCGGTCCCTGTCAGTGCGGTCCCTGTCGGTGCGGTCCCTGTCGGTGCGGTTCCTGTCGGTGCGGTTCCTGTCAGTGCGGTTCCTGTCAGTGCGGTCCCTGTCGGTGCGGTCCCTGTCGGTGCGGTTCCTGTCGGTGCGGTTCCTGTCAGTGCGGTTCCTGTCAGTGCGGTTCCTGTCAGTGCGGTCCCTGTCAGTGCGGTACCTGTCGGTGCGGTTCCTGTCGGTGCGGTTCCTGTCGGTGCGGTCCCTGTCGGTGCGGTTCCTGTCAGTGCGGTTCCTGTCAGTGCGGTCCCTGTCATTGCGGTTCCTGTCAGTGCGGTCCCTGTCGGTGCGGTGCCTGTCGGTGCGGTTCCGGTCGGTGCAGTTCCTGTCGGTGCGGTTCCTGTCGGTGCGGTTCCTGTCAGTGTGGTCCCTGTCAGTGCGGTTCCTGTCGGTGCGGTTCCTGTCGGTGCGGTTCCTGTCGGTGCGGTTCCTGTCAGTGTGGTCCCAGTTAGTGCGGTCCCTGTCGGTGCGGTGCCTGTCGGTGTGGTACCTGTCGGTGCGGTTCCTGTCAGTGCGGTTCCTGTTGGTGCAATTCCTGTCGGTGCGGTTCCTGTCGGTGGAGTTCCTGTCAGTGCGGTCTCTGTCAGTGCGGTCCCTGTCGGTGCGGTTCCTGTCGGTGCGGTCCCTGTCAGTGCGGTCCCTGTCGGTGTGGTCCCTGTCGGTGCGGTCTCTGTTGGTGCGGTTCCTGTCGGTGCGGTTCCTGTCGGTGCGGTTCCTGTCAGTGCCGTCTCTGTCAGTGCCGTCCCTGTCGGTGCGGTTCCTGTCGGTGCGGTCCCTGTCAGTGCGGTCCCTGTCGGTGTGGTCCCTGTCGGTGCGGTCTCTGTTGGTGCGGTTCCTGTCGGTGCGATTCCTGTCGGTGCGGTTCCTGTCAATGCGGTCTCTGTCAGTGCGGTCCCTGTCAGTGCGGTCCCTGTCGGTGTGGTCCCTGTCGGTGCGGTTCCTGCCAGTGCGGTCCCTGTCAGTGCGGTCCCTGTCGGTGTGGTCCCTGTCGGTGCGGTCTCTGTTGGTGCGGTTCCTGTCGGTGCGGTTCCTGTCAGTGCGGTGCCTGTCAGTGCGGTCCCTGTCAGTGCGGTTCCTGTCAGTGCGGTCCCTGTCGGTGCGGTTCCTGTCGGTGCGGTTCCTGTCGGTGCGGTTCCTGTCGGTGCGGTTCCTGTCAGTGCGGTCCCTGTCAGTGCGGTTCCTGTCAGTGTGGTCCCTGTCAGTGCGGTTCCTGTCAGTGCGGTTCCTGTCGGTGCGGTCCCTGTCAGTGCGGTTCCTGTCAGTGTGGTCCCTGTCAGTGCGGTTCCTGTCGGTGCGGTTCCTGTCGGTGCGGTTCCTGTCAGTGCGGTCCCTGTCAGTGCGGTTCCTGTCAGTGTGGACCCTGTCAGTGCGGTTCCTGTCAGTGCGGTTCCTGTCGGTGCGGTCCCTGTCAGTGCGGTCCCTGTCAGTGTGGTCCCTGTCGATGCGGTTCCTGTCATTGCGGTCCCTGTCAGTGCGGTCCCTGTCGGTGTGGTCCCTGTCAGTCCGGTTCCTGTCGGTGCGGTTTCTGTCAGTGCGGTCCCTGTCAGTGCGGTCTCTGTCAGTGTGGTTCCTGTCAGTGCGGTTCCTGTCAGTGTGGTCCCTGTCAGTGCGGTTCCTGTCAGTGCGGTTCCTGTCGGTGCGGTTCCTGTCAGTGCGGTTCCTGTCGGTGCGGTCCCTGTCAGTGCGGTCCCTGTCAGTGCGGTTCCTGTCAGTGCGGTTCCTGTCAGTGCGGTCCCTGTCAGTGCGGTTCCTGTCAGTGAGGTTCCTGTCAGTGCGGTTCCTGTCGGTGCGGTTCCTGTCGGTGCGGTTCCTGTCGGTGCGGTTCCTGTCGGTGGAGTTCCTGTCAGTGCGGTCTCTGTCAGTGCGGTTCCTGTCAGTGCGGTTCCTGTCGGTGCGGGTCCTGTCGGTGGAGTTCCTGTCAGTGCAGTTCCTGTCGGTGCGGTCTCTGTCAGTGCGGTCTCTGTCAGTGCGGTTCCTGTCAGTGCGGTTCCTGTCGGTGCGGTTCCTGTCGGTGCGGTTCCTGTCAGTGCAGTTCGTGTCGGTGCGGTCTCTGTCAGTGCGGTCTCTGTCAGTGCGGTTCCTGTTGGTGCGGGTCCTGTCGGTGGAGTTCCTGTCAGTGCAGTTCCTGTCAGTGCGGTCTCTGTCAGTGCGGTTCCTGTCAGTGCGGTCCCTGTCAGTGCGGTTCCTGTTGGTGCGGTTCCTGTCGATGCGGTTCCTGTCGGTGCGGTCCCTGTCGGTGCGGTCGCTGTCAGTGCGCTTCCTGTCAGTGTGGTTCCTGTCGATGCGGTTCCTGTCGGTGCGGTCTCTGTCATTGCGGTCTCTGTCGGTGCGGTTCCTGTCGGTGTGGTCTCTGTCAGTGCGGTCCCTGTCGGTGCGGTTCCTGTCGGTGCGGTCCCTGTCAGTGCGGTTCCTGTCGGTGTGGTCCCTGTTGGTGCGGTCTCTGTTGGTGCGGTTCCTGTCGGTGTGGTCCCTGTCGGTGTGGTCCCCGTCAGTGCGGTCCCTGTCAGTGCGGTCCCTGTCGGTGTGGTCCCTGTCGGTGCGGTCTCTGTTGGTGCGGTTCCTGTCGGTGCGGTACCTTTCGGTGCGGTTCCTGTCAGTGCGGTTCCTGTCAGTGCGGTCTCTGACGGTGCGGTTCCTGTCGGTGCAGTTCCTGTTAGTGCGATTCCTGTCAGTGCTATCTCTGTCGGTGCGGTTCCTGTCGGTGCGGTTCCTGTCAGTGCGGTCCCTGTCGGTGCTATCTCTGTCGATGCGGTTCCTGTCAGTGCGGTCCCTGTCAGTGCTATCTCTGTCGATGCGGTTCCTGTCAGTGCGGTCCCTGTCAGTGTGGTTCCTGTCAGTGCGGTCCCTGTCAGTGCGGTCCCTGTCAGTGCGGTCCCTGTCAGTGCGGTCCCTGTCAGTGCGGTTCCTGTCGGTGCGGTTCCTGTCGGTGCGGTTCCTGTCAGTGCGGTCCCTGTCAGTGCGGTCCCTGTCAGTGCGGTCCCTGTCAGTGCGGTCCCTGTCAGTGCGGTCCCTGTCAGTGCGGTCCCTGTCAGTGCGGTCCCTGTCGGTGCGGTCCCTGTCGGTGCGGTTCCTGTCGGTGCGGTTCCTGTCAGTGCGGTTCCTGTCAGTGCGGTCCCTGTCGGTGCGGTCCCTGTCGGTGCGGTTCCTGTCGGTGCGGTTCCTGTCAGTGCGGTTCCTGTCAGTGCGGTTCCTGTCAGTGCGGTCCCTGTCAGTGCGGTACCTGTCGGTGCGGTTCCTGTCGGTGCGGTTCCTGTCGGTGCGGTCCCTGTCGGTGCGGTTCCTGTCAGTGCGGTTCCTGTCAGTGCGGTCCCTGTCATTGCGGTTCCTGTCAGTGCGGTCCCTGTCGGTGCGGTGCCTGTCGGTGCGGTTCCTGTCGGTGCAGTTCCTGTCGGTGCAGTTCCTGTCGGTGCGGTTCCTGTCGGTGCGGTTCCTGTCAGTGCGGTTCCTGTCGGTGCGGTTCCTGTCGGTGCGGTTCCTGTCGGTGCGGTTCCTGTCGGTGCGGTCCCTGTCAGTGCGGTTCCTGTCGGTGCGGTTCCTGTCGGTGCGGTTCCTGTCGGTGCGGTTCCTGTCAGTGTGGTCCCAGTTAGTGCGGTTCCTGTCGGTGCGGTGCCTGTCGGTGTGGTACCTGTCGGTGCGGTTCCTGTCAGTGCGGTTCCTGTTGGTGCAATTCCTGTCGGTGCGGTTCCTGTCGGTGGAGTTCCTGTCAGTGCGGTCTCTGTCAGTGCGGTCCCTGTCGGTGCGGTTCCTGTCGGTGCGGTCCCTGTCAGTGCGGTCCCTGTCGGTGTGGTCCCTGTCGGTGCGGTCTCTGTTGGTGCGGTTCCTGTCGGTGCGGTTCCTGTCGGTGCGGTTCCTGTCAGTGCGGTCTCTGTCAGTGCCGTCCCTGTCGGTGCGGTTCCTGTCGGTGCGGTCCCTGTCAGTGCGGTCCCTGTCGGTGTGGTGCCTGTCGGTGCGGTCTCTGTTGGTGCGGTTCCTGTCGGTGCGATTCCTGTCGGTGCGGTTCCTGTCAATGCGGTCTCTGTCAGTGCGGTCCCTGTCAGTGCGGTCCCTGTCGGTGTGGTCCCTGTCGGTGCGGTTCCTGCCAGTGCGGTCCCTGTCAGTGCGGTCCCTGTCGGTGTGGTCCCTGTCGGTGCGGTCTCTGTTGGTGCGGTTCCTGTCGGTGCGGTTCCTGTCAGTGCGGTGCCTGTCAGTGCGGTCCCTGTCAGTGCGGTTCCTGTCAGTGCGGTCCCTGTCGGTGCGGTTCCTGTCGGTGCGGTTCCTGTCGGTGCGGTTGCTGTCAGTGCAGTTCCTGTCAGTGCGGTCCCTGTCATTGCGGTTCCTGTCAGTGCAGTTCCTGTCAGTGCGGTCCCTGTCATTGCGGTTCCTGTCAGTGCAGTTCCTGTCGGTGCGGTTCCTGTCAGTGCGGTTCCTGTCAGTGCAGTTCCTGTCGGTGCGGTCCCGGTCAGTGCGGTTCCTGTCAGTGCGTTTCCTGTCAGTGCGGTTCCTGTCGGTGTGGTCCCTGTGAGTGCGGTCTCTGTTGGGGTGGTCCCTGTCGGTGTGGTTCCTGTCGGTGCAGTCCCTGTCGGTGCGATTCCTGTCGGTGCGATTCCTGTCGTTGCGGTTCCTGTCAGTGCCGTTCCTGTTGGTGCGGTTCCTGTTGGTGCGGTTCCTGTCGGCGCGGTCCCTGTTGGTGAGGTTCCTGTCGGTGCGATTCCTGTCGTTGCGGTTCCTGTCAGTGCCGTTCCTGTTGGTGCGGTTCCTGTCAGTGCGGTCCCTGTCAGTGCGGTCCGTGTCGGTGCGGTTCCTGTCAGTGTGGTCCCTGTCGGTGCGATTCCTGTCAGTGTGGTCCCTGTCAGTGCGGTCCCTGTCGGTGCGTTCCCTGTCGGTGCGGTTCCTGTCGGTGCGGATCCTGTCGGTGCGGTTCCTGTCAGTGCGGTTCCTGTCAGTGCGGTCCCTGTCATTGCGGTTCCTGTCAGTGCGGTCCCTGTCGGTGCGGTTCCTGTCGGTGCGGTCCCTGTCAGTGCGGTCCCTGTCAGTGCGGTCCCTGTCAGTGCGGTTCCTGTCGGTGCGGTTCCTGTCGGTGCGGTTCCTGTCAGTGCGGTTCCTGTCGGTGCGGTTCGTGTCGGTGCGGTTCCTGTCAGTGCGGTCCCTGTCAGTGCGGTCCCTGTCAGTGCGGTCCCTGTCGGTGCGGTCCCAGTCAGTGCGGTTCCTGTCAGTGCGGTTCCTGTCGGTGCAGTCCCTGTCAGTGCGGTCCCTGTCGGTGCGCTCCCTGTCAGTGCGGTCCCTGTCAGTGCGGTTCCTGTCAGTGCGGTTCCTGTCGGTGCGGTCCCTGTCAGTGCGGTTCCTGTCGGTGCGGTTCCTGTCGGTGGAGTTCCTGTCAGTGCGGTCTCTGTCAGTGCGGTTCCTGTCGGTGCGGTCGCTGTCGGTGCGGTTCCTGTTGGTGCGGTTCCTGTCGGTGCGGTTCCTGTCGGTGGAGTTCCTGTCAGTGCGGTCTCTGTCAGTGCGGTTCCTGTCAGTGCGGTTCCTATCGGTGCGGGTCCTGTCGGTGGAGTTCCTGTCAGTGCAGTTCCTGTCGGTGCGGTCTCTGTCAGTGCGGTCTCTGTCAGTGCGGTTCCTGTCAGTGCGGTTCCTGTCGGTGCGGTTCCTGTCGGTGCAGTTCGTGTCGGTGCGGTCTCTGTCAGTGCGGTCTCTGTCAGTGCGGTTCCTGTTGGTGCGGTTCCTGTCGGTGCGGTTCCTGTCAGTGCAGTTCGTGTCGGTGCGGTCTCTGTCAGTGCGGTCTCTGTCAGTGCGGTTCCTGTTGGTGCGGGTCCTGTCGGTGGAGTTCCTGTCAGTGCAGTTCCTGTCAGTGCGGTCTCTGTCAGTGCGGTTCCTGTCAGTGCGGTCCCTGTCAGTGCGGTTCCTGTTGGTGCGGTTCCTGTCGATGCGGTTCCTGTCGGTGCGGTCCCTGTCGGTGCGGTCGCTGTCAGTGCGCTTCCTGTCAGTGTGGTTCCTGTCGATGCGGTTCCTGTCGGTGCGGTCTCTGTCATTGCGGTCTCTGTCGGTGCGGTTCCTGTCGGTGTGGTCTCTGTCAGTGCGGTCCCTGTCGGTGCGGTTCCTGTCGGTGCGGTCCCTGTCAGTGCGGTTCCTGTCGGTGTGGTCCCTGTTGGTGCGGTCTCTGTTGGTGCGGTTCCTGTCGGTGTGGTCCCTGTCGGTGTGGTCCCCGTCAGTGCGGTCCCTGTCAGTGCGGTCCCTGTCGGTGTGGTCCCTGTCGGTGCGGTCTCTGTTGGTGCGGTTCCTGTCGGTGCGGTACCTTTCGGTGCGGTTCCTGTCAGTGCGGTTCCTGTCAGTGCTATCTCTGTCGGTGCGGTTCCTGTCGGTGCGGTTCCTGTCAGTGCGGTCCCTGTCGGTGCTATCTCTGTCGATGCGGTTCCTGTCAGTGCGGTCCCTGTCAGTGCTATCTCTGTCGATGCGGTTCCTGTCAGTGCGGTCCCTGTCAGTGCGGTTCCTGTCAGTGCGGTCCCTGTCAGTGCGGTCCCTGTCAGTGCGGTCCCTGTCAGTGCGGTCCCTGTCAGTGCGGTTCCTGTCGGTGCGGTTCCTGTCGGTGCGGTTCCTGTCAGTGCGGTCCCTGTCAGTGCGGTCCCTGTCAGTGCGGTCCCTGTCAGTGCGGTCCCTGTCAGTGCGGTCTCTGTCAGTGCGGTCCCTGTCAGTGCGGTCCCTGTCAGTGCGGTCCCTGTCGGTGCGGTTCCTGTCAGTGCGGTCCCTGTCAGTGCGGTTCCTGTCAGTGCGGTCCCTGTCGGTGCGGTCCCTGTCAGTGCGGTTCCTGTCGGTGCGGTTCCTGTCAGTGCGGTTCCTGTCAGTGCAGTTCCTGTCGGTGCGGTCCCGGTCAGTGCGGTTCCTGTCAGTGCGTTTCCTGTCAGTGCGGTTCCTGTCGGTGTGGTCCCTGTGAGTGCGGTCTCTGTCGGGGTGGTCCCTGTCGGTGTGGTTCCTGTCGGTGCAGTCCCTGTCGGTGCGATTCCTGTCGGTGCGATTCCTGTCGTTGCGGTTCCTGTCAGTGCCGTTCCTGTTGGTGCGGTTCCTGTTGGTGCGGTTCCTGTCGGTGCGGTCCCTGTTGGTGAGGTTCCTGTCGGTGCGATTCCTGTCGTTGCGGTTCCTGTCAGTGCCGTTCCTGTTGGTGCGGTTCCTGTCAGTGCGGTCCCTGTCAGTGCGGTCCGTGTCGGTGCGGTTCCTGTCAGTGTGGTCCCTGTCGGTGCGATTCCTGTCAGTGTGGTCCCTGTCAGTGCGGTCCCTGTCGGTGCGTTCCCTGTCGGTGCGGTTCCTGTCGGTGCGGATCCTGTCGGTGCGGTTCCTGTCAGTGCGGTTCCTGTCAGTGCGGTCCCTGTCATTGCGGTTCCTGTCAGTGCGGTCCCTGTCGGTGCGGTTCCTGTCGGTGCGGTCCCTGTCAGTGCGGTCCCTGTCAGTGCGGTCCCTGTCAGTGCGGTTCCTGTCGGTGCGGTTCCTGTCGGTGCGGTTCCTGTCAGTGCGGTTCCTGTCGGTGCGGTTCGTGTCGGTGCGGTTCCTGTCAGTGCGGTTCCTGTCAGTGCGGTCCCTGTCAGTGCGGTCCCTGTCGGTGCGGTCCCTGTCAGTGCGGTTCCTGTCAGTGCGGTTCCTGTCGGTGCGGTCCCTGTCAGTGCGGTCCCTGTCGGTGCGCTCCCTGTCAGTGCGGTCCCTGTCAGTGCGGTTCCTGTCAGTGCGGTTCCTGTCGGTGCGGTCCCTGTCAGTGCGGTTCCTGTCGGTGCGGTTCCTGTCGGTGGAGTTCCTGTCAGTGCGGTCTCTGTCAGTGCGGTTCCTGTCGGTGCGGTCGCTGTCGGTGCGGTTCCTGTTGGTGCGGTTCCTGTCGGTGCGGTTCCTGTCGGTGGAGTTCCTGTCAGTGCGGTCTCTGTCAGTGCGGTTCCTGTCAGTGCGGTTCCTGTCGGTGCGGGTCCTGTCGGTGGAGTTCCTGTCAGTGCAGTTCCTGTCGGTGCGGTCTCTGTCAGTGCGGTCTCTGTCAGTGCGGTTCCTGTCAGTGCGGTTCCTGTCGGTGCGGTTCCTGTTGGTGCGGTTCCTGTCAGTGCAGTTCGTGTCGGTGCGGTCTCTGTCAGTGCGGTCTCTGTCAGTGCGGTTCCTGTTGGTGCGGGTCCTGTCGGTGGAGTTCCTGTCAGTGCAGTTCCTGTCAGTGCGGTCTCTGTCAGTGCGGTTCCTGTCAGTGCGGTCCCTGTCAGTGCGGTTCCTGTCAGTGCGGTCCCTGTCGGTGTGGTCCCTGTCGGTGCGGTCTCTGTTGGTGCGGTTCCTGTCGGTGCGGTACCTTTCGGTGCGGTTCCTGTCAGTGCGGTTCCTGTCAGTGCTATCTCTGTCGGTGCGGTTCCTGTCGGTGCGGTTCCTGTCAGTGCGGTCCCTGTCGGTGCTATCTCTGTCGATGCGGTTCCTGTCAGTGCGGTCCCTGTCAGTGCTATCTCTGTCGATGCGGTTCCTGTCAGTGCGGTCCCTGTCAGTGCGGTTCCTGTCAGTGCGGTCCCTGTCAGTGCGGTCCCTGTCAGTGCGGTCCCTGTCAGTGCGGTCCCTGTCAGTGCGGTTCCTGTCGGTGCGGTTCCTGTCGGTGCGGTTCCTGTCAGTGCGGTCCCTGTCAGTGCGGTCCCTGTCAGTGCGGTCCCTGTCAGTGCGGTCCCTGTCAGTGCGGTCTCTGTCAGTGCGGTCCCTGTCAGTGCGGTCCCTGTCAGTGCGGTCCCTGTCGGTGCGGTTCCTGTCAGTGCGGTTCCTGTCAGTGCGGTCCCTGTCGGTGCGGTCCCTGTCAGTGCGGTTCCTGTCGGTGCGGTTCCTGTCAGTGCGGTTCCTGTCAGTGCAGTTCCTGTCGGTGCGGTCCCGGTCAGTGCGGTTCCTGTCAGTGCGTTTCCTGTCAGTGCGGTTCCTGTCAGTGTGGTCCCTGTCAGTGCGGTTCCTGTCGGTGCGGTTCCTGTCGGTGCGGTTCCTGTCAGTGCGGTCTCTGTCAGTGCCGTCCCTGTCGGTGCGGTTCCTGTCGGTGCGGTCCCTGTCAGTGCGGTCCCTGTCGGTGTGGTCCCTGTCGGTGCGGTCTCTGTTGGTGCGGTTCCTGTCGGTGCGATTCCTGTCGGTGCGGTTCCTGTCAATGCGGTCTCTGTCAGTGCGGTCCCTGTCAGTGCGGTCCCTGTCGGTGTGGTCCCTGTCGGTGCGGTTCCTGCCAGTGCGGTCCCTGTCAGTGCGGTCCCTGTCGGTGTGGTCCCTGTCGGTGCGGTCTCTGTTGGTGCGGTTCCTGTCGGTGCGGTTCCTGTCAGTGCGGTGCCTGTCAGTGCGGTCCCTGTCAGTGCGGTTCCTGTCAGTGCGGTCCCTGTCGGTGCGGTTCCTGTCGGTGCGGTTCCTGTCGGTGCGGTTCCTGTCGGTGCGGTTGCTGTCAGTGCAGTTCCTGTCAGTGCGGTCCCTGTCATTGCGGTTCCTGTCAGTGCAGTTCCTGTCAGTGCGGTCCCTGTCATTGCGGTTCCTGTCAGTGCAGTTCCTGTCGGTGCGGTTCCTGTCAGTGCGGTTCCTGTCAGTGCAGTTCCTGTCGGTGCGGTCCCGGTCAGTGCGGTTCCTGTCAGTGCGTTTCCTGTCAGTGCGGTTCCTGTCGGTGTGGTCCCTGTGAGTGCGGTCTCTGTTGGGGTGGTCCCTGTCGGTGTGGTTCCTGTCGGTGCAGTCCCTGTCGGTGCGATTCCTGTCGGTGCGATTCCTGTCGTTGCGGTTCCTGTCAGTGCCGTTCCTGTTGGTGCGGTTCCTGTTGGTGCGGTTCCTGTCGGCGCGGTCCCTGTTGGTGAGGTTCCTGTCGGTGCGATTCCTGTCGTTGCGGTTCCTGTCAGTGCCGTTCCTGTTGGTGCGGTTCCTGTCAGTGCGGTCCCTGTCAGTGCGGTCCGTGTCGGTGCGGTTCCTGTCAGTGTGGTCCCTGTCGGTGCGATTCCTGTCAGTGTGGTCCCTGTCAGTGCGGTCCCTGTCGGTGCGTTCCCTGTCGGTGCGGTTCCTGTCGGTGCGGATCCTGTCGGTGCGGTTCCTGTCAGTGCGGTTCCTGTCAGTGCGGTCCCTGTCATTGCGGTTCCTGTCAGTGCGGTCCCTGTCAGTGCGGTCCCTGTCAGTGCGGTTCCTGTCGGTGCGGTTCCTGTCGGTGCGGTTCCTGTCAGTGCGGTTCCTGTCGGTGCGGTTCGTGTCGGTGCGGTTCCTGTCAGTGCGGTCCCTGTCAGTGCGGTCCCTGTCAGTGCGGTCCCTGTCGGTGCGGTCCCAGTCAGTGCGGTTCCTGTCAGTGCGGTTCCTGTCGGTGCAGTCCCTGTCAGTGCGGTCCCTGTCGGTGCGCTCCCTGTCAGTGCGGTCCCTGTCAGTGCGGTTCCTGTCAGTGCGGTTCCTGTCGGTGCGGTCCCTGTCAGTGCGGTTCCTGTCGGTGCGGTTCCTGTCGGTGGAGTTCCTGTCAGTGCGGTCTCTGTCAGTGCGGTTCCTGTCGGTGCGGTCGCTGTCGGTGCGGTTCCTGTTGGTGCGGTTCCTGTCGGTGCGGTTCCTGTCGGTGGAGTTCCTGTCAGTGCGGTCTCTGTCAGTGCGGTTCCTGTCAGTGCGGTTCCTATCGGTGCGGGTCCTGTCGGTGGAGTTCCTGTCAGTGCAGTTCCTGTCGGTGCGGTCTCTGTCAGTGCGGTCTCTGTCAGTGCGGTTCCTGTCAGTGCGGTTCCTGTCGGTGCGGTTCCTGTCGGTGCAGTTCGTGTCGGTGCGGTCTCTGTCAGTGCGGTCTCTGTCAGTGCGGTTCCTGTTGGTGCGGTTCCTGTCGGTGCGGTTCCTGTCAGTGCAGTTCGTGTCGGTGCGGTCTCTGTCAGTGCGGTCTCTGTCAGTGCGGTTCCTGTTGGTGCGGGTCCTGTCGGTGGAGTTCCTGTCAGTGCAGTTCCTGTCAGTGCGGTCTCTGTCAGTGCGGTTCCTGTCAGTGCGGTCCCTGTCAGTGCGGTTCCTGTTGGTGCGGTTCCTGTCGATGCGGTTCCTGTCGGTGCGGTCCCTGTCGGTGCGGTCGCTGTCAGTGCGCTTCCTGTCAGTGTGGTTCCTGTCGATGCGGTTCCTGTCGGTGCGGTCTCTGTCATTGCGGTCTCTGTCGGTGCGGTTCCTGTCGGTGTGGTCTCTGTCAGTGCGGTCCCTGTCGGTGCGGTTCCTGTCGGTGCGGTCCCTGTCAGTGCGGTTCCTGTCGGTGTGGTCCCTGTTGGTGCGGTCTCTGTTGGTGCGGTTCCTGTCGGTGTGGTCCCTGTCGGTGTGGTCCCCGTCAGTGCGGTCCCTGTCAGTGCGGTCCCTGTCGGTGTGGTCCCTGTCGGTGCGGTCTCTGTTGGTGCGGTTCCTGTCGGTGCGGTACCTTTCGGTGCGGTTCCTGTCAGTGCGGTTCCTGTCAGTGCTATCTCTGTCGGTGCGGTTCCTGTCGGTGCGGTTCCTGTCAGTGCGGTCCCTGTCGGTGCTATCTCTGTCGATGCGGTTCCTGTCAGTGCGGTCCCTGTCAGTGCTATCTCTGTCGATGCGGTTCCTGTCAGTGCGGTCCCTGTCAGTGCGGTTCCTGTCAGTGCGGTCCCTGTCAGTGCGGTCCCTGTCAGTGCGGTCCCTGTCAGTGCGGTCCCTGTCAGTGCGGTTCCTGTCGGTGCGGTTCCTGTCGGTGCGATTCCTGTCGGTGCGGTTCCTGTCAATGCGGTCTCTGTCAGTGCGGTCCCTGTCAGTGCGGTCCCTGTCGGTGTGGTCCCTGTCGGTGCGGTTCCTGCCAGTGCGGTCCCTGTCAGTGCGGTCCCTGTCGGTGTGGTCCCTGTCGGTGCGGTCTCTGTTGGTGCGGTTCCTGTCGGTGCGGTTCCTGTCAGTGCGGTGCCTGTCAGTGCGGTCCCTGTCAGTGCGGTTCCTGTCAGTGCGGTCCCTGTCGGTGCGGTTCCTGTCGGTGCGGTTCCTGTCGGTGCGGTTCCTGTCGGTGCGGTTGCTGTCAGTGCAGTTCCTGTCAGTGCGGTCCCTGTCATTGCGGTTCCTGTCAGTGCAGTTCCTGTCAGTGCGGTCCCTGTCATTGCAGTTCCTGTCAGTGCAGTTCCTGTCGGTGCGGTTCCTGTCAGTGCGGTTCCTGTCAGTGCAGTTCCTGTCGGTGCGGTCCCGGTCAGTGCGGTTCCTGTCAGTGCGTTTCCTGTCAGTGCGGTTCCTGTCGGTGTGGTCCCTGTGAGTGCGGTCTCTGTTGGGGTGGTCCCTGTCGGTGTGGTTCCTGTCGGTGCAGTCCCTGTCGGTGCGATTCCTGTCGGTGCGATTCCTGTCGTTGCGGTTCCTGTCAGTGCCGTTCCTGTTGGTGCGGTTCCTGTTGGTGCGGTTCCTGTCGGCGCGGTCCCTGTTGGTGAGGTTCCTGTCGGTGCGATTCCTGTCGTTGCGGTTCCTGTCAGTGCCGTTCCTGTTGGTGCGGTTCCTGTCAGTGCGGTCCCTGTCAGTGCGGTCCGTGTCGGTGCGGTTCCTGTCAGTGTGGTCCCTGTCGGTGCGATTCCTGTCAGTGTGGTCCCTGTCAGTGCGGTCCCTGTCGGTGCGTTCCCTGTCGGTGCGGTTCCTGTCGGTGCGGATCCTGTCGGTGCGGTTCCTGTCAGTGCGGTTCCTGTCAGTGCGGTCCCTGTCATTGCGGTTCCTGTCAGTGCGGTCCCTGTCGGTGCGGTTCCTGTCGGTGCGGTCCCTGTCAGTGCGGTCCCTGTCAGTGCGGTCCCTGTCAGTGCGGTTCCTGTCGGTGCGGTTCCTGTCGGTGCGGTTCCTGTCAGTGCGGTTCCTGTCGGTGCGGTTCGTGTCGGTGCGGTTCCTGTCAGTGCGGTCCCTGTCAGTGCGGTCCCTGTCAGTGCGGTCCCTGTCGGTGCGGTCCCAGTCAGTGCGGTTCCTGTCAGTGCGGTTCCTGTCGGTGCAGTCCCTGTCAGTGCGGTCCCTGTCGGTGCGCTCCCTGTCAGTGCGGTCCCTGTCAGTGCGGTTCCTGTCAGTGCGGTTCCTGTCGGTGCGGTCCCTGTCAGTGCGGTTCCTGTCGGTGCGGTTCCTGTCGGTGGAGTTCCTGTCAGTGCGGTCTCTGTCAGTGCGGTTCCTGTCGGTGCGGTCGCTGTCGGTGCGGTTCCTGTTGGTGCGGTTCCTGTCGGTGCGGTTCCTGTCGGTGGAGTTCCTGTCAGTGCGGTCTCTGTCAGTGCGGTTCCTGTCAGTGCGGTTCCTATCGGTGCGGGTCCTGTCGGTGGAGTTCCTGTCAGTGCAGTTCCTGTCGGTGCGGTCTCTGTCAGTGCGGTCTCTGTCAGTGCGGTTCCTGTCAGTGCGGTTCCTGTCGGTGCGGTTCCTGTCGGTGCAGTTCGTGTCGGTGCGGTCTCTGTCAGTGCGGTCTCTGTCAGTGCGGTTCCTGTTGGTGCGGTTCCTGTCGGTGCGGTTCCTGTCAGTGCAGTTCGTGTCGGTGCGGTCTCTGTCAGTGCGGTCTCTGTCAGTGCGGTTCCTGTTGGTGCGGGTCCTGTCGGTGGAGTTCCTGTCAGTGCAGTTCCTGTCAGTGCGGTCTCTGTCAGTGCGGTTCCTGTCAGTGCGGTCCCTGTCAGTGCGGTTCCTGTTGGTGCGGTTCCTGTCGATGCGGTTCCTGTCGGTGCGGTCCCTGTCGGTGCGGTCGCTGTCAGTGCGCTTCCTGTCAGTGTGGTTCCTGTCGATGCGGTTCCTGTCGGTGCGGTCTCTGTCATTGCGGTCTCTGTCGGTGCGGTTCCTGTCGGTGTGGTCTCTGTCAGTGCGGTCCCTGTCGGTGCGGTTCCTGTCGGTGCGGTCCCTGTCAGTGCGGTTCCTGTCGGTGTGGTCCCTGTTGGTGCGGTCTCTGTTGGTGCGGTTCCTGTCGGTGTGGTCCCTGTCGGTGTGGTCCCCGTCAGTGCGGTCCCTGTCAGTGCGGTCCCTGTCGGTGTGGTCCCTGTCGGTGCGGTCTCTGTTGGTGCGGTTCCTGTCGGTGCGGTACCTTTCGGTGCGGTTCCTGTCAGTGCGGTTCCTGTCAGTGCTATCTCTGTCGGTGCGGTTCCTGTCGGTGCGGTTCCTGTCAGTGCGGTCCCTGTCGGTGCTATCTCTGTCGATGCGGTTCCTGTCAGTGCGGTCCCTGTCAGTGCTATCTCTGTCGATGCGGTTCCTGTCAGTGCGGTCCCTGTCAGTGCGGTTCCTGTCAGTGCGGTCCCTGTCAGTGCGGTCCCTGTCAGTGCGGTCCCTGTCAGTGCGGTCCCTGTCAGTGCGGTTCCTGTCGGTGCGGTTCCTGTCGGTGCGGTTCCTGTCAGTGCGGTCCCTGTCAGTGCGGTCCCTGTCAGTGCGGTCCCTGTCAGTGCGGTCCCTGTCAGTGCGGTCTCTGTCAGTGCGGTCCCTGTCAGTGCGGTCCCTGTCAGTGCGGTCCCTGTCGGTGCGGTTCCTGTCAGTGCGGTCCCTGTCAGTGCGGTTCCTGTCAGTGCGGTCCCTGTCGGTGCGGTCCCTGTCAGTGCGGTTCCTGTCGGTGCGGTTCCTGTCAGTGCGGTTCCTGTCAGTGCAGTTCCTGTCGGTGCGGTCCCGGTCAGTGCGGTTCCTGTCAGTGCGTTTCCTGTCAGTGCGGTTCCTGTCGGTGTGGTCCCTGTGAGTGCGGTCTCTGTCGGGGTGGTCCCTGTCGGTGTGGTTCCTGTCGGTGCAGTCCCTGTCGGTGCGATTCCTGTCGGTGCGATTCCTGTCGTTGCGGTTCCTGTCAGTGCCGTTCCTGTTGGTGCGGTTCCTGTTGGTGCGGTTCCTGTCGGTGCGGTCCCTGTTGGTGAGGTTCCTGTCGGTGCGATTCCTGTCGTTGCGGTTCCTGTCAGTGCCGTTCCTGTTGGTGCGGTTCCTGTCAGTGCGGTCCCTGTCAGTGCGGTCCGTGTCGGTGCGGTTCCTGTCAGTGTGGTCCCTGTCGGTGCGATTCCTGTCAGTGTGGTCCCTGTCAGTGCGGTCCCTGTCGGTGCGTTCCCTGTCGGTGCGGTTCCTGTCGGTGCGGATCCTGTCGGTGCGGTTCCTGTCAGTGCGGTTCCTGTCAGTGCGGTCCCTGTCATTGCGGTTCCTGTCAGTGCGGTCCCTGTCGGTGCGGTTCCTGTCGGTGCGGTCCCTGTCAGTGCGGTCCCTGTCAGTGCGGTCCCTGTCAGTGCGGTTCCTGTCGGTGCGGTTCCTGTCGGTGCGGTTCCTGTCAGTGCGGTTCCTGTCGGTGCGGTTCGTGTCGGTGCGGTTCCTGTCAGTGCGGTTCCTGTCAGTGCGGTCCCTGTCAGTGCGGTCCCTGTCGGTGCGGTCCCTGTCAGTGCGGTTCCTGTCAGTGCGGTTCCTGTCGGTGCGGTCCCTGTCAGTGCGGTCCCTGTCGGTGCGCTCCCTGTCAGTGCGGTCCCTGTCAGTGCGGTTCCTGTCAGTGCGGTTCCTGTCGGTGCGGTCCCTGTCAGTGCGGTTCCTGTCGGTGCGGTTCCTGTCGGTGGAGTTCCTGTCAGTGCGGTCTCTGTCAGTGCGGTTCCTGTCGGTGCGGTCGCTGTCGGTGCGGTTCCTGTTGGTGCGGTTCCTGTCGGTGCGGTTCCTGTCGGTGGAGTTCCTGTCAGTGCGGTCTCTGTCAGTGCGGTTCCTGTCAGTGCGGTTCCTGTCGGTGCGGGTCCTGTCGGTGGAGTTCCTGTCAGTGCAGTTCCTGTCGGTGCGGTCTCTGTCAGTGCGGTCTCTGTCAGTGCGGTTCCTGTCAGTGCGGTTCCTGTCGGTGCGGTTCCTGTTGGTGCGGTTCCTGTCAGTGCAGTTCGTGTCGGTGCGGTCTCTGTCAGTGCGGTCTCTGTCAGTGCGGTTCCTGTTGGTGCGGGTCCTGTCGGTGGAGTTCCTGTCAGTGCAGTTCCTGTCAGTGCGGTCTCTGTCAGTGCGGTTCCTGTCAGTGCGGTCCCTGTCAGTGCGGTTCCTGTCAGTGCGGTCCCTGTCGGTGTGGTCCCTGTCGGTGCGGTCTCTGTTGGTGCGGTTCCTGTCGGTGCGGTACCTTTCGGTGCGGTTCCTGTCAGTGCGGTTCCTGTCAGTGCTATCTCTGTCGGTGCGGTTCCTGTCGGTGCGGTTCCTGTCAGTGCGGTCCCTGTCGGTGCTATCTCTGTCGATGCGGTTCCTGTCAGTGCGGTCCCTGTCAGTGCTATCTCTGTCGATGCGGTTCCTGTCAGTGCGGTCCCTGTCAGTGCGGTTCCTGTCAGTGCGGTCCCTGTCAGTGCGGTCCCTGTCAGTGCGGTCCCTGTCAGTGCGGTCCCTGTCAGTGCGGTTCCTGTCGGTGCGGTTCCTGTCGGTGCGGTTCCTGTCAGTGCGGTCCCTGTCAGTGCGGTCCCTGTCAGTGCGGTCCCTGTCAGTGCGGTCCCTGTCAGTGCGGTCTCTGTCAGTGCGGTCCCTGTCAGTGCGGTCCCTGTCAGTGCGGTCCCTGTCGGTGCGGTTCCTGTCAGTGCGGTCCCTGTCAGTGCGGTTCCTGTCAGTGCGGTCCCTGTCGGTGCGGTCCCTGTCAGTGCGGTTCCTGTCGGTGCGGTTCCTGTCAGTGCGGTTCCTGTCAGTGCAGTTCCTGTCGGTGCGGTCCCGGTCAGTGCGGTTCCTGTCAGTGCGTTTCCTGTCAGTGCGGTTCCTGTCGGTGTGGTCCCTGTGAGTGCGGTCTCTGTCGGGGTGGTCCCTGTCGGTGTGGTTCCTGTCGGTGCAGTCCCTGTCGGTGCGATTCCTGTCGGTGCGATTCCTGTCGTTGCGGTTCCTGTCAGTGCCGTTCCTGTTGGTGCGGATCCTGTTGGTGCGGTTCCTGTCGGTGCGGTCCCTGTTGGTGAGGTTCCTGTCGGTGCGATTCCTGTCGTTGCGGTTCCTGTCAGTGCCGTTCCTGTTGGTGCGGTTCCTGTCAGTGCGGTCCCTGTCAGTGCGGTCCGTGTCGGTGCGGTTCCTGTCAGTGTGGTCCCTGTCGGTGCGATTCCTGTCAGTGTGGTCCCTGTCAGTGCGGTCCCTGTCGGTGCGTTCCCTGTCGGTGCGGTTCCTGTCGGTGCGGATCCTGTCGGTGCGGTTCCTGTCAGTGCGGTTCCTGTCAGTGCGGTCCCTGTCATTGCGGTTCCTGTCAGTGCGGTCCCTGTCGGTGCGGTTCCTGTCGGTGCGGTCCCTGTCAGTGCGGTCCCTGTCAGTGCGGTCCCTGTCAGTGCGGTTCCTGTCGGTGCGGTTCCTGTCGGTGCGGTTCCTGTCAGTGCGGTTCCTGTCGGTGCGGTTCGTGTCGGTGCTGTTCCTGTCAGTGCGGTTCCTGTCAGTGCGGTCCCTGTCAGTGCGGTCCCTGTCGGTGCGGTCCCTGTCAGTGCGGTTCCTGTCAGTGCGGTTCCTGTCGGTGCGGTCCCTGTCAGTGCGGTCCCTGTCGGTGCGCTCCCTGTCAGTGCGGTCCCTGTCAGTGCGGTTCCTGTCAGTGCGGTTCCTGTCGGTGCGGTCCCTGTCAGTGCGGTTCCTGTCGGTGCGGTTCCTGTCGGTGGAGTTCCTGTCAGTGCGGTCTCTGTCAGTGCGGTTCCTGTCGGTGCGGTCGCTGTCGGTGCGGTTCCTGTTGGTGCGGTTCCTGTCGGTGCGGTTCCTGTCGGTGGAGTTCCTGTCAGTGCGGTCTCTGTCAGTGCGGTTCCTGTCAGTGCGGTTCCTGTCGGTGCGGGTCCTGTCGGTGGAGTTCCTGTCAGTGCAGTTCCTGTCGGTGCGGTCTCTGTCAGTGCGATCTCTGTCAGTGCGGTTCCTGTCAGTGCGGTTCCTGTCGGTGCGGTTCCTGTTGGTGCGGTTCCTGTCAGTGCAGTTCGTGTCGGTGCGGTCTCTGTCAGTGCGGTCTCTGTCAGTGCGGTTCCTGTTGGTGCGGGTCCTGTCGGTGGAGTTCCTGTCAGTGCAGTTCCTGTCAGTGCGGTCTCTGTCAGTGCGGTTCCTGTCAGTGCGGTCCCTGTCAGTGCGGTTCCTGTTGGTGCGGTTCCTGTCGATGCGATTCCTGTCGGTGCGGTCCCTGTCGGTGCGGTCTCTGTCAGTGCGCTTCCTGTCAGTGTGGTTCCTGTCGATGCAGTTCCTGTCGGTGCGGTCTCTGTCATTGCGGTCTCTGTCGGTGCGGTTCCTGTCGGTGTGGTCTCTGTCAGTGCGGTCCCTGTCGGTGCGGTTCCTGTCGGTGCGGTCCCTGTTGGTGCGGTCTCTGTTGGTGCGGTTCCTGTCGGTGTGGTCCCTGTCGGTGTGGTCCCCGTCAGTGCGGTCCCTGTCAGTGCGGTCCCTGTCGGTGTGGTCCCTGTCGGTGCGGTCTCTGTTGGTGCGGTTCCTGTCGGTGCGGTACCTTTCGGTGCGGTTCCTGTCAGTGCGGTTCCTGTCAGTGCGGTCTCTGACGGTGCGGTTCCTGTCGGTGCAGTTCCTGTTAGTGCGATTCCTGTCAGTGCTATCTCTGTCGGTGCGGTTCCTGTCGGTGCGGTTCCTGTCAGTGCGGTCCCTGTCGGTGCTATCTCTGTCGATGCGGTTCCTGTCAGTGCGGTCCCTGTCAGTGCTATCTCTGTCGATGCGGTTCCTGTCAGTGCGGTCCCTGTCAGTGTGGTTCCTGTCAGTGCGGTCCCTGTCAGTGCGGTCCCTGTCAGTGCGGTCCCTGTCAGTGCGGTCCCTGTCAGTGCGGTTCCTGTCGGTGCGGTTCCTGTCGGTGCGGTTCCTGTCAGTGCGGTCCCTGTCAGTGCGGTCCCTGTCAGTGCGGTCCCTGTCAGTGCGGTCCCTGTCAGTGCGGTCCCTGTCAGTGCGGTCTCTGTCAGTGCGGTCCCTGTCAGTGCGGTCCCTGTCAGTGCGGTCCCTGTCGGTGCGGTCCCTGTCGGTGCGGTTCCTGTCGGTGCGGTTCCTGTCAGTGCGGTTCCTGTCAGTGCGGTACCTGTCAGTGCGGTCCCTGTCAGTGCGGTTCCTGTCGGTGCGGTTCCTGTCAGTGCGGTACCTGTCAGTGCGGTCCCTGTCAGTGCGGTTCCTGTCGGTGCGGTTCCTGTCGGTGCGGTCCCTGTCGGTGCGGTTCCTGTCAGTGCGGTTCCTGTCAGTGCGGTCCCTGTCATTGCGGTTCCTGTCAGTGCGGTCCCTGTCGGTGCGGTGCCTGTCGGTGCGGTTCCTGTCGGTGCAGTTCCTGTCGGTGCGGTTCCTGTCGGTGCGGTTCCTGTCAGTGCGGTCCCTGTCAGTGCGGTTCCTGTCAGTGCGGTTCCTGTCGGTGCGGTTCCAGTCGGTGCGGTTCCTGTTGGTGCGGTTCCTGTCAGTGTGGTCCCAGTTAGTGCGGTCCCTGTCGGTGCGGTTCCTGTCGGTGTGGTACCTGTCGGTGCGGTTCCTGTCAGTGCGGTTCCTGTTGGTGCAATTCCTGTCGGTGCGGTTCCTGTCGGTGGAGTTCCTGTCAGTGCGGTCTCTGTCAGTGCGGTCCCTGTCGGTGCGGTTCCTGTCGGTGCGGTTCCTGTCGGTGCGGTTCCTGTCAGTGCGGTCCCTGTCGGTGTGGTCCCTGTCGGTGCGGTCTCTGTTGGTGCGGTTCCTGTCGGTGCGGTTCCTGTCGGTGCAGTCTCTGTCAGTGCCGTCCCTGTCGGTGCGGTTCCTGTCGGTGCGGTCCCTGTCAGTGCGGTCCCTGTCGGTGTGGTCCCTGTCGGTGCGGTCTCTGTTGGTGCGGTTCCTGTCGGTGCGATTCCTGTCGGAGCAGTTCCTGTCAGTGCGGTCTCTGTCAGTGCGGTCCCTGTCAGTGCGGTCCCTGTCGGTGTGGTCCCTGTCGGTGCGGTTCCTGCCAGTGCGGTCCCTGTCAGTGCGGTCCCTGTCGGTGTGGTCCCTGTCGGTGCGGTCTCTGTTGGTGCGGTTCCTGTCGGTGCGGTTCCTGTCAGTGCGGTGCCTGTCAGTGCGGTCCCTGTCAGTGCGGTTCCTGTCAGTGCGGTCCCTGTCGGTGCGGTTCCTGTCGGTGCGGTTCCTGTCGGTGCGGTTCCTGTCGGTGCGGTTCCTGTCAGTGCAGTTCCTGTCAGTGCGGTCCCTGTCATTGCGGTTCCTGTCAGTGCAGTTCCTGTCAGTGCGGTCCCTGTCATTGCGGTTCCTGTCAGTGCAGTTCCTGTCGGTGCAGTTCCTGTCAGTGCGGTTCCTGTCAGTGCAGTTCCTGTCGGTGCGGTCCCGGTCAGTGCGGTTCCTGTCAGTGCGTTTCCTGTCAGTGCGGTTCCTGTCGGTGTGGTCCCTGTGAGTGCGGTCTCTGTCGGGGTGGTCCCTGTCGGTGTGGTTCCTGTCGGTGCAGTCCCTGTCGGTGCGATTCCTGTCGGTGCGATTCCTGTCGTTGCGGTTCCTGTCAGTGCCGTTCCTGTTGGTGCGGTTCCTGTTGGTGCGGTTCCTGTCGGTGTGGTCCCTGTTGGCGAGGTTCCTGTCGGTGCGATTCCTGTCGTTGCGGTTCCTGTCAGTGCCGTTCCTGTTGGTGCGGTTCCTGTCAGTGCGGTCCCTGTCAGTGAGGTCCGTGTCGGTGCGGTTCCTGTCAGTGTGGTCCCTGTCGGTGCGATTCCTGTCAGTGTGGTCCCTGTCAGTGCGGTCCCTGTCGGAGCGTTCCCTGTCGGTGCGGTTCCTGTCGGTGCGGATCCTGTCGGTGCGGTTCCTGTCAGTGCGGTTCCTGTCAGTGCGGTCCCTGTCATTGCGGTTCCTGTCAGTGCGGTCCCTGTCGGTGCGGTTCCTGTCGGTGCGGTTCCTGTCGGTGCGGTTCCTGTCAGTGTGGTCCCTGTCAATGCGGTTCCTGTCGGTGCGGTTCCTGTCGGTGTGGTTCCTGTCAGTGCGGTTCCTGTCAGTGTGGTCCCTGTCAGTGCGGTCCCTGTCAGTGTGGTCCCTGTCGGTGCGGTTCCTGTCGGTGCGGTTCCTGTCGGTGCGGTTCCTGTCAGTGCGGTTCCTGTCAGTGCGGTCCCTGTCAGTGCGGTTCCTGTCAGTGCGGTCCCTGTCGGTGCGGTTCCTGTCGGTGCGGTCTCTGTCATTGCGGTCTCTGTCGGTGCGGTTCCTGTCGGTGTGGTTCCTGTCAGAGCGGTCTCTGTCGGTGCGGTTCCTTTCGGTGCTGTTCCTGTCAGTGCGGTTCCTGTCGGTGCGGTTCCTGTCGGTGCGGTTCCTGTCAGTGCAGTTCCTGTCGGTGCGGTCTCTGTCAGTGCGGTCTCTGTCAGTGCGGTCCCTGTCAGTGCGGTTCCTGTCAGTGCGGTTCCTGTCGATGCGGTTCCTGTCGGTGCGGTCTCTGTCATTGCGGTCTCTGTCGGTGCGGTTCCTGTCGGTGTGGTTCCTGTCAGTGCGGTCTCTGTCGGTGCGGTTCCTTTCGGTACGGTTTCTGTCAGTGCGGTTCCTGTCAGTGTGGTCTCTGTCGGTGCGGTTCCTGTCGGTGCAGTTCCTGTTAGTGCGATTCCTGTCAGTGCTATCTCTGTCAGTGCGGTTCCTGTCAGTGCGGTTCCTGTCAGTGCGGTCCCTGTCGGTGCGGTTCCTGTCGGTGCGGTTCCTGTCGGTGCGGTTCCTGTCGGAGCGGTTCCTGTCGGTGCGGTTCCTTTCGGTGCGGTTCCTGTCAGTGTGGTCCCTGTCAGTGCGGTCCCTGTCGGTGCGGTCCCTGTCGGTGTGGTTCCTTTCGGTGCGGTTCCTGTCAGTGCGGTTCCTGTCAGTGCGGTCCCTGTCAGTGCAGTTCCTGTCAGTGCGGTCCCTGTCAGTGCGGTCCCTGTCGGTGCGGTTCCTGTCGGTGCGGTTCCTGTCAGTGTGGTCCCTGTCAGTGCGGTCCCTGTCGGTGCGGTTCCTGTCATTGCGGTTCCTGTCAGTGCGGTCTCTGTCAGTGCGGTCCCTGTCACTGCGGTCCCTGTCGGTGTGGTCCCTGTCGCTGCGGTTCCTGCCAGTGCGGTCCCTGTCAGTGCGGTCCCTGTCGGTGCGGTTCCTGTCGGTGCGGTCCCTGTCAGTGCGGTCCCTGTCGGTGCGGTTCCTGTCGGTGCGGTCCCTGCCAGTGCGGTCCCTGTCAGTGCGGTCCCTGTCAGTGCGGTCCCTGTCGGTGCGGTTCCTGCCAGTGCGGTTCCTGTTGGTGCGGTTCCTGTCGGTGCGGTTCCTTTCGATGCGGTTCCTGCCAGTGCGGTCCCTGTCGGTGTGGTCTCTGTCAGTGCGGTTCCTGTCAGTGCGGTCCCTGTCAGTGCGGTCCCTGTCGGTGTGGTCCCTGTCGGTGCGGTTCCTGCCAGTGCGGTCCCTGTCAGTGCGGTCCCTGTCGGTGTGGTCCCTGTCGGTGCGGTCTCTGTTGGTGCGGTTCCTGTCGGTGCGGTTCCTGTCAGTGCGGTGCCTGTCAGTGCGGTCCCTGTCAGTGCGGTTCCTGTCAGTGCGGTCCCTGTCGGTGCGGTTCCTGTCGGTGCGGTTCCTGTCGGTGCGGTTCCTGTCGGTGCGGTTCCTGTCAGTGCGGTTCCTGTCAGTGCGGTCCCTGTCATTGCGGTTCCTGTCAGTGCAGTTCCTGTCAGTGCGGTCCCTGTCATTGCGGTTCCTGTCAGTGCAGTTCCTGTCGGTGCGGTTCCTGTCAGTGCGGTTCCTGTCAGTGCAGTTCCTGTCGGTGCGGTCCCGGTCAGTGCGGTTCCTGTCAGTGCGTTTCCTGTCAGTGCGGTTCCTGTCGGTGTGGTCCCTGTGAGTGCGGTCTCTGTCGGGGTGGTCCCTGTCGGTGCGGTTCCTGTCGGTGCAGTCCCTGTCGGTGCGATTCCTGTCGGTGCGATTCCTGTCGTTGCGGTTCCTGTCAGTGCCGTTCCTGTTGGTGCGGTTCCTGTTGGTGCGGTTCCTGTCGGTGCGGTCCCTGTTGGTGAGGTTCCTGTCGGTGCGATTCCTGTCGTTGCGGTTCCTGTCAGTGCCGTTCCTGTTGGTGCGGTTCCTGTCAGTGCGGTCCCTGTCAGTGCGGTCCCTGTCGGTGCGGTTCCTGTCAGTGTGGTCCCTGTCGGTGCGATTCCTGTCAGTGTGGTCCCTGTCAGTGCGGTCCCTGTCGGTGCGTTCCCTGTCGGTGCGGTTCCTTTCGGTGCGGATCCTGTCGGTGCGGTTCCTGTCAGTGCGGTTCCTGTCAGTGCGGTCCCTGTCATTGCGGTTCCTGTCAGTGCGGTCCCTGTCGGTGCGGTTCCTGTCGGTGCGGTTCCTGTCGGTGCGGTTCCTGTCAGTGTGGTCCCTGTCAGTGCGGTTCCTGTCGGTGCGGTTCCTGTCGGTGTGGTTCCTGTCAGTGCGGTTCCTGTCAGTGTGGTCCCTGTCAGTGCGGTCCCTGTCAGTGTGGTCCCTGTCGGTGCGGTTCCTGTCGGTGCGGTTCCTGTCGGTGCGGTTCCTGTCAGTGCGGTTCCTGTCAGTGCGGTCCCTGTCAGTGCGGTTCCTGTCAGTGCGGTCCCTGTCGGTGCGGTTCCTGTCGGTGCGGTCTCTGTCATTGCGGTCTCTGTCGGTGCGGTTCCTGTCGGTGTGGTTCCTGTCAGAGCGGTCTCTGTCGGTGCGGTTCCTTTCGGTGCTGTTCCTGTCAGTGCGGTTCCTGTCGGTGCGGTTCCTGTCGGTGCGGTTCCTGTCAGTGCGGTCTCTGTCGGTGCGGTTCCTGTCGGTGCAGTTCCTGTTAGTGCGATTCCTGTCAGTGCTATCTCTGTCGGTGCGGTTCCTGTCGGTGCGGTTCCTGTCAGTGCGGTCCCTGTCGGTGCGGTCTCTGTCGGTGTGGTCCCTTTCAGTGCGGTCCCTGTCAGTGCGGTTCCTGTCAGTGCGGTCCCTGTCGGTACGGTCCCTGTCAGTGCGGTCCCTGTCGGTGCGGTCTCTGTCGGTGCGGTCCCTGTCAGTGCGGTCCCTGTCGGTGCGGTCGCTGTCAGTGCGCTTCCTGTCAGTGTGGTTCCTGTCGATGCGGTTCCTGTCGGTGCGGTCTCTGTCATTGCGGTCTCTGTCGGTGCGGTTCCTGTCGGTGTGGTCTCTGTCAGTGCGGTCCCTGTCGGTGCGGTTCCTGTCGGTGCGGTCCCTGTCAGTGCGGTTCCTGTCGGTGTGGTCCCTGTTGGTGCGGTCTCTGTTGGTGCGGTTCCTGTCGGTGTGGTCCCTGTCGGTGTGGTCCCCGTCAGTGCGGTCCCTGTCAGTGCGGTCCCTGTCGGTGTGGTCCCTGTCGGTGCGGTCTCTGTTGGTCCGGTTCCTGTCGGTGCGGTACCTTTCGGTGCGGTTCCTGTCAGTGCGGTTCCTGTCAGTGCGGTCTCTGACGGTGCGGTTCCTGTCGGTGCAGTTCCTGTTAGTGCGATTCCTGTCAGTGCTATCTCTGTCGGTGCGGTTCCTGTCGGTGCGGTTCCTGTCAGTGCGGTCTCTGTCAGTGCGGTTCCTGTTGGTGCGGGTCCTGTCGGTGGAGTTCCTGTCAGTGCAGTTCCTGTCAGTGCGGTCCCTGTCAGTGCGGTCCCTGTCGGTGCGGTCCCTGTCGGTGTGGTTCCTTTCGGTGCGGTTCCTGTCAGTGCGGTTCCTGTCAGTGCGGTTCCTGTCAGTGCAGTTCCTGTCAGTGCGGTCCCTGTCAGTGCGGTTCCTGTCGGTGCGGTTCCTGTCAGTGTGGTCCCTGTCAGTGCGGTCCCTGTCGGTGCGGTTCCTGTCATTGCGGTTCCTGTCAGTGCGGTCTCTGTCAGTGCGGTCCCTGTCAGTGCGGTCCCTGTCGGTGTGGTCCCTGTCGCTGCAGTTCCTGCCAGTGCGGTCCCTGTCAGTGCGGTCCCTGTCGGTGCGGTTCCTGTCGGTGCGGTCCCTGTCAGTGCGGTTCCTGTCAGTGCGGTCCCTGTCAGTGCGGTCCCTGTCGGTGCGGTTCCTGCCAGTGCGGTTCCTGTTGGTGCGGTTCCTGTCGGTGCGGTTCCTTTCGATGCGGTTCCTGCCAGTGCGGTCCCTGTCGGTGTGGTCCCTGTCGGTGCGGTTCCTGCCAGTGCGGTCCCTGTCAGTGCGGTCCCTGTCGGTGTGGTCCCTGTCGGTGCGGTCTCTGTTGGTGCGGTTCCTGTCGGTGCGGTTCCTGTCAGTGCGGTGCCTGTCAGTGCGGTCCCTGTCAGTGCGGTTCCTGTCAGTGCGGTCCCTGTCGGTGCGGTTCCTGTCGGTGCGGTTCCTGTCGGTGCGGTTCCTGTCGGTGCGGTTCCTGTCAGTGCGGTTCCTGTCAGTGCGGTCCCTGTCATTGCGGTTCCTGTCAGTGCAGTTCCTGTCAGTGCGGTCCCTGTCATTGCGGTTCCTGTCAGTGCAGTTCCTGTCGGTGCGGTTCCTGTCAGTGCGGTTCCTGTCAGTGCAGTTCCTGTCGGTGCGGTCCCGGTCAGTGCGGTTCCTGTCAGTGCGTTTCCTGTCAGTGCGGTTCCTGTCGGTGTGGTCCCTGTGAGTGCGGTCTCTGTCGGGGTGGTCCCTGTCGGTGCGGTTCCTGTCGGTGCAGTCCCTGTCGGTGCGATTCCTGTCGGTGCAATTCCTGTCGTTGCGGTTCCTGTCAGTGCCGTTCCTGTTGGTGCGGTTCCTGTTGGTGCGGTTCCTGTCGGTGCGGTCCCTGTTGGTGAGGTTCCTGTCGGTGCGATTCCTGTCGTTGCGGTTCCTGTCAGTGCCGTTCCTGTTGGTGCGGTTCCTGTCAGTGCGGTCCCTGTCAGTGCGGTCCCTGTCGGTGCGGTTCCTGTCAGTGTGGTCCCTGTCGGTGCGATTCCTGTCAGTGTGGTCCCTGTCAGTGCGGTCCCTGTCGGTGCGTTCCCTGTCGGTGCGGTTCCTTTCGGTGCGGATCCTGTCGGTGCGGTTCCTGTCAGTGCGGTTCCTGTCAGTGCGGTCCCTGTCATTGCGGTTCCTGTCAGTGCGGTCCCTGTCGGTGCGGTTCCTGTCGGTGCGGTTCCTGTCGGTGCGGTTCCTGTCAGTGTGGTCCCTGTCAGTGCGGTTCCTGTCGGTGCGGTTCCTGTCGGTGTGGTTCCTGTCAGTGCGGTTCCTGTCAGTGTGGTCCCTGTCAGTGCGGTCCCTGTCAGTGTGGTCCCTGTCGGTGCGGTTCCTGTCGGTGCGGTTCCTGTCGGTGCGGTTCCTGTCAGTGCGGTTCCTGTCAGTGCGGTCCCTGTCAGTGCGGTTCCTGTCAGTGCGGTCCCTGTCGGTGCGGTTCCTGTCGGTGCGGTCTCTGTCATTGCGGTCTCTGTCGGTGCGGTTCCTGTCGGTGTGGTTCCTGTCAGAGCGGTCTCTGTCGGTGCGGTTCCTTTCGGTGCTGTTCCTGTCAGTGCGGTTCCTGTCGGTGCGGTTCCTGTCGGTGCGGTTCCTGTCAGTGCGGTCTCTGTCGGTGCGGTTCCTTTCGGTACGGTTTCTGTCAGTGCGGTTCCTGTCAGTGTGGTCTCTGTCGGTGCGGTTCCTGTCGGTGCAGTTCCTGTTAGTGCGATTCCTGTCAGTGCTATCTCTGTCGGTGCGGTTCCTGTCGGTGCGGTTCCTGTCAGTGCGGTCCCTGTCGGTGCGGTCTCTGTCGGTGTGGTCCCTGTCAGTGCGGTCCCTGTCAGTGCGGTTCCTGTCAGTGCGGTCCCTGTCGGTGCGGTCCCTGTCAGTGCGGTCCCTGTCGGTGCGGTCTCTGTCGGTGCGGTCCCTGTCAGTGCGGTCCCTGTCGGTGCGGTCGCTGTCAGTGCGCTTCCTGTCAGTGTGGTTCCTGTCGATGCGGTTCCTGTCGGTGCGGTCTCTGTCATTGCGGTGTCTGTCGGTGCGGTTCCTGTCGGTGTGGTCTCTGTCAGTGCGGTCCCTGTCGGTGCGGTTCCTGTCGGTGCGGTCCCTGTCAGTGCGGTTCCTGTCGGTGTGGTCCCTGTTGGTGCGGTCTCTGTTGGTGCGGTTCCTGTCGGTGTGGTCCCTGTCGGTGTGGTCCCCGTCAGTGCGGTCCCTGTCAGTGCGGTCCCTGTCGGTGTGGTCCCTGTCGGTGCGGTCTCTGTTGGTCCGGTTCCTGTCGGTGCGGTACCTTTCGGTGCGGTTCCTGTCAGTGCGGTTCCTGTCAGTGCGGTCTCTGACGGTGCGGTTCCTGTCGGTGCAGTTCCTGTTAGTGCGATTCCTGTCAGTGCTATCTCTGTCGGTGCGGTTCCTGTCGGTGCGGTTCCTGTCAGTGCGGTCTCTGTCAGTGCGGTTCCTGTTGGTGCGGGTCCTGTCGGTGGAGTTCCTGTCAGTGCAGTTCCTGTCAGTGCGGTCTCTGTCAGTGCGGTTCCTGTCAGTGCGGTCCCTGTCAGTGCGGTTCCTGTTGGTGCGGTTCCTGTCGATGCGGTTCCTGTCGGTGCGGTCCCTGTCGGTGCGGTCGCTGTCAGTGCGCTTCCTGTCAGTGTGGTTCCTGTCGATGCGGTTCCTGTCGGTGCGGTCTCTGTCATTACGGTCTCTGTCGGTGCGGTTCCTGTCGGTGTGGTCTCTGTCAGTGCGGTCCCTGTCGGTGCGGTTCCTGTCGGTGCGGTCCCTGTCAGTGCGGTTCCTGTCGGTGTGGTCCCTGTTGGTGCGGTCTCTGTTGGTGCGGTTCCTGTCGGTGTGGTCCCTGTCGGTGTGGTCCCCGTCAGTGCGGTCCCTGTCAGTGCGGTCCCTGTCGGTGTGGTCCCTGTCGGTGCGGTCTCTGTTGTTGCGGTTCCTGTCGGTGCGGTACCTTTCGGTGCGGTTCCTGTCAGTGCGGTTCCTGTCAGTGCTATCTCTGTCGGTGCGGTTCCTGTCGGTGCTATCTCTGTCGATGCGGTTCCTGTCAGTGCGGTCCCTGTCAGTGCTATCTCTGTCGATGCGGTTCCTGTCAGTGCGGTCCCTGTCAGTGTGGTTCCTGTCAGTGCGGTCCCTGTCAGTGCGGTCCCTGTCAGTGCGGTCCCTGTCAGTGCGGTCCCTGTCAGTGCGGTTCCTGTCGGTGCGGTTCCTGTCGGTGCGGTTCCTGTCAGTGCGGTCCCTGTCAGTGCGGTCCCTGTCAGTGCGGTTCCTGTCAGTGCGGTCCCTGTCGGTGCGGTCCCTGTCGGTGCGGTTCCTGTCGGTGCGGTTCCTGTCAGTGCGGTTCCTGTCAGTGCCGTTCCTGTCGGTGCGTTTCCTGTCAGTGCGGTTCCTGTCGGTGTGGTCCCTGTGAGTGCGGTCTCTGTCGGGGTGGTCCCTGTCGGTGTGGTTCCTGTCGGTGCAGTCCCTGTCGGTGCGATTCCTGTCGGTGCGATTCCTGTCGTTGCGGTTCCTGTCAGTGCCGTTCCTGTTGGTGCGGTTCCTGTTGGTGCGGTTCCTGTCGGTGCGGTCCCTGTTGGTGAGGTTCCTGTCGGTGCGATTCCTGTCGTTGCGGTTTCTGTCAGTGCCGTTCCTGTTGGTGCGGTTCCTGTCAGTGCGGTCCCTGTCAGTGCGGTCCGTGTCGGTGCGGTTCCTGTCAGTGTGGTCCCTGTCGGTGCGATTCCTGTCAGTGTGGTCCCTGTCAGTGCGGTCCCTGTCGGTGCGTTCCCTGTCGGTGCGGTTCCTGTCGGTGCGCTCCCTGTCAGTGCGGTCCCTGTCAGTGCGGTTCCTGTCAGTGCGGTTCCTGTCGGTGCGGTTCCTGTCAGTGCGGTTCCTGTCGGTGCGGTTCCTGTCGGTGCGGTTCCTGTCAGTGCGGTTCCTGTCAGTGCGGTTCCTGTCGGTGCGGTTCCTGTCAGTGCGGTTCCTGTCAGTGCGGTTCCTGTCGGTGCGGTTCCTGTCATTGCGGTTCCTGTCAGTGCGGTCCCTGTCATTGCGGTTCCTGTCAGTGCGGTCCCTGTCGGTGCGGTTCCTGTCGGTGCGGTCCCTGTCAGTGCGGTCCCTGTCAGTGCGGTCCCTGTCAGTGCGGTTCCTGTCGGTGCGGTTCCTGTCGGTGCGGTTCCTGTCAGTGCGGTTCCTGTCGGTGCGGTTCGTGTCGGTGCGGTTCCTGTCAGTGCGGTCCCTGTCAGTGCGATCCCTGTCAGTGCGGTCCCTGTCGGTGCGGTCCCTGTCAGTGCGGTTCCTGTCAGTGCGGTTCCTGTCGGTGCGGTCCATGTCATTGCGGTCCCTGTCGGTGCGCTCCCTGTCAGTGCGGTCCCTGTCAGTGCGGTTCCTGTCAGTGCGGTTCCTGTCGGTGCGGTCCCTGTCAGTGCGGTTCCTGTCGGTGCGGTTCCTGTCGGTGGAGTTCCTGTCAGTGCGGTCTCTGTCAGTGCGGTTCCTGTCGGTGCGGTCGCTGTCGGTGCGGTTCCTGTTGGTGCGGTTCCTGTCGGTGCGGTTCCTGTCGGTGGAGTTCCTGTCAGTGCGGTCTCTGTCAGTGCGGTTCCTGTCAGTGCGGTTCCTGTCGGTGCGGGTCCTGTCGGTGGAGTTCCTGTCAGTGCAGTTCCTGTCGGTGCGGTCTCTGTCAGTGCGGTCTCTGTCAGTGAGGTTCCTGTCAGTGCGGTTCCTGTCGGTGCGGTTCCTGTCGGTGCGGTTCCTGTCAGTGCAGTTCGTGTCGGTGCGGTCTCTGTCAGTGCGGTCTCTGTCAGTGCGGTTCCTGTTGGTGCGGGTCCTGTCGGTGGAGTTCCTGTCAGTGCAGTTCCTGTCAGTGCGGTCTCTGTCAGTGCGGTTCCTGTCGGTGCGGTCCCTGTCAGTGCGGTTCCTGTTGGTGCGGTTCCTGTCGATGCGGTTCCTGTCGGTGCGGTCCCTGTCGGTGCGGTCGCTGTCAGTGCGCTTCCTGTCAGTGTGGTTCCTGTCGATGCGGTTCCTGTCGGTGCGGTCTCTGTCATTACGGTCTCTGTCGGTGCGGTTCCTGTCGGTGTGGTCTCTGTCAGTGCGGTCCCTGTCGGTGCGGTTCCTGTCGGTGCGGTCCCTGTCAGTGCGGTTCCTGTCGGTGTGGTCCCTGTTGGTGCGGTCTCTGTTGGTGCGGTTCCTGTCGGTGTGGTCCCTGTCGGTGTGGTCCCCGTCAGTGCGGTCCCTGTCAGTGCGGTCCCTGTCGGTGTGGTCCCTGTCGGTGCGGTCTCTGTTGTTGCGGTTCCTGTCGGTGCGGTCCCTGTTGGTGAGGTTCCTGTCGGTGCGATTCCTGTCGTTGCGGTTCCTGTCAGTGCCGTTCCTGTTGGTGCGGTTCCTGTCAGTGCGGTCCCTGTCAGTGCGGTCCCTGTCGGTGCGGTTCCTGTCAGTGTGGTCCCTGTCGGTGCGATTCCTGTCAGTGTGGTCCCTGTCAGTGCGGTCCCTGTCGGTGCGTTCCCTGTCGGTGCGGTTCCTTTCGGTGCGGATCCTGTCGGTGCGGTTCCTGTCAGTGCGGTTCCTGTCAGTGCGGTCCCTGTCATTGCGGTTCCTGTCAGTGCGGTCCCTGTCGGTGCGGTTCCTGTCGGTGCGGTTCCTGTCGGTGCGGTTCCTGTCAGTGTGGTCCCTGTCAGTGCGGTTCCTGTCGGTGCGGTTCCTGTCGGTGTGGTTCCTGTCAGTGCGGTTCCTGTCAGTGTGGTCCCTGTCAGTGCGGTCCCTGTCAGTGTGGTCCCTGTCGGTGCGGTTCCTGTCGGTGCGGTTCCTGTCGGTGCGGTTCCTGTCAGTGCGGTTCCTGTCAGTGCGGTCCCTGTCAGTGCGGTTCCTGTCAGTGCGGTCCCTGTCGGTGCGGTTCCTGTCGGTGCGGTCTCTGTCATTGCGGTCTCTGTCGGTGCGGTTCCTGTCGGTGTGGTTCCTGTCAGAGCGGTCTCTGTCGGTGCGGTTCCTTTCGGTGCTGTTCCTGTCAGTGCGGTTCCTGTCGGTGCGGTTCCTGTCGGTGCGGTTCCTGTCAGTGCGGTCTCTGTCGGTGCGGTTCCTTTCGGTACGGTTTCTGTCAGTGCGGTTCCTGTCAGTGTGGTCTCTGTCGGTGCGGTTCCTGTCGGTGCAGTTCCTGTTAGTGCGATTCCTGTCAGTGCTATCTCTGTCGGTGCGGTTCCTGTCGGTGCGGTTCCTGTCAGTGCGGTCCCTGTCGGTGCGGTCTCTGTCGGTGTGGTCCCTGTCAGTGCGGTCCCTGTCAGTGCGGTTCCTGTCAGTGCGGTCCCTGTCGGTGCGGTCCCTGTCAGTGCGGTCCCTGTCGGTGCGGTCTCTGTCGGTGCGGTCCCTGTCAGTGCGGTCCCTGTCGGTGCGGTCGCTGTCAGTGCGCTTCCTGTCAGTGTGGTTCCTGTCGATGCGGTTCCTGTCGGTGCGGTCTCTGTCATTGCGGTGTCTGTCGGTGCGGTTCCTGTCGGTGTGGTCTCTGTCAGTGCGGTCCCTGTCGGTGCGGTTCCTGTCGGTGCGGTCCCTGTCAGTGCGGTTCCTGTCGGTGTGGTCCCTGTTGGTGCGGTCTCTGTTGGTGCGGTTCCTGTCGGTGTGGTCCCTGTCGGTGTGGTCCCCGTCAGTGCGGTCCCTGTCAGTGCGGTCCCTGTCGGTGTGGTCCCTGTCGGTGCGGTCTCTGTTGGTCCGGTTCCTGTCGGTGCGGTACCTTTCGGTGCGGTTCCTGTCAGTGCGGTTCCTGTCAGTGCGGTCTCTGACGGTGCGGTTCCTGTCGGTGCAGTTCCTGTTAGTGCGATTCCTGTCAGTGCTATCTCTGTCGGTGCGGTTCCTGTCGGTGCGGTTCCTGTCAGTGCGGTCTCTGTCAGTGCGGTTCCTGTTGGTGCGGGTCCTGTCGGTGGAGTTCCTGTCAGTGCAGTTCCTGTCAGTGCGGTCTCTGTCAGTGCGGTTCCTGTCAGTGCGGTCCCTGTCAGTGCGGTTCCTGTTGGTGCGGTTCCTGTCGATGCGGTTCCTGTCGGTGCGGTCCCTGTCGGTGCGGTCGCTGTCAGTGCGCTTCCTGTCAGTGTGGTTCCTGTCGATGCGGTTCCTGTCGGTGCGGTCTCTGTCATTACGGTCTCTGTCGGTGCGGTTCCTGTCGGTGTGGTCTCTGTCAGTGCGGTCCCTGTCGGTGCGGTTCCTGTCGGTGCGGTCCCTGTCAGTGCGGTTCCTGTCGGTGTGGTCCCTGTTGGTGCGGTCTCTGTTGGTGCGGTTCCTGTCGGTGTGGTCCCTGTCGGTGTGGTCCCCGTCAGTGCGGTCCCTGTCAGTGCGGTCCCTGTCGGTGTGGTCCCTGTCGGTGCGGTCTCTGTTGTTGCGGTTCCTGTCGGTGCGGTACCTTTCGGTGCGGTTCCTGTCAGTGCGGTTCCTGTCAGTGCTATCTCTGTCGGTGCGGTTCCTGTCGGTGCGGTTCCTGTCAGTGCGGTCCCTGTCGGTGCTATCTCTGTCGATGCGGTTCCTGTCAGTGCGGTCCCTGTCAGTGCTATCTCTGTCGATGCGGTTCCTGTCAGTGCGGTCCCTGTCAGTGTGGTTCCTGTCAGTGCGGTCCCTGTCAGTGCGGTCCCTGTCAGTGCGGTCCCTGTCAGTGCGGTCCCTGTCAGTGCGGTTCCTGTCGGTGCGGTTCCTGTCGGTGCGGTTCCTGTCAGTGCGGTCCCTGTCAGTGCGGTCCCTGTCAGTGCGGTTCCTGTCAGTGCGGTCCCTGTCGGTGCGGTCCCTGTCGGTGCGGTTCCTGTCGGTGCGGTTCCTGTCAGTGCGGTTCCTGTCAGTGCCGTTCCTGTCGGTGCGTTTCCTGTCAGTGCGGTTCCTGTCGGTGTGGTCCCTGTGAGTGCGGTCTCTGTCGGGGTGGTCCCTGTCGGTGTGGTTCCTGTCGGTGCAGTCCCTGTCGGTGCGATTCCTGTCGGTGCGATTCCTGTCGTTGCGGTTCCTGTCAGTGCCGTTCCTGTTGGTGCGGTTCCTGTTGGTGCGGTTCCTGTCGGTGCGGTCCCTGTTGGTGAGGTTCCTGTCGGTGCGATTCCTGTCGTTGCGGTTTCTGTCAGTGCCGTTCCTGTTGGTGCGGTTCCTGTCAGTGCGGTCCCTGTCAGTGCGGTCCGTGTCGGTGCGGTTCCTGTCAGTGTGGTCCCTGTCGGTGCGATTCCTGTCAGTGTGGTCCCTGTCAGTGCGGTCCCTGTCGGTGCGTTCCCTGTCGGTGCGGTTCCTGTCGGTGCGCTCCCTGTCAGTGCGGTCCCTGTCAGTGCGGTTCCTGTCAGTGCGGTTCCTGTCGGTGCGGTTCCTGTCAGTGCGGTTCCTGTCGGTGCGGTTCCTGTCGGTGCGGTTCCTGTCAGTGCGGTTCCTGTCAGTGCGGTTCCTGTCGGTGCGGTTCCTGTCAGTGCGGTTCCTGTCAGTGCGGTTCCTGTCGGTGCGGTTCCTGTCATTGCGGTTCCTGTCAGTGCGGTCCCTGTCATTGCGGTTCCTGTCAGTGCGGTCCCTGTCGGTGCGGTTCCTGTCGGTGCGGTCCCTGTCAGTGCGGTCCCTGTCAGTGCGGTCCCTGTCAGTGCGGTTCCTGTCGGTGCGGTTCCTGTCGGTGCGGTTCCTGTCAGTGCGGTTCCTGTCGGTGCGGTTCGTGTCGGTGCGGTTCCTGTCAGTGCGGTCCCTGTCAGTGCGATCCCTGTCAGTGCGGTCCCTGTCGGTGCGGTCCCTGTCAGTGCGGTTCCTGTCAGTGCGGTTCCTGTCGGTGCGGTCCATGTCATTGCGGTCCCTGTCGGTGCGCTCCCTGTCAGTGCGGTCCCTGTCAGTGCGGTTCCTGTCAGTGCGGTTCCTGTCGGTGCGGTCCCTGTCAGTGCGGTTCCTGTCGGTGCGGTTCCTGTCGGTGGAGTTCCTGTCAGTGCGGTCTCTGTCAGTGCGGTTCCTGTCGGTGCGGTCGCTGTCGGTGCGGTTCCTGTTGGTGCGGTTCCTGTCGGTGCGGTTCCTGTCGGTGGAGTTCCTGTCAGTGCGGTCTCTGTCAGTGCGGTTCCTGTCAGTGCGGTTCCTGTCGGTGCGGGTCCTGTCGGTGGAGTTCCTGTCAGTGCAGTTCCTGTCGGTGCGGTCTCTGTCAGTGCGGTCTCTGTCAGTGAGGTTCCTGTCAGTGCGGTTCCTGTCGGTGCGGTTCCTGTCGGTGCGGTTCCTGTCAGTGCAGTTCGTGTCGGTGCGGTCTCTGTCAGTGCGGTCTCTGTCAGTGCGGTTCCTGTTGGTGCGGGTCCTGTCGGTGGAGTTCCTGTCAGTGCAGTTCCTGTCAGTGCGGTCTCTGTCAGTGCGGTTCCTGTCGGTGCGGTCCCTGTCAGTGCGGTTCCTGTTGGTGCGGTTCCTGTCGATGCGGTTCCTGTCGGTGCGGTCCCTGTCGGTGCGGTCGCTGTCAGTGCGCTTCCTGTCAGTGTGGTTCCTGTCGATGCGGTTCCTGTCGGTGCGGTCTCTGTCATTGCGGTCTCTGTCGGTGCGGTTCCTGTCGGTGTGGTCTCTGTCAGTGCGGTCCCTGTCGGTGCGGTTCCTGTCGGTGCGGTCCCTGTCAGTGCGGTTCCTGTCGGTGTGGTCCCTGTTGGTGCGGTCTCTGTTGGTGCGGTTCCTGTCGGTGTGGTCCCTGTCGGTGTGGTCCCCGTCAGTGCGGTCCCTGTCAGTGCGGTCCCTGTTGGTGTGGTCCCTGTCGGTGCGGTCTCTGTTGGTGCGGTTCCTGTCGGTGCGGTACCTTTCGGTGCGGTTCCTGTCAGTGCGGTTCCTGTCAGTGCGGTCTCTGACGGTGCGGTTCCTGTCGGTGCAGTTCCTGTTAGTGCGATTCCTGTCAGTGCTATCTCTGTCGGTGCGGTTCCTGTCGGTGCGGTTCCTGTCAGTGCGGTCCCTGTCGGTGCTATCTCTGTCGATGCGGTTCCTGTCAGTGCGGTCCCTGTCAGTGCTATCTCTGTCGATGCGGTTCCTGTCAGTGCGGTCCCTGTCAGTGTGGTTCCTGTCAGTGCGGTCCCTGTCAGTGCGGTCCCTGTCAGTGCGGTCCCTGTCAGTGCGGTCCCTGTCAGTGCGGTTCCTGTCGGTGCGGTTCCTGTCGGTGCGGTTCCTGTCAGTGCGGTCCCTGTCAGTGCGGTCCCTGTCAGTGCGGTCCCTGTCAGTGCGGTCCCTGTCAGTGCGGTCTCTGTCAGTGCGGTCCCTGTCAGTGCGGTCCCTGTCAGTGCGGTCCCTGTCGGTGCGGTCCCTGTCAGTGCGGTCCCTGTCAGTGCGGTTCCTGTCAGTGCGGTCCCTGTCGGTGCGGTCCCTGTCGGTGCGGTTCCTGTCGGTGCGGTTCCTGTCAGTGCGGTTCCTGTCAGTGCGGTTCCTGTCAGTGCGGTCCCTGTCAGTGCGGTTCCTGTCGGTGCGGTTCCTGTCGGTGCGGTTCCTGTCGGTGCGGTACCTGTCGGTGCGGTTCCTGTCAGTGCGGTTCCTGTCAGTGCGGTCCCTGTCATTGCGGTTCCTGTCAGTGCGGTCCCTGTCGGTGCGGTGCCTGTCGGTGCGGTTCCTGTCGGTGCAGTTCCTGTCGGTGCGGTTCCTGTCGGTGCGGTTCCTGTCAGTGCGGTTCCTGTCGGTGCGGTTCCTGTCAGTGCGGTTCCTGTCAGTGCGGTTCCTGTCGGTGCGGTTCCTGTCATTGCGGTTCCTGTCAGTGCGGTACCTGTCAATGCGGTTCCTGTCAGTGCGGTCCCTGTCGGTGCGGTTCCTGTCAGTGCCGTTCCTGTTGGTGCGGTTCCTGTCAGTGCGGTCCCTGTCAGTGAGGTCCGTGTCGGTGCGGTTCCTGTCAGTGTGGTCCCTGTCGGTGCGATTCCTGTCAGTGTGGTCCCTGTCAGTGCGGTCCCTGTCGGAGCGTTCCCTGTCGGTGCGGTTCCTGTCGGTGCGGATCCTGTCGGTGCGGTTCCTGTCAGTGCGGTTCCTGTCAGTGCGGTCCCTGTCATTGCGGTTCCTGTCAGTGCGGTCCCTGTCGGTGCGGTTCCTGTCGGTGCGGTTCCTGTCGGTGCGGTTCCTGTCAGTGTGGTCCCTGTCAATGCGGTTCCTGTCGGTGCGGTTCCTGTCGGTGTGGTTCCTGTCAGTGCGGTTCCTGTCAGTGTGGTCCCTGTCAGTGCGGTCCCTGTCAGTGTGGTCCCTGTCGGTGCGGTTCCTGTCGGTGCGGTTCCTGTCGGTGCGGTTCCTGTCAGTGCGGTTCCTGTCAGTGCGGTCCCTGTCAGTGCGGTTCCTGTCAGTGCGGTCCCTGTCGGTGCGGTTCCTGTCGGTGCGGTCTCTGTCATTGCGGTCTCTGTCGGTGCGGTTCCTGTCGGTGTGGTTCCTGTCAGAGCGGTCTCTGTCGGTGCGGTTCCTTTCGGTGCTGTTCCTGTCAGTGCGGTTCCTGTCGGTGCGGTTCCTGTCGGTGCGGTTCCTGTCAGTGCAGTTCCTGTCGGTGCGGTCTCTGTCAGTGCGGTCTCTGTCAGTGCGGTCCCTGTCAGTGCGGTTCCTGTCAGTGCGGTTCCTGTCGATGCGGTTCCTGTCGGTGCGGTCTCTGTCATTGCGGTCTCTGTCGGTGCGGTTCCTGTCGGTGTGGTTCCTGTCAGTGCGGTCTCTGTCGGTGCGGTTCCTTTCGGTACGGTTTCTGTCAGTGCGGTTCCTGTCAGTGTGGTCTCTGTCGGTGCGGTTCCTGTCGGTGCAGTTCCTGTTAGTGCGATTCCTGTCAGTGCTATCTCTGTCAGTGCGGTTCCTGTCAGTGCGGTTCCTGTCAGTGCGGTCCCTGTCGGTGCGGTTCCTGTCGGTGCGGTTCCTGTCGGTGCGGTTCCTGTCGGAGCGGTTCCTGTCGGTGCGGTTCCTTTCGGTGCGGTTCCTGTCAGTGTGGTCCCTGTCAGTGCGGTCCCTGTCGGTGCGGTCCCTGTCGGTGTGGTTCCTTTCGGTGCGGTTCCTGTCAGTGCGGTTCCTGTCAGTGCGGTCCCTGTCAGTGCAGTTCCTGTCAGTGCGGTCCCTGTCAGTGCGGTCCCTGTCGGTGCGGTTCCTGTCGGTGCGGTTCCTGTCAGTGTGGTCCCTGTCAGTGCGGTCCCTGTCGGTGCGGTTCCTGTCATTGCGGTTCCTGTCAGTGCGGTCCCTGTCGGTGTGGTCCCTGTCGCTGCGGTTCCTGCCAGTGCGGTCCCTGTCAGTGCGGTCCCTGTCGGTGCGGTTCCTGTCGGTGCGGTCCCTGTCAGTGCGGTTCCTGTCAGTGCGGTCCCTGTCAGTGCGGTCCCTGTCGGTGCGGTTCCTGCCAGTGCGGTTCCTGTTGGTGCGGTTCCTGTCGGTGCGGTTCCTTTCGATGCGGTTCCTGCCAGTGCGGTCCCTGTCGGTGTGGTCTCTGTCAGTGCGGTTCCTGTCAGTGCGGTCTCTGTCAGTGCGGTCCCTGTCAGTGCGGTCCCTGTCGGTGTGGTCCCTGTCGGTGCGGTTCCTGCCAGTGCGGTCCCTGTCAGTGCGGTCCCTGTCGGTGTGGTCCCTGTCGGTGCGGTCTCTGTTGGTGCGGTTCCTGTCGGTGCGGTTCCTGTCAGTGCGGTGCCTGTCAGTGCGGTCCCTGTCAGTGCGGTTCCTGTCAGTGCGGTTCCTGTCGGTGCGGTTCCTGTCGGTGCGGTTCCTGTCAGTGCGGTTCCTGTCAGTGCGGTCCCTGTCATTGCGGTTCCTGTCAGTGCAGTTCCTGTCAGTGCGGTCCCTGTCATTGCGGTTCCTGTCAGTGCAGTTCCTGTCGGTGCGGTTCCTGTCAGTGCGGTTCCTGTCAGTGCAGTTCCTGTCGGTGCGGTCCCGGTCAGTGCGGTTCCTGTCAGTGCGTTTCCTGTCAGTGCGGTTCCTGTCGGTGTGGTCCCTGTGAGTGCGGTCTCTGTCGGGGTGGTCCCTGTCGGTGCGGTTCCTGTCGGTGCAGTCCCTGTCGGTGCGATTCCTGTCGGTGCGATTCCTGTCGTTGCGGTTCCTGTCAGTGCCGTTCCTGTTGGTGCGGTTCCTGTTGGTGCGGTTCCTGTCGGTGCGGTCCCTGTTGGTGAGGTTCCTGTCGGTGCGATTCCTGTCGTTGCGGTTCCTGTCAGTGCCGTTCCTGTTGGTGCGGTTCCTGTCAGTGCGGTCCCTGTCAGTGCGGTCCCTGTCGGTGCGGTTCCTGTCAGTGTGGTCCCTGTCGGTGCGATTCCTGTCAGTGTGGTCCCTGTCAGTGCGGTCCCTGTCGGTGCGTTCCCTGTCGGTGCGGTTCCTTTCGGTGCGGATCCTGTCGGTGCGGTTCCTGTCAGTGCGGTTCCTGTCAGTGCGGTCCCTGTCATTGCGGTTCCTGTCAGTGCGGTCCCTGTCGGTGCGGTTCCTGTCGGTGCGGTTCCTGTCGGTGCGGTTCCTGTCAGTGTGGTCCCTGTCAGTGCGGTTCCTGTCGGTGCGGTTCCTGTCGGTGTGGTTCCTGTCAGTGCGGTTCCTGTCAGTGTGGTCCCTGTCAGTGCGGTCCCTGTCAGTGTGGTCCCTGTCGGTGCGGTTCCTGTCGGTGCGGTTCCTGTCGGTGCGGTTCCTGTCAGTGCGGTTCCTGTCAGTGCGGTCCCTGTCAGTGCGGTTCCTGTCAGTGCGGTCCCTGTCGGTGCGGTTCCTGTCGGTGCGGTCTCTGTCATTGCGGTCTCTGTCGGTGCGGTTCCTGTCGGTGTGGTTCCTGTCAGAGCGGTCTCTGTCGGTGCGGTTCCTTTCGGTGCTGTTCCTGTCAGTGCGGTTCCTGTCGGTGCGGTTCCTGTCAGTGCGGTTCCTGTCAGTGCGGTCTCTGTCGGTGCGGTTCCTGTCGGTGCAGTTCCTGTTAGTGCGATTCCTGTCAGTGCTATCTCTGTCGGTGCGGTTCCTGTCGGTGCGGTTCCTGTCAGTGCGGTCCCTGTCGGTGCGGTCTCTGTCGGTGTGGTCCCTTTCAGTGCGGTCCCTGTCAGTGCGGTTCCTGTCAGTGCGGTCCCTGTCGGTGCGGTCCCTGTCAGTGCGGTCCCTGTCGGTGCGGTCTCTGTCGGTGCGGTCCCTGTCAGTGCGGTCCCTGTCGGTGCGGTCGCTGTCAGTGCGCTTCCTGTCAGTGTGGTTCCTGTCGATGCGGTTCCTGTCGGTGCGGTCTCTGTCATTGCGGTCTCTGTCGGTGCGGTTCCTGTCGGTGTGGTCTCTGTCAGTGCGGTCCCTGTCGGTGCGGTTCCTGTCGGTGCGGTCCCTGTCAGTGCGGTTCCTGTCGGTGTGGTCCCTGTTGGTGCGGTCTCTGTTGGTGCGGTTCCTGTCGGTGTGGTCCCTGTCGGTGTGGTCCCCGTCAGTGCGGTCCCTGTCAGTGCGGTCCCTGTCGGTGTGGTCCCTGTCGGTGCGGTCTCTGTTGGTCCGGTTCCTGTCGGTGCGGTACCTTTCGGTGCGGTTCCTGTCAGTGCGGTTCCTGTCAGTGCGGTCTCTGACGGTGCGGTTCCTGTCGGTGCAGTTCCTGTTAGTGCGATTCCTGTCAGTGCTATCTCTGTCGGTGCGGTTCCTGTCGGTGCGGTTCCTGTCAGTGCGGTCTCTGTCAGTGCGGTTCCTGTTGGTGCGGGTCCTGTCGGTGGAGTTCCTGTCAGTGCAGTTCCTGTCAGTGCGGTCCCTGTCAGTGCGGTCCCTGTCGGTGCGGTCCCTGTCGGTGTGGTTCCTTTCGGTGCGGTTCCTGTCAGTGCGGTTCCTGTCAGTGCGGTCCCTGTCAGTGCAGTTCCTGTCAGTGCGGTGCCTGTCAGTGCGGTCCCTGTCGGTGCGGTTCCTGTCGGTGCGGTTCCTGTCAGTGTGGTCCCTGTCAGTGCGGTCCCTGTCGGTGCGGTTCCTGTCATTGCGGTTCCTGTCAGTGCGGTCTCTGTCAGTGCGGTCCCTGTCAGTGCGGTCCCTGTCGGTGTGGTCCCTGTCGCTGCGGTTCCTGCCAGTGCGGTCCCTGTCAGTGCGGTCCCTGTCGGTGCGGTTCCTGTCGGTGCGGTCCCTGTCAGTGCGGTTCCTGTCAGTGCGGTCCCTGTCAGTGCGGTCCCTGTCAGTGCGGTCCCTGTCGGTGCGGTTCCTGCCAGTGCGGTTCCTGTTGGTGCGGTTCCTGTCGGTGCGGTTCCTTTCGATGCGGTTCCTGCCAGTGCGGTCCCTGTCGGTGTGGTCTCTGTCAGTGCGGTTCCTGTCAGTGCGGTCTCTGTCAGTGCGGTCCCTGTCAGTGCGGTCCCTGTCGGTGTGGTCCCTGTCGGTGCGGTTCCTGCCAGTGCGGTCCCTGTCAGTGCGGTCCCTGTCGGTGTGGTCCCTGTCGGTGCGGTCTCTGTTGGTGCGGTTCCTGTCGGTGCGGTTCCTGTCAGTGCGGTGCCTGTCAGTGCGGTCCCTGTCAGTGCGATTCCTGTCAGTGCTATCTCTGTCGGTGCGGTTCCTGTCGGTGCGGTTCCTGTCAGTGCGGTCCCTGTCGGTGCTATCTCTGTCGATGCGGTTCCTGTCAGTGCGGTCCCTGTCAGTGCTATCTCTGTCGATGCGGTTCCTGTCAGTGCGGTCCCTGTCAGTGTGGTTCCTGTCAGTGCGGTCCCTGTCAGTGCGGTCCCTGTCAGTGCGGTCCCTGTCAGTGCGGTCCCTGTCATTGCGGTTCCTGTCAGTGCGGTCCCTGTCGGTGCGGTTCCTGTCGGTGCGGTTCCTGTCGGTGCGGTTCCTGTCAGTGTGGTCCCTGTCAGTGCGGTTCCTGTCGGTGCGGTTCCTGTCGGTGTGGTTCCTGTCAGTGCGGTTCCTGTCAGTGTGGTCCCTGTCAGTGCGGTCCCTGTCAGTGTGGTCCCTGTCGGTGCGGTTCCTGTCGGTGCGGTTCCTGTCGGTGCGGTTCCTGTCAGTGCGGTTCCTGTCAGTGCGGTCCCTGTCAGTGCGGTTCCTGTCAGTGCGGTCCCTGTCGGTGCGGTTCCTGTCGGTGCGGTCTCTGTCATTGCGGTCTCTGTCGGTGCGGTTCCTGTCGGTGTGGTTCCTGTCAGAGCGGTCTCTGTCGGTGCGGTTCCTTTCGGTGCTGTTCCTGTCAGTGCGGTTCCTGTCGGTGCGGTTCCTGTCAGTGCGGTTCCTGTCAGTGCGGTCTCTGTCGGTGCGGTTCCTGTCGGTGCAGTTCCTGTTAGTGCGATTCCTGTCAGTGCTATCTCTGTCGGTGCGGTTCCTGTCGGTGCGGTTCCTGTCAGTGCGGTCCCTGTCGGTGCGGTCTCTGTCGGTGTGGTCCCTTTCAGTGCGGTCCCTGTCAGTGCGGTTCCTGTCAGTGCGGTCCCTGTCGGTGCGGTCCCTGTCAGTGCGGTCCCTGTCGGTGCGGTCTCTGTCGGTGCGGTCCCTGTCAGTGCGGTCCCTGTCGGTGCGGTCGCTGTCAGTGCGCTTCCTGTCAGTGTGGTTCCTGTCGATGCGGTTCCTGTCGGTGCGGTCTCTGTCATTGCGGTCTCTGTCGGTGCGGTTCCTGTCGGTGTGGTCTCTGTCAGTGCGGTCCCTGTCGGTGCGGTTCCTGTCGGTGCTGTTCCTGTCGGTGTGGTCTCTGTCAGTGCGGTCCCTGTCAGTGCGGTTCCTGTCGGTGTGGTCTCTGTCAGTGCGGTCCCTGTCAGTGCGGTTCCTGTCGGTGTGGTCTCTGTCAGTGCGGTCCCTGTCGGTGCGGTTCCTGCCAGTGCGGTCCCTGTCAGTGCGGTTCCTGTCGGTGTGGTCCCTGTTGGTGCGGTCTCTGTTGGTGCGGTTCCTGTCGGTGTGGTCCCTGTCGGTGTGGTCCCCGTCAGTGCGGTCCCTGTCAGTGCGGTCCCTGTCGGTGTGGTCCCTGTCGGTGCGGTCTCTGTTGGTCCGGTTCCTGTCGGTGCGGTACCTTTCGGTGCGGTTCCTGTCAGTGCGGTTCCTGTCAGTGCGGTCTCTGACGGTGCGGTTCCTGTCGGTGCAGTTCCTGTTAGTGCGATTCCTGTCAGTGCTATCTCTGTCGGTGCGGTTCCTGTCGGTGCGGTTCCTGTCAGTGCGGTCTCTGTCAGTGCGGTTCCTGTTGGTGCGGGTCCTGTCGGTGGAGTTCCTGTCAGTGCAGTTCCTGTCAGTGCGGTCCCTGTCAGTGCGGTCCCTGTCGGTGCGGTCCCTGTCGGTGTGGTTCCTTTCGGTGCGGTTCCTGTCAGTGCGGTTCCTGTCAGTGCGGTCCCTGTCAGTGCAGTTCCTGTCAGTGCGGTCCCTGTCAGTGCGGTCCCTGTCGGTGCGGTTCCTGTCGGTGCGGTTCCTGTCAGTGTGGTCCCTGTCAGTGCGGTCCCTGTCGGTGCGGTTCCTGTCATTGCGGTTCCTGTCAGTGCGGTCTCTGTCAGTGCGGTCCCTGTCAGTGCGGTCCCTGTCGGTGTGGTCCCTGTCGCTGCGGTTCCTGCCAGTGCGGTCCCTGTCAGTGCGGTCCCTGTCGGTGCGGTTCCTGTCGGTGCGGTCCCTGTCAGTGCGGTTCCTGTCAGTGCGGTCCCTGTCAGTGCGGTCCCTGTCAGTGCGGTCCCTGTCGGTGCGGTTCCTGCCAGTGCGGTTCCTGTTGGTGCGGTTCCTGTCGGTGCGGTTCCTTTCGATGCGGTTCCTGCCAGTGCGGTCCCTGTCGGTGTGGTCTCTGTCAGTGCGGTTCCTGTCAGTGCGGTCTCTGTCAGTGCGGTCCCTGTCAGTGCGGTCCCTGTCGGTGTGGTCCCTGTCGGTGCGGTTCCTGCCAGTGCGGTCCCTGTCAGTGCGGTCCCTGTCGGTGTGGTCCCTGTCGGTGCGGTCTCTGTTGGTGCGGTTCCTGTCGGTGCGGTTCCTGTCAGTGCGGTGCCTGTCAGTGCGGTCCCTGTCAGTGCGATTCCTGTCAGTGCTATCTCTGTCGGTGCGGTTCCTGTCGGTGCGGTTCCTGTCAGTGCGGTCCCTGTCGGTGCTATCTCTGTCGATGCGGTTCCTGTCAGTGCGGTCCCTGTCAGTGCTATCTCTGTCGATGCGGTTCCTGTCAGTGCGGTCCCTGTCAGTGTGGTTCCTGTCAGTGCGGTCCCTGTCAGTGCGGTCCCTGTCAGTGCGGTCCCTGTCAGTGCGGTCCCTGTCAGTGCGGTTCCTGTCGGTGCGGTTCCTGTCGGTGCGGTTCCTGTCAGTGCGGTCCCTGTCAGTGCGGTCCCTGTCAGTGCGGTCCCTGTCAGTGCGGTCCCTGTCAGTGCGGTCTCTGTCAGTGCGGTCCCTGTCAGTGCGGTCCCTGTCAGTGCGGTCCCTGTCGGTGCGGTCCCTGTCAGTGCGGTCCCTGTCAGTGCGGTTCCTGTCAGTGCGGTCCCTGTCGGTGCGGTCCCTGTCGGTGCGGTTCCTGTCGGTGCGGTTCCTGTCAGTGCGGTTCCTGTCAGTGCGGTTCCTGTCAGTGCGGTCCCTGTCAGTGCGGTTCCTGTCGGTGCGGTTCCTGTCGGTGCGGTTCCTGTCGGTGCGGTCCCTGTCGGTGCGGTTCCTGTCAGTGCGGTTCCTGTCAGTGCGGTCCCTGTCATTGCGGTTCCTGTCAGTGCGGTCCCTGTCGGTGCGGTGCCTGTCGGTGCGGTTCCTGTCGGTGCAGTTCCTGTCGGTGCGGTTCCTGTCGGTGCGGTTCCTGTCAGTGTGGTCCCTGTCAGTGCGGTTCCTGTCGGTGCGGTTCCTGTCGGTGCGGTTCCTGTCGGTGCGGTTCCTGTCAGTGTGGTCCCAGTTAGAGCGGTCCCTGTCGGTGCGGTTCCTGTCGGTGCGGTCCCTGTCGGTGTGGTCCCTGTCAGTGCGGTCCCTGTCGGTGCGGTTCCTGTCGGTGCGGTTCCTGTCGGTGCAGTTCCTGTCAGTGTGGTCCCAGTTAGAGCGGTCCCTGTCGGTGCGGTTCCTGTCGGTGTGGTCCCAGTTAGAGCGGTCCCTGTCGGTGCGGTTCCTGTCAGTGTGGTCCCAGTTAGAGCGGTCCCTGTCGGTGCGGTTCCTGTCGGTGTGGTCCCAGTTAGAGCGGTCCCTGTCGGTGCGGTTCCTGTCGGTGCGGTTCCTGTCGGTGCGGTTCCTGTCAGTGTGGTCCCAGTTAGAGCGGTCCCTGTCGGTGCGGTTCCTGTCAGTGTGGTCCCAGTTAGAGCGGTCCCTGTCGGTGCGGTTCCTGTCAGTGTGGTCCCAGTTAGTGCGGTCCCTGTCGGTGCGGTGCCTGTCGGTGTGGTACCTGTCGGTGCGGTTCCTGTCAGTGCGGTTCCTGTTGGTGCAATTCCTGTCGGTGCGGTTCCTGTCGGTGGAGTTCCTGTCAGTGCGGTCTCTGTCAGTGCGGTCCCTGTCGGTGCGGTTCCTGTCGGTGCGGTTCCTGTCGGTGCGGTTCCTGTCGGTGCGGTTCCTGTCAGTGTGGTCCCAGTTAGTGCGGTCCCTGTCGGTGCGGTGCCTGTCGGTGTGGTACCTGTCGGTGCGGTTCCTGTCAGTGCGGTTCCTGTTGGTGCAATTCCTGTCGGTGCGGTTCCTGTCGGTGGAGTTCCTGTCAGTGCGGTCTCTGTCAGTGCGGTCCCTGTCGGTGCGGTTCCTGTCGGTGCGGTCCCTGTCAGTGCGGTCCCTGTCGGTGTGGTCCCTGTCGGTGCGGTCTCTGTTGGTGCGGTTCCTGTCGGTGCGGTTCCTGTCGGTGCGGTCTCTGTCAGTGCCGTCCCTGTCGGTGCGGTTCCTGTCGGTGCGGTCCCTGTCAGTGCGGTCCCTGTCGGTGTGGTCTCTGTTGGTGCGGTTCCTGTCGGTGCGGTTCCTGTCGGTGCGGTCTCTGTCAGTGCCGTCCCTGTCGGTGCGGTTCCTGTCGGTGCGGTCCCTGTCAGTGCGGTCCCTGTCGGTGTGGTCCCTGTCGGTGCGGTCTCTGTTGGTGCGGTTCCTGTCGGTGCGATTCCTGTCGGTTCGGTTCCTGTCAATGCGATCTCTGTCAGTGCGGTCCCTGTCAGTGCGGTCCCTGTCGGTGTGGTCCCTGTCGGTGCGGTTCCTGCCAGTGCGGTCCCTGTCAGTGCGGTCCCTGTCGGTGTGGTCCCTGTCGGTGCGGTCTCTGTTGGTGCGGTTCCTGTCGGTGCGGTTCCTGTCAGTGCGGTGCCTGTCAGTGCGGTCCCTGTCAGTGCGGTTCCTGTCAGTGCGGTCCCTGTCGGTGCGGTTCCTGTCGGTGCGGTTCCTGTCGGTGCGGTTCCTGTCGGTGCGGTTCCTGTCAGTGCAGTTCCTGTCAGTGCGGTCCCTGTCATTGCGGTTCCTGTCAGTGCAGTTCCTGTCAGTGCGGTCCCTGTCATTGCGGTTCCTGTCAGTGCAGTTCCTGTCGGTGCAGTTCCTGTCAGTGCGGTTCCTGTCAGTGCAGTTCCTGTCGGTGCGGTCCCGGTCAGTGCGGTTCCTGTCAGTGCGGTTCCTGTCAGTGCGGTCCCTGTCAGTGCGGTTCCTGTCAGTGCGGTCCCTGTCGGTGCGGTTCCTGTCGGTGCGGTCTCTGTCATTGCGGTCTCTGTCGGTGCGGTTCCTGTCGGTGTGGTTCCTGTCAGAGCGGTCTCTGTCGGTGCGGTTCCTTTCGGTGCTGTTCCTGTCAGTGCGGTTCCTGTCGGTGCGGTTCCTGTCGGTGCGGTTCCTGTCAGTGCGGTCTCTGTCGGTGCGGTTCCTGTCGGTGCAGTTCCTGTTAGTGCGATTCCTGTCAGTGCTATCTCTGTCGGTGCGGTTCCTGTCGGTGCGGTTCCTGTCAGTGCGGTCCCTGTCGGTGCGGTCTCTGTCGGTGTGGTCCCTGTCAGTGCGGTCCCTGTCAGTGCGGTTCCTGTCAGTGCGGTCCCTGTCGGTGCGGTCCCTGTCAGTGCGGTCCCTGTCGGTGCGGTCTCTGTCGGTGCGGTCCCTGTCAGTGCGGTCCCTGTCGGTGCGGTCGCTGTCAGTGCGCTTCCTGTCAGTGTGGTTCCTGTCGATGCGGTTCCTGTCGGTGCGGTCTCTGTCATTGCGGTCTCTGTCGGTGCGGTTCCTGTCGGTGTGGTCTCTGTCAGTGCGGTCCCTGTCGGTGCGGTTCCTGTCGGTGCGGTCCCTGTCAGTGCGGTTCCTGTCGGTGTGGTCCCTGTTGGTGCGGTCTCTGTTGGTGCGGTTCCTGTCGGTGTGGTCCCTGTCGGTGTGGTCCCCGTCAGTGCGGTCCCTGTCAGTGCGGTCCCTGTCGGTGTGGTCCCTGTCGGTGCGGTCTCTGTTGGTCCGGTTCCTGTCGGTGCGGTACCTTTCGGTGCGGTTCCTGTCAGTGCGGTTCCTGTCAGTGCGGTCTCTGACGGTGCGGTTCCTGTCGGTGCAGTTCCTGTTAGTGCGATTCCTGTCAGTGCTATCTCTGTCGGTGCGGTTCCTGTCGGTGCGGTTCCTGTCAGTGCGGTCTCTGTCAGTGCGGTTCCTGTTGGTGCGGGTCCTGTCGGTGGAGTTCCTGTCAGTGCAGTTCCTGTCAGTGCGGTCCCTGTCAGTGCGGTCCCTGTCGGTGCGGTCCCTGTCGGTGTGGTTCCTTTCGGTGCGGTTCCTGTCAGTGCGGTTCCTGTCAGTGCGGTCCCTGTCAGTGCAGTTCCTGTCAGTGCGGTCCCTGTCAGTGCGGTCCCTGTCGGTGCGGTTCCTGTCGGTGCGGTTCCTGTCAGTGTGGTCCCTGTCAGTGCGGTCCCTGTCGGTGCGGTTCCTGTCATTGCGGTTCCTGTCAGTGCGGTCTCTGTCAGTGCGGTCCCTGTCAGTGCGGTCCCTGTCGGTGTGGTCCCTGTCGCTGCGGTTCCTGCCAGTGCGGTCCCTGTCAGTGCGGTCCCTGTCGGTGCGGTTCCTGTCGGTGCGGTCCCTGTCAGTGCGGTTCCTGTCAGTGCGGTCCCTGTCAGTGCGGTCCCTGTCGGTGCGGTTCCTGCCAGTGCGGTTCCTGTTGGTGCGGTTCCTGTCGGTGCGGTTCCTTTCGATGCGGTTCCTGCCAGTGCGGTCCCTGTCGGTGTGGTCTCTGTCAGTGCGGTTCCTGTCAGTGCGGTCTCTGTCAGTGCGGTCCCTGTCAGTGCGGTCCCTGTCGGTGTGGTCCCTGTCGGTGCGGTTCCTGCCAGTGCGGTCCCTGTCAGTGCGGTCCCTGTCGGTGTGGTCCCTGTCGGTGCGGTCTCTGTTGGTGCGGTTCCTGTCGGTGCGGTTCCTGTCAGTGCGGTGCCTGTCAGTGCGGTCCCTGTCAGTGCGGTTCCTGTCAGTGCGGTCCCTGTCGGTGCGGTTCCTGTCGGTGCGGTTCCTGTCGGTGCGGTTCCTGTCGGTGCGGTTCCTGTCAGTGCGGTTCCTGTCAGTGCGGTCCCTGTCATTGCGGTTCCTGTCAGTGCAGTTCCTGTCAGTGCGGTCCCTGTCATTGCGGTTCCTGTCAGTGCAGTTCCTGTCGGTGCGGTTCCTGTCAGTGCGGTTCCTGTCAGTGCAGTTCCTGTCGGTGCGGTCCCGGTCAGTGCGGTTCCTGTCAGTGCGTTTCCTGTCAGTGCGGTTCCTGTCGGTGTGGTCCCTGTGAGTGCGGTCTCTGTCGGGGTGGTCCCTGTCGGTGCGGTTCCTGTCGGTGCAGTCCCTGTCGGTGCGATTCCTGTCGGTGCAATTCCTGTCGTTGCGGTTCCTGTCAGTGCCGTTCCTGTTGGTGCGGTTCCTGTTGGTGCGGTTCCTGTCGGTGCGGTCCCTGTTGGTGAGGTTCCTGTCGGTGCGATTCCTGTCGTTGCGGTCCCTGTCAGTGCGGTCCCTGTCGGTGCGGTTCCTGTCAGTGTGGTCCCTGTCGGTGCGATTCCTGTCAGTGTGGTCCCTGTCAGTGCGGTCCCTGTCGGTGCGTTCCCTGTCGGTGCGGTTCCTTTCGGTGCGGATCCTGTCGGTGCGGTTCCTGTCAGTGCGGTTCCTGTCAGTGCGGTCCCTGTCATTGCGGTTCCTGTCAGTGCGGTCCCTGTCGGTGCGGTTCCTGTCGGTGCGGTTCCTGTCGGTGCGGTTCCTGTCAGTGTGGTCCCTGTCAGTGCGGTTCCTGTCGGTGCGGTTCCTGTCGGTGTGGTTCCTGTCAGTGCGGTTCCTGTCAGTGTGGTCCCTGTCAGTGCGGTCCCTGTCAGTGTGGTCCCTGTCGGTGCGGTTCCTGTCGGTGCGGTTCCTGTCGGTGCGGTTCCTGTCAGTGCGGTTCCTGTCAGTGCGGTCCCTGTCAGTGCGGTTCCTGTCAGTGCGGTCCCTGTCGGTGCGGTTCCTGTCGGTGCGGTCTCTGTCATTGCGGTCTCTGTCGGTGCGGTTCCTGTCGGTGTGGTTCCTGTCAGAGCGGTCTCTGTCGGTGCGGTTCCTTTCGGTGCTGTTCCTGTCAGTGCGGTTCCTGTCGGTGCGGTTCCTGTCGGTGCGGTTCCTGTCAGTGCGGTCTCTGTCGGTGCGGTTCCTTTCGGTACGGTTTCTGTCAGTGCGGTTCCTGTCAGTGTGGTCTCTGTCGGTGCGGTTCCTGTCGGTGCAGTTCCTGTTAGTGCGATTCCTGTCAGTGCTATCTCTGTCGGTGCGGTTCCTGTCGGTGCGGTTCCTGTCAGTGCGGTCCCTGTCGGTGCGGTCTCTGTCGGTGTGGTCCCTGTCAGTGCGGTCCCTGTCAGTGCGGTTCCTGTCAGTGCGGTCCCTGTCGGTGCGGTCCCTGTCAGTGCGGTCCCTGTCGGTGCGGTCTCTGTCGGTGCGGTCCCTGTCAGTGCGGTCCCTGTCGGTGCGGTCGCTGTCAGTGCGCTTCCTGTCAGTGTGGTTCCTGTCGATGCGGTTCCTGTCGGTGCGGTCTCTGTCATTGCGGTCTCTGTCGGTGCGGTTCCTGTCGGTGTGGTCTCTGTCAGTGCGGTCCCTGTCGGTGCGGTTCCTGTCGGTGCGGTCCCTGTCAGTGTGGTTCCTGTCGGTGTGGTCCCTGTTGGTGCGGTCTCTGTTGGTGCGGTTCCTGTCGGTGTGGTCCCTGTCGGTGTGGTCCCCGTCAGTGCGGTCCCTGTCAGTGCGGTCCCTGTCGGTGTGGTCCCTGTCGGTGCGGTCTCTGTTGGTCCGGTTCCTGTCGGTGCGGTACCTTTCGGTGCGGTTCCTGTCAGTGCGGTTCCTGTCAGTGCGGTCTCTGACGGTGCGGTTCCTGTCGGTGCAGTTCCTGTTAGTGCGATTCCTGTCAGTGCTATCTCTGTCGGTGCGGTTCCTGTCGGTGCGGTTCCTGTCAGTGCGGTCTCTGTCAGTGCGGTTCCTGTTGGTGCGGGTCCTGTCGGTGGAGTTCCTGTCAGTGCAGTTCCTGTCAGTGCGGTCTCTGTCAGTGCGGTTCCTGTCAGTGCGGTCCCTGTCAGTGCGGTTCCTGTTGGTGCGGTTCCTGTCGATGCGGTTCCTGTCGGTGCGGTCCCTGTCGGTGCGGTCGCTGTCAGTGCGCTTCCTGTCAGTGTGGTTCCTGTCGATGCGGTTCCTGTCGGTGCGGTCTCTGTCATTACGGTCTCTGTCGGTGCGGTTCCTGTCGGTGTGGTCTCTGTCAGTGCGGTCCCTGTCGGTGCGGTTCCTGTCGGTGCGGTCCCTGTCAGTGCGGTTCCTGTCGGTGTGGTCCCTGTTGGTGCGGTCTCTGTTGGTGCGGTTCCTGTCGGTGTGGTCCCTGTCGGTGTGGTCCCCGTCAGTGCGGTCCCTGTCAGTGCGGTCCCTGTCGGTGTGGTCCCTGTCGGTGCGGTCTCTGTTGGTGCGGTTCCTGTCGGTGCGGTACCTTTCGGTGCGGTTCCTGTCAGTGCGGTTCCTGTCAGTGCTATCTCTGTCGGTGCGGTTCCTGTCGGTGCGGTTCCTGTCAGTGCGGTCCCTGTCGGTGCTATCTCTGTCGATGCGGTTCCTGTCAGTGCGGTCCCTGTCAGTGCTATCTCTGTCGATGCGGTTCCTGTCAGTGCGGTCCCTGTCAGTGTGGTTCCTGTCAGTGCGGTCCCTGTCAGTGCGGTCACTGTCAGTGCGGTCCCTGTCAGTGCGGTCCCTGTCAGTGCGGTTCCTGTCGGTGCGGTTCCTGTCGGTGCGGTTCCTGTCAGTGCGGTCCCTGTCAGTGCGGTCCCTGTCAGTGCGGTTCCTGTCAGTGCGGTCCCTGTCGGTGCGGTCCCTGTCGGTGCGGTTCCTGTCGGTGCGGTTCCTGTCAGTGCGGTTCCTGTCAGTGCAGTTCCTGTCGGTGCGGTCCCGGTCAGTGCGGTTCCTGTCAGTGCGTTTCCTGTCAGTGCGGTTCCTGTCGGTGTGGTCCCTGTGAGTGCGGTCTCTGTCGGGGTGGTCCCTGTCGGTGTGGTTCCTGTCGGTGCAGTCCCTGTCGGTGCGATTCCTGTCGGTGCGATTCCTGTCGTTGCGGTTCCTGTCAGTGCCGTTCCTGTTGGTGCGGTTCCTGTTGGTGCGGTTCCTGTCGGTGCGGTCCCTGTTGGTGAGGTTCCTGTCGGTGCGATTCCTGTCGTTGCGGTTTCTGTCAGTGCCGTTCCTGTTGGTGCGGTTCCTGTCAGTGCGGTCCCTGTCAGTGCGGTCCGTGTCGGTGCGGTTCCTGTCAGTGTGGTCCCTGTCGGTGCGATTCCTGTCAGTGTGGTCCCTGTCAGTGCGGTCCCTGTCGGTGCGTTCCCTGTCGGTGCGGTTCCTGTCGGTGCGCTCCCTGTCAGTGCGGTCCCTGTCAGTGCGGTTCCTGTCAGTGCGGTTCCTGTCGGTGCGGTTCCTGTCAGTGCGGTTCCTGTCGGTGCGGTTCCTGTCGGTGCGGTTCCTGTCAGTGCGGTTCCTGTCAGTGCGGTTCCTGTCGGTGCGGTTCCTGTCAGTGCGGTTCCTGTCAGTGCGGTTCCTGTCGGTGCGGTTCCTGTCATTGCGGTTCCTGTCAGTGCGGTCCCTGTCATTGCGGTTCCTGTCAGTGCGGTCCCTGTCGGTGCGGTTCCTGTCGGTGCGGTCCCTGTCAGTGCGGTCCCTGTCAGTGCGGTCCCTGTCAGTGCGGTTCCTGTCGGTGCGGTTCCTGTCGGTGCGGTTCCTGTCAGTGCGGTTCCTGTCGGTGCGGTTCGTGTCGGTGCGGTTCCTGTCAGTGCGGTCCCTGTCAGTGCGGTCCCTGTCAGTGCGGTCCCAGTCGGTGCGGTCCCTGTCAGTGCGGTTCCTGTCAGTGCGGTTCCTGTCGGTGCGGTCCCTGTCAGTGCGGTCCCTGTCGGTGCGCTCCCTGTCAGTGCGGTCCCTGTCAGTGCGGTTCCTGTCAGTGCGGTTCCTGTCGGTGCGGTCCCTGTCAGTGCGGTTCCTGTCGGTGCGGTTCCTGTCGGTGGAGTTCCTGTCAGTGCGGTCTCTGTCAGTGCGGTTCCTGTCGGTGCGGTCGCTGTCGGTGCGGTTCCTGTTGGTGCGGTTCCTGTCGGTGCGGTTCCTGTCAGTGTGGTCCCAGTTAGAGCGGTCCCTGTCGGTGCGGTTCCTGTCGGTGCGGTCCCTGTCGGTGTGGTCCCTGTCAGTGCGGTCCCTGTCGGTGCGGTTCCTGTCGGTGCGGTTCCTGTCGGTGCAGTTCCTGTCAGTGTGGTCCCAGTTAGAGCGGTCCCTGTCGGTGCGGTTCCTGTCGGTGTGGTCCCAGTTAGAGCGGTCCCTGTCGGTGCGGTTCCTGTCAGTGTGGTCCCAGTTAGAGCGGTCCCTGTCGGTGCGGTTCCTGTCGGTGTGGTCCCAGTTAGAGCGGTCCCTGTCGGTGCGGTTCCTGTCGGTGCGGTTCCTGTCGGTGCGGTTCCTGTCAGTGTGGTCCCAGTTAGAGCGGTCCCTGTCGGTGCGGTTCCTGTCAGTGTGGTCCCAGTTAGAGCGGTCCCTGTCGGTGCGGTTCCTGTCAGTGTGGTCCCAGTTAGTGCGGTCCCTGTCGGTGCGGTGCCTGTCGGTGTGGTACCTGTCGGTGCGGTTCCTGTCAGTGCGGTTCCTGTTGGTGCAATTCCTGTCGGTGCGGTTCCTGTCGGTGGAGTTCCTGTCAGTGCGGTCTCTGTCAGTGCGGTCCCTGTCGGTGCGGTTCCTGTCGGTGCGGTTCCTGTCGGTGCGGTTCCTGTCGGTGCGGTTCCTGTCAGTGTGGTCCCAGTTAGTGCGGTCCCTGTCGGTGCGGTGCCTGTCGGTGTGGTACCTGTCGGTGCGGTTCCTGTCAGTGCGGTTCCTGTTGGTGCAATTCCTGTCGGTGCGGTTCCTGTCGGTGGAGTTCCTGTCAGTGCGGTCTCTGTCAGTGCGGTCCCTGTCGGTGCGGTTCCTGTCGGTGCGGTCCCTGTCAGTGCGGTCCCTGTCGGTGTGGTCCCTGTCGGTGCGGTCTCTGTTGGTGCGGTTCCTGTCGGTGCGGTTCCTGTCGGTGCGGTCTCTGTCAGTGCCGTCCCTGTCGGTGCGGTTCCTGTCGGTGCGGTCCCTGTCAGTGCGGTCCCTGTCGGTGTGGTCTCTGTTGGTGCGGTTCCTGTCGGTGCGGTTCCTGTCGGTGCGGTCTCTGTCAGTGCCGTCCCTGTCGGTGCGGTTCCTGTCGGTGCGGTCCCTGTCAGTGCGGTCCCTGTCGGTGTGGTCCCTGTCGGTGCGGTCTCTGTTGGTGCGGTTCCTGTCGGTGCGATTCCTGTCGGTTCGGTTCCTGTCAATGCGATCTCTGTCAGTGCGGTCCCTGTCAGTGCGGTCCCTGTCGGTGTGGTCCCTGTCGGTGCGGTTCCTGCCAGTGCGGTCCCTGTCAGTGCGGTCCCTGTCGGTGTGGTCCCTGTCGGTGCGGTCTCTGTTGGTGCGGTTCCTGTCGGTGCGGTTCCTGTCAGTGCGGTGCCTGTCAGTGCGGTCCCTGTCAGTGCGGTTCCTGTCAGTGCGGTCCCTGTCGGTGCGGTTCCTGTCGGTGCGGTTCCTGTCGGTGCGGTTCCTGTCGGTGCGGTTCCTGTCAGTGCAGTTCCTGTCAGTGCGGTCCCTGTCATTGCGGTTCCTGTCAGTGCAGTTCCTGTCAGTGCGGTCCCTGTCATTGCGGTTCCTGTCAGTGCAGTTCCTGTCGGTGCAGTTCCTGTCAGTGCGGTTCCTGTCAGTGCAGTTCCTGTCGGTGCGGTCCCGGTCAGTGCGGTTCCTGTCAGTGCGGTTCCTGTCAGTGCGGTCCCTGTCAGTGCGGTTCCTGTCAGTGCGGTCCCTGTCGGTGCGGTTCCTGTCGGTGCGGTCTCTGTCATTGCGGTCTCTGTCGGTGCGGTTCCTGTCGGTGTGGTTCCTGTCAGAGCGGTCTCTGTCGGTGCGGTTCCTTTCGGTGCTGTTCCTGTCAGTGCGGTTCCTGTCGGTGCGGTTCCTGTCGGTGCGGTTCCTGTCAGTGCGGTCTCTGTCGGTGCGGTTCCTGTCGGTGCAGTTCCTGTTAGTGCGATTCCTGTCAGTGCTATCTCTGTCGGTGCGGTTCCTGTCGGTGCGGTTCCTGTCAGTGCGGTCCCTGTCGGTGCGGTCTCTGTCGGTGTGGTCCCTGTCAGTGCGGTCCCTGTCAGTGCGGTTCCTGTCAGTGCGGTCCCTGTCGGTGCGGTCCCTGTCAGTGCGGTCCCTGTCGGTGCGGTCTCTGTCGGTGCGGTCCCTGTCAGTGCGGTCCCTGTCGGTGCGGTCGCTGTCAGTGCGCTTCCTGTCAGTGTGGTTCCTGTCGATGCGGTTCCTGTCGGTGCGGTCTCTGTCATTGCGGTCTCTGTCGGTGCGGTTCCTGTCGGTGTGGTCTCTGTCAGTGCGGTCCCTGTCGGTGCGGTTCCTGTCGGTGCGGTCCCTGTCAGTGCGGTTCCTGTCGGTGTGGTCCCTGTTGGTGCGGTCTCTGTTGGTGCGGTTCCTGTCGGTGTGGTCCCTGTCGGTGTGGTCCCCGTCAGTGCGGTCCCTGTCAGTGCGGTCCCTGTCGGTGTGGTCCCTGTCGGTGCGGTCTCTGTTGGTCCGGTTCCTGTCGGTGCGGTACCTTTCGGTGCGGTTCCTGTCAGTGCGGTTCCTGTCAGTGCGGTCTCTGACGGTGCGGTTCCTGTCGGTGCAGTTCCTGTTAGTGCGATTCCTGTCAGTGCTATCTCTGTCGGTGCGGTTCCTGTCGGTGCGGTTCCTGTCAGTGCGGTCTCTGTCAGTGCGGTTCCTGTTGGTGCGGGTCCTGTCGGTGGAGTTCCTGTCAGTGCAGTTCCTGTCAGTGCGGTCCCTGTCAGTGCGGTCCCTGTCGGTGCGGTCCCTGTCGGTGTGGTTCCTTTCGGTGCGGTTCCTGTCAGTGCGGTTCCTGTCAGTGCGGTCCCTGTCAGTGCAGTTCCTGTCAGTGCGGTCCCTGTCAGTGCGGTCCCTGTCGGTGCGGTTCCTGTCGGTGCGGTTCCTGTCAGTGTGGTCCCTGTCAGTGCGGTCCCTGTCGGTGCGGTTCCTGTCATTGCGGTTCCTGTCAGTGCGGTCTCTGTCAGTGCGGTCCCTGTCAGTGCGGTCCCTGTCGGTGTGGTCCCTGTCGCTGCGGTTCCTGCCAGTGCGGTCCCTGTCAGTGCGGTCCCTGTCGGTGCGGTTCCTGTCGGTGCGGTCCCTGTCAGTGCGGTTCCTGTCAGTGCGGTCCCTGTCAGTGCGGTCCCTGTCGGTGCGGTTCCTGCCAGTGCGGTTCCTGTTGGTGCGGTTCCTGTCGGTGCGGTTCCTTTCGATGCGGTTCCTGCCAGTGCGGTCCCTGTCGGTGTGGTCTCTGTCAGTGCGGTTCCTGTCAGTGCGGTCTCTGTCAGTGCGGTCCCTGTCAGTGCGGTCCCTGTCGGTGTGGTCCCTGTCGGTGCGGTTCCTGCCAGTGCGGTCCCTGTCAGTGCGGTCCCTGTCGGTGTGGTCCCTGTCGGTGCGGTCTCTGTTGGTGCGGTTCCTGTCGGTGCGGTTCCTGTCAGTGCGGTGCCTGTCAGTGCGGTCCCTGTCAGTGCGGTTCCTGTCAGTGCGGTCCCTGTCGGTGCGGTTCCTGTCGGTGCGGTTCCTGTCGGTGCGGTTCCTGTCGGTGCGGTTCCTGTCAGTGCGGTTCCTGTCAGTGCGGTCCCTGTCATTGCGGTTCCTGTCAGTGCAGTTCCTGTCAGTGCGGTCCCTGTCATTGCGGTTCCTGTCAGTGCAGTTCCTGTCGGTGCGGTTCCTGTCAGTGCGGTTCCTGTCAGTGCAGTTCCTGTCGGTGCGGTCCCGGTCAGTGCGGTTCCTGTCAGTGCGTTTCCTGTCAGTGCGGTTCCTGTCGGTGTGGTCCCTGTGAGTGCGGTCTCTGTCGGGGTGGTCCCTGTCGGTGCGGTTCCTGTCGGTGCAGTCCCTGTCGGTGCGATTCCTGTCGGTGCAATTCCTGTCGTTGCGGTTCCTGTCAGTGCCGTTCCTGTTGGTGCGGTTCCTGTTGGTGCGGTTCCTGTCGGTGCGGTCCCTGTTGGTGAGGTTCCTGTCGGTGCGATTCCTGTCGTTGCGGTCCCTGTCAGTGCGGTCCCTGTCGGTGCGGTTCCTGTCAGTGTGGTCCCTGTCGGTGCGATTCCTGTCAGTGTGGTCCCTGTCAGTGCGGTCCCTGTCGGTGCGTTCCCTGTCGGTGCGGTTCCTTTCGGTGCGGATCCTGTCGGTGCGGTTCCTGTCAGTGCGGTTCCTGTCAGTGCGGTCCCTGTCATTGCGGTTCCTGTCAGTGCGGTCCCTGTCGGTGCGGTTCCTGTCGGTGCGGTTCCTGTCGGTGCGGTTCCTGTCAGTGTGGTCCCTGTCAGTGCGGTTCCTGTCGGTGCGGTTCCTGTCGGTGTGGTTCCTGTCAGTGCGGTTCCTGTCAGTGTGGTCCCTGTCAGTGCGGTCCCTGTCAGTGTGGTCCCTGTCGGTGCGGTTCCTGTCGGTGCGGTTCCTGTCGGTGCGGTTCCTGTCAGTGCGGTTCCTGTCAGTGCGGTCCCTGTCAGTGCGGTTCCTGTCAGTGCGGTCCCTGTCGGTGCGGTTCCTGTCGGTGCGGTCTCTGTCATTGCGGTCTCTGTCGGTGCGGTTCCTGTCGGTGTGGTTCCTGTCAGAGCGGTCTCTGTCGGTGCGGTTCCTTTCGGTGCTGTTCCTGTCAGTGCGGTTCCTGTCGGTGCGGTTCCTGTCGGTGCGGTTCCTGTCAGTGCGGTCTCTGTCGGTGCGGTTCCTTTCGGTACGGTTTCTGTCAGTGCGGTTCCTGTCAGTGTGGTCTCTGTCGGTGCGGTTCCTGTCGGTGCAGTTCCTGTTAGTGCGATTCCTGTCAGTGCTATCTCTGTCGGTGCGGTTCCTGTCGGTGCGGTTCCTGTCAGTGCGGTCCCTGTCGGTGCGGTCTCTGTCGGTGTGGTCCCTGTCAGTGCGGTCCCTGTCAGTGCGGTTCCTGTCAGTGCGGTCCCTGTCGGTGCGGTCCCTGTCAGTGCGGTCCCTGTCGGTGCGGTCTCTGTCGGTGCGGTCCCTGTCAGTGCGGTCCCTGTCGGTGCGGTCGCTGTCAGTGCGCTTCCTGTCAGTGTGGTTCCTGTCGATGCGGTTCCTGTCGGTGCGGTCTCTGTCATTGCGGTCTCTGTCGGTGCGGTTCCTGTCGGTGTGGTCTCTGTCAGTGCGGTCCCTGTCGGTGCGGTTCCTGTCGGTGCGGTCCCTGTCAGTGTGGTTCCTGTCGGTGTGGTCCCTGTTGGTGCGGTCTCTGTTGGTGCGGTTCCTGTCGGTGTGGTCCCTGTCGGTGTGGTCCCCGTCAGTGCGGTCCCTGTCAGTGCGGTCCCTGTCGGTGTGGTCCCTGTCGGTGCGGTCTCTGTTGGTCCGGTTCCTGTCGGTGCGGTACCTTTCGGTGCGGTTCCTGTCAGTGCGGTTCCTGTCAGTGCGGTCTCTGACGGTGCGGTTCCTGTCGGTGCAGTTCCTGTTAGTGCGATTCCTGTCAGTGCTATCTCTGTCGGTGCGGTTCCTGTCGGTGCGGTTCCTGTCAGTGCGGTCTCTGTCAGTGCGGTTCCTGTTGGTGCGGGTCCTGTCGGTGGAGTTCCTGTCAGTGCAGTTCCTGTCAGTGCGGTCTCTGTCAGTGCGGTTCCTGTCAGTGCGGTCCCTGTCAGTGCGGTTCCTGTTGGTGCGGTTCCTGTCGATGCGGTTCCTGTCGGTGCGGTCCCTGTCGGTGCGGTCGCTGTCAGTGCGCTTCCTGTCAGTGTGGTTCCTGTCGATGCGGTTCCTGTCGGTGCGGTCTCTGTCATTACGGTCTCTGTCGGTGCGGTTCCTGTCGGTGTGGTCTCTGTCAGTGCGGTCCCTGTCGGTGCGGTTCCTGTCGGTGCGGTCCCTGTCAGTGCGGTTCCTGTCGGTGTGGTCCCTGTTGGTGCGGTCTCTGTTGGTGCGGTTCCTGTCGGTGTGGTCCCTGTCGGTGTGGTCCCCGTCAGTGCGGTCCCTGTCAGTGCGGTCCCTGTCGGTGTGGTCCCTGTCGGTGCGGTCTCTGTTGGTGCGGTTCCTGTCGGTGCGGTACCTTTCGGTGCGGTTCCTGTCAGTGCGGTTCCTGTCAGTGCTATCTCTGTCGGTGCGGTTCCTGTCGGTGCGGTTCCTGTCAGTGCGGTCCCTGTCGGTGCTATCTCTGTCGATGCGGTTCCTGTCAGTGCGGTCCCTGTCAGTGCTATCTCTGTCGATGCGGTTCCTGTCAGTGCGGTCCCTGTCAGTGTGGTTCCTGTCAGTGCGGTCCCTGTCAGTGCGGTCACTGTCAGTGCGGTCCCTGTCAGTGCGGTCCCTGTCAGTGCGGTTCCTGTCGGTGCGGTTCCTGTCGGTGCGGTTCCTGTCAGTGCGGTCCCTGTCAGTGCGGTCCCTGTCAGTGCGGTTCCTGTCAGTGCGGTCCCTGTCGGTGCGGTCCCTGTCGGTGCGGTTCCTGTCGGTGCGGTTCCTGTCAGTGCGGTTCCTGTCAGTGCAGTTCCTGTCGGTGCGGTCCCGGTCAGTGCGGTTCCTGTCAGTGCGTTTCCTGTCAGTGCGGTTCCTGTCGGTGTGGTCCCTGTGAGTGCGGTCTCTGTCGGGGTGGTCCCTGTCGGTGTGGTTCCTGTCGGTGCAGTCCCTGTCGGTGCGATTCCTGTCGGTGCGATTCCTGTCGTTGCGGTTCCTGTCAGTGCCGTTCCTGTTGGTGCGGTTCCTGTTGGTGCGGTTCCTGTCGGTGCGGTCCCTGTTGGTGAGGTTCCTGTCGGTGCGATTCCTGTCGTTGCGGTTTCTGTCAGTGCCGTTCCTGTTGGTGCGGTTCCTGTCAGTGCGGTCCCTGTCAGTGCGGTCCGTGTCGGTGCGGTTCCTGTCAGTGTGGTCCCTGTCGGTGCGATTCCTGTCAGTGTGGTCCCTGTCAGTGCGGTCCCTGTCGGTGCGTTCCCTGTCGGTGCGGTTCCTGTCGGTGCGCTCCCTGTCAGTGCGGTCCCTGTCAGTGCGGTTCCTGTCAGTGCGGTTCCTGTCGGTGCGGTTCCTGTCAGTGCGGTTCCTGTCGGTGCGGTTCCTGTCGGTGCGGTTCCTGTCAGTGCGGTTCCTGTCAGTGCGGTTCCTGTCGGTGCGGTTCCTGTCAGTGCGGTTCCTGTCAGTGCGGTTCCTGTCGGTGCGGTTCCTGTCATTGCGGTTCCTGTCAGTGCGGTCCCTGTCATTGCGGTTCCTGTCAGTGCGGTCCCTGTCGGTGCGGTTCCTGTCGGTGCGGTCCCTGTCAGTGCGGTCCCTGTCAGTGCGGTCCCTGTCAGTGCGGTTCCTGTCGGTGCGGTTCCTGTCGGTGCGGTTCCTGTCAGTGCGGTTCCTGTCGGTGCGGTTCGTGTCGGTGCGGTTCCTGTCAGTGCGGTCCCTGTCAGTGCGGTCCCTGTCAGTGCGGTCCCAGTCGGTGCGGTCCCTGTCAGTGCGGTTCCTGTCAGTGCGGTTCCTGTCGGTGCGGTCCCTGTCAGTGCGGTCCCTGTCGGTGCGCTCCCTGTCAGTGCGGTCCCTGTCAGTGCGGTTCCTGTCAGTGCGGTTCCTGTCGGTGCGGTCCCTGTCAGTGCGGTTCCTGTCGGTGCGGTTCCTGTCGGTGGAGTTCCTGTCAGTGCGGTCTCTGTCAGTGCGGTTCCTGTCGGTGCGGTCGCTGTCGGTGCGGTTCCTGTTGGTGCGGTTCCTGTCGGTGCGGTTCCTGTCGGTGGAGTTCCTGTCAGTGCGGTCTCTGTCAGTGCGGTTCCTGTCAGTGCGGTTCCTGTCGGTGCGGGTCCTGTCGGTGGAGTTCCTGTCAGTGCAGTTCCTGTCGGTGCGGTCTCTGTCAGTGCGGTCTCTGTCAGTGAGGTTCCTGTCAGTGCGGTTCCTGTCGGTGCGGTTCCTGTCGGTGCGGTTCCTGTCAGTGCAGTTCGTGTCGGTGCGGTCTCTGTCAGTGCGGTCTCTGTCAGTGCGGTTCCTGTTGGTGCGGGTCCTGTCGGTGGAGTTCCTGTCAGTGCAGTTCCTGTCAGTGCGGTCTCTGTCAGTGCGGTTCCTGTCGGTGCGGTCCCTGTCAGTGCGGTTCCTGTTGGTGCGGTTCCTGTCGATGCGGTTCCTGTCGGTGCGGTCCCTGTCGGTGCGGTCGCTGTCAGTGCGCTTCCTGTCAGTGTGGTTCCTGTCGATGCGGTTCCTGTCGGTGCGGTCTCTGTCATTGCGGTCTCTGTCGGTGCGGTTCCTGTCGGTGTGGTCTCTGTCAGTGCGGTCCCTGTCGGTGCGGTTCCTGTCGGTGCGGTCCCTGTCAGTGCGGTTCCTGTCGGTGTGGTCCCTGTTGGTGCGGTCTCTGTTGGTGCGGTTCCTGTCGGTGTGGTCCCTGTCGGTGTGGTCCCCGTCAGTGCGGTCCCTGTCAGTGCGGTCCCTGTTGGTGTGGTCCCTGTCGGTGCGGTCTCTGTTGGTGCGGTTCCTGTCGGTGCGGTACCTTTCGGTGCGGTTCCTGTCAGTGCGGTTCCTGTCAGTGCGGTCTCTGACGGTGCGGTTCCTGTCGGTGCAGTTCCTGTTAGTGCGATTCCTGTCAGTGCTATCTCTGTCGGTGCGGTTCCTGTCGGTGCGGTTCCTGTCAGTGCGGTCCCTGTCGGTGCTATCTCTGTCGATGCGGTTCCTGTCAGTGCGGTCCCTGTCAGTGCTATCTCTGTCGATGCGGTTCCTGTCAGTGCGGTCCCTGTCAGTGTGGTTCCTGTCAGTGCGGTCCCTGTCAGTGCGGTCCCTGTCAGTGCGGTCCCTGTCAGTGCGGTCCCTGTCAGTGCGGTTCCTGTCGGTGCGGTTCCTGTCGGTGCGGTTCCTGTCAGTGCGGTCCCTGTCAGTGCGGTCCCTGTCAGTGCGGTCCCTGTCAGTGCGGTCCCTGTCAGTGCGGTCTCTGTCAGTGCGGTCCCTGTCAGTGCGGTCCCTGTCAGTGCGGTCCCTGTCGGTGCGGTCCCTGTCAGTGCGGTCCCTGTCAGTGCGGTTCCTGTCAGTGCGGTCCCTGTCGGTGCGGTCCCTGTCGGTGCGGTTCCTGTCGGTGCGGTTCCTGTCAGTGCGGTTCCTGTCAGTGCGGTTCCTGTCAGTGCGGTCCCTGTCAGTGCGGTTCCTGTCGGTGCGGTTCCTGTCGGTGCGGTTCCTGTCGGTGCGGTCCCTGTCGGTGCGGTTCCTGTCAGTGCGGTTCCTGTCAGTGCGGTCCCTGTCATTGCGGTTCCTGTCAGTGCGGTCCCTGTCGGTGCGGTGCCTGTCGGTGCGGTTCCTGTCGGTGCAGTTCCTGTCGGTGCGGTTCCTGTCGGTGCGGTTCCTGTCAGTGTGGTCCCTGTCAGTGCGGTTCCTGTCGGTGCGGTTCCTGTCGGTGCGGTTCCTGTCGGTGCGGTTCCTGTCAGTGTGGTCCCAGTTAGAGCGGTCCCTGTCGGTGCGGTTCCTGTCAGTGCGGTTCCTGTTGGTGCAATTCCTGTCGGTGCGGTTCCTGTCGGTGGAGTTCCTGTCAGTGCGGTCTCTGTCAGTGCGGTCCCTGTCGGTGCGGTTCCTGTCGGTGCGGTCCCTGTCAGTGCGGTCCCTGTCGGTGTGGTCCCTGTCGGTGCGGTCTCTGTTGGTGCGGTTCCTGTCGGTGCGGTTCCTGTCGGTGCGGTTCCTGTCAGTGCGGTCTCTGTCAGTGCCGTCCCTGTCGGTGCGGTTCCTGTCGGTGCGGTCCCTGTCAGTGCGGTCCCTGTCGGTGTGGTCCCTGTCGGTGCGGTCTCTGTTGGTGCGGTTCCTGTCGGTGCGATTCCTGTCGGTTCGGTTCCTGTCAATGCGATCTCTGTCAGTGCGGTCCCTGTCAGTGCGGTCCCTGTCGGTGTGGTCCCTGTCGGTGCGGTTCCTGCCAGTGCGGTCCCTGTCAGTGCGGTCCCTGTCGGTGTGGTCCCTGTCGGTGCGGTCTCTGTTGGTGCGGTTCCTGTCGGTGCGGTTCCTGTCAGTGCGGTGCCTGTCAGTGCGGTCCCTGTCAGTGCGGTTCCTGTCAGTGCGGTCCCTGTCGGTGCGGTTCCTGTCGGTGCGGTTCCTGTCGGTGCGGTTCCTGTCGGTGCGGTTCCTGTCAGTGCAGTTCCTGTCAGTGCGGTCCCTGTCATTGCGGTTCCTGTCAGTGCAGTTCCTGTCAGTGCGGTCCCTGTCATTGCGGTTCCTGTCAGTGCAGTTCCTGTCGGTGCAGTTCCTGTCAGTGCGGTTCCTGTCAGTGCAGTTCCTGTCGGTGCGGTCCCGGTCAGTGCGGTTCCTGTCAGTGCGTTTCCTGTCAGTGCGGTTCCTGTCGGTGTGGTCCCTGTGAGTGTGGTCTCTGTCGGGGTGGTCCCTGTCGGTGTGGTTCCTGTCGGTGCAGTCCCTGTCGGTGCGATTCCTGTCGGTGCGATTCCTGTCGTTGCGGTTCCTGTCAGTGCCGTTCCTGTTGGTGCGGTTCCTGTTGGTGCGGTTCCTGTCGGTGCAGTCCCTGTTGGCGAGGTTCCTGTCGGAGCGATTCCTGTCGTTGCGGTTCCTGTCAGTGCCGTTCCTGTTGGTGCGGTTCCTGTCAGTGCGGTCCCTGTCAGTGCGGTCCGTGTCGGTGCGGTTCCTGTCAGTGTGGTCCCTGTCGGTGCGATTCCTGTCAGTGTGGTCCCTGTCAGTGCGGTCCCTGTCGGAGCGTTCCCTGTCGGTGCGGTTCCTGTCGGTGCGGATCCTGTCGGTGCGGTTCCTGTCAGTGCGGTTCCTGTCAGTGCGGTCCCTGTCATTGCGGTTCCTGTCAGTGCGGTCCCTGTCGGTGCGGTTCCTGTCGGTGCGGTTCCTGTCGGTGCGGTTCCTGTCAGTGTGGTCCCTGTCAATGCGGTTCCTGTCGGTGCGGTTCCTGTCGGTGTGGTTCCTGTCAGTGCGGTTCCTGTCAGTGTGGTCCCTGTCAGTGCGGTCCCTGTCGGTGCGGTTCCTGTCGGTGCGGTTCCTGTCGGTGCGGTTCCTGTCAGTGCGGTTCCTGTCAGTGCGGTCCCTGTCAGTGCGGTTCCTGTCAGTGCGGTCCCTGTCGGTGCGGTTCCTGTCGGTGCGGTCTCTGTCATTGCGGTCTCTGTCGGTGCGGTTCCTGTCGGTGTGGTTCCTGTCAGAGCGGTCTCTGTCGGTGCGGTTCCTTTCGGTGCTGTTCCTGTCAGTGCGGTTCCTGTCGGTGCGGTTCCTGTCGGTGCGGTTCCTGTCAGTGCAGTTCCTGTCGGTGCGGTCTCTGTCAGTGCGGTCTCTGTCAGTGCGGTCCCTGTCAGTGCGGTCCCTGTCAGTGCGGTTCCTGTCGATGCGGTTCCTGTCGGTGCGGTCTCTGTCATTGCGGTCTCTGTCGGTGCGGTTCCTGTCGGTGTGGTTCCTGTCAGTGCGGTCTCTGTCGGTGCGGTTCCTTTCGGTACGGTTTCTGTCAGTGCGGTTCCTGTCAGTGTGGTCTCTGTCGGTGCGGTTCCTGTCGGTGCAGTTCCTGTTAGTGCGATTCCTGTCAGTGCTATCTCTGTCAGTGCGGTTCCTGTCAGTGCGGTTCCTGTCAGTGCGGTCCCTGTTGGTGCGGTTCCTGTCAGTGCGGTTCCTGTCGGTGCGGTTCCTGTCGGAGCGGTTCCTGTCGGTGCGGTTCCTTTCGGTGCGGTTCCTGTCAGTGTGGTCCCTGTCAGTGCGGTCCCTGTCGGTGCGGTCCCTGTCGGTGTGGTTCCTTTCGGTGCGGTTCCTGTCAGTGCGGTTCCTGTCAGTGCGGTCCCTGTCAGTGCGGTTCCTGTCAGTGCGGTCCCTGTCAGTGTGGTCCCTGTCAGTGCGGACCCTGTCGGTGCGGTTCCTGTCGGTGCGGTTCCTGTCAGTGTGGTCCCTGTCAGTGCGGTCCCTGTCGGTGCGGTTCCTGTCATTGCGGTTCCTGTCAGTGCGGTCCCTGTCAGTGCGGTCCCTGTCGGTGTGGTCCCTGTCGCTGCGGTTCCTGCCAGTGCGGTCCCTGTCAGTGCGGTCCCTGTCGGTGCGGTTCCTGTCGGTGCGGTCCCTGTCAGTGCGGTTCCTGTCAGTGCGGTCCCTGTCAGTGCGGTCCCTGTCGGTGCGGTTCCTGCCAGTGCGGTTCCTGTTGGTGCGGTTCCTGTCGGTGCGGTTCCTTTCGATGCGGTTCCTGCCAGTGCGGTCCCTGTCGGTGTGGTCTCTGTCAGTGCGGTTCCTGTCAGTGCGGTCTCTGTCAGTGCGGTCCCTGTCAGTGCGGTCCCTGTCGGTGTGGTCCCTGTCGGTGCGGTTCCTGCCAGTGCGGTCCCTGTCAGTGCGGTCCCTGTCGGTGTGGTCCCTGTCGGTGCGGTCTCTGTTGGTGCGGTTCCTGTCGGTGCGGTTCCTGTCAGTGCGGTGCCTGTCAGTGCGGTCCCTGTCAGTGCGGTTCCTGTCAGTGCGGTCCCTGTCGGTGCGGTTCCTGTCGGTGCGGTTCCTGTCGGTGCGGTTCCTGTCGGTGCGGTTCCTGTCAGTGCGGTTCCTGTCAGTGCGGTCCCTGTCATTGCGGTTCCTGTCAGTGCAGTTCCTGTCAGTGCGGTCCCTGTCATTGCGGTTCCTGTCAGTGCGGTTCCTGTCAGTGCAGTTCCTGTCGGTGCGGTCCCGGTCAGTGCGGTTCCTGTCAGTGCGTTTCCTGTCAGTGCGGTTCCTGTCGGTGTGGTCCCTGTGAGTGCGGTCTCTGTCGGGGTGGTCCCTGTCGGTGCGGTTCCTGTCGGTGCAGTCCCTGTCGGTGCGATTCCTGTCGGTGCGATTCCTGTCGTTGCGGTTCCTGTCAGTGCCGTTCCTGTTGGTGCGGTTCCTGTTGGTGCGGTTCCTGTCGGTGCGGTCCCTGTTGGTGAGGTTCCTGTCGGTGCGATTCCTGTCGTTGCGGTTCCTGTCAGTGCCGTTCCTGTTGGTGCGGTTCCTGTCAGTGCGGTCCCTGTCAGTGCGGTCCCTGTCGGTGCGGTTCCTGTCAGTGTGGTCCCTGTCGGTGCGATTCCTGTCAATGTGGTCCCTGTCAGTGCGGTCCCTGTCGGTGCGTTCCCTGTCGGTGCGGTTCCTTTCGGTGCGGATCCTGTCGGTGCGGTTCCTGTCAGTGCGGTTCCTGTCAGTGCGGTCCCTGTCATTGCGGTTCCTGTCAGTGCGGTCCCTGTCGGTGCGGTTCCTGTCGGTGCGGTTCCTGTCGGTGCGGTTCCTGTCAGTGCGGTTCCTGTCGGTGCGGTTCCTGTCGGTGTGGTTCCTGTCAGTGCGGTTCCTGTCAGTGTGGTCCCTGTCAGTGCGGTCCCTGTCAGTGTGGTCCCTGTCGGTGCGGTTCCTGTCGGTGCGGTTCCTGTCGGTGCGGTTCCTGTCAGTGCGGTTCCTGTCAGTGCGGTCCCTGTCAGTGCGGTTCCTGTCAGTGCGGTCCCTGTCGGTGCGGTTCCTGTCGGTGCGGTCTCTGTCATTGCGGTCTCTGTCGGTGCGGTTCCTGTCGGTGTGGTTCCTGTCAGAGCGGTCTCTGTCGGTGCGGTTCCTTTCGGTGCTGTTCCTGTCAGTGCGGTTCCTGTCGGTGCGGTTCCTGTCGGTGCGGTTCCTGTCAGTGCGGTCTCTGTCGGTGCGGTTCCTTTCGGTACGGTTTCTGTCAGTGCGGTTCCTGTCAGTGTGGTCCCTGTCGGTGCGGTTCCTGTCGGTGCGGTCCCTGTCAGTGCGGTTCCTGTCAGTGCGGTCCCTGTCAGTGCGGTCCCTGTCGGTGCGGTTCCTGCCAGTGCGGTTCCTGTTGGTGCGGTTCCTGTCGGTGCGGTTCCTTTCGATGCGGTTCCTGCCAGTGCGGTCCCTGTCGGTGTGGTCTCTGTCAGTGCGGTTCCTGTCAGTGCGGTCTCTGTCAGTGCGGTCCCTGTCAGTGCGGTCCCTGTCGGTGTGGTCCCTGTCGGTGCGGTTCCTGCCAGTGCGGTCCCTGTCAGTGCGGTCCCTCTCGGTGTGGTCCCTGTCGGTGCGGTCTCTGTTGGTGCGGTTCCTGTCGGTGCGGTTCCTGTCAGTGCGGTGCCTGTCAGTGCGGTCCCTGTCAGTGCGGTTCCTGTCAGTGCGGTCCCTGTCGGTGCGGTTCCTGTCGGTGCGGTTCCTGTCGGTGCGGTTCCTGTCGGTGCGGTTCTTGTCAGTGCGGTTCCTGTCAGTGCGGTCCCTGTCATTGCGGTTCCTGTCAGTGCAGTTCCTGTCAGTGCGGTCCCTGTCATTGCGGTTCCTGTCAGTGCAGTTCCTGTCGGTGCGGTTCCTGTCAGTGCGGTTCCTGTCAGTGCAGTTCCTGTCGGTGCGGTCCCGGTCAGTGCGGTTCCTGTCAGTGCGTTTCCTGTCAGTGCGGTTCCTGTCGGTGTGGTCCCTGTGAGTGCGGTCTCTGTCGGGGTGGTCCCTGTCGGTGCGGTTCCTGTCGGTGCAGTCCCTGTCGGTGCGATTCCTGTCGGTGCGATTCCTGTCGTTGCGGTTCCTGTCAGTGCCGTTCCTGTTGGTGCGGTTCCTGTTGGTGCGGTTCCTGTCGGTGCGGTCCCTGTTGGTGAGGTTCCTGTCGGTGCGATTCCTGTCGTTGCGGTTCCTGTCAGTGCCGTTCCTGTTGGTGCGGTTCCTGTCAGTGCGGTCCCTGTCAGTGCGGTCCCTGTCGGTGCGGTTCCTGTCAGTGTGGTCCCTGTCGGTGCGATTCCTGTCAGTGTGGTCCCTGTCAGTGCGGTCCCTGTCGGTGCGTTCCCTGTCGGTGCGGTTCCTTTCGGTGCGGATCCTGTCGGTGCGGTTCCTGTCAGTGCGGTTCCTGTCAGTGCGGTCCCTGTCATTGCGGTTCCTGTCAGTGCGGTCCCTGTCGGTGCGGTTCCTGTCGGTGCGGTTCCTGTCGGTGCGGTTCCTGTCAGTGCGGTTCCTGTCGGTGCGGTTCCTGTCGGTGTGGTTCCTGTCAGTGCGGTTCCTGTCAGTGTGGTCCCTGTCAGTGCGGTCCCTGTCAGTGTGGTCCCTGTCGGTGCGGTTCCTGTCGGTGCGGTTCCTGTCGGTGCGGTTCCTGTCAGTGCGGTTCCTGTCAGTGCGGTCCCTGTCAGTGCGGTTCCTGTCAGTGCGGTCCCTGTCGGTGCGGTTCCTGTCGGTGCGGTCTCTGTCATTGCGGTCTCTGTCGGTGCGGTTCCTGTCGGTGTGGTTCCTGTCAGAGCGGTCTCTGTCGTTGCGGTTCCTTTCGGTGCTGTTCCTGTCAGTGCGGTTCCTGTCGGTGCGGTTCCTGTCGGTGCGGTTCCTGTCAGTGCGGTCTCTGTCGGTGCGGTTCCTTTCGGTACGGTTTCTGTCAGTGCGGTTCCTGTCAGTGTGGTCTCTGTCGGTGCGGTTCCTGTCGGTGCGGATCCTGTCGGTGCAGTTCCTGTTAGTGCGATTCCTGTCAGTGCTATCTCTGTCGGTGCGGTTCCTGTCGGTGCGGTTCCTGTCAGTGCGGTCCCTGTCGGTGCGGTCTCTGTCGGTGTGGTCCCTGTCAGTGCGGTCCCTGTCAGTGCGGTTCCTGTCAGTGTGGTCCCTGTCGGTGCGGTCCCTGTCAGTGCGGTCCCTGTCGGTGCGGTCTCTGTCGGTGCGGTCCCTGTCAGTGCGGTCCCTGTCAGTGCGGTCCCTGTCAGTGCGGTCCCTGTCAGTGCGGTCCCTGTCAGTGCGGTTCCTGTCAGTGCGGTCCCTGTCAGTGCGGTCCCTGTCGGTGCGGTCCCTGTCGGTGCGGTTCCTGTCGGTGCGGTTCCTGTCAGTGCGGTTCCTGTCAGTGCGGTTCCTGTCAGTGCGGTTCCTGTCGGTGCGGTTCCTGTCGGTGCGGTTCCTGTCGGTGCGGTTCCTGTCGGTGCGGTTCCTTTCGGTGCGGTTCCTGTCAGTGTGGTCCCTGTCAGTGCGGTCCCTGTCGGTGCGGTCCCTGTCGGTGTGGTTCCTTTCGGTGCGGTTCCTGTCAGTGCGGTTCCTGTCAGTGCGGTCCCTGTCAGTGCAGTTCCTGTCAGTGCGGTCCCTGTCAGTGCGGGCTCTGTCAGTGCGGTCCCTGTCAGTGCGGTCCCTGTCGGTGTGGTCCCTGTCGCTGCGGTTCCCGCCAGTGCGGTCCCTGTCAGTGCGGTCCCTGTCGGTGCGGTCCCTGTCGGTGTGGTCTCTGTCAGTGCGGTTCCTGTCAGTGCGGTCTCTGTCAGTGCGGTTCCTGTCAGTGCGGTTCCTGTCAGTGCGGTCCCTGTCAGTGCAGTTCCTGTCATTGCGGTTCCTGTCAGTGCGGGCTCTGTCAGTGCGGTCCCTGTCAGTGCGGTCCCTGTCGGTGTGGTCCCTGTCGCTGCGGTTCCCGCCAGTGCGGTCCCTGTCAGTGCGGTCCCTGTCGGTGCGGTCCCTGTCGGTGTGGTCTCTGTCAGTGCGGTTCCTGTCAGTGCGGTCTCTGTCAGTGCGGTCCCTGTCATTGCGGTCCCTGTCGGTGCGGTCTCTGTTGGTGCGGTTCCTGTCGGTGCGGTCCCTGTCAGTGCGGTTCCTGTCAGTGCGGTCCCTGTCGGTGCGGTTCCTGTCGGTGCGGTTCCTGTCGGTGCGGTTCCTGTCGGTGCGGTTCCTGTCAGTGCAGTTCCTGTCAGTGCGGTCCCTGTCAGTGCGGTTCCTGTCAGTGCGTTTCCTGTCAGTGCGGTCCCTGTCGGTGTGGTCCCTGTCGGTGCGGTCTCTGTTGGTGCGGTTCCTGTCGGTGCGGTTCCTGTCAGTGCGGTGCCTGTCAGTGCGGTCCCTGTCAGTGCGGTTCCTGTCAGTGCGGTCCCTGTCGGTGCGGTTCCTGTCGGTGCGGTTCCTGTCGGTGCGGTTCCTGTCGGTGCGGTTCCTGTCAGTGCGGTTCCTGTCAGTGCGGTCCCTGTCATTGCGGTTCCTGTCAGTGCAGTTCCTGTCAGTGCGGTCCCTGTCATTGCGGTTCCTGTCAGTGCAGTTCCTGTCGGTGCGGTTCCTGTCAGTGCGGTTCCTGTCAGTGCAGTTCCTGTCGGTGCGGTCCCGGTCAGTGCGGTTCCTGTCAGTGCGTTTCCTGTCAGTGCGGTTCCTGTCGGTGTGGTCCCTGTGAGTGCGGTCTCTGTCGGGGTGGTCCCTGTCGGTGCGGTTCCTGTCGGTGCAGTCCCTGTCGGTGCGATTCCTGTCGGTGCGATTCCTGTCGTTGCGGTTCCTGTCAGTGCCGTTCCTGTTGGTGCGGTTCCTGTTGGTGCGGTTCCTGTCGGTGCGGTCCCTGTTGGTGAGGTTCCTGTCGGTGCGATTCCTGTCGTTGCGGTTCCTGTCAGTGCCGTTCCTGTTGGTGCGGTTCCTGTCAGTGCGGTCCCTGTCAGTGCGGTCCCTGTCGGTGCGGTTCCTGTCAGTGTGGTCCCTGTCGGTGCGATTCCTGTCAATGTGGTCCCTGTCAGTGCGGTCCCTGTCGGTGCGTTCCCTGTCGGTGCGGTTCCTTTCGGTGCGGATCCTGTCGGTGCGGTTCCTGTCAGTGCGGTTCCTGTCAGTGCGGTCCCTGTCATTGCGGTTCCTGTCAGTGCGGTCCCTGTCGGTGCGGTTCCTGTCGGTGCGGTTCCTGTCGGTGCGGTTCCTGTCAGTGCGGTTCCTGTCGGTGCGGTTCCTGTCGGTGTGGTTCCTGTCAGTGCGGTTCCTGTCAGTGTGGTCCCTGTCAGTGCGGTCCCTGTCAGTGTGGTCCCTGTCGGTGCGGTTCCTGTCGGTGCGGTTCCTGTCGGTGCGGTTCCTGTCAGTGCGGTTCCTGTCAGTGCGGTCCCTGTCAGTGCGGTTCCTGTCAGTGCGGTCCCTGTCGGTGCGGTTCCTGTCGGTGCGGTCTCTGTCATTGCGGTCTCTGTCGGTGCGGTTCCTGTCGGTGTGGTTCCTGTCAGAGCGGTCTCTGTCGGTGCGGTTCCTTTCGGTGCTGTTCCTGTCAGTGCGGTTCCTGTCGGTGCGGTTCCTGTCGGTGCGGTTCCTGTCAGTGCGGTCTCTGTCGGTGCGGTTCCTTTCGGTACGGTTTCTGTCAGTGCGGTTCCTGTCAGTGTGGTCCCTGTCGGTGCGGTTCCTGTCGGTGCGGTCCCTGTCAGTGCGGTTCCTGTCAGTGCGGTCCCTGTCAGTGCGGTCCCTGTCGGTGCGGTTCCTGCCAGTGCGGTTCCTGTTGGTGCGGTTCCTGTCGGTGCGGTTCCTTTCGATGCGGTTCCTGCCAGTGCGGTCCCTGTCGGTGTGGTCTCTGTCAGTGCGGTTCCTGTCAGTGCGGTCTCTGTCAGTGCGGTCCCTGTCAGTGCGGTCCCTGTCGGTGTGGTCCCTGTCGGTGCGGTTCCTGCCAGTGCGGTCCCTGTCAGTGCGGTCCCTCTCGGTGTGGTCCCTGTCGGTGCGGTCTCTGTTGGTGCGGTTCCTGTCGGTGCGGTTCCTGTCAGTGCGGTGCCTGTCAGTGCGGTCCCTGTCAGTGCGGTTCCTGTCAGTGCGGTCCCTGTCGGTGCGGTTCCTGTCGGTGCGGTTCCTGTCGGTGCGGTTCCTGTCGGTGCGGTTCTTGTCAGTGCGGTTCCTGTCAGTGCGGTCCCTGTCATTGCGGTTCCTGTCAGTGCAGTTCCTGTCAGTGCGGTCCCTGTCATTGCGGTTCCTGTCAGTGCAGTTCCTGTCGGTGCGGTTCCTGTCAGTGCGGTTCCTGTCAGTGCAGTTCCTGTCGGTGCGGTCCCGGTCAGTGCGGTTCCTGTCAGTGCGTTTCCTGTCAGTGCGGTTCCTGTCGGTGTGGTCCCTGTGAGTGCGGTCTCTGTCGGGGTGGTCCCTGTCGGTGCGGTTCCTGTCGGTGCAGTCCCTGTCGGTGCGATTCCTGTCGGTGCGATTCCTGTCGTTGCGGTTCCTGTCAGTGCCGTTCCTGTTGGTGCGGTTCCTGTTGGTGCGGTTCCTGTCGGTGCGGTCCCTGTTGGTGAGGTTCCTGTCGGTGCGATTCCTGTCGTTGCGGTTCCTGTCAGTGCCGTTCCTGTTGGTGCGGTTCCTGTCAGTGCGGTCCCTGTCAGTGCGGTCCCTGTCGGTGCGGTTCCTGTCAGTGTGGTCCCTGTCGGTGCGATTCCTGTCAGTGTGGTCCCTGTCAGTGCGGTCCCTGTCGGTGCGTTCCCTGTCGGTGCGGTTCCTTTCGGTGCGGATCCTGTCGGTGCGGTTCCTGTCAGTGCGGTTCCTGTCAGTGCGGTCCCTGTCATTGCGGTTCCTGTCAGTGCGGTCCCTGTCGGTGCGGTTCCTGTCGGTGCGGTTCCTGTCGGTGCGGTTCCTGTCAGTGCGGTTCCTGTCGGTGCGGTTCCTGTCGGTGTGGTTCCTGTCAGTGCGGTTCCTGTCAGTGTGGTCCCTGTCAGTGCGGTCCCTGTCAGTGTGGTCCCTGTCGGTGCGGTTCCTGTCGGTGCGGTTCCTGTCGGTGCGGTTCCTGTCAGTGCGGTTCCTGTCAGTGCGGTCCCTGTCAGTGCGGTTCCTGTCAGTGCGGTCCCTGTCGGTGCGGTTCCTGTCGGTGCGGTCTCTGTCATTGCGGTCTCTGTCGGTGCGGTTCCTGTCGGTGTGGTTCCTGTCAGAGCGGTCTCTGTCGGTGCGGTTCCTTTCGGTGCTGTTCCTGTCAGTGCGGTTCCTGTCGGTGCGGTTCCTGTCGGTGCGGTTCCTGTCAGTGCGGTCTCTGTCGGTGCGGTTCCTTTCGGTACGGTTTCTGTCAGTGCGGTTCCTGTCAGTGTGGTCTCTGTCGGTGCGGTTCCTGTCGGTGCGGATCCTGTCGGTGCAGTTCCTGTTAGTGCGATTCCTGTCAGTGCTATCTCTGTCGGTGCGGTTCCTGTCGGTGCGGTTCCTGTCAGTGCGGTCCCTGTCGGTGCGGTCTCTGTCGGTGTGGTCCCTGTCAGTGCGGTCCCTGTCAGTGCGGTTCCTGTCAGTGCGGTCCCTGTCGGTGCGGTCCCTGTCAGTGCGGTCCCTGTCGGTGCGGTCTCTGTCGGTGCGGTCCCTGTCAGTGCGGTCCCTGTCAGTGCGGTCCCTGTCAGTGCGGTCCCTGTCAGTGCGGTCCCTGTCAGTGCGGTTCCTGTCAGTGCGGTCCCTGTCAGTGCGGTCCCTGTCGGTGCGGTCCCTGTCGGTGCGGTTCCTGTCGGTGCGGTTCCTGTCAGTGCGGTTCCTGTCAGTGCGGTTCCTGTCAGTGCGGTTCCTGTCGGTGCGGTTCCTGTCGGTGCGGTTCCTGTCGGTGCGGTTCCTGTCGGTGCGGTTCCTTTCGGTGCGGTTCCTGTCAGTGTGGTCCCTGTCAGTGCGGTCCCTGTCGGTGCGGTCCCTGTCGGTGTGGTTCCTTTCGGTGCGGTTCCTGTCAGTGCGGTTCCTGTCAGTGCGGTCCCTGTCAGTGCAGTTCCTGTCAGTGCGGTCCCTGTCAGTGCGGGCTCTGTCAGTGCGGTCCCTGTCAGTGCGGTCCCTGTCGGTGTGGTCCCTGTCGCTGCGGTTCCCGCCAGTGCGGTCCCTGTCAGTGCGGTCCCTGTCGGTGCGGTCCCTGTCGGTGTGGTCTCTGTCAGTGCGGTTCCTGTCAGTGCGGTCTCTGTCAGTGCGGTTCCTGTCAGTGCGGTTCCTGTCAGTGCGGTCCCTGTCAGTGCAGTTCCTGTCATTGCGGTTCCTGTCAGTGCGGGCTCTGTCAGTGCGGTCCCTGTCAGTGCGGTCCCTGTCGGTGTGGTCCCTGTCGCTGCGGTTCCCGCCAGTGCGGTCCCTGTCAGTGCGGTCCCTGTCGGTGCGGTCCCTGTCGGTGTGGTCTCTGTCAGTGCGGTTCCTGTCAGTGCGGTCTCTGTCAGTGCGGTCCCTGTCATTGCGGTCCCTGTCGGTGCGGTCTCTGTTGGTGCGGTTCCTGTCGGTGCGGTCCCTGTCAGTGCGGTTCCTGTCAGTGCGGTCCCTGTCGGTGCGGTTCCTGTCGGTGCGGTTCCTGTCGGTGCGGTTCCTGTCGGTGCGGTTCCTGTCAGTGCAGTTCCTGTCAGTGCGGTCCCTGTCAGTGCGGTTCCTGTCAGTGCGTTTCCTGTCAGTGCGGTTCCTGTCGGTGTGGTCCCTGTGAGTGCGGTCTCTGTCGGGGTGGTCCCTGTCGGTGCGGTTCCTGTCGGTGCGGTTCCTGTCGGTGCGGTTCCTGTCGGTGCGGTTCCTGTCAGTGCGGTCCCTGTCGGTGCGGTTCCTGTCGGTGCGCTACCTGTCAGTGCAGTTCCTGTCAGTGCGGTCCCTGTCAGTGCGGTCCCTGTCGGTGCGGTTCCTGTCGGTGCGGCTCCTGTCAGTGTGGTCCCTGTCAGTGCGGTCCCTGTCGGTGCGGTTCCTGTCGGTGCGGTTCCTGTCGGTGCGGTTCCTGTCAGTGCGGTTCCTGTCAGTGCGGTCCCTGTCAGTGCGGTTCCTGTCAGTGCGGTCCCTGTCGGTGCGGTTCCTGTCGGTGCGCTCCCTGTCAGTGCGGTTCCTGTCAGTGCGGTCCCTGTCAGTGCGGTCCCTGTCGGTGCGGTTCCTGTCGGTGTTCTTCGTGTCGGTGCGGTTCCTGTCAGTGCGGTTCCTGTCAGTGCGGTTCCTGTCGGTGCGTTTCCTGTCAGTGCGTTTCCTGTCAGTGCGGTTCCTGTCGGTGTGGTCCCTGTCTTTGCGGTCCCTGTCAGTGCAGTCCCTGTCGGTGCGGTCCCTGTCGGTGCAGTCCCTGTCGGTGCGATTCCTGTCGATGCGATTCCTGTCGGTGCAGTTCCTGTCAGTGCGGTTCCTGATGGTGCGGTTCCTGTCGGTGCGGTCCCTGTTGGTGATGCGCGACAATTAAGCACGTGGAACCAAGGCTTCGATATTGAAGTCTTTTATTGTGTAACAATGGAACTACTAACACGAATACACCAGTTCAGACTGAAGGGGTCCTGCCGGAGCAGAGGGTCTTATACCTCGCCACCGGAGGCGGGGCCCCACTGGGATGTGCCATGATAACACTTATAACAGGTAAACACCCTAACCCAACAACATTGTACAACCCCCACAGTAACAACACCCTAGCCCAACAGTAACATAATAACAACCCCCAGTGGTAACCAACGATGGTTCACCACATTCACCCCTCCTTTAAAAACAAAAGGTGGCGGGGTGCAAGGAAAAAACAGGTCATATAAACAGAATTCACAAGTCCAGACGGTCTGGAGGACCGCACCGACGCTGTGATCTCCTCAACACCGGTTGCGAAACCGGAGCAGGTGCTTGCGGTGGCGTTCTCTCCAAAACAACGTCCGGCTGTCCCCTCAAGGACTCCTGGGCCGGTTGGCCCTGGTGAAGCGATGGTGCAGGGGATCCTGGAACCTTCGGTGGTGGCGCCGATCTCCGAGTCTCAGGCAAGCTGTACATGGGAGTATAACTGTTATACTGGTCCCGGTGCTGACCGCGCCACGTCTGGGGAAGCAATGAGGAGTAGTGGATTCGTGACAGGGGGAATAGGAGCGACAGGAGTTGCTACGTCCCCTGCGGGCACCAGGTCTCTAATGGAGACAGTGTCCTCTCGCCCGTCAGGATATGCCACATAGGCATACTGAGGGTTGGCGTGGAGGAGTTGGACCGGTTCGACCAAGGGGTCGGACCTGCGAGCCCTCACATGTCGCCGCAGAAGGACGGGTCCTGGGTACGTCAACCAAGCTGGCAATGAGATCCCCGAGGACGACTTCCGAGGGAATGAGAACATCCTCTCGTGGGGAGTAGCATTGGTTGCCGTACACAGGAGGGAGGGGATAGAATGGAGCGCATTTGGAAGGACCTCCTGCCAACGGGAGACTGGAAGGCCCCTGGATTTCAGTGCCAGCAGGACAGCCTTCCAGACTGTAGCATTCTCCCTTTCCACCTGTCCGTTACCCCTAGGGTTGTAGCTCGTGGTTCTACTAGAGGCAATCCCGAATGAGAGCAGGAATTGCCTCAAGTCGTTGCTCATGAACGACGAGCCCCTGTCGCTATGAATGTAGCAGGGGTACCCGAACAGGGTAAAAAGCTCACTGAATGCCTTGATGACGGTGGCAGTCGACGTGTCCGCACAGGGGACAACAAAAGGGAACCGGGAGTACTCGTCTATTATGTTGAGGTTCCCCTTTTCCAGCAATTTAAGCCTGATGTACGAGGACCCTACCCCTGCTACGAACGCGTCTCGGGCGAGGTCGTACATATATTGTTCGGCTGATACTTCTTTACAATCGCAACCCCTGGCAAGCTGCAGGAGCTCATTGGCGTAGTCCTCCATGGTTTCGCCCGACTGCCGACGTCGTGTAGCGAGGCGGTAACGAGCGTGTATCTCGTTGGGTGGTTTCGTGTATCGTTTCTTCAGGAGCTCGACGGCCCTCGGCTAAGTGGGAGTCGCACGAATGGCGAGATAAATCGTGTCGCTTACCCTTGCGTGGAGGACCTGGAGTTTATCACTGTCGGTAGTGATAGCTACAGAGGCAGCCAGGTAGTCTTCGAAACACTTCCACCAGTGGTCGAAGGTGTTAGCGGCACCGAACGCACGTGGGTCCAGTGCCTGACGATCTGGTTTTAAGATCTGTTCCATACTCTTTTTTTTGTACAGCTGAGAGTTTTCTGTTACACAATAAAATTGATGCGCGACAATTAAGCACGTGGAACCAAGGCTTCGATATTGAAGTCTTTTATTGTGTAACAATGGAACTACTAACACGAATACACCAGTTCAGACTGAAGGGGTCCTGCCGGAGCAGAGGGTCTTATACCTCGCCACCGGAGGCGGGGCCCCACTGGGATGTGCCATGATAACACTTATAACAGGTAAACACCCTAACCCAACAACATTGTACAACCCCCACAGTAACAACACCCTAGCCCAACAGTAACATAATAACAACCCCCAGTGGTGACCAACGATGGTTCACCACAGTTGGTGAGTTTCCTGTTAGTGCGGTCCCTGTCGGTGCGATTCCTGTCGGTGCGGTCCCTGTCAGTGCGGTCCCTGTCAGTGCGGTCCCTGTCGGTGCGGTCCCTGTCGGTGCGGTCCCTGTCGGTGCGGTCCCTGTCGGTGCGGTCCCTGTCGGTGCGGTCCCTGTCGGTGCGGTTCCTGTCAGTGCGGTTCCTGTCGGTGCGGTCCCTGTCAGTGCGGTCCCTGTCGGTGCGGTCCCTGTCGGTGCGGTTCCTGTCAGTGCGGTTCCTGTCAGTGCGGTCCCTGTCGGTGCGGTCCCTGTCAGTGCGGTCCCTGTCGGTGCGGTCCCTGTCAGTGTGGTTCCTGTCGGTGCAGTTCCTGTCAGTGTGGTCCCTGTCAGTGCGGTCCCTGTCGGTGCGGTTCCTGTCGGTGCGGTTCCTGTCGGTGCGGTTCCTGTCAGTGCAGTTCCTGTCAGTGCGGTCCCTGTCAGTGCGGTTCCTGTCAGTGCGGTCCCTGTCGGTGCGGTTCCTGTCGGTGCGGTTCCTGTCGGTGTGGTCCCTGTCAGTGCGGTTCCTGTCTGTGCGGTCCCTGTCAGTGCGGTCCCTGTCGGTGCGGTTCCTGTCGGTGCGGTTCCTGTCGGTGCGGTTCCTGTCAGTGCGGTTCCTGTCAGTGCGGTCCCTGTCAGTGCGGTTCCTGTCGGTGCGGTTCCTGTCAGTGCGGTTCCTGTCAGTGTGGTCCCTGTCAGTGCGGTTCCTGTCGGTGCGGTTCCTGTCAGTGCGGTCCCCGTCAGTGCGGTTCCTGTCAGTGCGGTCCCTGTCATTGCGGTTCCTGTCAGTGCGGTTCCTGTCAGTGCGGTCCCTGTCGGTGCGGTTCCTGTCGGTGCGGTTCCTGTCGGTGCGGTTCCTGTCAGTGTGGTCCCTGTCAGTGCGGTTCCTGTCGGTGCGGTTCCTGTCGGTGTGGTTCCTGTCAGTGCGGTTCCTGTCAGTGTGGTCCCTGTCAGTGCGGTCCCTGTCAGTGTGGTCCCTGTCGGTGCGGTTCCTGTCGGTGCGGTTCCTGTCGGTGCGGTTCCTGTCAGTGCGGTTCCTGTCAGTGCGGTCCCTGTCAGTGCGGTTCCTGTCAGTGCGGTCCCTGTCGGTGCGGTTCCTGTCGGTGCGGTCTCTGTCATTGCGGTCTCTGTCGGTGCGGTTCCTGTCGGTGTGGTTCCTGTCAGAGCGGTCTCTGTCGGTGCGGTTCCTTTCGGTGCTGTTCCTGTCAGTGCGGTTCCTGTCGGTGCGGTTCCTGTCGGTGCGGTTCCTGTCAGTGCGGTCTCTGTCGGTGCGGTTCCTTTCGGTACGGTTTCTGTCAGTGCGGTTCCTGTCAGTGTGGTCTCTGTCGGTGCGGTTCCTGTCGGTGCGGATCCTGTCGGTGCAGTTCCTGTTAGTGCGATTCCTGTCAGTGCTATCTCTGTCGGTGCGGTTCCTGTCGGTGCGGTTCCTGTCAGTGCGGTCCCTGTCGGTGCGGTCTCTGTCGGTGTGGTCCCTGTCAGTGCGGTCCCTGTCAGTGCGGTTCCTGTCAGTGCGGTCCCTGTCGGTGCGGTCCCTGTCAGTGCGGTCCCTGTCGGTGCGGTCTCTGTCGGTGCGGTCCCTGTCAGTGCGGTCCCTGTCAGTGCAGTCCCTGTCAGTGCGGTCCCTGTCAGTGCGGTCCCTGTCAGTGCGGTTCCTGTCAGTGCGGTCCCTGTCAGTGCGGTCCCTGTCGGTGCGGTCCCTGTCGGTGCGGTTCCTGTCGGTGCGGTTCCTGTCAGTGCGGTTCCTGTCAGTGCGGTTCCTGTCAGTGCGGTTCCTGTCGGTGCGGTTCCTGTCGGTGCGGTTCCTGTCGGTGCGGTTCCTGTCGGTGCGGTTCCTTTCGGTGCGGTTCCTGTCAGTGTGGTCCCTGTCAGTGCGGTCCCTGTCGGTGCGGTCCCTGTCGGTGTGGTTCCTTTCGGTGCGGTTCCTGTCAGTGCGGTTCCTGTCAGTGCGGTCCCTGTCAGTGCAGTTCCTGTCAGTGCGGTCCCTGTCAGTGCGGGCTCTGTCAGTGCGGTCCCTGTCAGTGCGGTCCCTGTCGGTGTGGTCCCTGTCGCTGCGGTTCCCGCCAGTGCGGTCCCTGTCAGTGCGGTCCCTGTCGGTGCGGTCCCTGTCGGTGTGGTCTCTGTCAGTGCGGTTCCTGTCAGTGCGGTCTCTGTCAGTGCGGTTCCTGTCAGTGCGGTTCCTGTCAGTGCGGTCCCTGTCAGTGCAGTTCCTGTCATTGCGGTTCCTGTCAGTGCGGGCTCTGTCAGTGCGGTCCCTGTCAGTGCGGTCCCTGTCGGTGTGGTCCCTGTCGCTGCGGTTCCCGCCAGTGCGGTCCCTGTCAGTGCGGTCCCTGTCGGTGCGGTCCCTGTCGGTGTGGTCTCTGTCAGTGCGGTTCCTGTCAGTGCGGTCTCTGTCAGTGCGGTCCCTGTCATTGCGGTCCCTGTCGGTGCGGTCTCTGTTGGTGCGGTTCCTGTCGGTGCGGTCCCTGTCAGTGCGGTTCCTGTCAGTGCGGTCCCTGTCGGTGCGGTTCCTGTCGGTGCGGTTCCTGTCGGTGCGGTTCCTGTCGGTGCGGTTCCTGTCAGTGCAGTTCCTGTCAGTGCGGTCCCTGTCAGTGCGGTTCCTGTCAGTGCGTTTCCTGTCAGTGCGGTTCCTGTCGGTGTGGTCCCTGTGAGTGCGGTCTCTGTCGGGGTGGTCCCTGTCGGTGCGGTTCCTGTCGGTGCGGTTCCTGTCGGTGCGGTTCCTGTCGGTGCGGTTCCTGTCAGTGCGGTCCCTGTCGGTGCGGTTCCTGTCGGTGCGCTACCTGTCAGTGCAGTTCCTGTCAGTGCGGTCCCTGTCAGTGCGGTCCCTGTCGGTGCGGTTCCTGTCGGTGCGGCTCCTGTCAGTGTGGTCCCTGTCAGTGCGGTCCCTGTCGGTGCGGTTCCTGTCGGTGCGGTTCCTGTCGGTGCGGTTCCTGTCAGTGCGGTTCCTGTCAGTGCGGTCCCTGTCAGTGCGGTTCCTGTCAGTGCGGTCCCTGTCGGTGCGGTTCCTGTCGGTGCGCTCCCTGTCAGTGCGGTTCCTGTCAGTGCGGTCCCTGTCAGTGCGGTCCCTGTCGGTGCGGTTCCTGTCGGTGTTCTTCGTGTCGGTGCGGTTCCTGTCAGTGCGGTTCCTGTCAGTGCGGTTCCTGTCGGTGCGTTTCCTGTCAGTGCGTTTCCTGTCAGTGCGGTTCCTGTCGGTGTGGTCCCTGTCTTTGCGGTCCCTGTCAGTGCAGTCCCTGTCGGTGCGGTCCCTGTCGGTGCAGTCCCTGTCGGTGCGATTCCTGTCGATGCGATTCCTGTCGGTGCAGTTCCTGTCAGTGCGGTTCCTGATGGTGCGGTTCCTGTCGGTGCGGTCCCTGTTGGTGATGCGCGACAATTAAGCACGTGGAACCAAGGCTTCGATATTGAAGTCTTTTATTGTGTAACAATGGAACTACTAACACGAATACACCAGTTCAGACTGAAGGGGTCCTGCCGGAGCAGAGGGTCTTATACCTCGCCACCGGAGGCGGGGCCCCACTGGGATGTGCCATGATAACACTTATAACAGGTAAACACCCTAACCCAACAACATTGTACAACCCCCACAGTAACAACACCCTAGCCCAACAGTAACATAATAACAACCCCCAGTGGTAACCAACGATGGTTCACCACATTCACCCCTCCTTTAAAAACAAAAGGTGGCGGGGTGCAAGGAAAAAACAGGTCATATAAACAGAATTCACAAGTCCAGACGGTCTGGAGGACCGCACCGACGCTGTGATCTCCTCAACACCGGTTGCGAAACCGGAGCAGGTGCTTGCGGTGGCGTTCTCTCCAAAACAACGTCCGGCTGTCCCCTCAAGGACTCCTGGGCCGGTTGGCCCTGGTGAAGCGATGGTGCAGGGGATCCTGGAACCTTCGGTGGTGGCGCCGATCTCCGAGTCTCAGGCAAGCTGTACATGGGAGTATAACTGTTATACTGGTCCCGGTGCTGACCGCGCCACGTCTGGGGAAGCAATGAGGAGTAGTGGATTCGTGACAGGGGGAATAGGAGCGACAGGAGTTGCTACGTCCCCTGCGGGCACCAGGTCTCTAATGGAGACAGTGTCCTCTCGCCCGTCAGGATATGCCACATAGGCATACTGAGGGTTGGCGTGGAGGAGTTGGACCGGTTCGACCAAGGGGTCGGACCTGCGAGCCCTCACATGTCGCCGCAGAAGGACGGGTCCTGGGTACGTCAACCAAGCTGGCAATGAGATCCCCGAGGACGACTTCCGAGGGAATGAGAACATCCTCTCGTGGGGAGTAGCATTGGTTGCCGTACACAGGAGGGAGGGGATAGAATGGAGCGCATTTGGAAGGACCTCCTGCCAACGGGAGACTGGAAGGCCCCTGGATTTCAGTGCCAGCAGGACAGCCTTCCAGACTGTAGCATTCTCCCTTTCCACCTGTCCGTTACCCCTAGGGTTGTAGCTCGTGGTTCTACTAGAGGCAATCCCGAATGAGAGCAGGAATTGCCTCAAGTCGTTGCTCATGAACGACGAGCCCCTGTCGCTATGAATGTAGCAGGGGTACCCGAACAGGGTAAAAAGCTCACTGAATGCCTTGATGACGGTGGCAGTCGACGTGTCCGCACAGGGGACAACAAAAGGGAACCGGGAGTACTCGTCTATTATGTTGAGGTTCCCCTTTTCCAGCAATTTAAGCCTGATGTACGAGGACCCTACCCCTGCTACGAACGCGTCTCGGGCGAGGTCGTACATATATTGTTCGGCTGATACTTCTTTACAATCGCAACCCCTGGCAAGCTGCAGGAGCTCATTGGCGTAGTCCTCCATGGTTTCGCCCGACTGCCGACGTCGTGTAGCGAGGCGGTAACGAGCGTGTATCTCGTTGGGTGGTTTCGTGTATCGTTTCTTCAGGAGCTCGACGGCCCTCGGCTAAGTGGGAGTCGCACGAATGGCGAGATAAATCGTGTCGCTTACCCTTGCGTGGAGGACCTGGAGTTTATCACTGTCGGTAGTGATAGCTACAGAGGCAGCCAGGTAGTCTTCGAAACACTTCCACCAGTGGTCGAAGGTGTTAGCGGCACCGAACGCACGTGGGTCCAGTGCCTGACGATCTGGTTTTAAGATCTGTTCCATACTCTTTTTTTTGTACAGCTGAGAGTTTTCTGTTACACAATAAAATTGATGCGCGACAATTAAGCACGTGGAACCAAGGCTTCGATATTGAAGTCTTTTATTGTGTAACAATGGAACTACTAACACGAATACACCAGTTCAGACTGAAGGGGTCCTGCCGGAGCAGAGGGTCTTATACCTCGCCACCGGAGGCGGGGCCCCACTGGGATGTGCCATGATAACACTTATAACAGGTAAACACCCTAACCCAACAACATTGTACAACCCCCACAGTAACAACACCCTAGCCCAACAGTAACATAATAACAACCCCCAGTGGTGACCAACGATGGTTCACCACAGTTGGTGAGTTTCCTGTTAGTGCGGTCCCTGTCGGTGCGATTCCTGTCGGTGCGGTCCCTGTCAGTGCGGTCCCTGTCAGTGCGGTCCCTGTCGGTGCGGTCCCTGTCGGTGCGGTCCCTGTCGGTGCGGTCCCTGTCGGTGCGGTCCCTGTCGGTGCGGTCCCTGTCAGTGCGGTCCCTGTCGGTGCGGTTCCTGTCCGTGCGGTCCCTGTCAGTGCGGTCCCTGTCGGTGCGGTCCCTGTCGGTGCGGTCCCTGTCAGTGCGGTGCCTGTCGGTGCGGTCCCTGTCGGTGCGGTTCCTGTCTGTGCGGTCCCTGTCAGTGCGGTCCCTGTCGGTGCGGTCCCTGTCGGTGCGGTTCCTGTCAGTGCGGTTCCTGTCGGTGCGGTCCCTGTCAGTGCGGTCCCTGTCGGTGCGGTCCCTGTCGGTGCGGTTCCTGTCAGTGCGGTTCCTGTCAGTGCGGTCCCTGTCGGTGCGGTCCCTGTCAGTGCGGTCCCTGTCGGTGCGGTCCCTGTCAGTGTGGTTCCTGTCGGTGCAGTTCCTGTCAGTGTGGTCCCTGTCAGTGCGGTCCCTGTCGGTGCGGTTCCTGTCGGTGCGGTTCCTGTCGGTGCGGTTCCTGTCAGTGCAGTTCCTGTCAGTGCGGTCCCTGTCAGTGCGGTTCCTGTCAGTGCGGTCCCTGTCGGTGCGGTTCCTGTCGGTGCGGTTCCTGTCGGTGTGGTCCCTGTCAGTGCGGTTCCTGTCTGTGCGGTCCCTGTCAGTGCGGTCCCTGTCGGTGCGGTTCCTGTCGGTGCGGTTCCTGTCGGTGCGGTTCCTGTCAGTGCGGTTCCTGTCAGTGCGGTCCCTGTCAGTGCGGTTCCTGTCGGTGCGGTTCCTGTCAGTGCGGTTCCTGTCAGTGTGGTCCCTGTCAGTGCGGTTCCTGTCGGTGCGGTTCCTGTCAGTGCGGTCCCCGTCAGTGCGGTTCCTGTCAGTGCGGTCCCTGTCATTGCGGTTCCTGTCAGTGCGGTTCCTGTCAGTGCGGTCCCTGTCAGTGTGGTTCCTGTCGGTGCGGTCCCTGTCAGTGTGGTTCCTGTCGGTGCGGTTCCTGTCAGTGTGGTTCCTGTCGGTGCGGTTCCTGTCAGTGTGGTTCCTGTCAGTGCGGTTCCTGTCAGTGTGGTCCCTGTCAATGCGGTCCCTGTCAGTGCGGTTCCTGTCAGTGCGGTTCCTGTCAGTGCGGTCCCTGTCAGTGCGGTTCCTGTCAGTGCGGTCCCTGTCATTGCGGTTCCTGTCAGTGCGGTTCCTGTCAGTGCGGTTCCTGTCAGTGCGGTCCCTGTCAGTGCGGTTCCTGTCAGTGCGGTTCCTGTCAGTGCGGTCCCTGTCATTGCGGTTCCTGTCAGTGCGGTTCCTGTCGGTGCGTTTCCTGTCAGTGCGGTTCCTGTCAGTGCGATTCCTGTCGGTGCGGTTCCTGTTAGTGCGGTCCCTGTCGGTGCGGTTCCTGTCGGTGCGGTTCCTGTCGGTGTGGTTCGTGTCGGTGCGATTCCTGTCAGTGCGGTCCCTGTCGGTGCGGTTCCTGTCGGTGCGCTCCCTGTCAGTGCGGTTCCTGTCAGTGCGGTCCCTGTCAGTGCGGTCCCTGTCGGTGCGGGTCCTGTCGGTGTGGTTCGTGTCGGTGCGATTCCTGTCAGTGCGGTCCCTGTCAGTGTGGTTCCTGTCGGTGCGGTTCCTGTCGGTGCGGTTCCTGTCGGTGCGGTCCCTGTCAGTGCGGTCCCTGTCGGTGCGGTTCCTGTCGGTGCGGTTCCTGTCGGTGTGGTTCGTGTCGGTGCGATTCCTGTCAGTGCGGTCCCTGTCGGTGCGGTTCCTGTCGGTGCGCTCCCTGTCAGTGCGGTTCCTGTCAGTGCGGTCCCTGTCAGTGCGGTCCCTGTCGGTGCGGTTCCTGTCGGTGTGGTTCGTGTCGGTGCGATTCCCGTCAGTGCGGTCCCTGTCAGTGTGGTTCCTGTCGGTGCGGTTCCTGTCAGTGCGGTCCCTGTCAGTGTGGTTCCTGTCGGTGCGGTTCCTGTCAGTGTGGTCCCTGTCAGTGCGGTCCCTGTCAGTGTGGTTCCTGTCGGTGTGGTTCCTGTCGGTGTGGTTCGTGTCGGTGCGGTTCCTGTCAGTGCGGTCCCTGTCAGTGCGGTCCCTGTCAGTGAGGTCCCTGTCAGTGCGGTCCCTGTCGGTGTGGTTCCTGTCAGTGCGGTCCCTGTCAGTGTGGTTTCTGTCAGTGTGGTTCCTGTCGGTGTGGTTCGTGTCGATGCAATTCCTGTCTGTGCGGTCCCTGTCAGTGTGGTTCCTGTCGGTGCGGTTCCTGTCAGTGCGGTCCCTGTCAGTGCGGTCCCTGTCGGTGCGGTTCCTGTCGGTGTGGTTCGTGTCGGTGCGGTTCCTGTCAGTGCGGTTCCTGTCAGTGCGGTTCCTGTCGGTGCGTTTCCTGTCAGTGCGGTTCCTGTCGGTGCGGTTCCTGTCAGTGTGGTCCCTGTCAGTGTGGTCCCTGTCAGTGCGGTTCCTGTTGGTGCGGTTCCTGTCGGTGCGGTCCCTGTCGGTGCGGTCCCTGTCAGTGCGGTTCCTGTCGGTGCGGTTCTTGTTAGTCCGGTCTCTGTCGGTGCAATTCCTGTCGGTGCGGTTCCTGTTAGTGCGGTTCCTGTCGGTGCGGTCTCTGTCGGTGTGGTTCCTGTTGGTGCGATTCCTGTCGGTGCGGTTCCAGTCGATGCGGTTCCTGTCGGTGCGGTCCCTGTCGGTGCGGTTCCTGTCGATGCGGTTCCTGTCAGTGCGGTTCCTGTCAGTGCGGTCCCTGTCGGTGCGGTTCCTGTCAGTGCGGTTCCTGTCAGTGCGGTCCCTGTCAGTGCGGATCCTGTCAGTGCGGTCCCTGTCGGTGCGGTTCCTGTCGGTGCGGTTCCTGTCGGTGTGGTCCCTGTCAGTGCGGTTCCTGTCAGTGCGGTCCCTGTCGGTGCGATTCCTGTCGGTGCGGTTCCTGTCGGTGCGGTTCCTGTCGGTGCGGTCCCTGTCAGTGCGGTTCCTGTCTGTGCGGTCCCTGTCGGTGCGGTCCCTGTCGGTGCGGTTCCTGTCGGTGCGGTTCCTGTCGGTGCGATTCCTGTCAGTGCGTTTCCTGTCAGTGCGGTTCCTGTCAGTGCGGTCCCTGTCGGTGCGGTCTCTGTCGGTGCGGTCCCTGTCGGTGCGGTTCCTGTCAGTGCGGTCCCTGTCAGTGCGGTTCCTGTCAGTGCGTTTCCTGTCAGTGCGGTTCCTGTCGGTGCGGTCCCTGTCGGTGCGGTCCCTGTCGGTGCGGTTCCTGTTGGTGCGATTCCTGTTGGTGCGATTCCTGTCGGTGCGGTTCCTGTCAGTGCGGTTCCTGATGGTGCGGTTCCTGTCGGTGCGGTCTCTGTCAGTGCGGTCTCTGTCGGTGCGGTCCCTGTCGGTGCGGTTCCTGTCGATGCGGTTCCTGTCGGTGCGGTCCCTGTTGGTGCGGTTCCTGTCGGTGCGGTTCCTGTCGGTGTGGTCCCTGTTGGTGCGGTTCCTGTTGGTGCGGTTCCTGTCGGTGCGGTCCCTGTCAGTGCGGTTCCAGTTGGTGCGGTCCCTGTCAGTGCGGTTCCTGTTGGTGCGGCTCCTGTTGGTGTGGTCCCTGTTGGTGCGGTTCCTGTTGGTGCGGTTCCTGTCAGTGCGGTTCCTGTCGGTGCGGTTCCTGTTGGTGCGGTCCCTGTCAGTGCGGTTCCTGTCAGTGCGGTTCCTGTCAGTGCGGTCCCTGTCGGTGCGGTTCCTGTTGGTGCGGTCCCTGTCAGTGCGGTTCCTGTCAGTGCGGTTCCTGTCAGTGCGGTTCCTGTCGGGGTGGTCCCTGTCGGTGCGGTCCCTGTCGGTGCAGACCCTATCGGTGCGATTCCTGTTGGTGCGATTCCTGTCGGTGCGGACCCTGTTGGTGAGGTTCCTGTTAGTGCGGTCCCTGTCGGTACGATTCCTGTCGGTGCGGTTCCTGTTAGTGCGGTCTCTGTTGGTGCGATTCCTGTCGGTGCGGTTCCTGTTAGTGCGGTTCCTGTCGGTGCGGTCTCTGTCGGTGTGGTTCCTGTCGGTGCGATTCCTGTCGGTGAGGTCCCTGTCGGTGCGGTTCCTGTCAGTGCGGTTCCTGTCGGTGAGGTCCCTGTCAGTGCGGTCCCTGTCGCTGCGGTTCCTTTCGGTGCGGTCCCTGTCAGTGCGGTCCCTGTCAGTGCGATTCCTGTCGGTGAGGTCCCTGTCGGTGCGGTTCCTGTCAGTGCGGTTTCTGTCGGTGAGGTCCCTGTCAGTGCGGTCCCTGTCGGTGCGGTTCCTGTCGGTGCGGTCCCTGTCAGTGCGGTCCCTGTCAGTGCGGTCCCTGTCGGTGCGGTCCCTGTCGGTGCGGTCCCTGTCAGTGCGGTCCCTGTCGGTGAGGTCCCTGTCAGTGCGGTCCCTGTCGGTGCGTTCCCTGTCGGTGCGGTTCCTGTTGGTGGAGTTTCTGTCAGTGCGGTCTCTGTCACTGCGGTCCCTGTCAGTGCGGTTCCTGTCGGTGCGGTTCCTGTCGGTGGAGTTCCTGTCGGTGCGGTCCCTGTCAGTGCGGTTCCTGTCGGTGCGGTCCCTGTCGGTGCGGTTCCTGTCGGTGCGGTTCCTGTCAGTGCGGTTCCTGTCAGTGCGGTCCCTGTCAGTGCGGTTCCTGTGGGTGCGGTCCCTGTCGGTGCGGTTCCTGTCAGTGCGGTCCCTGTCAGTGCGGTTCCTGTCAGTGCGATTCCTGTCGGTGCGGTTCCTGTTAGTGCGGTCCCTGTCGGTGCGGTCCCTGTCGGTGCGGTTCCTGTTGGTGGAGTTTCTGTCAGTGCGGTCTCTGTCACTGCGGTCCCTGTCAGTGCGGTTCCTGTCGGTGCGGTTCCTGTCGGTGGAGTTCCTGTCGGTGCGGTCCCTGTCAGTGCGGTTCCTGTCGGTGCGGTCCCTGTCGGTGCGGTTCCTGTCGGTGCAGTTCCTGTCAGTGCGGTTCCTGTCAGTGCGGTCCCTGTCAGTGCGGTTCCTGTCGGTGCGGTCCCTGTCGGTGCGGTTCCTGTCAGTGCGGTCCCTGTCAGTGCGGTTCCTGTCAGTGCGATTCCTGACGGTGCGGTTCCTGTTAGTGCGGTCCCTGTCGGTGCGGTTCCTGTCGGTGCGGTTCCTGTCGGTGTGGTTCGTGTCGGTGCGATTCCTGTCAGTGCGGTCCCTGTCGGTGCGGTTCCTGTCGGTGCGCTCCCTGTCATAGAAAATCATAGAAACCCTACAGTGCAGAAGGAGGCCATTCGGCCCATCGAGTCTGCACCGACCACAATCCCACCCAGGCCCTACCCCCACATATTTTACCCGCTAATCCCTCTAACCTACGCATCTCAGGGGCAATTTTAACCTGGCCAATCAACCTAACCCGCACATCTTTGGACTGTGGGAGGAAACCGGAGCACCCGGAGGAAACCCACGCAAACACGAGGAGAATGTGCAAACTCCACACAGACAGTGACCCAAGCCGGGAATCGAACTCGGGACCCTGGAGCTGTGAAGCAGCAGTGCTAACCACTGTCAGTGCGGTTCCTGTCAGTGCGGTCCCTGTCAGTGCGGTCCCTGTCGGTGCGGGTCCTGTCGGTGTGGTTCGTGTCGGTGCGATTCCTGTCAGTGCGGTCCCTGTCAGTGCGGTTCCTGTCGGTGCGGTTCCTGTCGGTGGAGTTCCTGTCGGTGCGGTCCCTGTCAGTGCGGTTCCTGTCGGTGCGGTCCCTGTCGGTGCGGTTCCTGTCGGTGCGGTTCCTGTCGGTGCGGTTCCTGTCGGTGCGGTTCCTGTCGGTGCAGTTCCTGTCGGTGCGGTTCCTGTCGGTGCGGTCCCTGTCAGTGCGGTTGCTGTCGGTGCGGTTCCTGTCGTTGTGGTTCCTGTCGGTCCGGTTCCTGTCAGTGCGGTTCCTGTCAGTGCGGTTCCTGTTGTTGCGGTTCCTGTCGGTGCGGTCTCTGTCGGTGTGGTTCCTGTTGGTGCGATTCCTGTCGGTGCGGTTCCTGTCGATGCGGTTCCTGTCGGTGCGGTCCCTGTCGGTGCGGTTCCTGTCGATGCGGTTCCTGTCGGTGCGGTCCCTGTCGGTGCGGTCCCTGTTGGTGCGGTTCCTGTCGGTGCGGTCCCTGTCAGTGTGGTCCCTGTCAGTGCGGTTCCTGTCAGTGCGGTTACTGTCGGTGCGGTTCCTGTTGGTGCGGTTCCTGTCGGTGCGGTTCCTGTCGGTGTGGTCCCTGTTGGTGCGGTTCCTGTTGGTGCGGTTCCTGTCAGTGCGGTTCCTGTCGATGCGGTTCCTGTCGGTGCGGTCCCTGTTGGTGCGGTTCCTGTCGGTGCGGTTCCTGTCGGTGTGGTCCCTGTTCGTGCGGTTCCTGTTGGTGCGGTTCCTGTCAGTGCGGTCCCTGTCAGTGCGGTCCCAGTCAGTGCGGTCCCAGTCAGTGCGGTTCCTGTCAGTGCGGTCCCAGTCAGTGCGGTTCCTGTCAGTGCGGTCCCTGTCAGTGCGGTTCCTGTCAGTGCGTTTCCTGTCAGTGCGGTTCCTGTCGGTGTGGTCCCTGTCTGTGCGGTCTCTGTCGGTGCGGTCCCTGTCGGTGCGGTCCCTGTCGGTGCGGTCCATGTCGATGCGATTCCTGTCGGTGCGGTCCCTGTTGGTGAGGTTCCTGTTAGTGCGGTCCCTGTCGGTACGATTCCTGTCGGTGCGTTTCCTGTTAGTGCGGTCCCTGTCGGTGCGATTCCTCTCGGTGCGGTTCCTGTTAATGCGGTTCCTGTCGGTGCGGTCTCTGTCGGTGTGGTTCCTGTCGGTGCGATTCCTGTCGGTGCGGTCCCTGTCGGTGCGGTTCCTGTCAGTGCGGTCCCTGTCGGTGCGATTCCTGTCGGTGCGGTTCCTGTTAATGCGGTTCCTGTCGGTGCGGTCTCTGTCGGTGTGGTTCCTGTCGGTGCGATTCCTGTCGATGAGGTCCCTGTCAGTGCGGTCCCTGTCGCTGCGGTTCCTTTTGGTGCGGTCCCTGTCAGTGCGGTCCCTGTCGGTGCGGTCCCTGTCAGTGCGGTCCCTGTCAGTGCGGTCCCTGTCAGTGCAGTCCATGTCGGTGCGGTTCCTGTCGGTGCGGTTCCTGTCAGTGCGGTCCCTGTCAGTGCAGTCCCTGTCGGTGCGGTTCCTGTCGGTGCGGTTCCTGTCAGTGCGGTCCCTGTCAGTGCGGTCCCTGTCAGTGCGGTCCCTGTCGGTGCGGTTCCTGTCAGTGCGGTCCCTGTCGGTGCGGTCCCTGTCAGTGCGGTCCCTGTCGGTGCGGTTCCTGTCAGTGCGGTCCCTGTCAGTGCAGTCCCTGTCAGTGCGGTCCCTGTCGGTGCGGTTCCTGTCAGTGCGGTCCCTGTCGGTGCGGTTCCTGTCGGTGCGGTTCCTGTCAGTGCCGTCCCTGTCAGTGCGGTCCCTGTCAGTGCGGTCCCTGTCGGTGCGGTTCCTGTCAGTGCGGTCCCTGTCGGTGCGGTCCCTGTCAGTGCGGTCCCTGTCGGTGCGGTTCCTGTCAGTGCGGTCTCTGTCGGTGCGGTCCCTGTCAGTGCGGTCCCTGTCGGTGCGGTTCCTGTCAGTGCGGTTCCTGTCAGTGCGGTCCCTGTCAGTGCAGTCCCTGTCAGTGCGGTCCCTGTCGGTGCGGTCCCTGTCGGTGCGGTCTCTGTCGGTGCGGTCTCTGTCATTGCGGTCTCTGTCGGTGCGGTTCCTGTCGGTGCGGTCTCTGTCGGTGCGGTCTCTGTCAGTGCGGTCCCTGTCAGTGCGGTTCCTGTCGGTGCGGTTCCTGTCGGTGCAGTTCCTGTCGGTGCCGTCCATGTCGGTGCGGTCGCTGTCAGTGCGGTTCCTGTCAGTGCGGTTCCTGTCAGTGCGGTTCCTGTCGGTGCGGTTCCTGTCGGTGGGGTTCCTGTCGGTGCGGTCTCTGTCATTGCGGTCTCTGTCGGTGCGGTTCCTTTCGGTGCGGTTCCTGTCAGTGCGGTTCCTGTCAGTGCGGTTCCTGTCAGTGCGGTCTCTGTCGGTGCGGTTCCTGTCGGTGTGGTTCCTGTCGGTGCGGTCTCTGTCGGTGCGGTCTCTGTCATTGCGGTCTCTGTCGGTGCGGTTCCTGTCGGTGCGGTCTCTGTCGGTGCGGTCTCTGACATTGCGGTCTCTGTCGGTGCGGTTCCTGTCGGTGCGGTCTCTGTCGGTGCAGTCTCTGTCATTGCGGTCTCTGTCGGTGCAGTCCCTGTCGGTGCGGTTCCTGTCAGTGCGGTTCCTGTCAGTGCGGTCCCTGTCGGTGCGGTCCCTGTCGGTTCGGTCTCTGTCGGTGCGGTCCCTGTCAGTGCGGTTCCTGTCAGTGCGGTCCCCGTCAGTGCGGTCCCTGTCGGTGCGGTCCCTGTCGGTGTGGTCCCTGTCAGTGCGGTCCCTGTCGGTGCGGTCCCTGTCGGTGCAGTCTCTGTCAGTGCAGTCCCTGTCAGTGCAGTCCCTGTCAGTGCGGTCCCTGTCGGTGCGGTCTCTGTCGGTGCGGTCCCTGTCGGTGCAGTCCCTGTCAGTGCGGTCCCTGTCGGTGCAGTCCCTGTCAGTGCCGTCCCTGTCAGTGCGGTCCCTGTCAGTGCGGTCCCTGTCGGTGCGGTCTCTGTCGGTGCGGTCCCTGTCGGTGCGGTTCCTGTCGGTGCAGTCCCTGTCAGTGCCGTCCCTGTCAGTGCGGTCCCTGTCAGTGCGGTTCCTGTCAGTGCGGTCCCTGTCAGTGCCGTCCCTGTCAGTGCGGTCCCTGTCGGTGCGGTCCCTGTCAGTGCGGTCCCTGTCGGTGCAGTCCCTGTCAGTGCCGTCCCTGTCAGTGCGGTCCCTGTCAGTGCGGTTCCTGTCAGTGCGGTCCCTGTCAGTGCGGTTCCTGTCAGTGCGGTCCCTGTCAGTGCGGTCCCTGTCAGTGCGGTTCCTGTCGGTGCGGTTCCTGTCAGTGCGGTCTCTGTCGGTGTGGTCCCTGTCTGTGCGGTTCCTGTCAGTGCGGTCCCTGTCAGTGCCGTCCCTGTCAGTGCGGTCCCTGTCAGTGCGGTTCCTGTCAGTGCGGTCACTGTCAGTGCGGTTCCTGTCAGTGCGGTCCCTGTCAGTGTGGTCCCTGTCAGTGCGGTCCCTGTCAGTGCCGTCCCTGTCAGTGCAGTTCCTGTCAGTGCGGTTCCTGTCAGTGCGGTCCCTGTCAGTGTGGTCCCTGTCAGTGCGGTTCCTGTCAGTGCGGTCCCTGTCAGTGCAGTTCCTGTCAGTGCGGTTCCTGTCAGTGCGGTTCCTGTCAGTGCGGTCACTGTCAGTGCGGTCCCTGTCAGTGCGGTTCCTGTCGGTGCGGTTCCTGTCAGTGCGGTCCCTGTCGGTGCGGTCTCTGTCGGTGTGGTCCCTGTCAGTGCGGTTCCTGTCAGTGCGGTTCCTGTCAGTGCGGTCCCTGTCAGTGCGATCCCTGTCAGTGCGGTTCCTGTCAGTGCGGTTCCTGTCAGTGCGGTTCCTGTCAGTGCGGTTCCTGTCAGTGCGGTTCCTGTCAGTGCGGTTCCTGTCAGTGCGGTCTCTGTCAGTGCGGTCCCTGTCAGTGTGGTCCCTGTCAGTGCGGTCCCTGTCAGTGCGGTCCCTGTCGGTGCGGTTCCTGTCGGTGCGGTTCCTGTCGGTGCGGTTCCTGTTAGTGCGGTCCCTGTCAGTGCGGTCCCTGTCAGTGCGGTCCCTGTCAGTGTGGTCCCTGTCGGTCCGATTCCTGTCGGTGCGGTTCCTGTCGGTGCGGTTCCTGTTAGTGCGGTTCCTGTCAGTGCGGTTCCTGTCAGTGCGGTCCCTGTCAGTGCGGTCTCTGTCAGTGCGGTTCCTTTCGGTGCGGTCCCTGTCGGTGCGGTCCCTGTCAGTGCGGTCCCTGTCAGTGCGGTTCCTGTCAGTGCGGTCCCTGTCAGTGCGGTTCCTGTCAGTGCGGTCCCTGTCAGTGCAGTCTCTGTCAGTGCAGTCCCTGTCAGTGCAGTCCCTGTCAGTGAGGTCCCTGTCGGTGCGGTCCCTGTCGCTGCAGTCTCTGTCGGTGCGGTCCCTGTCGGTGCAGTCCCTGTCAGTGCGGTCCCTGTCGGTGCGGTCCCTGTCGGTGCAGTCCCTGTCAGTGCGGTCCCTGTCGGTGCAGTCCCTGTCAGTGCCGTCCCTGTCAGTGCGGTCCCTGTCAGTGCGGTTCCTGTCAGTGCGGTCCCTGTCAGTGCGGTTCCTGTCAGTGCGGTCCCTGTCAGTGTGGTCCCTGTCAGTGCGGTCCCTGTCAGTGCCGTCCCTGTCAGTGCGGTCCCTGTCAGTGCGGTTCCTGTCAGTGCGGTCCCTGTCAGTGCAGTTCCTGTCAGTGCGGTTCCTGTCAGTGCGGTTCCTGTCAGTGCGGTCACTGTCAGTGCGGTCCCTGTCAGTGCGGTTCCTGTCGGTGCGGTTCCTGTCAGTGCGGTCCCTGTCGGTGCGGTCTCTGTCGGTGTGGTCCCTGTCAGTGCGGTTCCTGTCAGTGCGGTTCCTGTCAGTGCGGTCCCTGTCGGTGCGGTCCCTGTCAGTGCGGTTCCTGTCAGTGCGGTTCCTGTCAGTGCGGTTCCTGTCAGTGCGGTTCCTGTCAGTGCGGTTCCTGTCAGTGCGGTTCCTGTCAGTGCGGTCCCTGTCAGTGCGGTCCCTGTCAGTGCGGTTCCTGTCAGTGCGGTTCCTGTCAGTGCGGTCTCTGTCAGTGCGGTCCCTGTCAGTGTGGTCCCTGTCGGTGCGGTTCCTGTCGGTGCTGTCCCTGTCGGTACGGTTCCTGTCAGTGCGGTTCCTGTTAGTGTGGTCCCTGTCGGTGCGGTTCCTGTCGGTGCTGTCCCTGTCAGTGCGGTTCCTGTCAGTGAGGTTCCTGTCAGTGCGGTTCCTGTCGGTGCGGTTCCTGTCAGTGCGGTCCCTGTCGGTCCGATTCCTGTCGGTGCGGTTCCTGTCAGTGCCGTCCCTGTCAGTGCGGTCCCTGTCAGTGCGGTTCCTGTCAGTGCGGTCCCTGTCAGTGCCGTCCCTGTCAGTGCGGTCCCTGTCAGTGCGGTTCCTGTCAGTGCGGTCCCTGTCAGTGCGGTTCCTGTCAGTGCGGTCCCTGTCAGTGTGGTCCCTGTCAGTGTGGTCCCTGTCAGTGCGGTCCCTGTCAGTGCGGTTCCTGTCAGTGCGGTCCCTGTCAGTGCAGTTCCTGTCGGTGCGGTTCCTGTCAGTGCGGTTCCTGTCAGTGCGGTCCCTGTCGGTGCGGTCTCTGTCGGTGTGGTCCCTGTCAGTGCGGTTCCTGTCAGTGCGGTTCCTGTCAGTGCGGTCCCTGTCGGTGCGGTCCCTGTCAGTGCGGTTCCTGTCAGTGCGGTTCCTGTCAGTGCGGTTCCTGTCAGTGCGGTCCCTGTCAGTGCGGTTCCTGTCAGTGCGGTTCCTGTCAGTGCGGTCTCTGTCAGTGCGGTTCCTGTCAGTGCGGTTCCTGTCAGTGCGGTTCCTGTCAGTGCGGTCCCTGTCAGTGCGGTTCCTGTCAGTGCGGTTCCTGTCAGTGTGGTCCCTGTCAGTGTGGTCCCTGTCGGTGCGGTTCCTGTCGGTGCTGTCCCTGTCGGTACGGTTCCTGTCAGTGCGGTCCCTGTTGGTGAGGTTCCTGTTAGTGCGGTCCCTGTCGGTCCGATTCCTGTCGGTGCGGTTCCTGTTAGTGCGGTTCCTGTCAGTGCGGTTCCTGTCAGTGCGGTCCCTGTCAGTGCGGTTCCTGTCAGTGCGGTTCCTGTCAGTGCGGTCCCTGTCAGTGCGGTTCCTGTCAGTGCGGTCCCTGTCGGTGAGGTCCCTGTCAGTGCGGTCCCTGTCAGTGCGGTCTCTGTCAGTGCGGTTCCTGTCGGTGCGGTCCCTGTCGGTGCGGTCCCTGTCGGTGCGTTTCCTGTCAGTGCGGTCCCTGTCAGTGCGGTCCCTGTCAGTGCGGTCCCTGTCAGTGCGGTTCCTGTCAGTGCGGTCCCTGTCAGTGCGGTCTCTGTCAGTGCGGTTCCTGTCGGTGCGGTCCCTGTCGGTGCGGTCCCTGTCAGTGCGGTCCCTGTCGGTGCGGTCCCTGTCGGTGCGATTCCTGTCGGTGCGATTCCTGTCGGTGCGATTCCTTTCGGTGCGATTCCTGTCGGTGCGGTTCCTGTCGATGCGGTTCCTGTCGTTGCGGTCCCTGTCGTTGCGGTTCCTGTCGTTGCGGTTCCTGTCGGTGCGGTCCCTGTTGGTGCGGTTCCTGTCGGTGCGGTTCCTGTCGGTGTGGTCCCTGTTGGTGCGGTTCCTGTTGGGGCGGTTCCTGTTGGTGCGGTTCCTGTCGGTGCGGTCCCTGTCGGTGCGGTCCCTGTCAGTGCGGTTTCTGTCGGTGCGGTTCCTGTCGGTGCGATTCTTGTTGACACGATTCCTGTCGGCTCGATTCTACTTGACACAATTTCTGTCAATGTGGTTCCTGTCAGTGTGATTTCTTTCGATGTGGCTCCTGTCAGTACGGTTCCTGTTGACACGATTTCTATTGGCTCGATTCCTGTCGACTCGATTCCTGTCAATGCAGTTCCTGTCCACTCAGTTCCAGTCAACTCGGTTTCTGGCGGATCGGTTCCTCTCAGCACAGTTCCAGTCAATGTGTTTCCTGTCGACTCAGTTCCTGTTGGCTTGGTTCCTGTCAATGCAGTTCCTGTCAACTCGGTTCCTGTCTGTTCAGTTCCTGTTGCTGCTATTCCAGTCAATGCGGTTCCTGTTTACTTGGTTCCTGTCAACTCGGTTCCTGTCGCCTTGGTTCCTGTTGACTTGGTTCCTGTCAGCTTGTTTCCTGTTTGCCCAGTTCCTGTCGGTGTGGTTCTTGTCAATGTAGCTCCTGTCAGCTCGATTCCTATCAGCACAGTTCCTGTCAACAGAGTTCCTGTCAACATGGTTCCTGTCAGCTCGGTTCCTGTCAGCTTGGTTCCTGTTAGCTGGAGACCTGTGACCAGTGGTGTGCCTCAGGGATCAGTGCTGGGACCACTGTTATTTGTCATTTATATTAATGATTTGGATGAGAATATAGGAGGTATGGTTAGTAAGTTTGCAGATGACACCAAGATTGGTGGCATAGTGGACAGTGAAGAAGATTATCTCTGATTGCAATGGGATTTTGATCAATTGGGCCAATGGGCTGACGAATGGCAGATGGAGTTTAATTTAGATAAATGCAAGGTGATGCATTTTGGTAGATTGAACCAGGGCAGGACTTACTCAGTTAATGGTAGGGTTTTGGGGAGAGTTACAGAACATAGACGTCTCGGGGTGCATGTTCATAGCTCCTTGAAAGTGGAGTCACAGGTGGACAGAGTGGTGAAGAAGGCATTCAGCATGCTTGGTTTCGTTGGTCAGAACAATGAATACAGGAGTTGGGACGTCTTGTTGAAGTTGTACAAGACATTGGTAAGGCCACACTTGGAATACTGTGTACAGTTCTGGTCACCCTATTATAGAAAGGATTTATTAAACTAGGAAGAGTGCAGAAGAGATTTACTAGGATGCTACCGGGACTTGATGGTTTGAGTTATAAGGAGAGGCTGGATAGACTGGGACTTTTTTCTCTGGAGCTTAGAAGGCTGAGGGGTGATCTTATAGAAGTCTATAAAATAATGAGGGGCATAGGTAAGGTAGATAGTCTTTTCCCAACGGTGGGGGAATCTAAAACTAGAGGGCATAGGTTTAAGGTGAGAGAGGAGAGATATAAAAGGGTCCAGAGGGGCAATTTTTTCACACAGAGGGTGGTGAGTGTCTGGAACAAGCTGCCAGAGGTAGTAGTAGAGGCGGGTACAATTTTATCTTTTAAAAAGCTTTCGACAGTTACATGGGTAAGATGGGTATATAGGAATATGGGCCAAAATGAACAAGTTGGGCCGAAGGGCCTGTTTCCATGCTGTAAACCTCTATGACTCTATGCCTCTATGAGCTCGGTTCCTGTCATCTCGATTCCAGGCAACACGGTTCAGTCAGTTTGGGTCAGGGACTTCCCACGCAGAAGGTCACTAAGGTACAAAAAACGTGCGGCTTTTGTGTCTGTTCCATTTTTGGATTTATGAATAATGGATATTCGACCTGCACAGGTTGGAATTTTTTTGACAGGGTTAAATCCCGATGCCAGGACGATATTCAGGTCGTGAGCCCAATGGGCAGGAAACGGCACTGCTGTGGCAACCTTCCTGGTGGCAGCCTCTTCATTGGCTGACTCCAGGCTGGACTATTCAATTGAATGGAGATTTGACTCTCCACACTGGTCAGAAAGTCAGCAGCTCTGCAACCTCAGCAGCATCACAGAGAGAGAGGCAGCCGCTGATGAGGCTGTAAGGTGAACATGAGGCCTTTTCCATCTTGAGTCGCCCTTGTAGGGAAGTGAAAATGTTTTTTCTCTCTGCTAAGGACAGGCAGGAAGGCGTCAGTGATCAGGAGGGGGCTTGGGGATGAACCCTTCCAACATCGATGTTGGAGCTGTGAGGGTGACTATTGGAACTGGGGACTCTCTCTTTGGACCATGGGGACACTGAACTCACACTGCTCCCCTCACACCCACGCCCTCCTCTGCCCCCCCACCCTTCCTTCCTACTTCCACCGTCCTGGGAGGTGCGCAAACAGTCTTCCCATATGGTGAGGGTATGGAGGTAGAGTGCTAGCTGCCCAGGAAGATGACTGTCAGATCCTCACTTGGGCTTTTAATTGTACTAATTGACCATCTGCATCAGGTCAGTGGGCCAAACCACTGTGGAGCTACTAGTTGGAGACCTTTGGTGGCAAATCTGTGCCGGGGAGCTGTCCTGATGCAGCTCCCCAGTGTTTACAGGCACCGCACCTCTTACCTCCACACTTATCAACTAGCCTGTCACCCAGTGGGGTCAGTAAAATTTCACTCTTGTAAGATCTGGCTCTAATTTTCAGACCAAGCCCCTGAGTGCTAGAATCCTCAGCACAGTATCCTCCCGATTGAGGGTCGGAGGTTGCACCTCCAGCCAAATAATCAATGTCTTCAGGGTAGCCAGTATGGGCAGTGATCTGTTGTCCACCGACTTTGTGGGGTGACAGGGTGGGAAACCCCACTATCCTAAAACGCCTGGTCCTTCTGTACAGGCTCTGAAACATGGATCTTTAGGAGATGTGGATTTTTCTATCAGATTTCGTGAACTGCTATGTCCTCATCCATGGATACAGATCTACCTGCCGGCATTGTTTTTTGAGACTCACTGTGGGGCCAAGGCAAAGTTCATGACTTTAGGACTAAACATGAATTGTGAATGTTTTTTTTGCCACTAGACTATCCGAGCAATCCTATTTAATTATTGAAACACGGTAAAGAAATGGGAGATTATCAGGACATACCTAACTGTTATCGACCATCACATGGACTATGGTCTGTTGATTGTTGCCTAAGGCAGATCGCAAACATTAGTCTAACCTCACTCTATCAGGCAGTGCAGACCTAAATGCTGAGCTGATCTTTAAATTGCTGATAGGTGTAGGAAATATAAATGTAAGCAGCTTAGTTAAATTGGACTGTGAGCATAGAACTCGAAGATATGAGTCCAAAATTAATAAGCCTGAAGCAAGACTTGAGATTGAAGGTTTTTTTTTCTATAAAAAGGTGGATATGTGAAAAAAGACTAACAGTAGGAGCAGTTAATACTGTGCAAATTAACTCCTTCGATGGCGAACTGCCTATATATATATATATAGGTGTAAGTGAGGTTGAAGGTTACAAGTTGATGTGTAATTCAACATTGCATGGCACACGATGGCTCCTATATTTTGAGAATAAAAAGCAGTGCGATCTGTGCAAAGCAGTGTTTTGGTAAGTCTTCCTCGCAGCGTCACAACATTTTTATTTCATTTAATTCTGCAACATTCACTTAACAACAGCATGTGCTGCCTCTTGTTGCAATGAAGTAGTTGGTTACATCCGGACTGAAGTCAGTCAGCTTGCAAAATGAAGCTGGTAAACTGGCACAGATTTTTATTTATTCTTTCATGGGCTGCAAGCACCATTGGCAGAGTCAGTATTGCTGCCCATCCCCATCGAATTGCCCTTGAGAATGTGGTGCTACGTCACCATCTTGTCCACTCCATCAGTATGGTGAATGCCAAATTTTCAACAATGGTCAGTGTAATTCCCTTTATTGTTTGATGCTGGATTAACAAAAAGCCCAACAAGAAAACCAGGTAAAAGCTGTTAGAGAATTCAGTATTTGAGACCCAAGTGGCTTTATGTCATGTCCAAAGATATGCAAGTTAGGTTGATTGGCCATGCTAAATTGCCCCTTAGTGTCAGGGGGATTAGCAGGGTAAATCCGTGGGGTTATGGGGGTATGGTCTGGGTGGGATTGTTATCAGTGCAGATCTGATGGGCCGAATGGCCTCCTTCTGCATTGTAGAGATTCTATGATTCTGCATTTCTTTTAACTGTGTTCTTTATCCTGAGGTTGGGATCTCCTCAAACCTCAAAATATCTCTATGGTTTTATGCTTTCCTTGGCCGTTAATCTGCATTTTATCGGATGCGATGTCTGGAATCTTGTAGGATGTTTGAGGCCATTAAAGTCTAAATATTAGCCTTTATAATCCTCATGTGTAGATATAAAATGTGTTTCTGTGGCAGTCCTTTGTCTGGTATTTTAATGGAATTCTTATCCTATTTATTTTAAATGAGTGTTTTTGAATAATGGACAAAGGAATATCAGTGCCTTCATGTTAACAGACTAATATTGCTGCCACCAATTTTCTGCCTTCATCCACAATTCTGGCAATTCGGTAACTTCATCATCTTTTTTTTAACAATGAGACCCTTTTGCCTTTTGTTAGGTGTAATATTGTTACATTTCCAGATTATATTTTCCTTTTTTCTAAACTATATAATTAACACAAAAATATCAATTTCAATGAACTGTAACTGCTTTTGTCTAATTGGTGTCTCATCTTCTGCTGTTTGGTGACATGAGCATAATAAATCACTTCACCGACCCAGTTTCTGTGGTCGATTTTCACGCTTTAACGCAATGCCTTTTAATAAGTGAAACTAACACCTGACTGCGTGTGTTATCTCTTTATGAGATACAGGGCTTCATGAAGCATTTCCAGTGAGAGTCGTGTATTCAAACTGAGACGTGCTCGGTCGGGTCGAACTCTATAGGGTTATGTGCAAAAGCCTTGTCAAAAAGCAGCCGTTATACGCAAAGTTTCAAGCGGGTGAATTTCCTCTGCTTCACTGCAAGTGTGGTTGAAATTCCGGTAAATGGGAACTGTGCTTGACGCTGAAGCTGGGAAAGTTCCGAGGAAGATCATCCCCAAGGATAGAAGCTTGTCTACATTCTAGAAATTAGGATTTTAGTGGAAATTATAACTCACCTCCTCCCCTCAGACCCAATGGAAACCAGGTGAAGGGGCAGTTAGAATGGGATATGGCCATGCTAACTTCACAGGGTTGTGAATAAAAATGCCAGCTTTTGGAGGTGTAAGAGGTTGCATGCTTGAGTCATACATTCAGACAAATCAGAGCCCCTTTATGCCAATGGTACACCAATACCAATTTTAGCAGAAAATCAGAGGGGTGTCTGTAGGAGCCACCCCAGCAATGAGCTGTGCATGGTAGCACAGTGGTTGGCACTGCTGCCTCACAGCACCAGGGACCTGGGTTCAATTCCAGCCTCGGGTCACTGTCTGTGTGGAGTTTGCACGTTCTCTCCACGTCTGTGTGTGGTTTCCTTCGGGTGCTCCGGTTTCCTCCCACAGTCAAAAGATGTGCAGGTTAGATCAATTAGCCATGTTAAATTGCTCCTTAGTGTCAAGGGAATTATCAGGGTAAATACGTGGGGTTACGGAGATAGGACCTGGCTGGGATTGCTGTCGGTGTAGGCTCGATGGGCCGAATGGCCTCCTTCTGCACCATAGGGATTCTATGAGCACCTGGTCAGACAACTGAAGAGACCATCCCAGGTATGTTTAAAATTTTTCTTTACGTAGCCAAGAGGTGTTTGTCCAGTCCCCACAAGGATAATGTAGGTCTTCTCCACCGAAGCTTATCTGTGGAAATTAGGTTACAAAACAATTGTGAAAACTAAAGTTCCAAAATTGTCAAAAAAACTCTGTCAAGTAATGGAAAATGATTATTAGCCAAACAAGGCTTCCAGTCAGGCCCTCAGTAAGGCCAGCGCTTATGCACTCAGGATAAGTGACTAAACCTAAAACCTTTTACCATAAACACTGCATTCCCCCAGCCCCCCCACCCCACCCCCACAAGCTATGGAAAGTTCTGTCACCATATTCACCTTGGGCCTCTGGACTGCCTGACCTTTGACCGCTCAATGCTGACTTTCCAGTCATTTCGGTTAAAGAGTCAGCCAATCAATTAATGAAGCCCTGACCATTAAAATTGGTTACCACTCCTGGATTGGCTGAGTGCTCGTTTTTCTACCCTGGAGTCAAAATTCCATTCCCCCTGCTTTGAAATTATTCTGTATGAAGCTGAGCATGTAAATACTTAACATGTTCATGCAAACGATCTTGTCCACTCTTTGGAAGCATTAACCCCTTTACACAGAGTAATTTTTAGAGCTGGAAGTTCCATAGGTCAACAGACTGTGGGGTAAGAAATTCCCCTTGGTGTCCAACTCAGGAACAAACTGCACTCATTTTTCTCCGAACACTACTTGTGCTCCATAGTCACAATTAGCGTGAATTTTCTAAATTGTCTAATCTGCTGCGCACACAGTCAGCTGCCTGGGGACCTATTATCCTTTACTTGCTGCTCCAGCCAAGGCACCAACCCCAACAGGAAAAGGCAAAAAGGACTTGCATTGACACAGCACCTTTCACATCCTCAGCTACTTCACAAATAATGAAGTACATTTGAAACGTTCTAATGTCAGGAAGCACAGATCTTGCAATACCTGCTACTTCTTTGCTTGGAAGTAAGTTGTAACTGAGTAGAAAGGAGGAGACGTAAACTGGAAGAGGACCCAAAATGTTTGATCCATTGACTCCCTTTTAAATAACCATTATAACCACTGTGGGCTATGAAAACACTGAGGCCAATGGTTGCTCCGAAATTCAAAGGCAGCACAATTCTGTTCTTGCCATTTATTCTTCCTTTCGAATCATAGGGGAGTAGCCTGCCGGGGGGAGATACCAGCAGCAGCCAGGCCTGTGACACCACAGCTGGTTCTACTGTGGGACAGGGTCAGGCAAAGAGCAAGCAAGCAGCAGTAATAGGGCGCTCGCTAGTTAGAGGCACAGACAGGAGTTTCTGTGGCCGCAATCGAGACTCCAGGATGGTGTGTTGCTTCCCTGGTGCCAGGGTCAAGGACATCTCTGAGCAATTGCAGGACATTCTTAAGGGGGAGGGTGAGCAGCTAGAGGTCGTTGTACATATTGGTACCAACGACATAGGTAGGAAAAGGGATGAGGTCCTGAAATGTGAATATAGAGAGTTAGGCAGAAGGTTAAAGTGCAGGACCTCGAAGGTAGTAATTTCAGGGCTACTACCGCTGCCACGTGCGAGTGAGAGTAGGAATAGGAAGATTAGGCAGATGAATGCCTGGCTTGAGAGCTGGTGCAGGGGGCGGGGATTTAGATTTTTGGATCATTGGGATCTTTTCTGGGGAAGGGCTGATCTGTTCACGAGGGATGGGTTACATTTGAACTGGAGGGGGACTAACATCCTGGTGGGGAGATTTGCTAGAGCCACTCGGGAGGGTTTAAATTAGTTTGGCAGGGGGGGTGGGATCCAAAGCAGTAGGGAGACAGAAGAGAAGTGTGAGGACAGCACGGAAGTTAAAGAGAGCACATTAAGTAATAAAGGCAGTGTCAGTAATCCTAGTACCATACAGATCAGGCAAAAGCAAGACAGAGAGCAAGGAAAGTCCAGATTAAACTGCATTTATTTCAATGCAAGAGGCCTGACGGGCAAGGCAGATGAACTCAGGGCATTGATGGGTACTTGGGACTGGGATATTATAGCAATTACTGAAACATGGCTAAGGGAGGGACAGAACTGGCAGCTCAATGTTCCAGGGTACAGATGCTATAGGAAAGATAGAACAGAAGATAAGAGAGGAGGGGGAGTTGCACTTTTGATTAGGGAAAGCATCACGGCCGTACTGAGAGGGGATATATCCGAGGGTTCGGCCACTGAGTCTATATGGGTAGAACTGAGAAATAAGAAGAGGGAAATCACTTTGATAGGGTTGTACTATAGGCCCCCAAATAGTCAGTGGGAAATTGAGGAGCAAATATGTAAGGAGATTACAGATAGCTCCAAGAATAATAGGGTGGTAATAGTCGGAGATTTTAACTTTCCCAACATTGACTGGGACAACCATAGTATTAAAGGGTTGGATGGAGAGAAATTTGTTGAGTGTATTCAGGAGGAATTTCTCATTCAGTATGTGGATGGCCCGACTAGAGAGGGGGCAAAACTTGACCTCAAAGAACAAAGAACAAAGAACAATACAGCACAGGAACAGGCCCTTCGGCCCTCCAAGCCCGCGCCGCTCCCCGGTCCAGGATTGAATCCTGAATCCAGGATCCCCACCCAATTTTCCAGCCTATCTACATCCTAATATCCTATCCACCGAGCTGTCCCTCACAGCTACGATGCTTTGTTCATCACAACCTATTAACTCACCCCCACCCCCCCATTCCAGACCATGTGATCTCCAGGGAGAGGCGAAAACCCAGAGTGAAAACCCCAGGGCCAATATGGGGAAAAAAAAATCTGGGAAATTCCTCTCCGACCCCCTGTGGCGATCGAAACGAGTCCAGGAGATCACACTGGCGCTGATCAGAAAATGCTTCCCAACCCTATTCATTTCCACTTCTGCTTTACGAACACCATCTGAATTCCCTGCCCCCGAGACAGGTTCCCAACTATCCGCAGTCTCGCTCTGTACTGGCACCAGCAAGATGATCATAGAATGAAGCCTTGAAACGAGAAACAAAGAACAATTAGCCCGCGCCGCTCCCTGGTCCAAACTAGACCACTCTTTTGTATCCCTCCATTCCCACTCCGTTCATATAGCTGTCTAGATAAGTCTTAAACGTTCCCAGTGTGTCCGCCTCCACCACCTTGCCCGGCAACCCATTCCAGGCCCCCACGACCCTCTGTGTAAAATATGTCCTTCTGATATCTGTGTTAAACCTCCCCCCCTTCACCTTGAACCTATGACCCCTCGTGAACGTCACCACCGACCCGGGGAAAAGCTTCCCACCATTCACCCTATCTATGCCTTTCATAATTTTATACACCTCCTCTTGGAAATAAGGAAGGGCAGGTGACAGAAGTGTTAGTGAGGGATCACTTTGGGACCAGTGACCATAATTCTATTGGTTTTAAGATAGCTATGGAGAATGATAAGTTTGGCCCAAAAGTTAAAATACTAAATTGGGGCAAGGCCAATTTTGATGGTATCAGGCAGGAACTTTCAAAAGTTAATTGGGGGAGTCTGTGGGAAGGCAAAGAGACATCTGGTAAGTGGCACACTTCCAAAAGTGTGTCAACCAAGGTTCAGGGTAAACATATTCCTCTTAGAGTGAAGGGCAAGGCTGACAGAAATAAGGAACCCTGAATGACTCGGGATATTGAGGCCTTGGTCAAGAAGAAGAAGGAGGCACAAGAGGTGCATAGGCAGCTGGGATCAAGTGAATCCCTTGTAGAGTATAGGGGGTGTAGGAGTAGAGTTAAGAGAGAAATCAGGAGGGCAAAAAGGGGACACAAGATTGTTTTGGCAGATAAGGCAAAGGAGTGTGGTGAACCATCGTTGGTTCCCACTGTGGGATGGTTCTAATGTTGTTGTTGGGTTGTTCTAATGTTGTTGTTGGGCTAGGGTGGGATTGATACACCTGTGGTTGTTACTGTTGTGGCACATCCCAGTCGGGCTCCGCCTCCTGGGAGAGGTATAAGACCCCCTGCTCGGGCGGGACCCCTTCAGTCTGGGATAGTGTGTTAAAGTTCTGATAGTTCCATTGTTAGTTAATAAAAGCCTTCTTTTACCGAAGCTTTGTGCCTCGTGTCCAATTGATGCGCATCAATTTTATTAACTAACATTAAACTCTCGACGGAAGGAAAAAAAAAGAAAGGAGAGTATGGAGCAAATCCTAAAGCCAGAACGTCTGACGCTAGATCCACGTGCGGTGGGCGCTTCTACCACCTTCGACCACTGGCTGAAGTGTTTTGAAGATTACCTAGCAGCCTCTGCAGCGGTCACCACAGATGATGACAGACTCCGGGTCCTCCATGCGAGGGTAAGCGACACAGTCTACCTCGCGATCCGTGCGGCCACCACTTACCCGAGGGCCCTCGAGCTTTTAAAAAAGCGCTATACGAAACCTCCTAACGAGAACCACGCTCGTTACCTCCTCGCTACACGACGTCGGCAGTCGGGCGAAACCATGGAGGATTACGCCAATGAGCTCTTGCAGCTAGCCAGGGGCTGTGACTGCAAAGCTGTGTCGGCTGAGCAGTACATGTACGACCTCGCCCGAGATGCGTTTGTGGCCGGGGTCGGGCCTTCATACATCCGTCTCAAGCTGCTAGAAAAGGGGAATCTCAACCTGACCCAAGCTATGGAATTAGCTGAGATGTTTGAGGCGGCTTCGAAGAGCTTGGTCCTGTATCCGGAGGACCACGTGGAGACAACGTGGCAGGAGCAGTCGCAAATCCCTCCTCGCCCCACGGGCTCGAAGTGCAGTGTTATGGCGTGCTCCCATGTGGACCAGACGACGGCTGCAGCCCCATGCGGCCCGCGGTGCTACTTCTGCGGAGGAGCCAAACATCCACGACAAAAGTGTCCCGCTAAAGCGGTAGTCTGTACCTTATGCGGTAAAAAGGGGCATTATGCGAAGGTGTGCAGATCGAAGCCCAAGAACGGCAGTGCGGCCTGTGACCCTTCGGAACGGGGATCATCACCATCGTCGTCGAAGTACTCACGGGGTTCGGCCACGTGCGAGTCCAGGACGACGCCATTGCAGTCGACGGAGTCAGAGGAGGATGACCACCAGGAGTCGCTACGTTTGGCGCCCTCACCCATGTGCGATTCATGAGGGCGGCCATTTTGGTCGACGATGACCATGAGCGACCAGCAGGGGTCCTCAGCATCGACCTCAGCTGCCTGCAGTGATGTTCACGGACCAACGGTGGCGTCGATCACCCTGGACCAGGCTAAGCATCACAGGCTTGATTGTTCGATGATGGATGTACAGGTAAATGGTCATGCAATTTATTGTCTGTTTGACAGCGGGAGCACTGAGAGCTTTATTCACCCTGACACTGTGAAGAGGTGTGGACTCCAGATTCAACCTGCCAAACAGACAATCTCTATGGCATCAAGGTCCTGGTCTGTCGCTGTGCTAGGACGTTGTGTGGTAACTTTGAAAGTGCAAGGCACAATTTACGAGCGATTCAGGCTCCTTGTGTTGCCGCATCTTTGCGCACCTATTCTCCTCGGACTAAACTTTATGGTCCACATGAAGAGTGTGATCCTACAGTACGGTGGGCCACTCCCTTCGCTGACAGTGGGGGAACAGCTGCAGTCTCCAAATTGTCCAAAGTGCCCCGCCTGCAATCTTTCTACGTTAAAGATCACCACACCCTCTTTATTTCAGAATCTGGTACCAGGCTGCAAGCCCATCACTACTAAAAGTAGGCGTTACAGCACTGAGGATCGGATCTTCATCAGATCTGAGGTTCAGCGACTCCTCAAAGAAGGGATCATACAGCCCAGTGTTAGTCCGTGGAGAGCACAGGTTGTGGTGGTCAAGAGCGGGAACAAACCCCGGATGGTCATTGATTACAGTCAGACCATTAACCGATATACGCAGCTGGATGCGTATCCCCTCCCGCGCATATCTGATATGGTCAATCAGATTGCGCAGTACTGGGTGTTCTCCACCATAGACCTTAAGTCTGCCTACCACCAACTCCCCATTCGCCCAGACGACCGACACTACACGGCCTTTGAGGCGGATGGTCGTCTGTATCAGTTCCTTAGGGTTCCATTTGGTGTCACCAATGGGGTCTCGGTCTTCCAGCGTGCTATGGACCGAATGGTGGACCAGAACAGGTTGCGGGCTACCTTCCCGTACCTGGATAATGTCACCATCTGCGGCCGTGATCAGCAGGACCATGACACAAATCTCCAGAACTTTTTGCGCACTGCATCTCGCCTGAATTTGACCTACAACAGGGAGAAGTGTGTATTCCGTAGGTGCCGGTTAGCCATCCTGGGATACGTGGTGGAAAACGGGGTCATTGGCCCTGATCCAGACCGTATGCGCCCCCTTGCTGAACTTCCCTTGCCCGCTAGCGCAAAAGCACTGAGAAGATGCCTAGGCTTCTTCTCCTATTATGCGCAGTGGGTCCCCAACTATGCGGACAAAGCCCGTCCGCTTATTAAGTCCACGACTTTTCCACTCACGCCAGAGGCCCAATTGGCCTTCAAGGAATTGAAACACGACATCGCAAAAGCCACGATGCACGCGGTAGACGAATCCATCCCTTTTCAGGTGGAAAGCGATGCACCTGATTTCGCCCTGGCCGCCACACTAAACCAGGCGGGCAGGCCCGTCGCGTTTTTTTCCCGCACCCTCCAAGGCCCCGAAATTCGGCATTCAGCGGTGGAAAAGGATGCCCAGGCCATTGTGGAGGCCGTCAGACACTGGCGCCATTTCCTGGCGGGAAAGCGGTTCACCCTGATCACGGACCAGCGGTCCGTGGCGTTCATGTTCAACAACATGCAGAGGGGCAAGATCAAGAATGATAAGATCTTGCGGTGGAGAATTGAACTCCCCACCTATAACTACGATATCATGTATCGTCCAGGGAAACTCAATGAGCCCTCGGATGCCCTCTCGTCCGGAAAATGCGCTACTACGCAGGAGGATCGCTTGAACGCCCTCCATAATGACCTGTGCCATCCTGGGGTCACTCGGCTCTACCACTTTGTCAAAGCCCGCAACTTGCCTTACTCGGTGGAGGACGTCAGGTCGGTGACAAGGAGCTGTCGGATTTGCGCGGAATGCAAACCGCACTTTTACCGACCTGACCGGGCACATTTGGTCAAGGCCACTCGCCCTTTTGAGAGGCTGAGTGTGGATTTTAAGGGCCCCCTTCCCTCAACAGATCGGAACATGTACTTTCTGAACATCATAGATGAGTACTCCCGGTTCCTGTTTGTTGTCCCCTGCGCGGACACGTCGGCTGCCACGGTGATCAAGGCATTCCGTGATCTTTTTACCCTGTTCAGGTACCCCAGCTATATCCATAGCGACAGGGGCTCGTCGTTCATGAGCAATGACTTGAGGCAATTCCTGCTCTCATACGGGATTGCCTCTCGTAGGACCACGAGTTACAACCCTAGGGGTAATGGACAGGTGGAACGAGAGAATGCTACAGTCTGGAAGGCTGTCCTATTGGCGCTGAAGTCCAAAGGCCTTCCAGTCTCCCGTTGGCAGGAGGTCCTCCCTGATGCGCTTCACTACATTCGCTCCCTCCTGTGTACGGCAACCAATGCTACTCCCCACGAGAGGATGTTCTCATTCCCTCGGAAGTCGTCCTCGGGGATATCTTTACCAGCCTGGTTGACGTACCCAGGACCCGTCCTCCTGTGGCGACATGTAAGGGCCCGCAAGTCCGACCCCTTGGTCGAACAGGTCCACCTCCTCCACGCCAACCCTCAGTATGCCTATGTGGCATATCCTGACGGGCGAGAGGACACAGTCTCGATCCGAGACCTGGCACCCGCAGGGGACGTAGCAACTCCTGTCGCTCCCATACCCCCAGTGACGAATCCCTTATCCCTTATTTCTCCCCCGGACGTGGCGCGGACAGCATCGGGACCAATGCTTAACAGTTTTACTCCAATGCACAGCTTGCCTGAGCCCCGAAGATCGTCGCCATCGCAGAATGTATCGGGATCCCCTGCACTACCGTTTCATCAGGGTCAACCGGCCTGTGAGTCCGTGGGAGAACAGCTGGACGCTGTTTTGGGGAGAACGCCACCGCAAGCACCTACTCCGGTGTCACCGCCGGTATTGAGGAGGTCACAACGACGGTGCGGTCCTCCAGACCGTCTGAACTTATAATCTGTTGACATTTTAGTCTGTTTTCGTACCCCGCCAGCCTTTGTTCTCAAAGGAGGGGTGAATGTGGTGAACCATCGTTGGTTCCCACTGTGGGATGGTTCTAATGTTGTTGTTGGGTTGTTCTAATGTTGTTGTTGGGCGAGGGTGGGATTGATACACCTGTGGTTGTTACTGTTGTGGCACATCCCAGTCAGGCTCCGCCTCCTGGGAGAGGTATAAGACCCCCTGCTCGGGCGGGACCCCTTCAGTCTGGGATAGAGTGTTAAAGTTTTGATAGTTCCATTGTTAGTTAATAAAAGCCTTCTTTTACCGAAGCTTTGTGCCTCGTGTCCAATTGATGCGCATCAAGGAGAATCCAAAGAGCTTGTACAAATACAGAAAGGGCAAAAGAGTAACAAAGGAGAGAGTAGGGCCTCTTAAGGATCAACAAGGTCATCTATGTGTGGATCCACAAGAGATGGGTGAGATCCTAAATGAATATTTCTCATCAGTATTTACTGTTGAGAAAAGCATGGATGTTAGAGAACTTGGGAAAATAAATAGTGATGTCTTGAGAAGTGTACATATTACAGAGAAAGAGGTGCTGGAAGTCTTAAAGCGCATCAAGGTAGATAAATCCTCAGGACCTGATGAAGTGTATCCCAGGACATTGTGGGAGGCGAGGAAGGAAATTGCGGGTCTCCTAGCAGAGATATTTGAATCATCGATAGTCACAGGTGAGGTGCCTGAAGATTGGAGGGTGGCAAATGTTGTGCCTTTGTTTAAAAAGGGCTGCAGGGAAAAGCCTGGGAACTACAGGCCAGTGAGCCTCACATTTGTGGTGGGTAAGTTGTTGGATGGTATTTTGAGAGACAGGATCTACAGGCATTTAGAGACGCGAGGACTGATTAGGGACAATCAGCATGGCTTTGTGAATGGAAAATCATGTCTCATAAATTTGATTGAGTTTTTTGAAGGGGTAACCAAGAAGGTAGATGAGGGCAGTGCAGTTGATATTGTCTACATGGCCTTTAGCAAGGCCTTTGACAAGGTACCCCATGGTAGGTTGTTGCATAAGTTTAAAACTCACGAGATCCAGTGTGAGGTATCTAAGTGGATGCAAAATTGGCTTCTGTCAAGAAGCCAGAGGGCGGTTGTAGAGGATTGTTTTTCAAACCGGAAGCCTGTGACCAGCGGTGTGCCTCATGGATCAGTGTTGGGTCCACTGTTATTTGTCATTTATATTAATGATTTGGATGAGAATATAGGAGGCATGGTTAGTAAGTTTGCAGATTACACTAAGATTGATGGCATAGTGGACATGAAAAAAGTATCTCCAATTGCAACAGGATCTTGATCATTTGGGCCAGTGGGCTGACGAATGGCAGATGGAGTTTAATTTAGACAAATGCAAGGTGATGTATTTTGGTAAATTGAACCAGGGCAGGACTTACTCAGTTAATGGTAGGGCATTGGGGAGAGTTACAGAACAAAGAGATCTAGGGGTACATGTTCATATCTCCTTGAAAGTGGAGTCACAGGTGTACAGAGTGGTGAAGAAGGCATTCGGCATGCTTGGTTTCATCGGTCAGAACATTGAATACAGGAGTTGGGGCGTCTTGTTGAAGTTGTACAAGACATTGGTAAGGCCACACGTGGAATACTGTGCGCAATTCTGATCACCCTATTATAGAAAGGATATTATTAAACTAGAAAGAGTGCAGAAAAGATTTGCTAGGATGCTACCGGGACTTGATGGATTGAGTTATAAGGAGAGGCTGGATAGACTGGACTTCTTTCACTGGAGCTTAGGAGGCTGAGGGGTGATCTTATAGAGGTCTATAAAATAATGAGGGGCACAGATCAGCTAGGTAGTCAATATCTTCTCTGAAAGGTAGGGGAGTCTAAAATTAGAGGGCATAGGTTTAAGGTGAGAGGAGAGAGATACAAAAGTGTCCAGAGGGGCAATTCTTTCACATAGAGAGTGGTGAATGTCTGGAACAAGCTACCAGTGGTAGTAGTAGAGGCGGGTACAATTTTGTCTTTTAAAAAGCATTTAGATAGTTACATTGGTACGATGGGTATAGCGGGATATGGGCCAAATGCAGGCAATTGGGATTAGCTTAGGGGTTTTAGGAAAGAAAGGGCGGCATCGACAAATTGGGCCGAAGGACCTGTTTCCATGCTGTAAACCACCTCTATGACCCGAATCACGAAAGTGCAGAAAGAGGCTGCCCCAACAACAAATCCATCCAGGCCCTAACCCCGTAACCCCAAGCATTTACCCTGCTAATCTCCCTGACACTAAGGAGCAATTTAACATAGCCAATCAATCGAACCTGCATATCTGTGGACTGTGGAAGGCAACTGGAGCATCTGGAGGAAACCCACGCAGAAACGGGGAGCACGTACATACTCCGCACACACACTCAACCAAATCCAGAATCGAACCTGGGTCCCTGGCACTATGAGGCAGCAGTGCTAACCACCGTGCCACCCCATGCCACCTCTATTTAAGGAAAACCAGAGGTTCTTTTCAACTGTAACCTGGCTTCTACAATGGCTGGAGATGGTGGAGTGGATTTGAGGATAGCAGCATTTCTAAACAATACATTGGGCAAAGCATTCTAGATACACGTTACAAAAATTGTTAAACTGTCTTGAGTGTGGTTAAAAGTCCACATTTGATTTACATTTAGAAAACTTGAATAATTATAAAAGTTTAAATAGCAACATATGTACATGATAATTGGATATCATCCAAAGTCTCCATGTCTTCAGGTGTTTTTTTGTCGTACTAGTGTTCAGATTCATTCTGAGGATAACAACACTCTTAGCAACACTAGCCTGGAAACAATAAATTGAATTCAAAGTCTGTGATGCATTTCTGACAAATGCAATGTAAAATTGATTCATCCCAAATATCTACTAGCGTTTCTCTTTAGTTCCCTTAGATTTTGCTCGCAGTCTCATGATATAAAACAAAAAGAATGGCTAATATAACATTATTGCAATCAACCCCCAATAAACGATCTTGGGATGCACTTTATCCAACGCGCTGGAAATGAATAATAGCCAACCAGGGATTTACAGAAAAGAAAATGATTTATTCTCCAAATCAGATCCCTGCCTTTTCATTTTGCACTGATATATTATTGAAAAATAACCATATCACTTACTTAGCACAATATCATCAATCATCTTTGCTTGTTGAATAACTTTAGTCACAAAGGCTTGATTGCCAGAATCAAGATTAATTTTTCATTTGCGTTCTTCGCAACACGCTGTACCTCTCATCCAGGTAAAATAACATTAAACAACTCATGTCGGACTCCTCCGTTGGCTTAGGGAGTTTATCCACTCTGTTACTAATCTATGCAGATAAGGAAGGACCCAGGTGCGATACTCAATCTGCAAATGTGTTAGCTTATTTCAAACACTGCCAGAACCTGTCAGTGAAAAAATGGTCAATTATCCAAGGTACAAGTGAGAGTCACACGCAAGAGGAAACACCTTTGAGGAGGAAGAAAGGATGAGGATTACATCTGAATTAATGCAGCCAGTTTTACACCAATATTCTGAGGTGATAATGTGCATGTGAGTCTACGTGAGTCCAGGTAAATGTCTGTCCACAGGTGTACATTCACTAAGGTCATGCCAGATAATGTAAAACATTTTCTACAAATCATACGTTTTTTAAAAATCATGGATCTCTGCTGCAATACTTTCTACTTTGGGTATAATAAGTCCTCTTAGCTATTCCATTGCTGATTTATAATTTGCTGTTAAATAAATTCAAAGGGAGCTAAGTCTGAATAGCTTATTTGACTTATCATTCACATTTTTGCTATTTTTAATAGATTTGTGTAATATTCTCATACTTTTATATTCAGTGTCTTTTGTACATCTATGCAATTGAAATGGCAACACTTCAGCTAATGATGCAGAGAATGAGAAAGATAATTCAATTCACATTATAAAGATAAATCATAAATATTTAGAATTTGCAAAGCAAAACTTAATAATTATTTGTATTACTCCTATCACCACTTGCAAGGCCTAAGTTTTCCATTTGGCGCATTTCATGTTAACATTACACATTTATCATAGAATCATAGAATCCCTACAGTGCCAAAGAAGGCCATTCAGCCCATTGAATCTGCACTGACTGCACTCCCACCCAGGCGCTATCCCCATAACTCCACTAGCTAGTCACCCTGACACTAAGGGGCAATTTAGCATGGCTAATCCACCTAACCCACACATCTTTGGACTGTGGGAGGAAACCAGAGCACCCGGAGGAAACCTACGCAGGCACAGGGGGAAAGTGCCAACTCCACACAGACAGTGACCCAAGCCTGGAATCAAACCCGGGTCCCTGGTGCTGTGAGGCAGCAGTGCTAACCACTGTGCCACCATGCCACCATAGTTTCCATCCCTGGGTAGTAATGGGGAGGGGGGGGTGGTGTTGGTGGTGAACCCCAAAGATGAAAGATGCGCTGGAGACGCCGTTCCCCTCAAGGCCCCCTTGTAACGATTGCACAGCAATTTCCCAGAAAGTTCAAACTTGCGGTGGACAATTGTCCTGCAATTGGAACCATCCGGAATTCCGATATATATCACAAACCTCAGATAGTTCTGACTGCCTTATAGTAATACTTACACAGAAACAGTCAGAAGTATTGAAACATCTTCTAACATGCGAGGTAATTATATTACTGACAATACATCCCCCTCCCCTACCCCCCCAGTGCATCCACCCTCCCCCCGTTTCCTGCCCCCCACAGGACACTCTGCAAATCCCCACTGGATCCCTGACTCCCCTATCCAGCTCCAAAACATGTCCTTGACCTGAATGCCCCTCCCGCCCCTCCTTGGACATCCCTCCCCACTTCCCTGACTATATGCCCACTTCCTGACTGCCCTCCCACACACCGATTGCTATTCATAACCCCCTGATACATTCCCACCCCGTAACTGACAACCCACGTCCGATTCTCCCCTCGGACAGACACACCAGAGGTATACAGTCAGGAGGTTAGCTGCCTTCAGAGTCCTCATCATGGCTTCCTGACCTTATGAAGTCTCATGACAACAAGTCAAACATGGGCTACTGATTATCACCTACCGCCTCCTTCGAGTTAATGAATCAGAACTCTTCCATGCTGAACAACACCTCAAAAATGCACCTGATGCACCATTGATTACGCAAAGACTCGTTGTTGCGAAATAACAGGCTTTTATTAACGAAAGAACTGGAGCACTCCCGAACCGATAGCTAATCCGAACTGAGGCAAAAGGGGCAGAGATCAGTCACCTTTATACCCAGAGAAGGGCGGAGCCCCAGATTGAGGCAGCAGGGGTGTGTCCAGGCATATCACATAAACTATCACATAAACAGACAACTACAGTGGTTCACCACATTCACCCCCTGTTTAAAAAAAGTTCGGCGGAGGCGAGGTGGTGGAACGACAGTCACAGAGTTACAAGTTCAGTCTCTCCGGGGGCTTGATCTGCCGCTGCGACCGCCGCAGTGTCGGCCGTGGTGCCGGTTCAGGAGGCCGCGGTGATGAGTCAGACGCCAGTCCATAATCGGTGAAGCCGTCCGTAGCGTCTTCAGACTGCCGGGTGTGTGGAGGCTGCTCCTGGGGCTCAGGCGTGCCGTACACAGGGGCTAAATGAACGTGCTGCGACCCTGGTGTATCATGGACAACGTTGGGAGCTGGGGGTGAGGGGCCGTGGGACGTAGTACCCGCAGGGGCCAGATCACGAATGGAGACCGTGTCCTCCCGCCCGTCGTGATACGCCACATAGGCGTATTGAGGGTTGGCGTGGAGGAGCCGGACCGTTTCGACCAGGGGGTCCGATTTATGGGTCCGCACGTGCTTCCGGAGCAGGACAGGGCCTGGGGACGTCAGCCACGACGGTAGTGAGGTCCCCGAGGAGGACTTCCTGGGGAAAACAAACATTCGTTCATGAGGGGTAGCATTGGTAGCCGTGCACAATAGTGTCCGAATTGAGTGTAGAGCATCAGGGAGGACCTCTTGCCAGCGGGAGACTGGAAGACCCTTAGACCGGAGAGCTAATAAAACGGCCTTCCAGACTGTCGCATTCTCCCTCTCTACCTGTCCGTTCCCCCTGGGGTTGTAGCTGGTGGTCCTACTCGAGGCTATGCCTTTGGAGAGTAGGTACTGGCGCAGCTCGTCACTCATAAAAGAGGAACCCCGGTCGCTATGAATATAGCTGGGGAAACCAAACAGGGTGAAGAGGCTGTGCAGGGCCCTGACGACCGTGGCTGAGGTCATATCCGGGCAGGGAGTAGCAAAGGGGAACCGCGAATACTCATCAATGACGTTGAGGAAGTATATGTTGCGGTCAGAGGAGGGGAGGGGGCCTTTGAAGTCAACGCTCAGGCGTTCGAAAGGGAGGGTGGCTTTGATGAGGTGCGCTCTGTCTGGCCGATAGAAGTGCGGCTTGCACCCCGCGCAGACTTGGCAGTGCCTGGTTACAGACCTGACTTCCGCGATGGAATAGGGCAGGTTCCGGGCCTTGATGAAGTGGAAGAACCTGGTAACCCCTGGGGGGCAGAGGTCATCGTGGAGAGTCTGTAACCGGTCTAGGTTCGCTTGGCACAGGTCCCCCGGGACAGGGCGTCTGGGGGCTCATTGAGCTTCCCAGGCCGGTCTAAAATGTCGTAATTGTAGGTGGAGAGCTCGATCCTCCACCTCAAAATCTTATCGTTCTTGATTTTGCCCTGTTGCGCATTACTGAACATAAAGGCAACGGATCGTTGGTCCGTGAGCAGGGTGAACCGTTTGCCAGCTAAGTAGTGGCGCCAGTGCCGCACAGCCTCCACGATGGCTTGTGCCTCTTTTCCGACAGAGGAGTGTCGAATTTCAGGGCCCTGGAGGGTGCGCGAGAAGAAGGCCACAGGTCTGCCCGCCTGGTTAAGAGTGGCAGCTGGGGCAAAATCAGGCACATCGCTCTCCACCTGGAATGGGGTGGATTTGTCTACAGCATGCATCGTGGCCTTCGCGATATCCGCTTTGATGCGGTCAAAGGCCAGCCGAGCCTCCGCCGCTAGGGGAAAAGATGTGGATTTGATGAGCGGACGGGCTTTGTCCGCATAATTGGGGACCCACTGGGCATAGTATGAGAAGAAGCCTAGGCATCTCCTCAGTGCTTTGAGGGTGGTGGGGAGGGGAAGTTCCAGGAGGAGACGCATGCGGTCGGGATCGGGGCCGATGACCCCGTTCTCCACAACACAACCAAGGATGGCGAGGTGGCACGTGCGGAATACGCACCTCTCCTTATTGTAGGTCAGGTTGAGGAGTGTCAGGTTCCGCAGTGTGGAGGAATTTTTGGAGGTTGGCGTCATGGTCCTGCTGATCATGGCCGCAGATGGTGATGTTATCCAGGTACGGGAAGGTGGCCCACAGCCCGTTCTGGTCCACCATTCGGTCCATTTCACGCTGGAAAACCGAGACCCCGTTGGTGAAGCCAAAGGGGACCCGAACAAAGAACAAAGAACAAAGAACAGTACAGCACAGGAAACAGGCCCTTCGGCCCTCCAAGCCTGTGCCGCTCCTTGGTCCAACTAGACCAATCGTTTGTATCCCTCCATTCCCAGGCTGCTCATGTGACTATCCAGGTAAGTCTTAAACGATGTCAGCGTGCCTCCCTCCACCACCCTACTTGGCAGCGCATTCCAGGCCCCCACCACCCTCTGTGTAAAAAACGTCCCTCTGATGTCTGAGTTATACCTCGCCCCTCTCAGCTTGAGCCCGTGACCCCTCGTGATCGTCACCTCCGACCTGGGAAAAAGCTTCCCACTGTTCACCCTATCTATACCCTTCATAATCTTGTACACCTCTATTAGATCTCCCCTCATTCTCCGTCTTTCCAAGGAGAACAACCCCAGTCTACCCAATCTCTCCTCATAGCTAAGACCCTCCATACCAGGCAACATCCTGGTAAACCTTCTCTGCACCCTCTCCAATGCCTCCACGTCCTTCTGGTAGTGCGGCGACCAGAACTGGACGCAGTACTCCAAATGTGGCCTAACCAGCGTTCTATACAGCTGCATTATCAGACTCCAGCTTTTATACTCTATACCCCGTCCTGTAAAGGCAAGCAAAGGAAATGTTAGAGATGGCCATCCGCCTCGAAGGCAGTGTATCGGCGGTCTTCCGAGCGGATAGGGAGCTGGTGGTATGCAGACTTCAAATCAATGGTGGAGAACACCCGATATTGTGCAATCTGATTGACCATGTCAGAGATGCGGGGAAGGGGATACGCGTCCAGCTGCATGTATCGGTTGATGGTCTGACTGTAGTCAATAACCATGCGATGTTTCTCCCCAGTCTTAACAACCACCACTTGGGCTCTCCAGGGGCTGGTACTGGCCTCAATGATCCCCTCCCCCAGGAGGCATCGCACCTCGGACTTGATAAACGCTCTATCTCCAGCGCTGGACCGTCTGCTTTTGGTGGCAATGGGCTTGCAGTCAGGTGTGAGGTGTTCAAAGAGCGAGGGAGGGGCGACTTTAAGGGTCGAGAGACCACAGGTGGTGCGCGGTGGCTGGTCTAATAGCTGTGGATTTTGGATGGAGATTGGGGGAAAAGGCCCATTATACACCATGGTGACACTCCCAAGGTGACACATGAAATCTAGCCCCAGTAGTACGGCAGCGCAGAGCTGTGGCAGCACGAGGAGCCTGCACTTGTCGTACACTGTGCCCCATACAGTCAGAGTTGCTACACAGTAGCCGAGGACATTCACCGACCGGGACGTCGAAGCCATGGAGATTGATTGCTGCATTGGCAGTACTGGAAGTGCGTAGCACCTCACCGTGTTAGGGTGGATAAAGCTCTCCGTACTCCCACTGTCAAATAAGCAGTTAGTAGTGTGGCTGTTTACCTTGATGTCCATCATAGACCAGGTGAGTTGGTGAGGCCTGGACTGGTCCAACGCGACCGAGGCCACCGTCGGATTAGGCGATGCGATGGACGATTCCCAAAATGGCAGCCCCCGTGACTCGGCTGACGTCACCCAAGATGGCGGCTCCCGTGGGTCGCACGTGGCTGATGGCGTCCAAGATGGCAGCCTCCGTGGGTCACACACAGCCGATGGCATCCAAAATGGCGGCTCCCACGGATCGCACACAGCCGATGGCGTCGAAGACAGTGCCTCCCACGGATCGCACGCGGCGCTGCTGGGCTTGGGGGCCGATTTTGCCCTGCAAACTTTCAGGTAATGACCCTTCTTACCGCAGCCAGAGCAGATCGCGTCTTTCGCCGGGCAGCATCGTCATGGGTGCTTCTCCCGGTCTCAGAAGTAGCACCTCGGGCCTCCGGAGACTGCCGCAGTGGTCAGTTCGGCTTCGGGACGGGGCGTGGCGTAGGTTTGCGGCCCTCCCAGGTACAGAGATGGCTGCGGTCGCAGTGTCCACGGTGCGCCCTCGTGGTGGGGGTATAGGCTTCAAGGTTCCGAAAAGTCACCTCCAGCGAGCTGGCAAGCTCCCCAGTTCTCTTCAGGTCCAGCCTACCTTGTTCCAGCAGACGCTGCCGGATATAGGTCGACCTGATGCCCGCGACAAAGGCATCTCTGATCAGGTCATCGGCGTTTTGGGCGGCTGAAACGGCCTTGCAGCTGCAGGCTCTGCCGAGTGCACGCAGTTCGCGCAGGAATTGTTCAGTCAATTCCCTGGGCTGCTGTCTGCGAGTGGCCAGCAGATGTCTGGCGTAGACCTCATTCGGCTGCCGGTTGTACTGGCTCTTGAGGAGATCGATTGCCTCCTGGTAAGTTTCCGCGTCTCGGATCATCGCGAAGACATGAGCGCTGATGCGGGCGTGGAGCACAGGCAGTTTGTCAATGTCGGTTACAACGACGGAGGAGGAGGAGGCGATGAAGGTCTCAAAACAGCGCAGCCAGTGATCAAAAGGGTTAGAGGCGCCAACTGCCTGCGGATCCAAGTCCAATTTGTCAGGTTTCAGGAGTTGTTCCATCACAAAATTTTTGTTAATAAAATTGATGCACCATTGATTACGCAAAGACTCGTTGTTGCGAAACAACAGGCTTTTATTAACAAAGAACTGGAGCACTCCCAAACCGATAGCTAATCCGAACTGAGGCAAAAGGGGCGGAGAGCAGCCACCTTTATACTCCGAGAAGGGCGGAGCCCCGGATTGAGGCAGCAGGGGCGTGTCCAGGCATATCACATAAACTATCACATAAACAGACGACAGTGATTCACCACAGCACCAAAGGTGGCAAGGGCAAAGAATGCTGTTTGGTGGGGGCATGCCCATCACCAAGAGTGGGCTCAGTAGCAACAACGCAGACCAAACTGTATTGGTATGAATCCTACACTGCACAGCTGCTAAACTGGGTCGGGGGCAAATAGTGAGGAACCAACAAGAGGGAAAAACCTACTTGACCTTGTCCTCACAAATTCACCTTTTGCAAATGTAACTGTCCATACCAGTATTGGTGGAACATAGTTCTTGTGGCGATCAGGTCCCCATCTTCATGTTGAAGATTGCCTCTATCGTGTTGTGTGAGAAAACCACAGCGCTAAATCAGATAGATTTCATACAGATCTAGCAACCCAAAACTGGGCACTTGTGAGATGCTTTGAGCCATCAACAGCAGCAGCATTGTATTCAATCACAATTTGCAACCTCATTCCCCACTCTACCATTACCTTTAACTTAGGGGATCAACCTGGTTCAATGAAGAGTGCAGAAGGACATGCCGGGAGCGACGCCGGGCATACTGATATGGTCTACATGGATATTAGCAATTGTTTTGACAAAAAGTTCCCACAGGGCAGACTGGCTAAAATAACCAATAACCCATGGGATCCAGGGAAATGGAGCAAGTCAGATAAACAATTGGCTCAGTGGCAGGAAACAAGGCATTGAGCAATATATTGCTAAATGTGGCAGATTGTTTGTCCTAGTGAGAAAAACAGTCTGTTCCTCTCCAGAGTAACAGAACTGTTTTCTCTCCAAAAATTACCAGTTCTTACTCTGTCACAAAAAAAATGATGTTTTGCGCTGTCATGTAGAGGGTCAGGGCCTCAACATGCACAGCAAAGACTGACTGCACTGAGATCGGGGCGCCATGTTTAAAGGACGCCCTGATTAGACCAAAGATTAACCTTTCCCCCCACTCCACCATGAAGGTCTCAGGGACTCCTCTCCATCCTCCCCTTCCGATCAGAGCCAGCATTAACCCCCCCAGACCCCCCTCCCGATCAGAGGCGGCATTCACCCCTGGCAATCAAAGGAGGCATCAGCACCCCCCTCCCCACAGAGTCAATGCCAACACATCCCACTTCCCCCCCAAACATGGGACCCCTACCCCACAAACCCGCACCCACATAGTCAATACTAGCACCCTCCCTTTCCTCCAAACATTGGACCCCCTTCCCCCCCCTCCCTCCACCACCATGCACACAATCAATACTGGAACCCAATCCACCAAACGACCATCGCCGACATCCCCAGCTCCCACATCTGCTCCCCCCACCACCAGAAGTAAATGATTCCACCTCTCAAGCCCTTGGGGCTTCCACTAGGCCCACCCGTGGCACTGCCCCCTGGCACAGGTTGGCACTGCCAGGCTGGCACTGCCAACCTATGCTGAGAGGCAGTGCCAGGGAAGCATTGCCAGGCCACTGCCTGGACTTGTTCCTCTCCCATGCAGGCTATGGTCACCTTCATGGCCCTGGAGGGAATCCCCACGACAGGTTTTCCGATGGGGCTCAATATATGGCGAAGGGGACCTTTAATGATATGTAAATGTTTTGTAATGTGAGTGTGACCCTGATCACATCGCTGGCGAGGAGCAACGAAAATCGGAGACTGTGATATCGCCAGCGAGATTCACAACTTTCAGGTTTTGCCAGATCTTGACCCTCTGCCGCCATTCTTGTGGACAGCGAGCGCCGGCTTAAGATCGCCCCCATTTGGTCCTGTTAGCAACTGCAATCCATCAATTGTCCGTCTAGCATGTTGTAATACAAAGAACAAAGAACAAAGAACAGTACAGCACAGGAAACAGGCCCTTCGGCCCTCTAAGCCTGTGCCGCTCCTTGGTCCAACTAGACCAATCGTTTGTATCCCTCCATTCCCAGGCTGCTCATGTGACTATCCAGGTAAGTCTTAAACGATGTCAGCGTGCCTGCCTCCACCACCCTACTTGGCAGCGCATTCCAGGCCCCCACCACCCTCTGTGTAAAAAAAACATCCCTCTAATATCTGAGTTATACTTCGCCCCTCTCACCTTGAGCCCGTGACCCCTCGTGAACGTCACTTCTGATCTGGGAAAAAGCTTCCCACCATTCACCCTATCTATCCCCTTCATAATCTTGTACACCTCTATTAGATCTCCCCTCATTCTCTGTCTTTCCAGGGAGAACAACCCCAGTTTACCCAATCTCTCCTCATAGCTAAGACCCTCCATACCAGGCAACATCCTGGTAAACCTTCTCTGCACTCTCTCTAACGCCTCCACGTCCTTCTGGTAGTGCGGCGACCAGAACTGGACGCAGTACTCCAAATGTGGCCTAACCAGCGTTCTATACAGCTGCATCATCAGACTCCAGCTTTTATACTCTATACCCCGTCCTATAAAGGCAAGCATACCATATGCCTTCTTCACCACCTTCTCCACCTGTGTTGCCACCTTCAAGGATTTGTGGACTTGCATACCTAGGTCCCTCTGTGTTTCTATACTCCTGATGACTCTGCCATTTATTGTATAACTCCTCCCTACATTATTTCTTCCAAAATGCATCACTTCGCATTTATCCGGATTAAACTCCATCTGCCACCTCGCTGCCCAATTTCCCAGCCTATCTATATCCTGCTGTATTGCCCAACAATGCTCTTCGCTATCCGCAAGTCCAGCCATCTTCGTGTCATCCGCAAACTTGCTGATTACACCAGTTACACCTTCTTCCAAATCATTTATATATATCACAAATAGCAGAGGTCCCAGTACAGAGCCCTGCGGAACACCACTGGTCACAGACCTCCAGCCGGAAAAAGACCCTTCGACCGCTACCCTCTGTCTCCTATGGCCAAGCCAGTTCTCCACCCATCTAGCCACTTCGCCTTGTATCCCATGAGCCTTAACCTTCTTAACCAACCTACCATGTGGGACTTTGTCAAATGCCTTACTGAAATCCATATAGACGACATCCATGGCCCTTCCTTCATCAACCGTTTTTGTCACTTCCTCAAAAAACTCCACCAAATTTGTAAGGCACGACCTCCCTCTTACAAAACCATGCTGTCTGTCACTAATGAGATTGTTCCGTTCTAAATGCACATACATCCTGTCTCTAAGAATCCTCTCCAACAACTTCCCTACCACGGACGTCAAGCTCACCGGCCTATAATCTTTTGGAAAAAGCTGGAGTCTGTCTTGGTTGTAAGAGATTCACCTCAATTCACCACTGCCAAGATTAGACATCTTGGAACTAAATTCTTGAAGTAAAGGTCACCATTGACTTTGGAAGGAAACATTCAGTATAGCTTGACGATGGAACAGTTTTGGTAATAGCTACAATCTGTTTGAAAAACAAGCTAATTTGTTCACAGTTTGAGCTTGATGAGTGAGGTGATTAGTTCCTTTCCTGTGCTTTGATTTCATTAAAGATTCACCATTCCTATTTGTGACCTTCCCTCAAATCAGCAAATCTTCACCTTGCCAGAGAGAGGAAGAATCCACACTTCAAAATGAACTCATAAAAATTTGAAGCTTGACAACAAGGTACAGTTGCCACCACGTCCCCACAATGCTTGTTACAAATCATGTTCGTACTGGGATGCGGAAATTGCAAGCCTATCATTTTTAATTGTACATAAAATGTTGCTGCAGGAGTGACGGGGGCTGCAGCCACTATGCTTATGTAATCCGAATTGCAGTAAATTAATAAAGTCACAAATAAAAAAATAGCAACAGCTATAGAATCAGTCTGCAAATATTTGTATTTGTCAATTATTTCTGTTTAAGTTGGTCCACATGGCATAGCAGGAACAACGTAAGTAATTTTCGTGAAATGAAAACAGAGAATACTGAAAGCATTTAGTAACGACAGGAAACATCTGTCGAGATATAATATTCATCGAGCAAATATTGAAGGTCAGTTGAAAGGTCAAAAAACTGCAATGTGCCCGGTGGCACAGTGGTTAGCACTGCTGCCTCACAGCGCCAGGGAGCTGGGTCAATTCTGAACTCAAGTCACTGTCTATGTGGAGTTTGTATGTTCTCTCCATGTTTGAGTGACTTGCTTTTGGATGCTGTGGTTTCATCCCACAATCCAAAAATATGCAGGTTGGGTGAATTGGTGAAGCTAAATTGACCCTTAGGGTGGGATTTTCCAGCCGCGCTCGCCCAAAATCCGGAAAATTCCATCTGAGGTCAATGGACCTTTCCATGGACCGCCCCTCGCCTGCTACGATTCCCGTGGCGAACGGAACAGGAAAAGGGGATTAGCAAGGTAAATGCGTGGGGATATGGCCTGGGTGGGATTGTTGTTGGTGCAGGCTCGATGAGCCAAATGGCCTCCTTCTGTACTGGAGGGATTCTATGATTCTATTTCTAATCTACACAAGTTGCTTGATTAGCTGAGTGTTTCCTGCATTTCCAACATCTACGGTGACTTGTTTCAGTTTCCTGTCTGGATATATGCGGATGCTAGATGCTTGGTGTGTGATTCAGAATAACATCAAGAAGAAGAAGAAGAAACCCTACAGCACAGAAAGAGGCCATCTGGCCCATCGAGTCTGCACCGACCACAATCCCACCCAGGCCCTACCCCCTCATCCCTACGCATTTACCTGCTAATCCCTCGTACCTACGCATCTCAGGACACTAAGGGGCAATTTTAGCATGGCCAATCAACCTAACCCACACATCTTTGGACTGTGGGCGGAAACCGGAGCACCCGGAGGAAACCCACGCAGACACGAGGAGAATGTGCAAACTCCACACAGACAGTGACCCAAGCCGGGAATCGAACCCAGGTCCCTGGAGCTGTGAAGCAGCAGTGCTAACCACTGTGCTACCATGCCGTCAAGGGTATATGTTTAACTCCTGAGGTATGCTTGGGGCCTGCACCTTGTCCCTTCTGTGGAGGACAGTGGCAAACGAGCACTGACAAAACACTGCCAAGAAATGGCTAAGGATAAAGCATCAGCAGACAATAAGCCAACGACTTACATTCAAGCACAGCACTAATGGAATTGCAAGAGGTATGCAAACAGGCTGATGATTCTATATAAGCATTGAGAGAAGACGAGTCAAACGGTGTGTAAATGGAGGACAAATTGACTGGAATCATGAAACCTCTCATACTGCTTCTTATTTATATATAATAAAAGAAAGAAAATACAATTAGACCTCCATTTGATTTTGATTTGATTTATTATTGTCACATGTATTGGTATACAGTGAAAAGTATTGTTTCTTGCACGCTATACAGACAAAGCATACCGTTCATAGAGAAGGAAAGGAGAGAGAGCAGAATGTAGTGTTACAATCAGAGCTAGGGCGCAGAGAAAGATCAGCTTAATGTGAGGTCATTTCAAAAGTCTGATGGCAGCAGGGAAGAAGCTGTTCTTGAGTCAGTTGGTACGCGTACTCAAACATTGGTATCTTTTTCCGAACAGAAGAAGGTGGAAAAGAGAATGTCCGGGGTGTGTGGTGTCCTTAATTATGCTGGCTGCTTTTTTGAGGCAGTGGGAAGTGTAGACAGTGTCAATGGGTGGGAGGCTGGTTTGAGTGATGGACTGGGCTTCATTCATGACCCTTTGTAGTTTTGTGCAGTCATGGACAGAGCAGGAGTCATACCAAGCTGTGATACAATCAGAAAGAATGCTTTCTGTGGTGCATCCATTAAAGTTGATGAGAGTCGTAGCTGACATGCCAAATTTCCTTAGCGTTCTGAGAAAGTAGAGGCGTTGGTGGGCTTACTTAACTAAAGCGCCAGCATAGAGGGACCAGGACAGGTTGTTGGTGCGCTGGACACCTAAAACTTGAAGCTCTCGACCATTTCTACTTCGCCCCCATTGATGTGGACAGGGGCATGCTCTCCACTATGCTTCCTGAAGTCAATGACTATCTCCTTCATTTTGTCATACATGTGACAATAATAAATCAAATCAAAATCAAATGGAGGTCTAATTGTATTTTCTTTCTTTTATTATATATAAATAAGAAGCAGTATGAGAGGTTTCATGAGATTATTGTCATCGCACCAGTTTACCAGATTCTCTATCTCTTTCCTGTACTCCGTCTCGTCATTGTTTGAGATCTGGTCCACTCAGGTGGTTTCATCAGCAAACTTGAAAATCGAGTTGGAGGGGAATTTGTCTACACAGTCAGAGGTGTATAAGGAGTATAGTAGGGGGCTGAGGCCACAGTCTTGTGGGGCACCACTGTTGAGGATGAGCATGGAGGAGGTGTTGTTGCCTATCCTTACCGATTGCAGTCTGTGGGTTAGGAAGTTCAGGATCCAGTCACAGAGGAAGGAGCCAAGCCCCAGGCCATGGAGTTTCGTAGGAATAATGGAGTTGAAGGCTGAGCTGTAGTCGATATATAGGAGTCTGACACAGGTATTTTTGATATCTAGGTGTTCCAAGGTTGAGTGCAGGGCCAGGGAGATGGCATCTGCCAGAGACCTATTGCAGCAATAGGCAAACTGTAGTGGATTCAGGCAGTCCGGGAGGCTGGAATTGATTTGTGCCTTGACTAGCCTTTCGAAGCACTTCATAATGATGGATGTCAGAGCCACCGGACGATAGTCATTAAGGCACGCTGCCTGGCTTTGCTTTGGTACCAGGATAATGCAGATAGGGACCTCAGATTGGTGTAAAGAGAGGTTGAAGATGTCTGTAAATACCCCCACTAGCTGGTTCACGCAGGACTTGAGTGCTCATCTGGGTACCCCATTTGGGCCAGTCACTTTCCGTGGGTTGACCTTCAAGAAGGCTGCTCTGACATCTGCAATGGTGACTTCGGATACTGGTTCGTCCGAGGCTTCTGGGGTGGAGGGCATGCTCTCGCTGACGTCTTATTCAAAACGGGTAGAGAATGCCTGTTACGTCTTGCAGACCTTACCATAGTCGGCGGCAGTCCGTCTGGCTAGCCTGGGACTCTAGCTTGGTTCGGTACTGTCTTTTGACATCTTTGATGGGTCTCCATAGATCATATGCTTTCTTGTATATGTCACGGTCGCCTGACTTGAACGCCTCAGACCTGGACTTCAGCAAGCAGTGGATATCCCTGTTCATCTATGTTTTCCGGTTGGGAAACACACGGATTTGCTTCTTTGGCACACAGTCTTCTACACACTTACTAATGAAATTAGTTACTGTAGTGGCGTACTCGTTCAGGCTGGTCGCAGAGTTTTTAAATACTGACCAATCCACTGACTCTAAGCAGTCCTGAAGGAGATTATCTGATTCCTCAGACCAACATTTCATGACTTTCTTGAACGGATTCTCCCATTTCAGTTTTTGCTTGTAAGCTGGGAGCAGGAGCACAGCCTTGTGGTCTGATTTGCCAAAGTGTGGGCGGGCAATAGAGCGGTAGGCATGTTTGATATTGGTGTAGCAGTGGTCTAGGATGTTTAAGCCTCGGATGGAACAGGAAACTTGTTGGTGGTATCTTGGTAGGACGCTCTTGAGCTTGGCCCGATTGAAGTCCCTGGGCACGATGAACAAGGTTTTGCGATGTTTCGTCTCAAGGCTATTTGTGGTGGTGGATATTTCGACAAGCGCGGTCTTCACGATCGTATGGGTGGGATGTAAGCTGCTGTCAGGATAACAGAGGTGAACATACCAGGATGTTGTCTGGTATGGAGGGCATTAGCTATGAGGAGAGGTTGGAGAAACTTGGTTTGTTCTGACTGGAACAATGGAGGGTTAAGGGGCAACCTGATAGAAGTCTACAAGATTATGAGGGGCATGTACAGAGTGGATAGTCAGAAGCTTTTTCCCAGGGTGGGAGAGTAAATTACTAGGGGGCATATGTTTAAAGTGCGAGGGGCAAGGCTTAAAGGAGATGTATGAGGTACATTTTTTTACACAGAGGGTGATGGGTGCCTGGAACTCGCTGCAGGGGGAGGTAATGGAAGCAGATACGATAGTGAGTTTTAAGGGGCGTCTGGACAAATACATGAATAGGATGGGAATAGAGGGGTATGGTCCCGGGAAGGGTAGGGGATTTTAGTTCAGTCGGACAGAATGGTCATTGCAGACTTGGAAGGCCGAAGGGCCTGTTCCTGTGCTGTAATTTTCTTTGTCTTTGTTCTTGAACTCCCGTAGAAGATAATAGGGGCAACATTTTAGCGTCAGGTATTCTAGATCCAGGGAACAGAAACTTGCCAGTGTTGCTACGTCTAGGCACCATGAGGTGTTGATTAGGAGGCAGACCCCACCTCCCCCTAACCTTGCCTGAGGCTGCTGTATGGTCCATTCAGTGGCTTGAGAAGCCCTCTGACTGTAGGGCACAGACCGGTGAAGCAGGAGGGAGCCATGTTTCCATGAAACAGAGTACACAGCAGTCGCTCGGTTCTCTTTGAAAAGTGAGCCTGGCTTCAAGTTTGTTTCGCTTGTTTTCCAGAGATTGGACATTTGCTCGGAGTAGGTTAGGAAGGGGGCCTTGGGACTGCATTGTTTCACCTGCAGGCCTGCACGTTCATAGTTTCAGCAATGGAAGAGGTAACAGTAAGAATTCATTGTTGAGGAGATAGCAGCAGAACATTTGGAAAAACATTTATTAGAGTTACTTGAGGATATAACAACAGGGAGGTAAGGGGGAACATGTAGATATATTATACCTGGATTTCTAAAAGTCATCCAGTACAATGCTAGATAAAAGCTTACTGTGCGAGATAAGAACCTATGGTGTTGGGGATGATATATTAGCATGGGCAGAAAATTTACTAACCAACTGGAAACAGAGTTGGGACAAATAGATCAATTTCAGGTTGGAAAACTGTAATGAGGGGAGTTCCACAGGGATCAGTGCTGGGACCGCAACTATTTACAATCTATATTAATGAGTTGGATGAAGGGACAGACTGCAGATTGTAGCCAAATTTGCTAACAAGACAAAGTTAGGTCGGAAAGTGAGTTGTGCAAAAGATATAGAGGCTGTGATTCTCCCATCCCATTGTGCTAATATTTTTGCGCAGTGGGCTGGGAGAATCTCACGGCAGGTGATGTGCGGGGGTCGCGCATGCATTTCCACCCCAATAGCATCGCCCAGCACTGAATTGCTGGTGGTGTCTGCTCTGCGCTGGAAATCAGCAGGGAGATGCGGAACTAATTTAAATATTACCTTAAATGTGATTTAAATATGATTAACGGGCCTGGGACTGAGGTCTCCGGGCCCGGTAGCCTCTGCCCCCCACCAGGAGTATTTCACTCCAGCGGGGTTTACAGTAGCTCTCCACTTTCAGGGAACTAGCAGTCCGACCCCGCTGGTGTGAAAGGGGGGGGCCATCAGGGCCCCCAGAGGGTTGGGCGCCTGGGGGTTCCCTGGGCATTGGCACCCTGACAGTGCTGGCCTGGGCCCCTGGCGCTTCCCAAGGGGCAAAGTGCCAATGCCTGGGGGCACCTTGGCATTGCCCATCAGGTATGGGGCAGTGGCACAGGGACAGGGCATATGGGGGCCTCGGAGGCGTGGCCTGATGGGACAGCGCCAAGGGGGTGATCGGTGGGGCTGAGGGTTCCCACTGTCACTCTGCAGTCAGGATTAGTGGGGGAAGAAGGGAGGCCAGCGATCAGGACAGGCTGGGAGATGGGGTGAGGTCAGCCGGTGGGGTGGGGAGGGATCAGCCTGCTTGGGGGGGCGGGTAGTTGGGACTGCAGCAGGTTGGTTAACTGTCAGGGGGGGAAGGCTGGAGATTGGGGCAGGCTGGGAAGGTTTGTCAGGGCGAGGCTCGGGAATGGTTGGGGGGGCCAGCGATTGGGCCGTGGGGTGGCGGAGGGGCGGCATCGCAGGGCTGGCTGGCAATCAGGAGACCGTCAGTGCGGGGCCACTGTGCATGCGCCGATCTCGGAACTGACAGAATGGCACACGCGCAGTGGCCCGCTCAGGGTGCTGATTTCAGCCTCTCCAGCGGGGATAGACCCCAGCCCCTAGTTTTTAATAATATTCACACTGGTGGCCTCTGCAGTGCACAGAGTGTGGAAGATTCTTGTTTGAACCCCCACTGAAAAAAAACAGCATGAATTACTCCAGTTTTCATGCGAATTCAACACTTTTTCCTGGAAGAATTCAGGCCAAAGAGTCAGCAAAGGGATATCGATAGTTTCAATGAGTGGGGAAGAATTCGGCACAATGAAGCATAATGTGGAAAATGTGAGGTTGTTCACTTTGGCAGGAAGGATAGTAAAACAGAATACAATCTAATTGGAGAGAGACTGCAGAATGCTGCAGTACAGATGGATTTGGGTGTCCTTGTACAGGAATCACAGGATGTTAGCAAGCGTGTACAGCAAGTAATTAAGAATGAAAATAGAATGTCAGCCTTTAATGCAAAGTGATGGAGTATAAAATTAGGAAACACTTGCTACAACTGTACAGCGCATTGGTGAGACCACACCAGTAATGTGTACTATTTTGTGCCCTTACTTAATCTTGCATTGGAGGTTTAGAGAAAGTTCATGAGGCTGATTTCTGGCATGAAGATGTTGTCTTATGAGGAAATAGTAAGCAGCTTTGGCCAATACTCATTGGAGTTTAGAAGAAAGAAGAATAAGATTCTGACTGGGCTTGACAGGGTAGATGCTGAAAGGATGTCTCCACTTGTGGAGAATCTAGAACTGGGGACATGATTGAAAAATAAGGGGAATCCCATTTAGGACTGAGGTGAGAAGGAATTTCTTCTCTCAGAGAGTGGGTTAGTCTTTGGAAATTTCTTCCGCAGCGAAGAGTGGAGGCTGGGTCATTGCACACCTTTGTGGCCGAGCCAGGCAGATTTTGATCTTTAAGGGAACCAGGGGTTATAGGGAACAAGCAGTAAAGTGGAGTTACAATCATAATCAGATCAGCCATGATCTTAATGAATGGTGGAGCTACCTCATGCATCAAATTGCCTGCTTCTGTTTCTATTTCACATCATCTCATGATCATTGGAACTGTCCTTTGTCCATTCAGATTTCAATTCATTCTCCTGTCATCCCATCAAATTCCATAATCCTTTCTCTCTATCAAAACACATCCCTTTGCATTCCTTCAGACTACCTGCTCCAGTGGTTTTCCCGAGTATCTGATTTTGCAAATCCATTATGCTTTGGGTAAAACATTCTGCACTGACTTCCCTTCTTAATCCCATCCTCTAACATTTAGACTGAAATTTTCTAACTCTTCATGCCGACAGGATCTTCTGGTCCCACCGATGGCCTCATGTTTCTGGACAGCCTGGGGTGGTCTCAATGGGAAATCCAGTGGGACCAGAAAATCCACCACCAGCCAATAGGGCGCGGTCAAGAAAAACACCGCGGGGATGAGAGAGAGTCCCGCCATCTAACTTTTAACCATTTTCGATTGTGATCAGTTTACCCTGGGTGAACTCCGCTGGTTCATTTTACAACGCTGAAAACTTAGGATCTGAGAGCAAATCCGTTTGGCCCATCAAGTCTCTACATAGTCCAGCTAGTCTAATTTCACTTCCTTCATCATGACACACATAGTTCAAATTCTTCTCTTCCTTTTAAACAACCAGCTGAATCCATTATGAAAGAATTGGGAGCTGGGAATTTTGCCACAGTGGCGCCCAGTCCATTGAGATAACTTTGCCAGTAGTACAGTGGAACCTTGTTTACTCATGTAAACAGTTGTTTCTACGGAGCTTCCAATGAAGCTACAGCAGCCAGAGTGGGAGCCACTCCGAGGAAATTCCTGGCATAGATTCTATTTCAACAACATTTTGTGGCAAAGTATTCGACAATCTACCGCTTTGTAAAGAATTATTTTATAACCTTCCCATTAAAATTAATGATCTTAAATTTATGCCCACTTATTACTCCGTCAACAGCCCATACAAACAATCCATCATTATTCACTTTATCACAAATCATTATGCTTAACTCATTATATTAAGGGCTCTCCCTTAACCATCTCTTCTTGATCTAATACAACTATAGCTGCTCAAGTTGCTCTTCATAAGGTGTAATCCTTCATCGTTGGTTTACTGTACCTCACCTTTATCTATATCTGCGTTCAAAGTTCAGCTTCTGAGTGATGTTAAAAGTTAGTTGTAAGAATCCATTTTCCAAAAAATATATACTGTTTCCTTGTTGGAGGTCCAACCCTTTCCATCCATCACCACCACTCTCTTCAACCTACTGAACTTTGTCTCATTGAACAACTTCTCCTTTAACTTGTCTCGTTTCCTCCAAATTAAATCTGTTACTATGATGCCTGGATGGGTCCTGCCCCTGCCTATTTTGTTTGTGGGATATGTGGATAATTTTTTGTTTCAGTCCTAATCAGGAAAAGGAACTCTTTTCCTGGTCCATTGATGAATGTATCAATTCCAATTCCTGCTCTTGACCTGAACTGGGAAAAGTCATCGGGCAGGATTCTCCAGCCATGCTCACCTGAAAACCGGAGATTCCTGCCCAACTTTAATGGACCTTTACATGACCTGCCAACACCCCCACTTCCCCCCCCCCGCCGTCCCCCCCAACCCCCATCCGCTAGAATTCCAGTGGCAGGTGGGATGGGAGAATTCTGGACATCAACTTCCACCCTTTGCTCACCTTCACATGGTTCATCTCCAATTCTTCCTCAACTTCTCTCCATGTCCGGCATTAGGCTATCAACTAAATATTCATTAAAGGCCCAGTGATTCCCACAACTACCTTGACTACTTTTCCTCACAAATCACTTCCTGTTCCATTTTCCCAATTTCTACATCTCCGTCACATCAGTTCTGATGATGCAACTTTCCACACTAGCCCTTCTGGTATGTCTCCATTCTTCCTGAATAGAATATTCCCATTTCACACACCTCACCTCTCAATCCTTTCCTTCCTTCCCAGAACCACAGTGGGGTTCCTTTGCTTTCCACTTCAACAGCTTTTGTATTCAATAGTTCTGAAATAACTCCTCCAAGGGCGGTGTCCCGTCACCAAATTTAGATTTATTTACATAGTGTCACACAGACAGGTACTTCCTCGTACAGAGCATAAACCTGGAGTGCTAGTAACCCTGACACTTCACAGGACTCCCTCAGAGGACAATTATTGCCTTAATCTGGGAGTTCGTATTCTAAGAGGTCCAGAACAGGAGGTATGAGAGGAGTGGGAGTTGCACTATTGATTAGGGAAAAAATCACGGTAGTACTTTTAAGGGGCGTCTTGACAAATACATGAATAGGATGGGAATAGAGGGATATGGTTCTCGGAAGGGTAGGGGTTTTAGTTAAGTCGGGCAACATGGTCGGTGCAGGGTTGGAGGGCTGAAGGGCCTGTTCCTGTGCTGTAATTTTCTTTGTTCTTTGTTCTTTGTACTGAGAGGGGATATATCTGAGGGTTCGCCTACTAAGTCAATATGGATAGAACTGAGAAATAAGAAGGGGGAAATCACTTTAATAGGGTTGTACTATAGGCCCCCAAATAGTCAGCGGGAAATTGAGGAGCAAATATGTAAGGAGATTACAGATAGCTCCAAGAAAAATAGGATGGTAATAGTAGGGGATTTTAACTTTCCCAACATTGACTGGGACAGCCATAGTATTAGAGGGTTGGATGGAGAGAAATTTGTTGAGTGTATTCAGGAGGAATTTCTCATTCAGTATGTGGATGGCCCGACTAGAGAGGGGGCAAAACTTGACCTCCTCTTGGGAAATAAGGAAGGGCAAGTGACAGAACTGTTAGTGAGGGATCACTTTGGGACCAAAGAACAAAGAACAATACAGCACAGGAACAGGCCCCTCGGCCCTGCAAGCCCGCGCCGCTCCCTGGTCCAAACTAGACCATTCTTTTGTATCCCTCCATTCCCACTCCGTTCATGTGGCTATCTAGATAAGTCTTAAACGTTCCCAGTGTGCCCGCCTCCACCACCTTGCCCGGCAGCGCATTCCAGGCCCACACCACCCTCTGTGTAAAATACGTCCTTTACGTCCAGTGACCATAATTCTATTAGTTTTAAGATAGCTATAGAGAATGATATGTCTGGCCCAAAAGTTAAAATTCTAAATTGGGGCAAGCCCAATTTTGATGGTATCAGGCAGGAACTTTCAAAAGTTAATTGGGGGAGTCTGTGGGAAGGCAAAGGGACTTTTGGTAAATGGCAGGCTTTCAAAAGTGTGCTAACCAGGGTTTAGGGTAAGCACATTCCTCTTAAAGTGAAGGGCAAGGCTGTTAGAAGTAGGGAACCCTGGATGACTCGGGATATTGAGGCCCTGGTCAAGAAGAAGAAGGAGGCACGTGACATGCATAAGCAGCTGGGATCAAGTGAATCCCTTGAAGAGTATAGGGGGTGTAGGGGTAGAGTTAAGAGAGAAATCAGGAGGGCAATAAAGGGACACAGATTGTTTTGGCAGATAAGGCAAAGGAGAATCCAAAGAGTTTCTACAAATACATAAAGGCCAAATGAGTAACTAGGGAGAGAGTAGGGCCTCTTAAGGATCAACAAGGTGATCTTTGTGTGGATCCACAAGAGATGGGTGAGATCCTAAATGAATATTTCTCATCAGTATTTACTATTGAGAAAAGCATGGATGTTAGGGAACTTGGAGACATAAATAGTGATGTCTTGAGGAGTGTACATATTACAGAGAAGGAAGTGCTGGAAGTCTTAAAAGTAGATAAACCCTGGGATCTGATGAAGTGTATCCCAGGACATTGTGGGAGGCTAGGGAGGAAATTGTGGGTCCCGCAGAAGAGATATTTGAATCATCGATAGTCACGGATGAGGTGCCTGAAGATTGGAGGGTGGCAAATGTTGCGCCTTTGTTTAAAAAGGGCTGCAGGGAAAAGCCTGGGAACTACAGGCCAGCTAGCCTCACATCTGTGGTAGGTAAATTGTTGGAATGTATTTTGAGAGACAGGATCTACAGGCATTTAGAGACACAAGGACTGTTTAGGGACAGTCAGCATGGCTTTGTGAGTGGAAAATCATGCCTCACAAATTTGATTGGGTTTTTTGAAGGGGTAACCAAGAAGGTAGATGAGGGCAGTACAGTTGACATTGTCTACATGGACTTTAGCAAGGCCTTTGACAAGGTACCGCATGATAGGTTGTTGCATAAGATTAAATCTCACGGGATCCAGGGTGAGGTAACTAAATGGATACAAAACTGGCTTGATGACAGAATAAGGAGTCTAACAACACCAGGTTAAAGTCCAACAGGTTTATTTGGTAGCAAACGCCACGAGCTTTCGGAGCGCTGCTCCTTCATCAGATGGAGTGGAAATCTGCTCTCAAACAGGGCACAGAGACACAAAATCAACTTACAGAATACTGATTAGAATGCAAATTTCTACAGCTGACCAGGAACCGCACTGACAGGAACCGCACCGACAGGGACCGCACTGACAGGAACCGCACCGACAGGGACTGCACCGACAGGGACCGCACTGACAGGAACTGCATCGACAGGGACCACACTGACAGGAACCGCACCGACAGGGACCGCACCGACAGAGACCGCACTGACAGGAATCGCACCGACAGAGACCGCACCGACAGGGACCGCACTGACAGGGACTGCACCGACAGGGACCGCACCGACAGAGACCGCACTGACAGGAATCGCACCGACAGAGACCGCACCGACAGGAACCGCGCCGACAGGAACCGCACCGACAGGAACCGCACCGACAGAGACCGCACCGACAGAGCCCGCACTGACAGGAACCGCACCGACAGGAACCGCGCCGACAGGAACCGCACCGACAGGAACCGCACCGGCAGGGACCGCACCGACAGGAACCGCACCGACAGGAACCGCACCGACAGAGACCGCACTGACAGCAACCGCACCGACAGGGACCGCACCGACAGGAACCGCACTGACAGGGACCGCACCGACAGAGACCGCACCAACAGGAATTGCACCGACAGGGACCGCGCCGACAGGAACCGCACCGACAGGAACCGCACCGACAGAGACCGCACCGACAGGAACCGCACCGACAGGAACCGCACCGACAGGAATTGCACCGACAGGGACCGCACCGACAGGAACTGCACTGACAGGAACCGCACTGACAGGAACCGCACCGACAGGGACCGCACTGACAGGAACCGCACTGACAGGGACCGCACTGACAGGAACCGCACCGACAGGGACCACACCGACAGGAACCGCACCGACAGGGACCACACCGACAGGAACGGCACTGACAGGGACCGCACTGACAGGAACCGCACTGACAGGAACCGCACTGACAGGAACCGCACTGGCAGGAACCGCACTGGCAGGAACCGCACTGGCAGGAACCGCACTGGCAGGAACCGCACTGGCAGGAACCGCACCGACAGGAACCGCACCGACAGGAACCGCACTGGCAGGAACTGCACCGACAGGAACCGCACCGACAGGAACCGCACCAACAGGGACCGTGCCGACTAGAATTGAATAGACAGGAATTGTGTCGACTGGAGTCGAGCATTCAGTTGATGATGAAAATAAAGCAGAAACTGTGCTGCATACAATACGGTGATTTATTCGAAAATTTGCTATATTTATAGACGAACAGTAAGATAACACAGTTCCAACATGAGTAATTGGAACGTTTGAACTGGTATTGCCAGCTTTTCTGAAAGTTTGTTGTTGACTGTTTCTTCACTTTAAGGTAAAGCTATTATGCAGTCGCCGAAACCCAAATTAACTGAAATCCAAAACGTGACTGGCCCTGAAGGTTTTAGATATTTAGATATTCGAGCTGTTAACACTTTTGTGCCAATGGTTTGTGTTTGTGTTTTGAAAGTGTACTATGTGACTACTTGGCTTGCTATAGTCATGTGGTTCTGCCATGAGACAGGCTTCTTGTCGGCTACCTTTTCTAATCAGTTCAATAGAGCCTCTCCCAGAGACAGACACTGATGAAGATGGCTATCCTTACACACTAAACAGTTTGGAACTCTCTCCCGCAAATCGCAATCAATGCTAGATCAATTCTAAATTTTAAATTGATAGATTTTTCTTATCGAATGGTGTAAAGAGATTTAGGGCAAAGGGAATGTGAGTTAGGGCTTAGATCAACCATGATGCCATAGAATGGAAGAACAGGATCGAGTGGACAAATAAGAACATACAGAATAGGATGGTTGGTCTATCTCAACTACACTCTATGGGTAGAATTGTCCTCCTCTTTGCGGTGTGTGTAGCAGCGGTGACAGGTGGTGCGTTGCTCGCTGGCAGTGGAATCTTATTGTTCCATCATTGTCAATGGGGTTTCCCATTGAACATGCCCCTCACCATCGGGGACCCGTAATGGAGGTGTTTTGTCAGCCGGACTGTGAGATTCCACCAGCATAAACGTTGGCATGATTTTGTCATATTATCCTGTCCCCGTTTTCCTTGACCTTCTTAAAATCATTGCAATGAGGACAGGCACCTGTAACAAAATCCTGCAATGGTCAACATTGACCCATATTTTCCAGCCTCCGGATCATCAGACCCAGACATAAATGACCCAAGTGGTGAATATGGATCCTGCAGATATGGTCTTGATGCGCAGACCTCCACAGAATTTACCCAGAAAGTTTGAACTTCTGACAGGCAATTCACTTGTTCCCTGGGATCCTCCGCAAAAGTCTCTGACTAGGTTAGAATCAGAGCCTCCATGCAGGTCAGATTCACATCCTGAATAGTTATACAGAAAACATTAGAGAAAGAATTTCCAAGTGGGTAACTGCTGAACTGACCCCACGATCACTCGCACTAAACCCAATTCCCACCTTCGACATCCCAGCATCCCCCACCCCGACTACCCACCTGACAACCCCCCAGGACCAGATTAACCCACAACCATGACTACCCTGACTGACCCACCTACCCACTCATCCACCTACCACCTTATCCACTTGCATTCTTACCCACTTACCGAGTTAACACACCAACCTATCTACTCTACCACCCTACTCCATTAATGAATGAATTAATTCATTCATTCACTAACATTTACTTCGCTTACCATAAGACAGCGAGCACTGTAAAAAGGCAGTGTGTCTTGTACACTCTTTTATTGATAGATCTTTGTGTAGATTTCTGCACAGAGTGAGTTTTTCTGGCTATTGCAGTGGAAGCCAGTCACTTTCAAATGTGACCCGGTAAGTGCACCATTTCCTCACTGAGCAGTGCAGATTATTAAGACGATAGAGAAAAACTTGGAGTAATACGTGGACGTAATGGGCTTTGAAAGGGCCTGAGTTGTATCCTATTCCCCGATACTGAAACCCATTCCCAGTTTGCCCTTTGACCGAGTCAACCTGCTCCTTGGAAAAGACCTGGCGGGATCAAGGGCATATCCAGTGTTCTCAAAGAAGCCCACTGAGGTCAGGAAGACCGAACAGACGCAGGAGAAACTGCCTGGCATTTTCCCTGCCTGACTTAACATGGGCTATGGCTCAAACTCCATCAGAGGAAGCTAAAGTGGCACTGCAGACAGAAGACTATAATCTGCTTACCTGAAAACTCTTTTGGAAGCCTGAAAGATCCTAAGGAGGTAATACATGGATCTTCCTTGGTAATGGCCCAACAAACTCACCCACTATTAAAAACATTAGCTCAGACTGCACATACTGAAGCTGAGGTGGAAGCAGTCTCTGAATGCTACTATGTTAACAATGAGGAGCTGAGGAAGAATGGAGACCTCTTCACAGATCTCCAAACGAGGAATGGACAGTGATCCACCGGTCGTGGTTGTGCTGAGCTACTGTAAGGAAATACTGTGGCTAGCCCATGAAATTCTGATGGCTGGGCATGTTGGTATATGCAAAATCCAAGCCCACAGCAGCCAGCATTTTCACTGGCCACACCTCCAAGGGACATAGAAAGGTCTTGCAGAACCTGCACACTTACCAGGTTCTGGGGAAAACCCCAACCGGCAGTACGACCTGCCATAGTCCCATATAACTAATCATAAACCATCTTCCATTCTATATCTGACAAAAGGAATTTAACCAGAGTAATGACTTCAATCAGGCCATTGAGGTTGGCCTATTGGAGAATGAACTCCCTGATTAAGGATCCAATTGATGGGCTAATCAGGAAATCTTTGCCTTATACTTAACTGGAAGTGTCAGTTCCTCTGACACTCCCAGAGGGAGACTGCTAACTCCTAGCACTCTGTGTACTGCTGTTAGAGTTGTAAATAAAGGGATTTTGGTGAAGGGACTTCTGCCTCTGCAGACTTATTACACCAGAGAAAAACCACAAAATATAAAATGTATTCATCTTTCAGCACAGAACTCTCAACAATCTGGAGAGTTTCACTGTGCCATTTAGATTATCACTTGTGAAGTGTGATGCAGTAATACGTTCATCCGATCTTACTTTGTGCCTCTTTTACTTTTTGTAGCTCGATTTCATCCTATGTTCTCTTTCGATTAGTATGTTTATTATATTTCTGCTGGCTGTGTTTCACTGGAAATGTACTCAGGGAGTATACATGCAGAATAATGGAAAGGTCAGAGAGTTCTACAAGATATTCAAACATGAGTCAGAGATTGATTGGAGTCTGTTTTGTCTCATATGAAAATTGGTGGGAACCTTTGTGATCTTGGGGATGATGAAAGTCAATTCTGGGATTTAAATGCTTTTCCAGCTTTGTTACTGATGTCTGTGTCAGCACTCCCACATTCAGCCATCTAGCTGCAACCTTTCCCAGACTCTTCCAGCCGCAGAATGACACCCACTCAAAGTCCTATTTTCCCTTCTCCATCGGTTTCTTTCCAGAGTGGTGAACATGATGCCTAACTTAGCAACTTCTGTGCTTTGGATAACAATTATTTGGACTCTGCTCCGTTTCAATTGCTCTGCACGTGAGTGATAAGATGTGAAGAAAGAAGTAAAGCTGTTTTATTGTATTAGAACCATAGAACCATAGAAAATTACAGCTCAGAAACAGGCCTTTTGGCCCTTCTTGTCTGTGCCGAACCATTTTATGCCTAGTCCCATTGACCTGCACTTGGACCATATCCCTCCACACCCCTCTCATCCATGAACCCGTCCAAGTTTTTCTTAAATGTTAAAAGTGACCCCGCATTTACCACTTTATCCGGCAGCTCATTCCACACTCCCACCACTCTCTGCGTGAAGAAGCCCCCCCTAATATTCCCTTTAAACTTTTCTCCTTTCATCCTTAACCCATGCCCTCTGGTTTTTTTCTCCCCTAGCCTCAGCGGAAAAAGCCTGCTTGCATTCACTCTATCTATACCCATCAAAATCTTATACACCTCTATCAAATCTCCCCTCAATCTTCTACGCTCCAGGGAATAAAGTCCCAACCTATTCAATCTCTCTCTGTAACTCAGCTTCTCAAGTCCCGGCAACATCCTTGTGAACCTTCTCTGCACTCTTTCAACCTTATTTACATCCTTCCTGTAACTAGGTGACTGGAATGGTTTGAAAGATTGCATTCCTGGAGTGAACAGGTTTACTGAATCCCACATAGCTCATATGTTGTACAAATTGTTTAAATAAAAAGTAGGAACATGGTGATTTTTGTTCAGACGTAATGGGACTCTGGAACATTGGCCGTCACAGTTTAGAGATGTATGATGATGGAACCAGACAATGAAAATATCCAGCCAATCGTGATATGCACAAATATATGAATTAGGAGCAGGAGTAGGCCATTCTGCCCCTCAAGCCCACTCCACCATTCAATAAGATCATGGCTGATATGATTGTGATCTCAACTCCACATTCCGACCACACGACGACTCTCAGAGAGAGAAGATTTCTTCTCATCTCTGTCTTAAACTTTTTAAACTATGTTCCCCAGTTCTAGCCGCTCCAACCAGAAGAAACATCCTTTCAGCATCCATCCTTCCCTCAGTATCTTAGATGTTTAAATAAGATCACTTCACATTCTTCCAAACACCAATGGCGTCCAACCTTTCCTCACAATATAAACCCTTCCCCCATACCATGCATCAGTTGAGTGACCCTCCTCTGAACTGCTTCTAATGCATTTGTACAGTATCCTTTCTCAGATAAAGAGACCAAAATGGTTCACAATACTCCAGAAACAAAACCAGAAAGTGCTGGAAAATCTCAGCAGGTCTGACAGCATCTTTGGAGAGAGAATAGAGCCAATGTTTCAAGTCTGGATGACCCTTCGTCAGAGCTCAAGATTTATGCAAGATTTATACTGGGGGGGGGGGGGGGGGAGGGGGTTGTAATTGGACAACAGGAATGTAAATGGTGATGATGAAGGCTGAGAAAGGTGTGAAAAACGTCTCATTCTTCCGTTCTTATCACTTTTTATTCTTATTTTTATTTTTCCACTTCTAAAATCTCACTCTCCACCTTGTCTCCAATGCACCCTCCCCCCCCGCCCCCCCAGAACCAACTGCCACATTCTCCAGGTAGTCCCCTAACAATCTGTACCTTCGTTCTGCCATTCACACATTCCGATTGCTAGACAGACTCTGTTAACATCATTTTCAGCATTTATTATCATCATTTGCATTCCCTTTGTCCAATTACAATCTCCACCCACCACTCACCACCCTCATTGTATAAATCTCGTCTAATTTTCTTTGCCTTCAACTCTGATGAAGGGTCATCCCGACTCGGAACGTTGGTTCTATTCACTCAGGATATCAGAAGGACACCCCTGCTCTTCTTTGGAATGTCCACCTGAGAGGGCAAGGTCAGACCTCAGTTTAACGTCTCCTCTGAAAGATGTCCCCCGCACAGTGCAGCACTCCCTCAATCCTGCACTGCAAGTGTCAGCCTGGATATTAGGCTCAAGTGCCCGGAAAGAAGATTTCTAAAGGAAACTTGGTAGGTTATTCGGGACGAGTTCAGAAACATTTTATGAATGCAGAGAGTGATGGCTTGGTGTGGCAACAGCCCCAAGCTGTGCTTTGTGAAACCTAGGGCTGTGCTTTTGTACTTGCATGCCAAGTGGGAGATAAGGATTGGGAAGAGGAGGCAATGAAGAGAGGAGGGGAGAAAACAGTGGGAGTAATTAGTACCAGGAGGAAGAGGGGAGGGAAAGGAAGAGCAAGAGGAAATGGGAGAAGGGAGGGGAGGATGAACAAAGGAATACTGATGAAGACAAATTATGATCAGCAGGAGTCAGGAGACTGACCCAGGGAATAGCCAGCCATTGGTCAGTGGAGCAGAAGTTTTGAATGTAAATCGAGTCTGAGGCCTTACAGTGAAAAAGAAACCAATTATAGTAGAGGTAACCTGTGAGTGGAAATGAAAGCAAGTGAGCGGAAAGGGAGATGGGAATTGGTTGACAATGAATGGGTGTGAAAGGGAATGTAACGAGAGGGAAGCAATAGCTCAAAATCTTGCTCACAGAAAGATGGGATTAAAATTTTGTTATTTGGAGGAGGGGTGTGGGGGCCTATTCCATATATAATCATGTGGTGATATTGGGAGTGCAGCTAGACTTGTACCACACTAGCTATTGCATTGAAAAGCTGTGGAGTGGATGGGGGATGCGAGCTGGCCCTGTAAGCTAGAGGATCAGGTTTGAAACCTTACTCATTTGGAAGAGGAGAGTAGACATCTTGCTTGGCAGTGAGGGTGTTTCAGGTTGCAGTGTTGCTCATTGAGGGTGAGGCAAGCCAAAAATGTTGGTCAAAGTTAGAGGACTCATGTGTTACTTGTATGACTGCTTGGCTGTCGGCATATGCATTCTATCCATATATCTGTGGGCTATGAACTGGATTTGCAAGTCATGTGGTCAGCAGATAGCCCATGCCACTCAATAGCCACCATCAGGTTTGTCATGGTGGTTCAAATAAAGATGGCACAGCAGAGTGCTGGAGAATGAAGGCAACTTGACTGCAACCAGGATACCAGGCACTGTGTGGGAGGACACCCTGCATCTAATTGCACACCAGCCGGAAGTTGAAGGAGTGGAATTGTTTCTGGTTACAGAGCTGACATGTGGTATTCGCAGACACATGCAGTCAATGTCACCCTGCACCATGGAGAAGACTGTGCTCATTCCATCTACTTCTCTCTGGAATACAGAGTGTCAAATACAGAATAAAGATCTCTCTTAGGGACTGTCAAATCTCACCTCCTCAGGCCTGGAAGAAGCCAAGCACATTAAAGTGTGTGGCCATTGTTACTTTCACAACCACTGACAGTGCTTCCCTTGTCCTGCTCCATGGCTGCATCCCATAGCAGATCTCAGTAGGGACATTCTTAGTGATGTGGTGATATCTAACACACTGTTGCTCACAAAGGTTAGAGTAAGAGAATTGCTTCCTGAACACCCTGTGCAGTTATGTACTTACTCCTGCTGAAGCCCTTTTACCCACCCTCCTCCTTCTTTAAGCAGCATGCCCTGATCTGTATTGCCTCTGATCATTCTCCCTGTCATGTAGTCCAAGGAGGTGGAAATGATTGCATATATATCTAGAAGCATGTGGATTGTGAAGAACACTTGAAGTCAGGATGAAGTCATGCTACAACACTATGTGCAGACGTTAACAACTTTAAACAACCCTGGAACCCATCAAGTGCCAGTAGAAACCAATTAGCACTACCCTGAAGGTAGTTGACGACACCTTTAAATGTTGCCAGTCAGGGTCCTTCCTGCTGCATAACACGTGGATGTTAGCTGGAGCGTTGACAGCACTGGTGTCAAGTAATTACAATTTACCCACTCTGCATTATTCTAGCAGGCACTCACCACATGCTTGTTAACACCCTCACAAAAATGGCACCAGGCGCTGCTCGTAGCCTGAGCGCGTTGGAACACAACAGCACCATTGGGAAGCAGAACAGCACCTTTAGCATTGAAAAATGAGGTGCTTACAGAGCATCATTGTGCGACCATTGTGCGACCTGAGAGTTTTATTGTCAACAAGAAACTGTCATCATTTTCAACTTTGACTTTTCAGTTTTTTTTCCAAATATCAATTAAATAACAGCATAGTCAGAAGAGTAACCGTTACACATTGCTGCAGACAACAAAATGAGACAAATGAATAGAAGCACAGAACATTCCACAAAAGCTAGGACATTTTATAGATTTGAATGATTCATGTAACTGTTACCATAGTTACTGAAAGGATGAAATGTTCTCTGAAATTCAGATTTCTTCTGTGGTTGAGAACCATTTTATTTTCAGGTTTGCTGGAAGGAGAAAACAGGAACTGTGAGACGCAGACTGACTTTCTGCCATTTACGAATCATTGATTGAAAATTCTTTGAGAAGTGTAGACCATTATGACCATTAAAAATGTTTTAAACTCCAAATTATATACTAGAATGACTTGATCTCCCGTGATGTTGGAAAGTGCCTGATATTCAGTTGAAAGAGGATTCGCACGTGGGGATAATTGGATCTGAAGATGCAAATAGAATCTGGTCCTCATTTTAAGATCATACATTCTGGCCTTGGAATAATTTCACAAAACCTACATGGAAAACTGGTTGGGTGACAAATTTCTTGTCTGGATGCACTGAGATGCAAAACAGAAGTGCAATAGCACAGCTACTGGTGAGGGGCCATAATTACAGTGTGACAAGTTTACTTAGACCATTTCTATTGTAAAGGTGGATAGAAGAATCTAAACAGTGACACATGAGAGCACAGGTGTATGGGCCAGAATTCTCCGTTTGTTCATGCCGTCGGGATTCTCCGGTCCCGCCGGCAGTGCATCCCTGCCTGCGGGTTTCCGGCTGGCATGGGGTGACATCAGTGGGAATTCCCATTGACAGTGGCGGGGATCAGAGAATCCCGCTGCTAGCAAACAACATGGCACTTCCCGCCGGCAGGAAACACATGGCTGGGAGGCCAGAGAATCTCGCCCGTAGGCTTTTGGATAACTTAATATGGCCGTTATATAGTGGTTTACTCAAAGTGGCTAATATCACTGATTTAAATGGTGTGGTTCGGACATTTCTTGCTTTACAAATTTCATCAAAAAATGGATGATTTAGAAAGTGTTACAATGTTCTTTGAAAGTGCATTTGTGTTCAATCCCATACTGTCCAACAAAGATGTGGAAAGGGTGAGTGAAATGTAAACCTTACCTTTGAGTATCAAAGCATTCTTGAAAACATCATTACAGAGAAATTCCACTGCCACACAATCAGATCAAGTAGAGAGCATTTTTGCTCCAGATCAGGCTGGATTTTTCAAAATTGTAATGTCTTTTTTGGGACATAATTTTGGGTGCCATAAGATATTGTTCTTTTTTGCTCATTTATGGGATAGGGGCATCGCTCTATGGGCGTCAGTGGCTAGACCAGTATTTATTGCCCCTCCCTAATTGTCCTTGAGAAAGTGCTGATGAGCTGCCTTCTTGAACCGCTGCAGTCCCACAGTGCTGTTAGGGAGGGAGTTCCAGCATTTTGACCCAGCGACAGAGCAGGAACGGTGACATATTTCCAAGTCAGGATGGTGAGTGACTTTGTGATGTTACCAGGTATCTTCTGCTCTTGTTCTTCTAGATAGTAGTGGTCATGGGTTTGGAAGGTGCTGATTAAGCAATCTTGGTCAGCTCCTGCAATGTATCTTGTAGATAGTACATGCTGCTGTCTCTGTTCTTCAGTGGTGGAGGAATTGAATATTTAGAGTCATAGAGGTTTACAGCATGGAAACAGGCCATTCAGCCCAACTTGTCGATGCAGCCTTTTTTTTTAAAACCGTAAGCTAATCCCAATTGCCCACATTTGGCCCATATCCCTCTATACCCATCGTACCCATGTAACTATCTAAATGCTTTTTAAAAGATAAAATTGTACCCACCTCTACTACTACTCTGGCAGCTTGTTCCAGACACTCACCACCCTCTGTGTGAAAAAATTGCCCATGGTAATCTGCCCTGGCTTTCTACCAAGGGTGCATAAGTGAAAGCTTGCATTAGGGAGGAGTTCGAGCAATGCAGATTCCATCAGAAGCTACTTTACTGGAAATGTTAATGTCAGATTTGAGGCTATATAAATGATTATCTTAACAATTAATTCTTTGTCTGTCTATAGAGTCATAGAAGTTTACAGCATGGAAACAGGCCCTTCGGCCCAACTTGTCTATGCCGCCCTTTTTTTAAACCCCTAACCTAATCCCAATTGTCTGCATTTGGCCCATATCCCTCTATACCCATCTTACCCATGTAACTGTCCAAGTGCTTTTTAAAAGACAAAATTGTACCTGCCTCTACTACTACCTCTGGCAGCTTGTTCCAGACACCACCCTCTGTGTGAAAAAATTGCTCCTTTGGACACTTTTGTATCTCTCCTCTCTCACCTTAAACCTATGCCCTCTAGTTTTAGACTCCCCTATCTTTGGGAAAAGATATTGACTATCCAGCTGATCTGTGCCCCTCATTATTTTATAGACCTCTATAAGATCACCCCTCAGCCTTCTATGCTCCAGAGAAAAAAGTCCCAGTCTATCCAGCCTCTCCTTATAACTCAACCTTCAAGTCCCGGTAGCATCCTAGTAAATCTTTTCCACACTCTTTCTAGTTTAATAATATCCTTTCTATAATAGGGAGACCAGAACTGCGCACAGTATTCCAAGTGTGGACTTACCAATGTCTTGTACAACTTCAACAAGACGTCCCAACTCCTGTATTCAATGTTCTGACCGATGAAACCAAGCATGCTGAATGCCTTCTTCACCACTCTGTCCACCTGTGACTCCACTTTCAAGGAGTTATGAACATGTACCCCTAGATCTCTTTGTTCTGTAACTCTCCCCAATGCCCTACCATTAACTGAGCAAGTCCTGCCCTGGTTGAATCTACCAAAATGCATCACCACACATTTATCTAAATTAAACTCCATCTGCCATTCGTCAGCCCACCAGCCCAATTGATCAAGATCCCATTGCAGTCGGAGATAACTTTCTTCACTGTTCACTATGCCACCAATCTTGGTGTCATCTGCAAACCTATTAACCATGCTTCTTATATTCTCATCCAAATCATTAATATAAATGACAAATAACAGTGGACCCAGCACTGATCCCTGAGGCACACCGCTGGTCACAGGCCTCCAGTTTGAAAAACAACCCTCTACAACCACCCTCTGGCTTCTGTCAAGAAGCCAATTTTGTATCCATTTAGATACCTCACCCTGGATCCCATGAGATTTAACATTATGCAACAACCTACCATGCAGTACCTTGTCAAAGGCCTTGTAGACAACATCAATTGCACTGCCCTCATCTACCTTCTTGGTTACCCCTTCAAAAAACTCAATCAAATTTGTGAGACATGATTTTCCACTCACAAAGCCATGCTGACTGTCCCTAATCAGTCCTTGCATCTCTAAGTGCCTGTAGGTCCTGTCTTTCAAAATACCTTCCAACAACTTACCCACCACAGATGTGAGGCTCACTGGCCTGTAATTCCCAGGCTTTTCCCTGCAGCCCTTTTTAAACAAAGGCACAACATTTGCCAAATCATTAATATAAATGACAAATAACAGTGGACCCAGCACTGATCCCTGAGGCACACCGCTGGTCACAGGCCTCCAGTTCTACCCAAATAGACTCAGTGGCCGAACCCTCGGATATGTCCCCTCTCAGTACTGCCATGAGGTTTTCCCTAATCAAAAGTGCAACTCCCCCTCCTCTCTTACCTCCTGTTCTATCTTTCCTATAGCATCTGTACCCTGGAACATTGAGCTGCCAGCCCTGTCCCTCCCTTAGCCATGTTTCAATAATTGTGGAAGGGATGGCAATCAAATGGGCTGCTTTGTCCTGGATAGTGTCAAGCTTCTTAAACTTTGTTGGCGCTGCATTCATCCAGGCAAGTGGGGAGTATTCCATCACACTCCTGACTTGTGCCTTGTAGATGGTGGACAGGCTTTGGGGAATCAGGAAGTGAGTCACTCACTGCAAGATGCCAAACTTTTGATCTGCTCTGGTAGCCGCAGTAGTTATATGGCTAGCCCAGTTCAGATTCTGGTCAATGGTAAACCCCCAGAATGTTGATAGTGGGGGATTCAGCAATGGTGATGCGATTGAGTGTCAAGGGGTGATGATTGGGTTCTCTCTTGTTGGAGATGGCCATTGCTTGATACTTCTGTGGAGCAAATGTTACTTGCCACTTGTCAGCTCAAACCTGGACATTGTCAAGGCCTTGCTGCGTTTGACATGGATTGCTTCAGTATCTGAGGAGTCGCAAATGAAACTGAACATTGTGCAGTCATCAGTGACGATCCCCACTTTTGACCTTATGATGAAAGGAAGGTCATTGATGAAGCAGCTGAAGATGGTTGAGCCTAGGACACTACCCTGAGGGACTCCTGAAAAAGGGGCAGATTTTTATTGAAGGGATGTGGGTCCCACTGTTGGGATCTGGAAGTTGGCGGGATTCTCAAGCATGTCGACCAACTAGGATCATGCGACGACTGGTCAATCAGTCGAAGTGACAGGCTGGGACAATCCATATATATAATGTGACAGGAGTCAATGCAAGAATGCCAGTTCCGACTGATGGAAATGCACCATTTTTAAATGGCAGCCAGCCCTGCTTTCTAGGGTCTTTGAGTGTTTCTCTGAAAGCTGTTGAGTTATAGAGAATCAGCTCAGAACAGCAATACCAACCAATGGAGGTTTTCAATGAGTAATCGAACACAGCAGAGCTCACAATTCCATCCCACACACACAGATAGTGAAAATTACATTGCAGGCAGAAGCTTCACTGTCATAAAATGAGACTATTGTTTGGGTGAGATTAAAAAGTTTCGGTGCATTCAATATTGTGTGCCCTATTCATTGAAGGCTTATTAATATCAGGCTTAGGGAACACCTGGATCCCCTTAAAAATATGTGCAATGGACTTTGCGTTATAAAACTCTCTCCTGAAGCAGGTCAGAAGAGGAAGGCAGGCGTATGTGGATTAATTGTTGGAAGGACATGCCACATGTGTGGCCAGATATGCAGCCTGGAGAGCAGGACATTGGAAGCCTGTATGGATCAGGTTTTTTTCAGACTTACCTGGTTCCGATCTCTATTCCTCTGCTCAATCTCCTCTTCTCCATTACCCTCATCAGGTTAGATTTGCATCTCCTCAACATCCTCTGGGTTCAGCTGCTCTGTCCTTTGCAACATACAATGATAATACGTGAGATCCCGGCTGGGTCATAATGTAAAGCTCCATTGGAGAAGTCAAATCAATGGAAGCTTGTCTTCAGAAGACCTATACTCTTGTTAGAGGCAGAAGCAAACTGAGCTTATTTATCCTCTCCCCATCTGTCCGTAGCAGAAGTTTTTAAAAAAGTTATTTTTAAAATAGGCTGTGGCTGTAGTTGTGTCCTCAGTTTATGTGGTGCAATTTTATTGGTAGATGGAGTATAATGTGGGAATGTGTATGGAGTTGTTCACTTTGGCAGGAATAATAAAAAAGCAGAGTGTTAGATAAATGGGGAACGATTGTAGAATGCTGAGGTGCAGAGGGGTTTCATTCTCATTCATGAGTGGCAAAAATTTAGAATACAGGTACAGCATGTAATCAAGAAGGCTAATGAAATTCTATCTTTTTAATATGAGAGGAAATTAACATAAGTGTAAGGATGTTATACTTTAGTTTTACAGGCATTGGTGAGGCTGTGTAGTTTTGGTCTCCTTATTTAAGGAAGGTTGTAATTACAGTGGGGGCGGTTCAGAGGATGTTAACGAGATTGTTACCTGGATTGAGTAGGCTGTCTTATGAGGTAAGTTGGGCAGGCTAGGCTTATTTCCACTTTTAGAAGAGTGAGAAATGACCTAATTGAAGCATTTAAGACCCTGAATGGCATTTACAAGGTGGACATGGGAAGGATATTTGTGGGTGAGTCCAGAACGAGAGGGAACTGTTTCAAAATTAGGGGTGGCCTTATATCTCAGAGATGAGGAGAATTCCTTTTTTTCTCTCGGGATTTGATTTGATTTGAATTATTATTGTCACATGTATTAGTATGCAGTGAAAAGTATTGTTTCTTGCATGCTATACAGACAAAGCATTTCGTTCATAGAGAAGGAAAGGAGAGGGTGCAGAATGTAGTGTTACAGTCATAGCTAGGGTGGAGAGAAAGATCAACTTAATATAAGGTCTGAGTGGAGTCTGCACGTTCTCTCCGTGTCTGCATGGGTTTCCTCCGGGTGCTCTAGTTTATCTCACTGTCCAAAGATGTGGGGTTAGGTGGATTGGCCATGCTAAATTGCCTCTAAGTGTCAGGGGGACTAGCTGGGGTAAATGTAAGGGGTTATGGGGATAGGGCCTGGGTGGGATTGTGGTCAGTGCAGACTCGATGGGCTGAATGGCCTCCTTCTGCACTGTTGGATTCTATGATTCTATGACTCTATGAAGGTACATGCAATCAAAAGTCTGACGACAGCAGGGAAGAAGCTGTTTGAGTTGGTTGGTATGTGATCTCAGACTTTTGTATTTTTCTCCTGACAGAAGAGGATGGAAGAGAGTATGTCCAGAATGCGTGGGGTCCTTGATTATGCTGGCTGCTTTACAGAGGCAGTGGGAAGTGTAGACAGAGTCAATGGATGGGAGTCTGGTTTGCGTGATGGACTGGGCTTCGTTCATGACCCCTTTGTAGTTTCTTGTGGTCTTGAGCAGAGAAGGAACCATACTAAGCTGTGGTACAACCAGAACGATTGCTTTCTATTGTACACCTGTAAAAGTTGGTGAGAGTCATAGCGGATATGCCAAATTTCCTTAGCCTCCAGAGAAAGTTAACGTGCAGTTTATTTATTTATTAGTCACAAATAAGGCTTACATTAACACTGCAATGAAGTTACTGTGAAATGCACCTAACCAGCATATCTTTTAGACTGTGGGAGGAAACTGGAGCATCCAGAGGAAATCCACGCAGACACGAGAAGAACATGCAAACTCCACAAAGACAGTGACCCAAGCCAGAAATTAATCCTGGGTCCCTGGCGCTGTGAGGCAGCAATGCTAACCACTGGAAAGTAGAGCATTGGTGGGCTTTCTTAACTATAGCATCGGCGTGGAGGGACCAGGACAGGTTGTTGGTGATCTGGTTGCTAGGATCACATTGCTAATCTTAGCAGCCAATGGTTTAGAAGGAGAGCTGCGTAAAAAATGAGCTGCATATTCTTCAGTTTGTAAGAATCTACATTTGTTGCACACCAGTGGAGGGATGCAAAACAAAGAAGAGTTTGTCAAAGAAAAGTAAACGTTGAGTGTTTAACAAGAAGTGGACTTCCAAATACTTCTTTACAGATGTAGCAGGGAGAGCTGTGTGCTTAGTTTGCAAGGACACTGTCCCTGTATTCAAAGAATGCAACTTGAACTGACACTTCAAGAGCAAACATGCAGCCAAATATAAGAACACGTCTGACGAAGAGAAAGCTGGACAGTCACATTAGATGGTTGCGCAAATGAAAAAACACCAAGTTATTTTTTACCAGACTATATACACCACAAGATAGAATTATCACAGCGAGCTACATGATAAAACATAAAATCACCGTCAACAGCAAGCTATTCTCCATGGGAGAATTCGCCAAGGGATGCTGTCTCTGCTGCAATAGTGTACTCAGAAAAGAAAATGCTGTTTGAAAAAGTTTCACCATTAAGATGAACCCCCAAACACTTCATCTCCTTCCCTCGGCAATGCAATCCCTGAAGGTGTAACATCTTTCCCTTAACTCAGCTCTCCCCACTGCCCAAGGCCCCAAACCCTCCTTCCAGGTAAAGTAGTGATTATTTTGTATTTCTTTCAATTCAATATACTGCATTCACTGCTCACAATGTGGTTTCATCTTGGAGACCAAATGCAGAATGAGTGACTGCTTTGCAGAACACTTTTGCTCTGTCTGCCAGAATGACCCTGACCTTCCAGTCGCTTACCAGTTCAATTTGCCATCTTGCTCTCAAGCTTATATTTCTGTTCTTGGCCTACTCCAATGTTCCAGTGAAGCTGCAGGAACAACACCCACTCTTCTGATTAGGCACTTTACAGTCTTTTGGACTTCACATTGAGTCCAACAACTTCAGACCATGAACTCTGTTGCTCCATTTTCCCACCCAAAGTGACTGTCCCCAGTTTGTATCTCATTCTCTTGGTTTTGCTTTCAGACACTTTCAACTGATCTTTATTCTGCTATTAAAAGTTACTCTGAACCAGTGTTTTGTGTCTATATATGCTATCATTATCAATCCCAATGCCCTGTGTCCTATGATATCTTTTACATTTAATCCCCCCTACACTCTATTCCTTCCTGACTTTCTCTTTTGATAAGAATCATAGAATGCCTACAATGCAGAAAGAGACCATTTGGCACATTGAGCCTGCACCAACAACAATCCCACCCAGACCCTATCCCTGTAACCGCATGCATTTTCCCTGCTAATCCCCCTGACATTAAGGGGCAATTTAGCATGGCCAATCAACCTAATCCGCACATCTTTGGATTGTGGGAGGAAACAGGAGCACCTGGAGGAAATCCACGCAGACACGGGAAGAATGTGCTAACTCCATACAGACAGATACCCGAGGCCGAATTGAACCTGGGTCCCTGGTGCTGTGAGACAGCGGTGTTAACCACTGTGCTACTGTACCACCCATTTCCGTGTCCACCTGCCCCTCTCCCCTTTGTAAAAAGCATAAAACCCACCACATTTCTCCCTCTCTCCCGTTGTAGAGAAGTCCCAGCTTGCTGTTGACGGTGATTTTATGTGTTATCATGTAGCTCGCTGTGATAATTCTATCTTGTGGTGTATATAGTCTGGTAAAAAATAACTTTATGTTTTTTCATTTGCGCAACCATCTAATGTCCCAGTTGAGTACACCTGCAGGAAATGCACCCAATTCCAGCTCCTTGAAGACCGTGTTCGGGATCTGGAGCTGGAACTGGATGAACTCAGGATCATTCAGGAGGCAGAGACAGTTATAGATAAAAGCTACAGGGAGGTAGTTACTCCTAGAAATGAAGATACTTGGGTGACTATTAGAAGGGGTAGCTCCAGTGTACAGGAGGTTGAGAGTAGTGAGGTCATGAATAAGGTTTCAAGGTCGCAGGAGTGTACCGGCAGGCAGGAAGGTGGTTTGAAGTGTGTATACTTCAATGCCAGGAACATCCGGAATAAGGTGGGCGAACTTGCAGCATGGGTTTGTACCTGGGACTTCGATGTTGTGGCCATTTCGGAGACATGGATAGAGCAGGGACAGGAATGGTTGTTGCAGGTTCCGGGGTTTAGATGTTTCAGTAAGATCAGGGAAGGTGGTAAAAGAGGGGGAGGTGTGGCATTGTTAGTCAAGGACAGTATTACGGTGGTAGAAAGGACGTTTGATGAGGACTCGTCTACTGAGGTTGTATGGGCTGAGGTTAGAAACAGGAAAGGAGAGGTCACCCTGTTGGGAGTTTTCTATAGGCCTCCGAAATGTTCCAGAGATGTAGAGGAAAGGATTGCAAAGATGATTCTGGATAGGAGTGAAAGTAACAGGGTAGTTGTCATGGGGGACTTTAACTTTACAAATATTGACTGGAAACGCCATAGTTCGAGTACTTTAGATGGGTCAGTTTTTGTCCAATGTGTGCAGGAGGGTTTCCTGACACAGTATGTAGATAGGCCAACAAGAGGCGAGGCCACATTGGATTTGGTACTGGGTAATGAACCAGGCCAGGTGTTAGATTTGGAGGTAGGTGAGCACTTTGGTGATAGTGACCACAATTCGGTTACATTTACTATAGCGATGGAAAGGGATAGGTATATACTGCAGGGCAAGAGTTATAGCTGGGGGAAAGGAAATTATGATGCGATTAGGCGAGATTTAGGATGCATAGGATGTGGAAGGAAACTGTGGGGGATGGGCACAATTGAAATGTGGAGCTTGTTCAAGGAACAGCTACTGCGTGTCCTTGATAAGTATGTACCTGTCAGGCAGGGAGGAAGTGGTCAAGCGAGGGAACCGTGGTTTACTAAAGAAGTTGAATCTCTTGTGAAGAGGAAGAAGGAGACTTATGTAAAGATGAGACGTGAAGGCTCAGTTAGGGCGCTTGAGAGTTACAAGTTAGCCAGGAAGGACCTAAAGAGAGAGCTAAGAAGAACCAGGAGGGGACATGAGAAGTCTTTGGCAGGTAGGATCAAGGAAAACCCTAAAGCTTTCTTTAGGTATGTCAGGAATAAAAGAATGACTGGGGTAAGATTAGGGCCAGTCAAGGACAGTCGTGGGAAGTTGTGCGTGAAGTCCGAAGAGATAGGAAAGGCGCTAAATGAATATTTTTCGTCAGTATTCACACTGGAAAAAGACAATGTTGTTGAGGAGAATACTGAGATACAGGCTATTAGACTAGATGGGATTGAGGTTCATAAGGAGGAGGTGTTAGCAATTCTGGAAAGTGTCAAAATAGATAAGTCCCCTGGGCCAGATGGGATTTATCCTGGGATTCTCTGGGAGGCTAGGGAAGAGATTGCAGAGCCTTTGGCTTTGATCTTTATGTCGTCATTGTCTACAGGAATAGTGCCAGAAGACTGGAGGATAGCAAATGTTGTCCCCTTGTTCAAGAAGGGGAGTAGAGACAACCCTTGTAATTATAGACCAGTGAGCCTTACTTCTGTTGTGGGCAAAGTTTTGGAAAGGATTATAAAAGATAGGATTTATAATCATCTGGAAAGGAATAATTTGATTAGGGATAGTCAACACGGTTTTGTGAAGGGTAGGTCGTGCCTCACAAACCTTATTGAGTTCTTTGAGAAGGTGACCAAAGAGGTGGATAAGGGTAAAGCAGTTGATGTGGTGTATATGGATTTCAGTAAAACATTTGATAAGGTTCCCCACGGTAGGCTATTACAGAAAATACGCAGGCATGGGATTGAGGGTGATTTAGTGCTCTGGATCAGAAATTTGCTAGCTGTAAGAAGACAGAGGGTGGTGCTTGATGGGAAATGTTTATCCTGGAGTTCAGTTACTAGTCGTGTACCGCAAGGATCTGTTTTGGGGCAACTGCTGTTTGTCACTTTTATAAATGACCTGGATGAGGGCGTAGAAGGATGGGTTTGTAAATTTGCAGATGACACTAAAGTCGGTGGAGTTATGGACAGTGCGGTAGGATGTTGCAGGTTATAGAGGGACATAGATAAGCTGCAGAGCTGGACTGAGAGGTGGCAAATGGAGTTTAATGCGGAAAAGTGTGAGGTGATTCACTTTGGAAGGAGTAACAGGAATACAGAGTACTGGGCTAATGGTAAGATACTTGGTAGTGTGGATGAGCAGAGAGATCTCGGTGTCCATGTGCATAGATCCCTGAAAGTTGGCACCCAGGTTGATAGGGTTGTTAAGAAGGCGTACGGTGTGTTAGCTTTTATTGGTAGAGGGATTGAGTTTTGGAGTCATGAGGTCATGTTGCAGCTGTACAAAACTCTGGTGCGGCCGCACTTGGAGTATTGCGTACAGTTCTGGTTGCCGCATTATAGGAAGGATGTGGAAGCATTGGATAGGGTGCAGAGGAGATTTACCAGGATGTTGCCTGGTATGGTGGGAAGGTCTTATGAGAAAAGGCTGAGGGACCTGAGGCTGTTTTTGTTCGAGAGAAGAAGGTTAAGAGGTGACTAAATAGAGGCATACAAAATGATCAGAGGGTTAGATAGGGTGGACAGTGAGAGCCTTTTTCCTCGGATGGTGATGGCTAGCACGAGGAGACATAGCTTTAAATTGAGGGGTGATAGATATAGGATAGATGTCAGAGGTAGGTTCTTTACTCAGAGAGTAGTAAGGGCGCGGATGTCCTGTCTGCAACAGTAGTGGACTCGCCAACATTAAGGGCATTTAAATGGTCATTGGATAAACATATGGATGATATTGGAATAGTGTAGATTAGAGCGGCTTTAGATTGGTTTCACCGGTCAGCGCAACATCGAGGGCCGAAGGGCCTGTACTGCGCTGTAATGTTCTATGTTCTATGTTCTATGTTCGATGTGCTAAGAATTATAGGAGTCATGAAAGTTAACTCTGTTCCTCTCTTCACAGATGCTGCCAGACCCGCTGAGTTTTTCCAGCACTTTCTGTATTTATTTCCCATCTCCAGAATCTGCAGTATTTTATTTTTATTTTAGCAGCTAGTAAATAAACCTCTTACATCTATAAAAAGATACATGGCCTGTACATGACATCTGCATGATGTACATGCTACTGTTAACTTTTACGTGAAATATATTTGTATTCATTAATCCATACTGACAGACACTTGGCATGCTTGTGGTGTTCCAAATTTCCCTCCACAAATTCCCCTCCAAGCCACACACCATCCTGACTTAGAAATTCACTGTTGCTGGGTAAGTATCCTGAAACTCCCTTCCTAATAGCACTGTGTGCATACCTACACCACATGGACTGCAGCGTTTCAAGAAGGCAGCTCACCACCACATTCAGAAGGGCAATTCTGAGTGGGCGATAAATGCTGTTCCAGTCAGTGACACTCATATCCCATGAAATAAAATAATCCAATGTGTTTGAAAACCCTTTCTGCTGCTTCATCAGACAAACATGTTCAAAAGAGTTTGATGATGGTAATAAAATTTTATGATGTGGAGTTGCCGGCATTGGATTGGGGTGGGCGCAGTAAGTAGTCTCACAACACCAGGTCAAAGTCCAACAGGTTTATTTGGTAGCACGAGCTTTCGGAGCACTGCCCCTTCATCAGGTGAGTTTTCTTGCTAAAATTTTAGCGAGAAAACTGTATGCAGAATTAGTTTATAAATAACTATACGAAATAGCTTCGTGATTAACATGGTTTTAGCTGCCCTATTGAGTGCAAAAAGATTTATTGTTAAATTGGAATGTGTCTTCAAACAAAACTAGACTTAAGATGCTTTGTGCTTTCAGAGTTTACTCAAGTCTGTAACCAATGACAATCTCAAAGGAGTTGCCACCTATTCCTGACTCTCTCTCCTGGCTGACTCCGATGTCGAACAACAACTGTGATTTTACATTCAGGTGGTTATATCAGATAAATGTGTCAGGCGTAGCAAAGTGTATCGCGGTGACATGTCTCCTTTGTATTTGTGAATCTGGCATTGAGTCGTAATGTGGACTCTTCTGGATGATCTCAGTCACACAGTGGAGACATTTGTATTTACATTTTCCAGTCATACATCAAGCGTTTGCATCTGTCATAGTTTGTGAAGACCTGCTTTAGGAGTACCACTGATTTTTGCAGAAGATCAAAGCCAGGCATTGTAGAGGGTTGGGGAGAGGGCGGCGGGGGGGGGGTTAACTTTCAGCGGCCCTCTTTCCTGATGCTGGGTCCCATGATTGGGCACTGAGTGCCTGTCAAAGAACCCTCCACCCACCCAAGGATTCTGATGCCAATACTGGTTGGCAGGAGGAATGGGTGGAATTTTCTGGCCCTTCCATGGCGGGAGCAGAGCCAGAAAATGCGGTGAGCATTTAAATGGCATGCTTGCCTTTGTAGGACGGGGCATAGAGTATAAAAGTTGGGGTCTGATGTTGCAGATGTATAGAACGTTGGTTCGGCCGCATTTGGAATACTGAGTCCAGTTCTGGTCGCCACACTACCAGAAAGACGTGGAGGCTTTGGAGAGAGTACAGAGGAGGTTTACCAGGATGTTGCCTGGTATGGAGGGGCTTAGTTATGAGGAGAGATTGGGTAAACTGGGGTTGTTCTCCCTGGAAAGACGGAGGATGAGGGGAGACTTAATAGAGGTGTATAAAATTATGAAAGGCATAGATAGGGTGAACGGTGGGAAGCTTTTCCCCAGGTCGGTGGTGACGTTCACGAGGGGTCATAGGTTCAAGGTGAAGGGGAGAGGTTTAACACAGATATCAGAAGGACATATTTTACTCAGAGGGTGGTGGGGGCCTGGAATGCGCTGCCAGGCAAGGTGGTGGAGGCGGACACACTGGGAATGTTTAAGACTTATCTAGATAGCCATATGAACGGAGTGGGAATGGAGGGATACAAAAGAATGGTCTAGTTTGGACCAGGGAGCGGCACGGGCTTGGAGGGCTGAAGGGCCTGTTCCTGTGCTGTATTGTTCTTTGTTCTTTGTTTCTTTGCTTAAATGCCCGTTGACTTCGGCAGATGCCACCAACGGGGAGGGCCGGAAAATTCTGGCAAATGTTTTAAATGGAAGTGCAGAATGGAATGCCGGGGGGAGGAGTGTGGGGTCTGCCCCTTCTGATGGCTTGTCAAAAATCATGCAAATTGTATTCCGCACCAACTGTTGGCAAGTTAGAAAGCCAGCTACAATAGGACATAAGTCCTTAGCTACAATAATATCGGCAAAGTGAGTCAACCATTTGTGTATTCTAATTTGTAACTATCAAATCTACATAAGAAAGGTGATTTTTCAAAATGGATTCTTTGGATATGAACATCGCTGGCAAGGCCAGCATTTATTGCCTGTCTCTAATAGCCCTAACGAAGGTGGAGCTGCTTTCTTAGACTGCGACAGTCCATGTGGTGTGGAACCCTGTTAGGGAGAGTGTTCCAGGTTTTTAACATAGTGATAATGAAAGATTGGGAAAATCTTATCAAATGTGGCATGGTGGCACAGTAGTTAGTGCCAGGGACCCGGGTTCAATTCTGGCCTTGGAGTTTGCACGTTCTCCCTGTATCAGTGTGGGTTTCCTCCGGGTGCTCCAGTTTCCTCCCACACTCCAAAGATGTGCAGGTCAAGTGGATTGGCCATGTTAAATTGCCCCTTAGCATCAGGGGAATTAGCAGGGGAAATGCATGGGGTTACGGGGATATGGCCTGGGTGGGATTGTTGTTGGTGCAGGTTCGATGGGCTGAATGGCCTCCTTCTGCACTGTAGGTATTCTATGATTCTAAGTGGCAAAGTGTCAGGATCTCATTGAAAACTGGCATGCTTCCAACCAGATCTTATGGCACTTTGTCAAAAAAGGAAAGAGGGGCTATGTTTCACACTATCATCTTGAAAGACGGGCCATACTCCAGTGCACAGATTGCCACTTGTATTATGATCACTATTGTAAACGTGCTGGCAAAGCCAGATGCACTGAGATCTGGGTGCCATGTTTAAAGGGCGTCCTAGCCAGACCAAGATATAATCTCGCCACCCCACCCCCTCATCCCACCTTGCCACTACAGAGGTTTCAGATGCTCCCCTCCAAATGATCAATCATCTTTCCCTCCCCATCAATGCTGGCATCTCACCTCCACCCCCCCATGCCCCCGCGATCAATGTCACCATATCTCTTACTACCGCGACACCCCCACCACCCCCCACCCCCATCCCCGCAACAGCACTGGTTTCTAAAACACTTCCAATCCTCAGACTTGTTGCTATCATTTGCAACCCTCTAAGCTTCTTTTTTTAAAAATCTAATACAATCCTGGACTCACTGAGTAAGGCCTGGATGAATCTGTTATGCTGAGATTTTGCTTTATAATGGCATGTGTTTTTGTTGACCATTTTGAATTGTTTCTTTAAATATTGCCTACTGTGCATTTATGGCCTTACCTTTTAATCAATTTACCCAATCAACCTTAGCTAGTTCTCCCCTGATACCTATGTAACTGGCTTTGCTTAAGCCTAAGATTCTAGTTTGTAACTGGCATAGGTCTCTTTTGAACTGAACATGGAATTCAATTGTATTATGATCACTAGTTCCCAGCAGGTGTTTTACTATGAGAATATTAATGAAAGCTGCCTCATTCCACTAACCTGGATTGAAAGTAGCTTTATACCTAGTTGGTTCCATAATGTATTGCCCCAAGGAAAGTGTCACAAAAACACTCTCCAAAAATGTTCCACAAATGTTTCCTCTTGTAGTCAATAATTGAACAGGGGACCAAAGCTTTTCCTGAAGGAGTCGACAAGCTCCATATTAACTGATACTAACAGCTTTCCCATGAACAAGGCTTGTTGCAGTTATATGACATCCCTTGCTCCATTCCAGAATTAGGGCTTGCGCCACTCCTCAAGAACAGACTTTTACGGAGCTGTTTTCTACAGGTAAGGTTTTTCCATCACTATTGGACAAAATTCAGCATTTTCAGGCCTGCCCTGACCTTAGAAGGCAATGTTGTTTCTTCTGCATCATCCCTGGAGTGCTACATTTCAATTTCCTTTCCTGCTTCCACTGTACAAAAGAAAACTCTCCCAACTCTCCATCTCAAAATATCAGTGCAGGGCTAGCTCAGGGTGGGAGTTAATGATGGGAATAAAAATAGTAACAGGGAGACACTGGCATACACCCACTGCTATTTATATAAGATTTTGAATTCTGTGGCAATTCTGATTTTTTTTGGCATTCTAAATGGCTCTGACAGAAAAGTTGTTAATAAGTTTATTTTTAGATAGTTAATACTTACAGTTTGACTAAAAACATGCAGAGCTGACATTTAAGCAATATAAATGTTTTTTTTCAATTGGCTTGTGAATAAGGACATTGCAGATTGAAGGGTTCACTGGACAACCCTCAGGTCACACAGTCAGGCATATTCTGTTTGGTTGAAGTAGGATTCTGTTGATATAGCTAGTTATGTCAATCAATATACAGTTGGATGTCAAGCTACAGACGTAAAAATAAGGATAAAGAAGAAATTCAAATCATTCTATATGTCAGATTAAGATCTATAAACTGCCAGAGTGGGATGGGGAGGCAAATAAACTAGCTAAGCAAAATGAACAATATTCAAAGAACACTGCATGTTATCTGACCCTGATAGGCACGGTGGCACAGTGGTTAGCACTGCTGCCTCACAATGCCAGGGACCCAGGTTCAATTCCGGCCTCGGGTCACTATCTGTGTGGAGTTTGCACATTCTCCCCGTGTCTGCGTGGGTTTTCTCCGGGTGCTCTGGTTTCCTCCCACAGTCTAAAGATGTGTGGGTTAGGTTGATTGGCCATGATAAATTGACCCTAGTGTCAGGGGGATTAGCAGGGTAAATGTATGGGGTTGCAGGGAAAGGGCCTGGGTGGGATTATGGTCGGCACAGACTCAATGACATTTGCACTGTAGAGATTCTATGATTCTATGATAGGTTTCCAATTCAGTCAAAATGTTTTTAGCTGCCGTTTAACTAAAGTAACCATGTTATGGTGGCATCAGAAAGAAATGGCCATCCTCGGTACGAGCACAAAATAATGCTCAAAATTTGACTTACTGGTTCATACCTTATATACTTTTTTGTAGATGTTCATTCTAATCTTGCTAATTGGCTTCTTTCCAGGTTGTTGGTATTGAGCTCTACAGGTATTTACTCAGGGCTCACACAGTTTACATACGGGATCAGTGTTGTTGCTTCTTTGAGTATTCTCTCTATCTTTCTATGGCACAGTAAACAGAATGGAAAACAAAGTCCCAAAAGTCTTACTATGAGTCCCTGGCAGAACCTTTAAAGACTTCTACTCAGCTATTCCAGTCGTGTATCCTAGGATTCTTATGGGAGTCAAATAATTAAATATGCGCGTTACCAAAATGCACACTGCTGCACCACACTGCTGCTCCATTTGTGCTAAATCCTCAGTGATTAGAGCTATGTTGAGTTACAATAGCAACACCGTTACATTCGGGAAGAATGCTAGTGGAAACACTCAAAGATACGGCTTTTCATTATTCCCCTGGCTTCTTCATTTGCAAACCTGTGACTGGAGAAAAAGTCCCAACGCTTGCAAGGTCTCAACCAGTCAAAAGATATTTGAATTGTATTGGGAATCGTGGACGCAAAAATAGGACAGGAAACGTAAAACACTTAAGAAACTAATATAAAAATTGTCATGATCCCCTTAGAGACTGATAACTTTAAAAAGATTTTGAATTTCCAGTGACCGACTTAATCTTGCTCAACAAGATTTCAAATTTTAAGATGTCCGCTGTAACAAGCAAACTAAAATCAACATTTGCTGAGCACTTAGTAGGCAACCAATATTCTAAACTACAAAAAAAGATTACCCTTTTTAACATAACCAACAATCTTATTCCACATCTATACTTTCAACACACTTTCTACAGAATTGTACTCTTTACAGGAAAGAGTCTAAAGTCACTCCCAGCCAGCTTCATTTCTCCCTATTTCAGCAACCATCGAATGTCTTTTCCCTCAGTCCTCTGAGAATGCCTGAATAGACTTTCAGCAGTCAGTACCACACTGGTGACGACTCCTCTCGGCTTCACCAGGACAAATCTTCCAATGTCCTTAAATCACTGCGGGTTCCTTTTCTTCGACCAGACAAGCTTTCAACAGCATTCTGCCTTTGAGCTAACAGAGCTTTTTCCCTCTGCGCACCACAGAAACTACTGTTCATTGACTCCCTCTCCGCCTCTTTGTCCAGGATTTTTCAATCAGACTGCCTGGGAGTCTGTAAGTCGACACAAAATGAAACAATTGCTTCGCTCTTTGTATTGCGATGTGAAATATGGTACCTCTGTTCACCAAGTCTTAACTTGGGCCCCCTGTCCCTATGACAACCTTCACCTGGCCTGTTGCTCGGCTGAACTACGATGAGGTCACATGTCCCTTATTGAAATGTCACATTACCTTGAATTTAAAAAGACAGTCCAAACCATAACCATCTTATAAAACCTCACTTTCATAACAAAACATAGAGAAAGGGAAGAGTTCATGAGCTAGAGAGTGAAATAACGATAATTGACGAAAAATATTTTTCAGGAAAGTGAAATAAATTGTAGAAAGCTGAACACAGAATATATTCTATTTTTTGAAGAGGTTTTTTTAAAACTGCATTTAGTTATTCATTGTTTTACTCACTTTGTTTTTATTTGCTGCTCTAGGCTTGGGCAGAGATTTCAGGAACAGCCAGTTTAAAGAGCAAATTATTTTCTTTAACTTTTCAAACTCCCTTGTTGTCCTCTAACATCATCCAGCAAGGTTTTAGCATGCAAACATTTATAATAACTGAGTTACCAATTCACACAGGGCAGCAGAGGGATCAATTTCAGGCAAAGCTAATAAGCATTCATATTATCATGCCTGGTAAAGGCATGTCATATTCATAATTTTAAACCGGGACTGTATTCAGTGCAGAATTTTACCAAGCCTGCAATACATGCATTTCCTTAGATGAACACATGAATTGCAAATTATTCTTTTGTGTATGACTTGTAAAAAGTGCACTATTCTCTTTAACTGTATTTTTTTCTCAGGTGGGTTGTGTTTTTTGCAGGTGTGCATGTGCGTGTGCTTGTACATGCGTGTGTGTGCATGTGTGTTTGTGTGTGTGTGAGAGAGAGAGTGCTGAGTGAATGTCATAGGTTGGGATCTTCTACAACCCATGTGACGTGTTTTGCAGTGGTGGAGATGGCCTGCCATTGGCTGGTAGCGGAATCTTCCAGTCCCACCACTGTCATTCGACTTTCCTGTTGTTTGCTCCATCCATCACCAGGGAACCCATGGTGGGAACTCGCCATCAGCAGGGCTGGAAGATCCCACCGGCGGGAACAGCCATAAAATTTCAGCCGTAACATTATACTTTTGGGGTGAATTTGTGAATAAATAATCTTCTTTATTTGAAACGAGGAAAGCTTGTTGGTTATTTACATTGACCACACACTAGGGGTCAAAACCACACTGATTGCACTGAGTAAGGGGAGGGATCTGGGGTTTCAGTTCTTTCATCCCTGTCAGAAGAAATATACTGGTAATTCATAAAGAAACTTGGTACTTTTTGACCAGTGTCCAGCCAGTTCAGATATTAAGAAGCAGTTGAATGCACTGGAAGTATGGCATGTTGTAGATGTTTGGATCTGTGAATGTTCTGGCATTGCTGAGGAGCTGTGCATTGGTACTGGCCACTCTTTAGCCTAATTGCTGCAATATATCTATCATATTCACATTTACCTCACAATGTAAAACATTTCTCTGAAGTGTCTTATCCACCAAATCAAGATAAATCTAATCCTATCAATTCATACCCTATTAGCCTCAGCTCCATCATCATTATTGCAATGGATTCATCAATAATGCTTACCCATCAATAATCTGCCGACTGACTCTCGGGGCTGAATTTAATGGTGAGTTCGATAGTTGGGTGGGCATTTAAACAAGCGGTAAGATGGTGGCAGGGTACCCCACTGTTTCCTTCCACTGCGCTGATTAAAATGTGGTGGGAAGTCCCGTGTACGACCATCTTGCCCTGACATCAATTCATGCCCTAAAATAGGCAATTATTTTCCACTTGTAGGCCTCATATCAGTGCTATTGTATTCATTCAGCAGCAGCCTGGGGCTTGCCATACAGGAAGCCAAAAAAGCATACCCTGTTGGAGCTGCTTGTGGGCTCCAGGTTTGGACAGGAATCGATATTTAAAGGCACTCAGTGCCTAATCACAGGACGTAGCATCCGGAATGGGGATATCAATGAGAGACAGCATACCAGCCCCCCCACCCCCCGCCACCTCCACTCCATCCACCTCAACACTAACTGTCAACTGCCTTCCTCCTCTCCCCGAAGACCATCCTGCAACTTTTCACCTGCCATCATGCATCTAAGGCTCTGATTTTCTGACCACACTTGCCAAGCAGGACTTACCCCAGATTCCTTAATGTGGGGAGAATCCATCATTCGGTGTCTGATTGGCACTTAATTCAGCTGGCCTTCCGAAAAAGAGGGGACATGGGGTTGGCAGGCAAGACCCCCCCCCATTGTCTCCACGAAATACACTATCAGTTTGGGTTCTGCCAGAACTATCTGGCTCTTGGCATTATCACAGCCTAAATCCAGATATGAGGTAAATATTCACATCAAGGAGCCACTTTTGTTTGAGAATGGCACTGAGGAATGCGAGTAAAACTCATGTCAATGATGCTGGTCAAAGGGAAAACCATCTTGTGATTGGAGTGAATCCTGACACTGGGAAAGATGTTCGTGGTTGTTGCAGCCAGTCATCACAACCTCAGGAATTCACTCCAGGAGTTCCTCTTGGAGTATCTTCATTCCAACCATCTTCAGCTGCTGCATCCATGACCTTTCTTCCAGCTTAAGTTCAGGAGGTGGGGGTTTGTTCACTGATGATTCTGTATTGTTCTGTTCCATTCACAATTCGTCTGATAGTGAAGCAGTCGGCAGAAACAGGGCTTGGATAGCATCTAGGCTTGAGCTGAAAAATGGCATTTAGCACGATTGCCACAGGTATAAGCTTACTCTATCATTTTAAACAAAAATAATAATCTTTCCCTATCTTTCAACGGCATCCCCATCACTGAGAATCCGACCATGAATATCTTGGAGGGGCTACCAAAAAGCTAAACTGCCCAAGAGCAGGATGAAGACTGGGACTTGTGACAAATAGTTCACCTCCTGAATCCTCAAAGCCATTTTGCTGGATGCATGCAGCTGCAAGAAACTCCAAAATCTCAGCAACTCCACAGTAGTTTGTTTTTTTCCTGTACCTTTGGCACTGGATCCGACATCTCTCCACCACCAATGCACTGTGGTTGTGGTATAAACGATCTAAAGGGTCTACTGCAGCAACTCACCAAGATTACTTCAACTGTGCCTTTCTCACCTGCAGCTTCTGCATCACTAAAGGCAAGGACATATTATCACTTCCAAATTCTCCTCATAATTCCTTCATATATCCTGGAGTTCCCAACCTAAACAGCTGTACTTAAGGTCACTGGGACTGAATGGGATGCATCCAAGGATCTTGAGGGAAGTAAGGGTGAAAATTACAGATTTGGTTCTAAGCTTTTAATCCCCTTTACATACAGGGGTTATACCAGAGGACCGGAGAAATGCAAATGTCACATCCTTGTTCAAAAGAGTGTCCAAGGATAAACCCAGCAACTATTCACCATTTGGTTTAACTTTGATGGTGGGAAAACTTTAAGAAATGATATTCTGGGACAAAATTAAATGTTACTTGGACAAATGTGGATTAATTAAGGAAAGCCAGCATGGATATGTTAAGGACAAATCATATTTAATCAACTTGACTGATATTTTGGTGAGGTAACAGAAAAAGTTGATGATGGTAATGAGGTTGATGTGGTGTATATGTACTTTCAAAAGATATTTGATAAAGTATCTTGTAGAAGAGTTGTAAGCAAAGTTGAAACCCATTGCATAAAATGGACAATAGCAGCATAGAAGTTGGCTGATTGGCAGGAGCCAGGTTAGTGATGGGTAGTAACAGATTGGAGGAAGGTATACAATGGTGCTCTCTAGGGTTCAGTATTTCCTGATATATGTTAATGACTTGGACTTGAGTGCACAGGGCACAATTTCAAAATCTGTAGATGACACGTAACTTGGAAGTACAATGAACTATGAGGAGGACAGTGATAACTTGATGAGGACATCGATAGACTAGTGGAATGGGCAGAAAGCAACAGATAAAATCTAATGCACAGAAGTGTGATGTGATACATTTTGGTAGAATGAACAGGAGAGGCAATATAATAGAAAGGATATAATTCAACAGGGTGTGCAGGAATAGAGAATCCTGGGGTCATATTTTTATAAATTGTCGAAGGTGGCAAGGCAGGTTAACAAAATGGTTAAAAAAGTTTATGGGATCATGGGTTTTAGAATTACAGACATAGGGGGCGATTTTACCATTTTCATTCAAAGTGCTGAATCTGGAGTAATTCAGATCCGACTTGGAAATCTGCTTTCAGGCGTCCCCATACACACTGAGCCTAAAACAAAAATTGTGAGTCTAAATCGCACTGTGGGCGGGGCTTATCACACCCGAAACGCTGCTTCTTCAATCGGAGCCTTCAACTGCGCATGCGTAGTTAAAAAACATTTGAAAAACATTCCCCTGTCACATCGCCCAGGAGCAATGCCCTCCACAGATATCGCTCCACCCCCACAACATAACCGTCCCCCTTATCTACCCACCCCCTGCTACCCAGACCAATTGTGACCCTCTGCCTCCCTTCCACCCCACATAACTGTCCCCCTACTCTTGCCCCCCCCATCCCCGCCCCCACCAGAGAATGATTGGGCCCTCCTCCTCCCCTCCGCCCCCCCCCCCCTCCACCAGAGAATGATCTGGCCTCCCTCCTCCCACCCCCCCCCCCCCACCCCGCCAGAGATACATCTGGCCCTCCTCCCCTCCCCCCCCCCCCCCCCCCCCCCCCACCAGAGAACCACCTGGCCTCCTACTTCCCCCCTCCCACGAGAGAATGATCCGGCCCGCCTCCCTCCCCCCGCCCCCCCACCACCGATCTGAGTTAGAGAGCCACTGAACCTACCACTTCAGAAGCTGGAGCGCCCGAAACAGACCTTTGCCGAGCATGTCTGTTTCGCATCGAATCTGGACGGGCAAACGCGATGGCAAAAGGGGAAATGCTGGTAAGTTTGGACATCCAGCTCATAACGTCGCGACCGTTTTGGGTGCGGTGCTGATCACGGCCATTTTCGGGCCTTGGTAAAGTGGGAATCTGCGCGGACCTGGGCGTGGATTGCGCTATTCGCCTCATACCCGACTTTACCAAGTTTTCGCGCCCAAAAACAGACACAACGCAATGGTAAAATCGAGCCCATTGATTGCAAAAGTAAGGAAACCATATTAAACCTTCATTAAGCACTGGTTTAACTCAATTGGAGTACTCTATCCAATTCTGAGAACCAGAACAATGGGAAGGCTTTGGAGAGGATGCAAAAAAGGGATGAGGGACTTGCACTTGGATAGATTAGAGAATCTGGTGTCATTCTCCTTAGAGGGGAAAGTTGAGAGGGAATTTAATATGGATGTTCAAAATCATGAGGTGCCCAGTCAGAATAGATAAAGGGAAACTATTTTCATAGGCAGAATGGTCAAGGACCGGGGGACACAGATTAAAAACGATTGGTAAAGTAATCAAAGGAAAGTAGGAATATTGTTATGGAGTGAATGCTACAAAGTGGAATGCTCTGCCTAAGATTGCTTTTTAAAAATTCTTTCATGGGATGTGGGCATCGCTGGCTGGGCCAGAATTTGCTGCCCATCCCTAATTGCCTTTGAACTGAACGGCTTGCTAGACCATTTCAGAGGGCAGTTAAGAGTTGAGGCTAGAGAATCACATGTAGGCCAGACCAGGTAAGGAAGGCAGATTTCCTCCCTGAAAGGACATTAGTGAACCAGATGGGTTTTTAATGACAATCAACAATATGCTTTACGGTCAGCATTAGGCTTTTAATTCCAGGTTTTTATTGGTGTGGTGAACCATCGTTGGTTCCCACTAGATAGTACTGAGCCAGGGTCTGGCCAGTACTACAAGTATGCATATATGTTGCTGTTGGGGTTAGGGATGGATTGTTCTACTTGTTGCTGTTGGGGTTAGGGTTGGGCTGTTACACCTTGTATTATAGTTATTGTGGTACATCCCAGTCGGGCTCCGCCTCCTGGGAGAGGTATAAAGGTCACTGCTCTGTCTGGGACCCCTCAGTCTGGGATCGTGTATATAATTAGTAGCTTCGTTGTTACAGCAAATAAAAGCCTTTATTTCCTGAGCATCTCAAGCCTCGTGTGTGATAACGCGCATCAATTGGATTCAAATTTCAACATCTGCCATGGTGGGATTTGGACCCGGGGCCCCAGAGCATTACCCTGGGTCTCTGAATTACTAGTCCAGGAACAATACCACTACACCACTGCATCGCCAACATTGAGGTGGAAGCAGATTAATTTTTACCTTTCAAAAAGCAATAGGCTATGCATCTGAAGGGAAAACAATTGCAGAGTAAGGGATACGGAGAAGCATGGGAGTAGATAAATTGTTCTTTCAGAGAGCTGACACAGGGGTGGTGGGCCTCCATCTTGTCTGCAAACATTTTATGATTCCAACAGCATCGCGGAAGCCCCATCACCTCAGGGACTGCAGTGGTTCAAGGAGCAGGAGAAATAATCACCTTCTCAGAGCATCGAGAGATGAACTTTAAAATGTGACTTGCCAGCATCAACTATATCCAGAGAACAAATAATCAAAAACAAATTATAGTTTAAGTTGTCTGGGTTTCTGCAGCCCTATTCTTACAGATTGGCAGTAGCCTTAGAGCAGTGTGTGGGTTACACTTTCAAGTTCAGTTCCTGAATTATTTTAGTTGTTTTCAGTTTATATCTCAAAACTAGCTATATAATATTTGTTTCATTAACTTACGGATGGCTTCAGCTTCAAACACTGTCCTGTGGGAATAGACTGGAGCTGAACTCTGAGACTTTGAGGGATTATTTTCTCATTCGAATAGCATGAACCAGAGCTCCAGGCTAATTTAAAGCTCCAAGCACAAGAAAGACAATCACGTACTCTGAGACTGAGGAAGGCAAGTGGTTATTTCCCAATGCAAAATCTGAAGTGAGGTAATGCATGAGCATTGGAAGGTAATGAGAAAAAAATCGGATAAAATGTCGACTATGGGCAAAATTAAAATATGAATGCGAGACCTTAGAGCATTTTGGGGGCTTAAGTAAACATTAAAATGAAGGCAGAACACTAGCTTAAATAATGTATAATGTAAACGGCTCTCTGTGAGAGAAAGTGAAACCAAAGCAAGGTCAATTCTTGTTGCCTGATAATAGGGTCAATAATAGCTTAATAACTTAAAGGTCACGCTGAATTACAAGTTTCTATGAAAGATTCAAAGAAGTTAACAATGAAGGCAGATAACCACACAACAACTGATGATGATTAAAGTGCATATTAATTAAATAAAGAATTGATAATAGACAATGAAGACAACCCCTACTATACTCCTTATACACCTATGACTGTGCAGCCAAATTCCTCTCCACTTCGATTTTTAAGTTTGCTGACGACACCACCGTGGTGGGTCGGATCTCAAACAATGACGAGACAGAGTACAGGAAAGAGATAGAGTATCTGGTGAACTGGTGCGGCAACAATAATCTCTCTCTCAATGTCAACAAAACGAAGGAAATTGTCAGCGACTTCAGGAAGTGTAAAGGAGAACATGCTCCTATCTATATCAATCAGAACGAAATAGAAAGGTTCGAGAACTTCAAGCTTTTAGGTGTCCAGATCACAAACAATCTGTCCTGGTCCCCCCATGCCGACACTATAGTTAAGAAAGCCCACCAACGCCTCTACTTTGTCAGGAGACTAAGGAAATTCGACCTACTGACACACCAACTTGTTCATACTGATAAGAGACTGTTTAAATGTCCTAACTGAGAGACTCTCACCAACTTTTACAGATGCACCATAGAAAGCATTCTTTCTGGTTGTATCGCAGCTTGGTATGGAGCTACAAAGTCGTGAATGTAGCCCAATCCAACACACAAAACAGCCTCCCATGCATTGACTCTGTCTACTCTTCCTGCTGCCTTGGCAAAGCAGCCAGCATAATTAAGAACCCCACGCACCCCGGACACTCTCTCTTCCACCTTTTTCCTTCAGGAAAAAGATACAAAAGTCTGAGGTCACGTACCAACCAACTCAAGAACAGCTTCTTCCCTGCTGCTGTCAGACTTTTGAATGGATTTACCTTGCACTAAGTTGATCTTTCTCTACACCCTAGCTATGACTGCATCACTACATTCTGCACTCTCTTGTTTCCTTCTCTATGAACGGTATGTTTTGTCTGTATAGCGCGCAAGAAACAATACTTTTCACTGAATGCTAATACATGTGACAATAATAAATCAAATCAAGTCAAGTCAAGTCAGTATGGCAGCAAGGGCAACCTCTCTCTTTCTGCAGGCATCAGCGGCTCTCACCTGGATGGGTGGGACTGCCAGTGAGTCATTGCTGGTGGACCTCCTATTGGTACTCCTGCTTTGGGAGCTTGCCTATCATACTTAATTAGGTGGCAAGTGCACCCTCTAATCAATCCAGCCATAATCATTTTCGAGTTACTACTGCCGACGTGATGTGGAGTCAGCACTCACATTTGATGTCAATGTCAGGATCCTGAAACAAAATAAAACACCCTACCCTGTTAGTCTCTTAGCCTCAATGGCTTGCAGGTAAGTTGCGGGGAGAGGAACTTGGGAAGGTACCTATTAGGTCTTTACATCCTTCCCACCAGCTGCTTCCTCTGCTCAGGCCCCAGTTAAGATACCACTGGAGTCCTCTTGACATCATAAAACCTAATTGCCATTTATTAATGACACTCCCTGTAGTATAAGGATCTGGCACATATAGGGTTAACGTGTGATGGTTAACAGTGATGTTAGAAAACAATGACCTAGGGGTCAGTGTCATGTTGGACAGAGTCCTGAGAAGAAGCATGCATGGAGTCAGCTCCGAGGCTGAACCCTTTACTGTATATATGTATATAGTTCTTGTAGTTAATGACTACAAACAGTTAACCTACTTAAGACTACAAATACTTTATTTAGGCCTATTGAATAGTATCCAACACTCTATAACATGGTGGCAGTAAATAGAGAAAACCTGAAACCTTGCAAAGAGGAAAATCGCTAGGGACAAGCTCCAAAGAAAGGCGTGAAAGTTGATGGCAGTAATTTAACATTCTTCACTGCAGCAGAAGAATCCATTGGATCTCTTGGATGTCCCGGAGTGTAGAGACAGCAGACCTAGCAGGGGTGAGCTAAAACTTTTAAATTCCAGGATACACCAAGCCTTGAAAAACGTTTAAATAGCTCATTGGTCAGAAACTGCTATTTAAAAACTCAGTTGGAAAAACTATATTCCCGAGTCAGTGCCTGAACACATGGCATTTGAATTCACTCTGAGAAGAAAAATAACTTAATTAATTTGGAAGAATCACAACCAAAGAATCAGAATTAAAGACCAGCAAAGGCTATGGTTCAACACTTTTATTACCTTGAAGTGTCGCATTGAAACGGAGAAGTGTATAGCTATTTGATGCAATTGTTTAAAATATTTTTCAAGGTTGAGTGTGAGTGTCATTGCAGCCACAACCAGCAAATGTGGGAAAACCTTTTGCTTTCAATAAATGGCAGTGCCATCTCAAATTTTAGCAGCTTCTTAAAGCTGAAGGTACACTTTAAATGTGTTTAACCATAGGTCAGAAATCCACACTGACAGATCCATTTGGACTTGTCTAAAACCCAGATTAATCAAATAATTGGGGACTTTGGAGAAAAAGTTTCCTTAGATACTTGATTGTTTCAGGACTGGATTAAAAGACAGAAGCTCAACAAGTTAGCACACTGCTTTACTCGATAGGACCAATAGCAGATGACATTATGGCTAGACAAGGAACAACAAATCATGTTAATTCTGAAGATATACTAAAATAATTCAACATTTAATTTAACCTAAGAAGCAATAAAATCCTTGAATGGGCGAAACTTAATAAGTGTATCCAATAGCCCAGAAAACCTATTGACTGATTCATTAATGATCTTACAGAATGGCTGAAGGCTGCAAGTACAGAGATCTAAAATCTGAACATATCAAGGGTAGAATCATTGTGGGAGTAGCAGGTGGCAGACTCTCAGACATGCTGCAAATGAAGGAAGATATAACCCTCGAGAAAGCTATCCAGATTGTTAGGCAGTTTGAAATCCATGTGCAGCATAAGTCCAATTTAAGAGAAGAGAAGGCTGTGTAACCCTGAATCTCCTCAAAATGATATAAATGTCAAGACAGACGTTATCATAAATTATACAGAACTGCAAGTTCTCAAGATCTAACAAGAAAGAATATCCTGACTGGGACTTCAGCCCTGAACTGTCTTCTCTCTGCAGAGAAGGTTTCTCTATTTTTGTTACAGGTGCTGGAAAGCCTTCATTGGTCAGGCTAGCCAACTACTCAAATGAAACCTCCAATGGAGGATAGACGAGATAGTAACCAACAGCCAGAAGATCGAGACACAACCGGGTTTCCTCCCACAGTCCTAAGGTGTGCAGGTTAGGTGGATTGGCCATGCTAAATTGCCCCTTAGTATCCCATGATGTGTAGGTTAGGGGGATTAGCCGTGGGAAATATGTGGGGTTACGGGGATAGGGTGGGGGAGAGGGCCTGGGTGAGATGCTCTGTTGGAGACACGGGGAGAAAGTTCAAATTCCACACGGACACTAACCCAAGCTTGGAATTGAACCTGGGTCCCTGGCGCTGTGAGGCAGCAATGCTATCCACTGTGTCACCGTGCCACAGGTGCAGACTCGATGGGCCGAATGGAACTTTCTGCACTGTAGGGATTCTATGATCCCAACATAACCTCTGGGTCTAATGACTGTTAATGAGCTGTGACCACAGAGCAAATGCTGTAATTCCCAGCCAGCATGACAATGCCACAGACGATGCTGGATCCAAATAGCTGCTGTCCATTGCTGATATTGCAACCCACAGTTAATTGCAAAGGTGAAGTTACCAAAATCGCTATTCTCATAACATGAATGGCCATCTTCCACCACAGAGGATATAGCAATGACCCACATGAGGTTAAAAAAAAGAGGAAAGAAAACAACATGGCGATGAGCACAATGTTTGCCTCTCCTTCAAGAAACAGGATGGAACAATTATCACCTATCACCACAACTGCCAAATCAACAAAGAGCAGTTCAATACTAAGGAATGGAAATAGAAGATAAAAAGGTATCCATCCAGTTGCCAGAACAACATCCAGATCAACTGAGTCTGCCTACAGCGACAGATCCTCCAAAATCATACACATTAGACTCAAGGGCTATTAGGTCTCCAGGCTGCCTGAACCTATGAACACAGAGACTTGAAGGGGGGGAGATGGAATAGTAATAATTATGTACATTCATGAGGTAAACTGGAATAACTTGAAATACATTGGATAAAGACTTGGGGGGTGGTGTAGAACAAGGGTCAGGCACATATAGGGTTAATATGGGGCTGAGTATATTACAGTACTATCCACACAGTAATGTAAGAGAACACATGACCCACACCTACTGTTGGACAGAGCCATGTGCGCAAGCAAGCATGGAAACAGCTCCTAGCTTGAATTCTTTACTGTATATGGCTCTTGTAGTTAACATATACACTTAACCCACATAAGACTACAATGACTTTATTGAGACCTACTGAATGGTATCAAGTACTTACAACACTCCCACTTGAGACGAGCATGCATCCAATCCACCATTAAAACTTATAGCACTAAAATCAGAGACTGGCAAGGGACAACAGAGTAGGGAATGGAACTGCTCTGTTTGAACAGAATTTCTATCCTGAGGTTCTTAAATTAGTTCACATCAGGCACCAATAGCTATTCTTCCATTCCATTTGTATTGAGCAGGGAAGAGTTAAAATTCCCACCCCCGCCTCCAGTCCTCTGTAGCCGAGATGTACTTGTTACTGATAGAGAATCTGTGTATGCAAGATGTTTACAATCTGAATATGAACCCTGGATTCCATCAGTAATTTTTATGCTCACCTATTTCCATACAGAAAATGGCAGCTAAGGCTATTTCAACTAGGAATAAGGATCCTTTGCAAATTCTAGTGTAGGTTTCACATGCAGTAAACATTTTACAATGTGGATCAAAAATATCCCGTTGTGCAGATAAGAGTGAGGATGTGTGAGTGGTATGCAATTAACCAAGGGCTAGACACAAATGTTCTATTTAATAAAGTGAAATACTTCGATCTGCATTGGGACCAGATCTTAACAAAGTTGCTGAATTAAAACCAATGTAATGGAAGCTGAGAAATTACTGAGAAGAGAATTGATAACATAAAGTTAATGCCTGCAGCTCCATGCAGAAGCATGAAATAATTCTGTTAGCAGGTCTCCCCACGGCAGTGATTGTGGTTATAACATTACATTATTGTGCGAGGAGATACTTGTTGGAATTCATGGTACACATCTACACTGAAACAGATTTGGAAAATGATTTTCAATTGACAGGCTCAGAAACAATGGGGGTGATCTTGAACCCGTGGTCTCCATCCGCGGGATCAGCGATGGGGGCTCAGGATCCAAGAAGCCCGGAAATCACGAATCTCGCCAGCGAGATTGCAACCTCCGTTTTTTGCTGTCCCTTGTCAGTGAAGTAATCAGGTTCAAGCCCATAATGGATGAGAAGCTGATTATAATTTATTTTGAATACATTTTAATATAATTATACACCCCCCCCTCCCCCCGCCCCCAGCACATATTCCCCGTCACTAGATTTTCAGAGGTTTACAACACGATCACCAAAACATGAAGCTGCCCTGGGGATCCCCCCAGGGATGTAAAGGTGAGTAGGGCCTGAGGGGGGAGAGGGACATGGCCAGAAAAGGCCTTGGCACTGTCCCCTGGCAGAGGCTGGCACTGGCAGATTGAAACCGTTACAACCTGGCAGTGCCAACCTGTGCCAGGGGGCACTGCCAGGGATGGGCCCTATGGGGAGCCCCATGTGTGGCGACCCATTTATTTGTGGTGGTGGGGGGGGAAGCAGACATGCGAGCTGTGGTGATGCCAGCGATGGCTGTTTGCGACGGGGGGGTGAAGGGGTCCAAAGGAAGCCAGTGAGACCTCCATGGTGGGATTTTTTTCCTCTGATCAGGGCACCCTCTAGAAAGGTGTGTTTAGGCCCCACCCCTCCCAATACGATAGGCACTCCCTTGTTTTTGTCGACAAAGTGTCATGAGATCTGGAAAGAAAACTTACTCAGTTTTCAGGGTTTTTTTCAGTCAGACCTCGACACTGCCATTTTTTGGTAAGATTCCACCCACTGAGTTGTTTCCTTTGTTTGGTTTCTGTAGTATCAAAGTACATCTTTTCCCCTCAAAAGAAGCTGAGAACTTGGAGAAGAATGGGATGAAAGGGGGAGAGAGACTAACAGGTATGGCTGATGGATTGTGAAAGATATGAGAGGGCCTTTCAGATTTTACTTAAATGGCTGTGAACAAAGGAGAATCTGTTTAAAATGTTCTTGCATAGTATGCTCATAGTTACAGTGAGATTATCAGTGGGTCCATTAATAATACATTTCAAACTTATACCCCTCTGCTGGGTTTACATTTCCTGGCTGCTGCATTGTGGAAGCTTGGACCTGGCTGCAGAAAGAATAGACTTGATGGTCCAGATAATCTGAGCATGTGTCATCACACATCCTTTACATCGTTAGGCTCCCTCACAGTGTTTTATGTCCCAATAAAATTAAGTAGAAACCTGTAAGCCTCTCTTAGCTTGAATACTTGTGCTGGAATCACCCTTATATCTATTATTAGATGCTTTTAAAAAATGTGTCTGTTTTGCCAAAGGTAAGGTGTCCAACACTATACAAGCTATACAATTAAGGTGTTACCCTTGAATGTATGCCAAAAGCATAATCCAAGTATATAGATAATCTGAAGCTGTTGATGTCTCTTGGATACGTTCCACAAATAGGGCAGTTGTCACAACCAAATGGTTTTCATCTTCCACTTTATTCAATGGGTATCAATTATTGTTTTCATGTTTCATATTTTCTATTCTGAGCTCCTTAAATTTGTTCACATCAGGTGCCAGTAGTTATTGTGTATTCCACCCATGGATTATTGAATGTCTCCAATTTGCCTTCCACTAGCTACGTGGTTACATATTGTTTGTAACCATGATAGCCCCAAATTCTAGAAGATGATTACTAGAAGTATTTTATCCATACCATTTTAGACTGGCATTAGCTGCAAAGGTCCTGAAGAAGAGGTCTGTGTACTGAGCTAAGTCAATCTCTCCAAGATAAAAGCTTTCTACATTTACTATCATGTTCAGTTTTCTACTGTCAAGGTGGCTTTCAATTCCACACAGTAACTTGCAATTAATTCCATGCCTCTTTCTCTTCCTTAAAACCATCAAACATTGAAAATAATTAAAAGCCTTATTAAAAACACAAGTAAATTAAATTCCTCTTCCATTAATTTAGTTACCTCCTGAAAGGATTCCTGTAGCTTCATAATGCATTGCTTTTCACTTCCAATATTATGTTGACCACTTTGTATGGGTCTTTAGCTTCTTTTATTGAGCATTGATGGTGACCTATAAAGTGCTACCAAGCATTTCCTCACCACCAGTGTTAGACTAAATGGTCTATAACTCCTTGATTCATGCTTTACATTCTCAAAAATTGAAAATGCATTATCCATCCTTAGGTGCATGCTGTGCATTGAAAGAAATTCCAAAATAATCAAATTTGACTACAAAAGAAGAGGAAAGGACTTTTCTGACCTCAAGATGCACCCAAAGCACTTTCCAGGCCAATGCAGCACTTTTTGAATTGGTCTCTATTCTAATCTAGAGAAATACGATGTAGGATAAATGAGGAAGACTGATTATTTGTTTGTTTCTTTTTGGGATGCTAGAAATATCCCATCTGGTCCAGATGCACTGGGCACAATTAAAACTGGCAGTCTAGTGATTGACTGTGTAGAAAGACATTTTTAATGACTAACTGTGACACATTGTCCTGTGCTGCGCTTCTTCTTTTTGAAGCTGGATTACAATTTATACTTGAGACTATATAATCATTCTGAAATCTAATAAATACTACTTTTGGTTTAGATTAGCAGTAATAAAGGCTTTACATGACATTGTGTCTGCTTATGTAAATGAACTAGCATCAATAACTTGCAATTAAATAAACAGACAATGGAAATTAGGTAGCAATGGCACAATCAAAGGGATACATGTTAAGGAGGCATTTGAAGGTGACATAACACGGCTGATGGGTTTAGAGTGAGAATTCAGAATTTCGGATGAAAATAGCTAAAAGCTCTACCATTGAAAATGGAACAGAGAGATGGCAGGGTGCACAGGAGTACAATGCTAGAAGAGTAAAAGCCATAAGTTGGGTAGGCAAAGTTTTCTGTCTGAGGTCGGTAAATGTGTATAAATGTTTTCAAATTCATAAGGTAAGGTTTTCCAACTGCACTCGCCCCAAAACCGGAAAATCCCACCCAAGGTCAATGGACCTTTGCATGGTCTGCATCCTGCCCACTACGATTCCCATGGCAGGCGGGATGGGAAAATTCCACCCTTGTAGTGTTTGTGGGGCGGGAAGGGGAGGTGAGAGGTGCAAAGCCAGTGGAGGCTGACATGAAAAGAGGTAATGGGGTGAGAGGGAGTTGATGAATGATTAAACGCATCTAGTAGAGTTTTGGACAAGCTATGATTTGAGTGGAAAGGAGTTTCAGAGGCTGGCAAGGAGCCGGCAGGTGACAAGTTAATGGATAAGCATTCCAGCAGCCATCCATTAGGGCAGTGAGCAATGTTGCCGAAGTTGGTAGCTCCAGTCTTGTGATAGAGTATCTGTTTGAAGATTAAGCTCAGAAGTTTGACTTTTAGGTCTTAATTAAACCACTACTATGACTGAGCAGGCAAAACGGATGGGATCCAGGGACTGGGTATAAACGTTCTAATGGCAATCAGGCTTGATAGGTTCATTTTTACCACTGTTAAGTTGGATAAAATTCAGGTTCATCCATGATTTAAAGTCAATCAGCCAGACAGCATATTGAGGCTAAAACCAAATTACTGTGGTTGCTGGAATCTGAAACAAAAACAGAAAATGCTGGAAAATCTCACAAATTTAACAGCATCTGTGGAGAGAGGATAGACCCAATGTTTCAAGTCTGGATGACTCTGATGAAGTTCTGACAAAGAATCATCCAGACTCGAAACATTGGCTCTGTTCTCTCTCCACAGATGCTGTTACATCTGCAGAGATTTTCCAGCATTTTCTGTTTTTGCAGCATATTAATGCTTGTGGGGTTGAGGGTGGTAGGGCTGCGAGTTCTCCATTCTAAAAGACAGCACCTAGATCAAGATTTGATGGAAGTCAGGAAGGCAAGACAACTGAATGGAAATTCTGAGACCTCCCACCTAACTGTAACATCCTAAAAATGGTGGCATATGACCTACTGCCCCCTCCTGCCAATGGTGTGGTCAGCACTATCTTTCTAAATGCCTACCAGTGGGCAGCCAGAATCCCACTAAGCCCAATAATTTTGGCCAATGAAAGCCTAATTGATTAAGAAACCTCGCTGAAAGGTGATGCTCTACAATGCAGGACACCACAGAAAATAAAACGCAGCTTAATTTAAATAAGTGTATCCAACATGTTTAATAATAGCTCTCTCAAATAAATATGATTCAGAAACAATAGTCTCAGATTCAAATGACACATGATCAGCCTGTAATATTTCTGTGGGAAAAGAATCATTCTTTAAATAGAGCCCTGTGAATATAGAAAGTAATGAGGCAAATCAAGTCAGAGCAGAAATAAATGCCTTTGCAACTACTCTGCAGGAAACAAATACTCACTCAATTCAATAACACCATGAGTGATTGAGGGAAAACATTTTGGGATAAAGTTTGAAAAATACTTTTGTGCACCGTTCTTTGGAACAGCATTGCTTCAGACAAAAGAAGTACACACATTACATGGACCTCTTCTGGTGAGATTGAAACTAATGGCTGGTTGCCTCCCCGAATGAACTGCATGAAGGATGGCATGTTTATTTTAATGATTTGCGGCATTTGTCTCCATATAAACTGCACAATGCAGTGTGACCGGGAAATAGGTCTTTTTTGCCCGCTTGCTGTGCAACTTGCATAAAATCCTGTAAAGATCTCAAACTCAAACTGGGGTACTTCTAACCAAGAGGATTATAGCACTGCTAATTCTTACGTTAGCTGTTAAACCCACAATGACAAATGTGCGTCATAGAAGTTTCTGGGTAGCAGGTTTTGGTTAAGAAGATCTAAAATCAGTGCCTTGCTTCGGGAATCCTTGTTAATTGCCTTTCTTTCCAGTCAAAGTTTGAAGTAGAGAATATACAACAAAGCCTTGTGCAAGGTTTGCTTCGTGCTTTGTGCCATTAACATAATCAAATTAACGTAGCTGATCTTCCAGTCCATATTGGACCAACAATAGGGCATAACAGTGGGAGATGGCGGTGCAGTTTAATGCCATGACTAGCTTAATGCTCTGAGGGTTATGGATCCAAATCCCACCATGGCAGCTGATGCAATCAATAAAAATTCTGAAGTATAAAGCTAATTTCTATAATGATGATGATGACAATTGTTATATATTTAAGTGGTTGCATAATTGCTTTAACTGTCCTTCACATGATTTGATAGCGATGTCACTAGGGTGTTTCACAGCCTGCTGTTTTACATTCAGTTTGTACTCTGTCCAGGCTAGGGCTCCCAGAATAAATCTGTTGTGTGTTACTTTGAATCTACATGTGCAAACCACATCTTTTCTTTTTATTTAAAACACACAACCCCTAACATAGTTAGGACATTACAAAAAGAAAATTGGTGATGAGTCGGGATTTTGTTTCATCAGGAACATTGAGAAAAGATATTAAGTGGAAAAAAACATTGTGGGACCTCACACTTCAAATATTAGAGAGCTGGGGAAAGCAACAACAACTGGTGGAAGTGCCAGTGTAGGACGACCAAGTAAGAATAAAACTGTCTGTGTGTTTTTTTTGGATTACAGAAGGGGGAGATTCCAGGCAGTGTCTGGGATATTTGATAAGATGCTTTGCTGTATGGCTGGGGTCATGTAAGAAAATACATTAAGTCACTGGTCTCCAGGTAAAAAAAGGGAGTACTGGGAGGACTGTGAAAATTATACGGTACAGCCTCGAGTCACTAGTGCTTGTAAGAGTAATGGTTAATTAGGATCCATGGGCCCTTTAAATGAAGAAAATGAATTATGGAGTGCCTATACAGAATGTTTTCAATACTTTGTGGAAGCAAATAAAATTGCAAATGGGTTACTCATACCAGATTTCCTCTGTACAATTGGAAGTAAAATCTTCAATTTACTCCAAAGCTTGCTTCATCCAGCAAAGCCAGGGACCAAAATCTACGATGATTTGACAAGGATCCTTGAAGATGACTATTCTCCAAAGCCACTGATCATCATGGAATGGTTCAGGTTCCACCAAAGGAATCAACTGGAAGGTGAAAGCATTGTTCATTTTGTGACAACCTTAAAAAAGGCTGGCAGAACATTATGGGGCCGATTTTACCAAATCGGCTCTAAGTGCCGGGTGCGGCCGTAAATCAGACCCGCGCCCGGCAGCCGCGCTCCAGCGCCCCCATACGCGGGTCTAGTGGGCGGGGCCTAGCGCATTTGCATCTGTCGGAGCGCCGACCTGCGCATGCGCAGTTTGGGAAGAATCTAACAGAATGCGCCCGGGCGCAAAACAAAAAGCAGAGAGCGGAGAGGGCCTCTCTGCCGTTCATCCTCTGGTTGGAGGTTGGGGGGGGGGGGGGGGGGTGTGACGTCTCATTCCCTGGGGGGGGCATGGAGAGGGGGTGTGACGTCTCATCCTCTGGTCGGGGGGGGTTCCGCTGCCAGTCTGTGGCCGATCCCTCCTGGCACCATCACTGGTACACTACCAGCCACAGATTACTCTTCCCTGCAGGTGCGAGAGAGCGGGAGAGATGGCTGTGGCTGGTAGTGTACCAGTGAATGATCCGTCACACCCCCTCTCCTCCCCCCCAAGCGGAGTGAGCCTCTCTGCCATTCATCCTCTGGTCGGAGGTGGGGGAGCGGGGGGGGGAGTGTGTGACTTATCATTCCCTGGGGGGGGGAGGGGAGGAGAGGGGGTGTGACGTCTCATCCTCTGGTTGGGGGGGTTCCGCTGCCTGTCTGTGGCTGATCCCTCCTGGCACCATCACTGGTACACTATCACCCACAGATTATTCTTCCCTGCAGGATGATCTGTCACACCCCCTCTCCTCCCCCCCCCCCCCCCTCCCCCCGGGATGATATGTCACACCCCCTCTCCACCCTCCCTCAGGGCATGATCCGTCACACCCCCTCGCCCCCCCCCCCCCAGGGGATGATAAGTCACACCCCCTCCTCTCCCACCCCCCCCCACCACCCCCCCCAACCAAGAGGGCAATGTGGGCCCGCCCCCTCTCCTCATCCGTCCCCCCCCCCACCAGAATTCCAACTGGGCCCGCCCCCCCCTCCTCCGGCAGATGCCAGCGGACCTGTGTGAAGCCCGGTCACTTCAGCCGTGGCTCGAAGTCAGTGTCCAGGAACGTGCTGCAGGCTGTCGAAGGACTGAAGGTGAGCGGGAAGGATGATGGAGGGAGACCACGATCGAGGTAGGTTAGGGGTGTGCTCTGCCAGGGGGCCCTGCCTCCCAGAGGGGTCCGATCCCGGGAGGGGGGGGGGTCTGCCGGCCAGAGGGGCCCGATCCCGGTGGGGAGGGGGGTGGTCTGCCGGGGTGGTGAGAGGGGGTGTCCACGTAGGATCGGCTTCGGCGATTCCCCTGCCGAATAAAAGTACAAGTTGGACTTTTATTTATCAGGTCGGTAAAGGCGCGGACACGAATTGGGCCGAACGCTGGTAAAGGGGAATTGATGGTAAAGTTGGGCGCGCGCTTCATTATGCCGATTTAAATGCATGCAAATGCATTTAAATTGGCCCGCTGGCCGATTCGGGCGCGCGCCGGATCGGCGCCTGGATCGGCCGTTGGTAAAGGCGCAATTGGCCTTGGGTTTGGTCTGGACCGCGTTTTAGGCCCGATGCCCAACTTTACCACGATTTAGCGCCCGGAAACGGGCGCGAAATTTTGGTAAAATCGGGCCCTATGAGTTTGGTGAGTCATTGGAAAATGCTCTTCGAGATTGTCTGGAATGTTGTCTCCAAAATAAGGCTATCCAAGAAAGATTGCTTACTGAATATTGTTATGGTTCAGGTTAGAAATTCCAAATTGTTTTATGGAGCCTGCCTGGGTCATAAGTTTTGCATCTTGTATTTGGCTAGGATAAGCATGATAGGTTTCACTTCAGGCATGATTCAAATGACCCACTAGGGAGCTTTTATCAAACAAAGCTTATTTAAGAACATAGTTAACATGTATGGAAAGAAAATTAACAATAATGTTTATCAATTACAAACAACAAAAAAACCACGATAATGCATAACCTTTAAGAAATATATCTAAGATGTTCCAATTGAACAAAAACTTCCTTTAGACGATTAAAAAAAGCCGTTTCCGCATGTTTAACACAGCAAAGACTAATGCTCACGTGATACTGGAATTGAGTCCTTTGGATGAATGCTACAGTTCTCTTGAAACACTCAAAACAGTTTGAAGTCAGAGCCGCTCTCCAGAACACCAGGGAGGGATTCTATTCAAGCAACCAACACCAGAGTTTCTACTCCAGGAAGGCTTTCAGCTAACTGGCAGGATTTCCCAAAACCAGGCAAAGAGAGAGAGAGAGAGAGAGACACTTCTTTCCAGCTTCTAAAACCAGAAGTTTACTTATTAGTTACAAGTAAGGCTTACATTAACGCTGCAATTAAGTTACTGTGAAACTCCCCTGGTCGCCACATTCTGGAGCCTGTTTGGGTCAATGCACCTAACCAGCACGTCTTTCAGACTGTGGGAGGAAAACAGAACACCCAGAGGAAATCCATGCAGACACGGGGAGAAAATGCAGACTCCTCACAGAACAGCGACCCAAAGTGGGAATCGAACCTGGGTCCTTGGCGCTGTGAGGCAGGACTGCTAACCACTGTGCCACCGTGCCACCCACAGCTCAGAAAAGCCTGCAGCTCAGAACTGAAATGAAAGCGCTCCTGTCTCCTGACCTGCAAACATTCTTCCTCCTGACAGTGCAGGGTCATAAAACTAATTCCCAAAACAAAAATAAACAACCCCCATTTAAAACACTGAAAGAGAAATAAAAGGACTCCTTGTAGACAGCTCGACAACAATGATATAAGCTAAGGCTGTGAGCTGCAGAGAAAATGATTTTTAAAAAAACTCCTAAAGGTACACGAACATCATAATATGCTTTGACTTTAAATTCAGCTGCAGATATCACAGTGTCGATGCAACTGGCTGCTAAACAATTTGGTGCACGACCCCCAGCATAGTTAGGACATTACAACAATTATTGTTGATTGTCGTAAACACCCATGTGGTTCACTCATGTCCTTTAGGGAAGGAAATCTGCCATCCTTACCTGATCTGGCCTACTTGTGACTTCAAATCCGCGGCAACATGGCTGTCTCTTAACTGCCCTCAAGGGCAATTAGGGATGGGCAACATATTCCGGGCTTGCCAGCAATGCTCACATCCCGTGAACGAATAAAGAGAAAATAAATTAGAGTTATGGTGGAAATGGCATTAGCTGTCCTAAGTTACATGTGCGGAAATTGAAACTTTTAAGGGTAAGTGTCCACACAGAGGGGACAAAAACTTTGTAAGCCTTCAAATGCTATATTTTAAACTTTTGAAAGTTTATGTTTTTGCAGTGGAGGGGCAGGACGAGTGGGGTCTGGGAACTGGGGTTTATAACTTAATGATGTGGGCAGCGCAATGCTTGGAACACCTTAATATATGGCCGGCAATGTGAAAATGCTATTGCATGAAGTGGGTATGAGGGTGAGTTGTCTGGGGCTCTGGGGCTCCTTGTCCAAAATATAGTGGGGCAACATGACTATATGAGATGGAAGGCGCGGAGAATGCTGTGTGCACATCCTCCAAGGCCTTGGAATAGACACATTACAGGATGCCATGCCTCGAGGAAGCTGGCATAGTAAACCTGTCTCGCAGCGTTATTTATCACATACATGGATTGTGTATCCATACTCTAAAGCACTGCTGGGCAATCTGCTGCAGATTTACTGCTGACCCATAGTAGATCTTGCATCAGCCTATTTCATTTCTGACAATACATAGCTGTAGAATACACATTGCAGCAATAACTTAGATCTGAAATCCTTGGCAACACTCTTTAGTGGGTCTCACACATATAGGGCTGGAGTTTACCAAGCCTCTGGGGATGAACTGAGACATTTGGGATGGGCAGGAGTGGGCCTGTACGATAACAAGGGAAAGCAGGGTGGGGGTGAAGGTTTGGAGTGCCCACCTTCTTCCCACGCTATGCCATTTTATTAGCAGTGAGAAAGGTGAAGCATGGCCCAATTGCCCAGAGGTCAATTGAGCTAGACAAGTGGCCATTTAAGGGCCTCTTCTTGCTGCTGTTGGCACTGTGGGTGAGAAGATCTGTAAATAATGCCAGCCATACTACCTAGCTACAGGAATGATGGCCACATAATGAGAGCCAGTTAAATTGCAACCTTTGCACAAGTCTTTCATTGTTTATACACTTCTTCAACATAGATCATAATATAGAATCATAGAATCCCTACATTGTAGAAGGAAGGCATTGGGCCCATCGAATCTGCTCTGACTCTGACAGAGCATCCCATCCAGGCACTATCCCCACAACCTCACATATTTACCCCACTAATTTCCCCAAACTATACATCTTGGGACGCTAAGGGACAATTTAACATGGCCAATCCACCCAACCTGCACGTCTTTCAAACTGTGGGAGGAAACGGAGGCACCCAGAGGAAACCTGCACAGACACAGGGAGAAGGTGCAAACTCAACAGGGTCATCCAATGCTGGAATTGAACCCAGGTCCCTGGTGCTATGAAGTAGCAGTGCTAACCACTGCCACCATGCTAAGATTACGTCTCTGTTTGCATAAAATGTTGCAGGGAATACAAGTGGACAATCCCAAAGTGAAGATCCTGCCTTTGTGGGCATTTCTCCACAGGCAGGTAGGCTGAGCTGGGAATTTTCCTGACTCCCGCTACCCACCTTGGGGATGAAATTTCAGGCTTCATTATGGAGACACACAATGGATCTGTTAAAGGCAGTGAAGGTTCAGCTCAGCACCAGACCCATGTTTGATGACTGATCATTTGGAGGTGGAACTGCGTAAGGTAACTATGAGGAGGATGGTCTTATCTGCCATCCAGAACAGCATCCCCTAGGTGAGCACTGCAGTAAACCCAGAAGGAGGCAGAGGCAGACTTGTGGCCACCGCTGATTGTAAGAAGCCTCATAACACCAGGTTAAAATCCAACAGGTTTATTTGGAATCACGAACTTTCGGAGCACTATTCAAAGACTATTTCCTCGGGTGGATGGAGCTATTACAAGGGGGCATAACTATAGGGTTCATGGTGGGAGATATAGGAAGGATATCAGAGGTAGGTTCTTCACGCAGAGAGTGGTTGGGGTGTGGAATGGACTGCCTGCAGTGATAGTGGAGTCAGACACTTTAGGAACATTTAAGCGGTTATTGGATAGGCACATGGAGCACACCAGGATGGTAGGGAGTGGGATAGCTTGATCTTGGTTTCAGATGAAGGTCGGCACAACATCGTGGGCCGAAGGGCCTGTTCTGTGCTGTAATGTTCTATGTTCTATGTTCTATGTTCACTGATGAAGGAGTCGCCTGATGAAGGAGCAGTGCTCCGAAAGCTCGTGATTCCAAATAAACCTGTTGGACTTTAACGTGGTGTTGTGAGACTTCTTACTGTGCCCACCCTTGTCCAACGCCGGCAACTCCATTTCATGACCGCTGATTGTGACTGCACTGCAGTCTGTGCAAGCTTTGTGGTGCATGTTATCTGCACTATGGTTTTCATAGTTCAGCTCCAGGTTGAAAGGCAACGGTCCTTCACATTAAATGCCAGGTAGGTGTGCTAGGACCTGCGGATGTGGTTGATGACATTAGTTGGATTCTGCCGGGTTTTGATCATTCAGTAATCTCCTCTTTAGTGTGTGACATACTGCGTTTCTGCAGAACTATCCAACATTAAAGTAAGTAAGGTCTTCACACACCATAGCCTGTACCATTAGCCCTGTCATTGCAACCTGTTTTGGGAATTAGAAAAACCAGGTGTGTGCATCTGTACCTGTCGGTGGAGGTGTGAGGTGGACACAGTCGGGCACAGCCTGAACAGCTTGGCATCTCTCGACAAACGGTCCTGAAAAAGTACAAAAGAAAAATGAGGAAAACAGTGTATAGATAACTCAAAATTATGCTCTGAATATTGAAAGTCAATTTTTTTGCAATCAATGTGCAGTTCATTCTGTAATACTCTGAACGCTCATCTCAAATGGCCAGATACATCCATGGGAGAAATGGACCCAGAATTACCTGGCAGTGACACAAGTATCAACGTGTCATGATTGCCCTTTATTTCAAATATTAACTTGAAGTTCCCTACTGTTTCAGGCTTTGGATCTTCAATCCATTCATTGTCTGTACTGTACCCAGTGTGTAAATTGGGTGGAAATTAAGTTTGGAGTCTCCAAATGATTTTATAAATGTGTCTGTTTAACTTAAATCTTTTATTCCTGATTGGAAATTATGCCCCAGTGACCCAGCTGAGTGACAGAATTATAGAATCCCTCCAGTGCATAAAGCAGTGATTCAGCGCATCGAGTCTGCACCGACTCTCCAAAAGAGCATATTACTCAGGCCCAGCCCCCACTCTCTCCCTGTAAACCCGCGCATTTACCTTGGCTAATCAATCTAACCTACACATCTTAGGACACTAAGGGCCCGATTTGACCATTTTCATTCTAAGTGCCGAATTTGGGCGTAGTACAGATCCGACTTAGAAATCCCCTTTCAGGCGTCCCCTTACGCTCTCAGCCATCTCCAGTCCGATTCGCGCTGTGGGCGGGTCTTAGCGCTGCTGGAACAATCGGCGCTCTGAACTGCGCATGCGCAGTTAGAAACAAATTGGAAAAAGCGCGCCCGTGTCGGACCGCAACCCGAGCCGCAGAAAGCAGAGAAAGTGGCCCGGGAGTGAAAAGCGGCAGTGAGGGTGTATCTCGGGCCGGGGGGCGGGCGGTGGAGGCACAGATGGATCTCTGGTGGAAGGGGGGCAGATGGATCTCTGGTGGGGGTGCGGGGGGGCGCAGGGGGGTCCGCTGCCACTCTGCGGGTGATCAGTGGTGGGGGAGGGGGGCAGGGGTGGTGATCGGTCTGGGTAGTGGGGGGTGGTGGATAAGGGGGACAGTGACTTTTATTTAGCAGGTCCGTAAAAGCGCGGTTCCGGATCGGCAAACGCAGTGGTAAAGGGGGAAATGCTGATAGAGTTGGGCGGGTAGTTCATTAATTCAAATTAAATGCATGTAAATGCATTTAAATCATCGTTGCGCCCGATTTGGGCGCGGAACGGATCCCCGCCATTCGCGGGTCTCGGTAAAGTGGCGATCTGCGCAGATCGCGATAAAGGCCTCACACCCGACTTTACCACGATTTCGCGCCCGAAAATGGGCGCAGATTGTTGGTAAAATCGGGCCCTAAGTGGCAATTTACCATGGTCAATCCACCTAACCCGCACATCTTTGGACTATGGAAGGAAACCGGAGCACCCGGAGGAAATCAACGCAGACACGAGGAGAACTCCAGACAGCCACCCAAGGTTGGAATCGAACCCGGGTCCCTGCCATTATGAGGCAGCAGTGCGAACCACTGTGCCACCGTGCCGCCCCATGTACATTCTCGTACAGGGAGAAATAAGCAAGTATTGGCTGAAATGAAAAGGTATCTCAGAATGCCTTGCAGTCAATGAAGTACTTTTTGAAGTGTAGTCATGTTATAAAGTAGGATCTGCACATAACATGCCAACAAACAGCAATGTGATAATGATATGTAATGTGTAATGTTGGTTGAGGGATAAATATTGGTCAGGACGCCAGGGTTCATGCCCCTGTAGCCCTGTTCATTGACAAAATGGCTTACCTATGCCAGTGCAACACCCCATCAGTACTGCACTGAAGTGATAGCCTTGATTTCCTGGAATAAGCACAGCACCTTGTGGTGCAGAGACCAGACACAGCATTAACATTAACTGTGGGCACTAACTGCTGCAAAGTACCTTTATACACTGAAGACTGGCAGACAGACAGGATAATACACTCAAAAATAATTGAACAACGTGAAATCTTTTAAAACAATTGCTTAAAAATTGCTCCCCTGAGTCACTTTAAACTGGAATTTTAAAGTTTAGACCCCTTGGCAACTACAAATACAAATTGCAGTGTGGTGTATCTTCAGCAGGCCAATCAGAAGTTTCAGCTGCCTGACATCTTGCTTCCCTTTCAGCCGAACTTGGCTAACTGGAAGTCAACCCTTAAATTCCATTAACTGGGAAGAAAAATATTTTCTTCCGCTGACAGAAATGTAAGTTTAAAACTGTTAAAGTCATATTAAATTCATGACATGTGCCACAGAAATAGGAAGCCTGAAGGCATTATGTGTGGGAACGTATACAATCCTGTCACTTTCATAAAATGCCTCATCTCACAAACAATATTGTATTGAGTTCATTGCTACATTTCTTCCATTTTTCCATTTTACCGGAGAACCATTTTCTTAGAATTTCTATTAAACTATTGCATAAAATGAACTCGATGTCTGAGCAAGGGTGGGCCTGCCAGCTGCAGGCTATCAAGGCTTTCTGTCCTGCTATCTCTAAATTGTTGTTTGCAAGAACTAAACCCAATGTGCTCTGGGGTAATTTCACTGCAGAGGTTTAATAGCCAACAGCAGGGTGTGCCTAACTCTCATACAGACGCGCAGTGCTGATCACAAGTATCAGGTCAGTACACATTTGGACTGATAAAACACGTGCAGCATATTGAAGGTTTGAGCTGCATTCAAAATGTTGACATTGACTCAAGTTGATTCAGGAGGCCAGTTTGTTTAGTGTAGTCATGCAGTTTACAAATACATTTCCAAACCCAACATGGCCAAGGGACTGAATATAAATATACATCTGATTCATTTCCTGAATGTATTTTCTTTAAAATACTGAGAGTATTTCAGTAAAAAAAATGCTCTGTTTTATTGATCTCTTGTTGAATAAAATGATGCACTGCTCGGCCTCAGGCTATTCTCCAACAGGATGCAGGCAGATACATTGTTAAGCCTGACTTGCTTTTTGAATCGCCGGCTTTGCAGGAACAGCTAAATTCTATTAAATATTTCCCATTAATGGGCTGATTTAGATTGACAGATGCATTTGAGATAAAGGCAAAGTGCTGAGAATGAGGATTACATATTAAACAGCAATGTGTTTGAGGTAACAAAATGGGCAGATTTATTTGGAGCGATTTGGGGGGGGGGTTGTTAAAATTGTAAGTTCAGTGTTTGCAGGTGGCAAAGAAAGCAATTAAGATTTCAGTTTAAGGGTGAAATGGGATTCTTAGGACATGTGAGGGGCTAAGAACTCATCCTATATATTTTTTTTAATTAAGTGTATAGATATATAGTCAGTTCAAATGACACTGTGCCTAATGCCCCCAGTGGCCACCTTCCCACTAACCATCCCCCTTTGTTCATAACTGACAACGTAATTCCTACAAATCAAGATGTCAAGCAGCTGAAACTGAGCCCTCCAGCGACCATCCAATTGTCTCAATATCCTATCCCCCTCCTCCAACCATCCAAATCCACCATAACCCCTGGATCTATCATGACTATCCGATCCCACTTACCCCAACAACCTGGCCGTCTGATCGAACCCCTCCCCCAAAAAAACCTCACCCAACTATCAAACCCAAACTACCTCTGACTCCTGGGTAGATTTTGTCTTTAGTACTGACCACCGCAGCACCCCCCCCTCCCCCTGCATCCCCCCCCCCCCCGCCCCCGCAAACAGGACTCCCCCTGAACATCTGACCTCTCTGCTGACCAGCTCCCCGACCACGCAAACCAACTGACACATTTGACCAACTGACCCCTTCAGCAAGATCCCTCGATCAACTGCTGCCCCTCAACCAGCCACTCCACTCACCACTCCAACCACCCAACCCCCATCGCCTCTTCTCCCACCTCCCGACCATCCAAACGCCGACTGACCACCGGTAACCGGAAGGGTAGAACTTTGAATTGGAGATATGAGGAATCATGGGAGTGGGTGGAAGGGCAGAGCTTAGGAATGGGGGCATGAGGGACCATAGTTGATGGTTGGGAGGGCCTAACTTGGTATAAGGGCACAAGGAGCCACATGACGTGGGTGGAAGTGTGGAGTTTGGCATTGGGGGCATGAGCGGGATATTGGTGGTGGGTGGAAGAGTAGAGCTTGTCTTTGGTGGCTTAAGGAACCATGGAGGGGTGGGGAGGTGAGTGGGTATGGCATGGGGAGAGCTTTATGAACTCACCATTCATTCAGACTAGGATCATGACTCCTCTGAAGGGCCGTGAACCACGAACTTTTAAAAACCTGTCACAAAAACCTGGCATGGTTGCACAGTGGTTAGCACTGCTGCCTCTCAGCACTAGAGATTATGTTCAATTCTGGCCTCAAGCCACTGTCTGTGTGGACTTTTCATGTTCTCCCTGTGTCTGCGTGGGTTTCCTTCGGGTGCTCTGGTTTCCTCTCACAGGCCAAAGATGTGCAGGTTAGGTGGATTGGCCATGCTAAATTTCCCCTTTGTGTCAGAGGGACGAGCAGATTAAATACATGGAGTTACGGGGATAGGACCTGGGTGGGATTGTTGTCAGTACAGGCTCAATGGGCTGAATGGCCTCCTTTTGCACTATAGGAACTCTACGTTTCTATTCTATGAACTCCATGACAATTTCAGAGAAGTAGGTCAGGTTGGGAGGTCTGGATGGGGGCTTTTGACAGAAACTTGCCTGCATCCTTTCAAGGCACTCCCGAAAATTAGACAGCCCAGGAATCGTGGAATTGGCACTCACCCGCCATTTTTACATAGCTCTCGAGTCACCACCCAACTCAGTGAAAATCTAGGCCAAAGTGAGAGGGTTTACCCTCGTAAAATCTGACAAATAGACTCACCTGATGAAGGGGCAGCACTCAAAATCTCATGCTACCAAATAAACCTGTTGGGCTTTAACCTGGTGTTGTGAGGCTTCTTACTGTGCCCACCCCAGCCCAACGCCGGCATCTTCACATCCTGATGAATGGATGCAGAGCAGACCGGCCAGAGTGTCAATCAATGTGAAATGTTGATCTGACTCCAGCACTGCCATTATGGAGCTCAATGTTCCAACAAATCTGTGCCTTCTTTCAACTTCTAACAGTTAAAGGGCAGTAAGGATTCAACATGGCCCCCGCTATCCAGTTCAACCTCCAACCAGACTGTTTAACAGGATCATCAATTACTTACAGGCGAGCGGCTGGATTATTTTTTCTCATTGTTGCCTCCCTTCTGGATATTTTCTATGCTTTTCCTCACTTGTTAAAACCATCAGTAATCTACAATCTCTCATCTTCTTCCAAACTTTAACAACCGTCGGTTACTAAAGATATTTGGTTCCCTGCTCAAGCGTGCAGCAAAAAAAGAACACAGGGAATGCTGGCTACATGTAGAAATCATTATAATTTGCAGGAAACACCAAGTTGGTATGCAGCATGCATTTCACTCAATGGGTGAAGGTTAATTGTGTACTGCGATCACCACACTGGGGACTATCAACTTCATAGCCCAAGGAGGCCAAAAGAAAATTCAGAATTTAAGCAGCTTTTCTTTCAGAGTGAAGAAAAATTGACTTGTTTTGAACATTTTATGTATTAAAATCTACCTATGGTGGCAATTAGAGCAGTGCAGAAGAATAGTGAGCAGGTCTGGCCCAGTATCTGTCAGGTTTCTAACAGATGCTTGTTTCAGAAACGGGGCTAGCGAGTTTAGCGTGCACAGATTAGACTTGGCCGTCCAACTGATAAATCTCTCAGGGCGCGATCTTTCCGGTCATTCCCGTCACCCTCCTGCTGCAGGGAAGTCGGAGAATTTGGTGGCCAACCAAATGTCCCATTCACTGCGGTGGGATGGGAAAATGCACAGTAAGATTCCGGCATCAGTCTCGGGCCTCTTTTACATCTGAAAAATGGGCACAACCCATCCCAACTTTCAACTTACCTCAACTGGACGAAGGGTCATCCAGACTCGAAACATTGGCTCTATTCTCTCTCCACGGATGCTGTCGGACCGGCTGAGTTTCTCCAGCGTTTTCTGCTTTTGTTTCAGATTCCAGCATCTGCAGTATTTTGCCTTCAGTTTAATGTTTTCTGTGGTGGTGGTAGTTGAGTGAGGACAGTTGGCCAGGATACCCAGAAAATTGTCTGGTCTTCTTCAAGTAATGCCACAGGATCTTTTACATCCATAGGTATATCAGGCAATATTTCAACATCTTCAGTGAAATACATTATTCAGAATAATGCAGCAGTTCCTCAGTATCACACTCTAATGTTAGCCGAGATTGTGTAAATAATTCCGGGAAAGGAGCTTGGCCCCATGATCTTGTAAGTTTTAGGGCAAATCCTCCATGATTAAAAAACCCAGAGATAAGGAAAATGGCCGACTGGTTGTCAGGCCACATGAATATGCAAGAGGCTGGGATAACGAGAAGGTCGAGACAGGGATAATCTAATCAACAGGAAACAAAGGAGAAACCATGACCAGCAGGCAAGAAGTAAATGGCCCAGCAGCGAGACGATTAGAACAGAGATCATTCCATCCACAGACAACATCAATGACTCATCTCGCTGATGGGATTCCAATCAGGATGACTCAGAGAACATTTAAGAGACATTACAATGTCAATTAAGGGCGGTCCCGACAGTTCCAGCCTTTTGTCCCAGTCAATCGAAACTATCAATGATCAGAAACTGTTTTTGTGTGAGAGAATCACTGCTTCAGGTTTTAAAAAGGGACAAGCAAGCTTTGGGCTCTCTCTTTTCTCTTCGGACCAGCATAGCAGCACTCTTCTGTTCCTGCCTCTCGTTCGTCTCCAGCACGCAGCCCAAAGCCCACTGAGCAATTTAAACTAGGATTGTGAGTATCCCCTGGTAATTCACGAAGTTCCCGAGATCATCATAGTGGATGAGGCTTTGGGGAAAAGGGGGGGCTTTTGCATGCACCTTTCATAGTTTAAGACACTGGTAAACCTGTGTAAAGTAAGCATTCGGCTGTGTCCGTTTTAGTATTCCTTCCATAGCTATAGTCTTATAGAGCATAAGGCATTGTGTATTGTTTTCCTGGTGTTTGGTGATATTGACCTTGATGTTTTAACAAATATATATATATCTTTGACTTCCATTGGAGTCTGTTTTGATCTTTTCAATTTCTCACCAATGATCTCTGACCAAGTCACAATATTAAATATTCCTTACCATAACTCCGGAGTCTAGAACTGAGGGTACCCTGGGCGCTTCAAAACCGCCCACTCAGGAAAGGCTGCCAGGTAGTGGATAGGCAGCAGTTTCCTTTTCTCTCTCTTGGGAGCGCTACTCTAGTGAAGTAGACGCTAGGTGGCCATTGTTCCATCGGCAAGAGAGAGAGAATCACTCGGGCATTGGTGGGGTTTGGGTAACGGAGAACCAAACCTAAAATAAGCCCAGTGGAGTTAAAAAGAGGGATCCCGCTACAATCTCCTGACTCAGGCAGGTTTACTGCCAACTGAGCCAACTTGACTTGTGTAGTAGAATTGGCAAACAGATTATCAGCATGAACAGTGCAATAAAAAGTCTCACAACACCAGGTTAAAGTCCAACTGGTGTTGTGAGACTTCTTACTGTGCCTACTCCAGTCCAACTCCAGCATCCCCACAATAGTGCAATAAAAGGCCATGAAAGATTTTTAAAATGGCAGGATGAATTCCTGTGCAGAGTGAAATTCAAGGCTTCTAGATCCAGAATCATTGGGAAGAAACTGATGGTTGGTTTGGAAGAGTTAGTCCTTCTCCTCATTTCTTCTCCTCGTTGAAACACTCTCATTTGGAACTTTTGTGATGTGTCACACCACAACCTCAGTGGAAAACTGGTGGATGTGCCAGAGAAATGGCATCGTTGACTATTTCTGCTCTTCCTCAGTGCCGGTCTTCTACCAAAGTTATGGTGGGAGAACAAATATCCCGAAAGAAATTCTGCTCAGCCATCTTGAAATTAGGGAGAGGGAGTTCATGACCCAGTAGAAAGGTTAACTTCGTGTCATAACTTGCACCAAGTCTCATTTGCACATCATTCCTGTATTGCTGAGTTACATTAACTCCTGGTTCCCAAAACCCTCCATTTTAAAATTTTAATTCTTGCATTCAAATTCTTTCAAGGCCTGGCACCACCCCCCACCCCCATTTCTTTATAAACCTCTTCTAACCCAACAAACAATCTGTCTCTATCCATCCCCTACTTTTTTTCATTCTCAGGCAATATAAGAATTTAAAGAACAAGTTTTAGTTCTGTAGAATCTGTACAATTTCACAGCCATTTCACAGCTTTTTAACTTTTTTTGCTATTTCCTTTAAACATTTAATGCTCTTGTTATTAACTAACTCTAAGTGTAATATTTTGTGTTTCTTTTAATGATTGCGCATAATTATCAGTCAATATTTACAAGTGAATTTAATTTTTCTTATTTGATTTAAATCTGTGATGTTCTTACATGCCTCTCTGTGTAACGTGACTCATATTTTCTCATGTAGAACACAGGAGATATCGGTGAAGAAGAGAAGTCAAAACTTCTCTGATAAGGAATTGAATATCCTCTTATGTGAGGTAGAAGGGAGATGCTGCTACATTCTCGAGTGAGGAACATCAAAACCACCAAAGATGCTTCAGAGCACTGCATGGAATGAGGTGGCAGCAGTAATCAATGCAAATAGCATTCTGCCTAGGATGGTGGATCAGTGCTGTTAGAAACTGCATGATTCAACGTGTGCTGCCAGGGTTTGTGTAGATGCGCATACATAAAATAATTTCTGAAACATAAAATCCTAGTCTGTGACTTTGAAAATTCAGAAAGGTCACAAATGTTGTTTTCAGTACTAGGCATCTGAGGTGTGGAGACGGGGGCGTCAGTGGAGGGGCGGGGGTGAGGGAGGTGGAGGATGCCATATGTCAAGGACCTAATGGGACAGAAGGAGCATGTGAGGAGGCTGACTGGTGTATCCAACCCCATGATCAGCAGCAGTGTCTCAGATCTGGGGCTGAGGCAAGGTGATGTAAGAAAGGTTGAGTGCTCATGCTATCAAGATGACCATTAATTTGGTCAAGATTTATTTTTACTCTCAGAGATGCCAAGAAACATCGCAGGCCAATGTAGGTGGGTTGACTGCAGCATCTGAGATGGCTGAAATGTGTCAGGGTGGAACACAAAGAAGGTGAGTGCATCACAGCAATGTAGCATCGTAGGTACAATTATGAAGGGAGAGGTATATCGGTGTGGGGGGAGGGAGGCGGGGGCGGATGGGGGTGTGGGGGAGTGAGAATTCTGCCTTTGAAGGTGGTTCTTTTGAAAATCCAGTGGTGGTACTGAAATTAAACTAAATTTAAGGTGCTTAAGGAGGAGAAATGTCATAATACGGGTTATTTATGTTGATATGGTGGTCGCTCACTGATGAGATCTTGAGGCTTGTGTGTTTAAGCATAAACACCTTTAATGGTAGGCTTTAAATATGTACAGTTCCAAGCATGGTCTTGCATGGTGTTGTTCCCAGCATTCAGGCCAACTGCTTACAGAGTGTTCTTCGAGACTGTTCTCTCACCATGTGATGACATACATCACACTCTGATCCCACATTAATCTTTGCTCTGCTAACTGCTTTTACATTATAATGAATGCAGGTACATATCATCACAGGGATGGCCTGTGGTGATATAGCTGCTGTGTTGGAGTGAGGGCACCCAGAACCTTCAGGAGGTGAGGAGCCTGTTGCATAGTCAGCAGAAGCTCCAGCATCCCCACAATCACACAAGCAACTGGCAGCCCATGCAATTGATGCTGTAGGTGCTGAGCTCAGTCTTGACTGCTTATATAAGGATCTGCCACAGAGGGTGGCCAACTAATTTATATCACCAAACCTTAATTGATATGAAGACAGATGTTAGGCAGCATCTGCAAAGATTAACCGAGGTTTATATTCAGCACGTGCAAATTATTCAGGAGCAGGATGAGATTACAACATAGCATGATGAGTTTCTTTTTGAGATCCTGGCTCAAATTGTTCCAATGACAACTACACCTTCTGATCAGCTGCCGTCAAGTGCAGAGACATTTTCTGTTGGACATACTGCACTGCCTGCACCTTCTATCCAGCAGCAGCCCAGTGTAAAGATACTTTCTATTGGACATACTGCATTGCCTGCACCTCTAACCAGTGGTATCCCAGTGTAAAGATATTTTCTGTTGGATATACCTCATTGCCTGCACCTTCTGATTTTGAAGCAGTCCAGTGCAGATAAACTGAGGGTGGAGCAATACCGAAGGAATTAGGGTCCTTCCCTCCATCACATCTCTTTTACCTCATTCACCCCCATTTTTCTATGAGGGATATTTGTATTTTCACTGCTTTGTGTTTTTTTTTATTGCTCTTTTGATGACTATATGCTCTATTTTGACTTATTTTTGGTTTGTGTTATTAGTATATTTATGCCTTTATTTAAAAATACAATGTTCCGCTTCAGGTTTGTTGTTAATCTGAATTATGTTATTCAGTTACAATTATCTTATATTTAAGTAAGTGTTCACTGTTTTTGATGGAATAACATGTCTATTAGTCTGTAAAGTTTTATGAAAAATATTTATTCATGCAAATAATGGAAGAGATACAACATTTTAAATATTTGAGAACGCAGTAACCTTTTATTTAACAGCTAAACTTTGAAATATTGACTAATAACTATCTCAATCTTTTCACATTTTTTGAACTCAAATAAAATATTTCTTAAACTTTATTACAACAATCATCTTGCCTTACTTTGGGAGGGATGGAGGAAGGGAAGGCTGGGCAAGTGATGACTTTCCAGAATTCAATGTCCAAAAGCAGTAGCGAACAGGCGACCTCTTGATGGTGGCTGGAACCTGGACCTCCTCATGTGCTCCAAGGAGCATGGCTGTATCTGTCTCCCCATCGCCCTCTTTCAGATTCTCAATTTCTGGCACTAAGTCATGTTCAGGGTAAAAGTCAATGCTTTCTGAAGGGCAAATTTGTGAAATGCACAACATACTACAATGTTCCAGGCTATAAATGATGAGTTCTGTAAAAATGCCCCTGACCTGTTCAGGCAACAGAAACATTGCTTTCAAGGTCTTATTGTCCTCTCCACCACCTGATGCATTGTTACATGTGCACAGTTGTATCAGTTCCGTGCTTTATTGGTGGTCCTCCAAAATAGTGTCATAAACCATGTTCTCAACGCATAAACACGCCTTTGCACCCACACTGTTGATCACCCTTTGGGGAATAGTGGTGGGGGGAAGTGATGGAAGGATTCCTGGGCTGATTATCAGCCCGTTGAGCTGCATTGAACACTGTTTCTTTGGCTAACAAGTCCTGGTGTTGAATTCAAACCCAAGCTTCTGGTCCAGTAGTAGGGATGCCGACCACTGCACCACAAGGTCTCCTATATGTGGTGGACTTCAGTTGTGCCTTTGTCCTATATGGACCACCGTTGTGTGTTTGTTATGCCTGGGCACATCCCCTGCCGGCTCAGCTCCTCCCCTCGTCACCTAGTATAAAGGTGGCTGTCTCCTCCCCCTTGTTCAGTCCGGGTCGGTTACCTGTTGGGATGTGCTCCTGATTCTGTTATGAATAAAAGCCTACAGTTGTATTGGCACACAAGTAGTCTTTTGCCTAATTGATAGTGCATCAATTTTATTCATAACATTTGACCGACATGGAGCAGCTTTTAAAACCCAACAAGTTAACATTAGACCCTCAAGAGGTCGGAGTCTCTGATAAATTTGAGCATTGACTGGACTGCTTTGAAGCATTCATCGACACCGCTGCGGCCGTTGACTCCGATGGCGGTAAGCTCCACGTGCTCCGCGCCCGGGTAAGCGATGCAGTCTACGGTATCTTCCGGGACGCTACTACATACGCGGACGCCATAGAACTCTTAAAAGGGCAGTTTCGAAAGAGCCCTAACGTGGTCTACGCCAGACATCTCCTGGCTACCCGCAAGCAGCAGCCAGGAGAATCGTGCGCCCAATTTCTGTGCGCCCTGCGGGTCCTAGCTCGAGCTTGCGACTGTAAGACGGTTTCAGCAGCTCAGAACACGGAGGACCTGATCCGGGACGCCTACGTTGCAGGTGCTGAGTCTACGTACATCCGGCAGCGCCTGCTTGAACAGGATGGCCTGGATCTCCAGAAAACGGCCACGATGGCTGAATCGCTAGAAGCGGCCTCTCGCAATCTCGGGGCCTACCCCGCATCCCGTTCCATCGAAGGTTCCACCGCGACGGCTGTTCCAGCGGGGCCCAAATGCTACTTTTGTGGCCTATCCAAGCACCCTCGGTGTCGCTGCCCGGCGAACGATGCGATCTGCTCCTGATGCGGTAAGCTAGGCCACTTCGTTAAAGTCTGCCGGGCGAAGCCGATCCCGAAGTCTCGTGGTGCCACGTGTGTTCCGTGGGCACAGCTATCTTTAATGCAGTCGGCGGCTGCGCGCGAATCTCCATCTTTAATGTGGTCACCGGAAGTGCGGGAGTCACCATCTTTGATGCAGTCACCGGATGTGCGCGAGTCGCCATCTTTGATGTGGTCGCTGGATGTGCGGGAGTTACCATCTTGGATACCGTCATCAAGACGCGCCGAGCAGGAAACTTTATCCGTGACGTCATCAGACACGGACAAAGATGGATTCTTCCTGGATTCGACGGTGGCATCGATTTGCCTGGACCAGTCGCAGCCTCACCAACTCTCCAGGTCAATAATGGAGATCAAAGTAAATGACCGTGCAGAAAACTGCCTGTTCGACTGCGGGAGCACAGAAAGTTTTATACACCACTAGCTATAACCCCAGGGGTAATGGTCAAGTAGAGCGGGAGAACGCAACCGTCTGGAAGGCTGTTCTATTAGCGTTACGGTCTAGGGGCCTTCCAGTCAGCCGTTGGCAAGGTGTCCTTCTGGACGCATTACATTCAATTAGGTCACTCTTGTGTACAGCGACCAATACGACCCCTCACGAGTGGATGTTCACTTTCCCCAGAAGGTCCTCCTCGGGTACTTCGCTCCCGGATTGGCTGATGTCCCCGGGGCCCGTTCTGCTTCGGAAGCATGTCCGGACGCATAAGGCAGACCCCTTGGTCGAGGAGGTCCAATTGCTCCACGCTAATCCTCAATACGCTTATGTAGCGTACCCTGACGGGCAGGAGGACACGGTCTCTGTCCGCGACTTGGCACCCGCAGGTGCCCCTGAGGCCACCACATCCCTCCGCCCCTCTGTCCCTTGTGTCGAGCGCCCAGAGACCGCTACGGCCCTCCACCCCCCAGCGCCAGTTCCAACTGTTCTCCATATGCCACCAGGGCCACAGCCCACTCCCCTCACCCCTATGTACAGCTCGCTTGAGTCGCCGGTGCCGTCGCCGCGCAGTACCCGACTACTGGATGGGACGATGGATGGGTCCGCCTCACACCACCTGGCGCCTCCTCTCGACGCTCACTCTACGGAGCCTGGGCCGACACCGCTCCCTGCTCGGACGACCCTGCGACCTGCACTACGACGATCACGACAGCGGATCAAGCCACCGGTTTGTCTGGACTTGTAATATTGATTGCGCTTCACCCCCGTGTTGTTTTTTTAAAGGAAGGGGTGAATGTGGTGGACTTCAGTTGTGCCTTTGTCCTACTTGGACCACCGTTGTGTGTTTGTTATGCCTGGACACATCCCCTGCCGGCTCGGCTCCTCCCCTTGTCACCTAGTATAAAGGTGGCTGTTTCCTCCCCCTTGTTCAGTCCGGTTTGGTTACCTGTTGGGATGTGCTCCTGACTCTGTTATGAATAAAAGCCTACAGTTGTATTGGCACACAAGTAGTCTTTTGCCTAATTGATAGTGCATCACTATATTTTCTCAGTGGTTGTGGTTATTGTCCTTTGAAGGGCAATGTGGCAGAGTAAGGGTCACATGGCTTGTGTGACCAATCATGACTCAGTTATGAAACAATAAAAATAAAATGCACCACAATGGTAGCTGTAAGTTATGGACAACAGTCTATCCAGCTCCCAGTGATTATAGTGACATGTGAAGGGCCAAGTCTTCTTGGCCATAATTGGCTTAAAGAAATCAAGTTGAATTAGACTCAGATTTTTCAAGCAGGTCAAGCAGGGACTGCCCAAACTGAAAAGAAAATACTCGAGCGTCTCCTGTAATCAAAGGGCAACAAGCTAAGATTTATGTGGATCCAGAGATGGCTCCCTGACTCTTTTGGGCTTCATGAGAGAAAGTGGATATTGAGTTGGGAAGAACTAGGCATTATTTAGCCAGTTCAGTTCTCTCAATGGGAGGCACCTATAGTCCCCATATTGAAACCGGACAAGGCCATCCACAGCAATTATAAGCTAACAGTTAATCAGGCCACCAAGCTGGATAAATATCCAATCCTGAGATTTGAAGATCTTTATGCAAAGCTGGCAGGAGGTCAATCTGACATAAAGCTGGATATGAGTCATGAGTACCTACAACTTGAATTAGATGATGCTTTCCGGGGGCATGTCATGATAAACATCATGTGGAGATGCCGGCGTTGGACTGGGGTAAGCACAGTAAGAAGTCTCACAACACCAGGTTAAAGTCATCGATCGACAGTTCCGATGTGCCACAGCAAAAAACCGCACCGACCTCCTCAGAAGACAAACACGGGACACAGCGGACAGAATACCCTTCGGCATCCAGTACTTCCCCGGAACGGAGGAGCTACGACATCTTCTCCAGAGCCTTCAACATGTCATCGATGAAGACGAATATCTCGCCAAGGCCATCCCCACACCCCCACATTTTGCCTTCAAACAACCGCACAACCTCAAACAGACCATTGTCCGCAGCAAACTACCCAGCCTTCAGCAGAACAGTGACCACGACACCACACAACCCTGCCACAGTAACCTCTGCAAGACGTGCCGGATTATCGACACGGATGCCATCATCTCACGTGAGAACACCATCCACCAGGTACCCTTGCAACTCGGTCAACATTGGCACCTGATACGCTGCAGGAAAGGATGTCCCGAGGCATGGTACATTGGGGAGACCATGCAGACGCTACGACAACGGATGAATGAACACCACTTGACAATTACCAGGCAGGAGTGTTCCCTTCCAGTCGGGGAACACTTCAGCAGTCACGGGCATTCAGCCTCTGATCTTCGGGCATTCAGCCTCTGATCTTTGGGTAAGCATTCTCCAAGGCGGCCTTCACGACACATGACAGCCCAGAGTCACTGAGCAAAAACTGATAGCCAAGTTCCACACACGTGAGGACGGTCTCAACCAGGATCTTGGGTTCATGTCACACTATCTGTAACCCCCACGACTTGCCTGGGTTTGCAAAATCTCACTAACTGTCCTGGCTGGAGACAATACACACCTCTTTAACCTGTGCTTGGCCCTTTCTCCACTCACATTGTCTGTACCTTTAAGACTTCATTACCTATAAAGACTCGCATTCCAACCATTATCTTGTAAATTGAGTTTGTGTCTTTATATATCCTGTTTGTGAACACAGTTCTTCACTCACCTGATGAAGGAGCTTGAGACTCCGAAAGCTAGTGCTGCCAAATAAATCTGTTGGACTTTAACCTGGTGTTGTGAGACTTCTTACTCTGATAAACACACACAGACCTATTCCAGTACATGCATTTGGCATTTGCAATATTCCAAAGGACAATTGAGAATCTGCTACACAGGCTACCACAGGTTGTAGTATACCGAGATGATGTCCTTAAAGCTGGCCCCAATTCCACCAGTAATGGTGAAACTGCCAGCTCTCCAAAAAAGTGACTGGGTGTTGGAAGATTGCAGTGCGATGTGTGCCTGAGAGACTGGCATGGATCACTACTATTCTCGCCGTTATCACACTTAGAAATTTTTTGGGGGAATTCTGCCCAGACTGAGTGAATTCAGTATTGAAGATTGTATAAAGGACTTAAATGGAGAGCGATGTGGGGATTGTCCCTTCAAGAGAAACACAGCACAGTAAGGGTCACATGGCTTGCGTGATCAATTGGGACCCAGAGTGAGGAATCACACCATGGTGAGAGAGGCTCCTAGGTAAAGAGATATTTTGGGAGCTAGCTACAGCCATGAGGCTACTGTACAATTCTTATTAATAAATAGCTTCTTTGTTCATTAATGAAGCCTGCAAAAGTGCAGCTTTACAATGGGTATCCCTTATCACCCAACAGTCTACCTGTAATTCCTGGTGACGTTTCATTGAGTTCACCAAAATGAATGAATCATGGGCACTTCCCCAGTTATCTGCCTTTACAATGAGGATCTTCATTTGGGTGTCACCTGCTATCTCATCACATTCAACGAATGGAACTCCTTCCTGTTGATGAAGGAAACAGCCTCACATATTTTGAGCGTTAAATGGAATAGGCATTCTACCGTCAGCCCCAATAACTTTCAGGAAACCAGCAATCATGTAGAATACGAGGATCCTGTCCTTTATCCTCCCAAGGGGATGTGTCAAAACTAATAAACTCTGAAGCCCTATGAAAAATGGCCTCAGATATCTGGTGAACGCAGGTCCTCGCAGCATTCTGCAAAATGTCACTAATGCCATGTTGAAAAGGCCCAGGCACAAAGATATTCAGTGCTGTTGTGAGTTTCCTCTTCACTGTTAAGGCAACGTGGCATTTCGGGTTTGGTTTCAACATTTGGTCTTGCTTCAACATTTGACAGAGGTTTCCGCGCTGACGCAGTCTCCTGACACGCTGCTCCTCATTTCAACATTTCATTTGAGGTCCTCTTCCTGTACGCCCTTTGGGGTGGGTGAGTGATCTCCTTACTCAGCAAGCAGACATGTTACCTCACTCTCCTGTGATGGTCCCTGTACCTATGTCGAGCTGTCACCATGGACAGTGTGGTTTCAATGAGCAAAGAAGAAATTGTTAGGTGTCAGTGCATAAGCATGTCTCCAGATCAAGTTTGGATCCTGCACTGGATTCTGGAATATTTGGTAAAATCTTGTTTCATATCAGCTTACAGGTGGCTTGCAAATGTCATTTTAAATATTACACTTTTATAAACGTTTGAAATAGCCAAATTACATATATAGACTTGTAACAGTAAATACAGAAATCCTTTTCATATGCATCAAATTTACCATTTAAAAAGCTTCTAAAGATCAACATTGCAGTAAAGTGACTCTTACAACCAGATTTGCTGCATTAAAATGCATCGTAAATGTATATTTCACCAATACCTTTAGCTGAAGCTTATTGCAGAAACTTGAAAAATTTAAACCCACCTTGTTACATATGAGAATACTGAAGCGGGAAGAGCAAATTTACATATTTGGACTGCGAGACCTAGGATGGCGAAGTGTAAAGAAAAATCTGCAAATACTTTTTTTTAGAGCATCAGCCAAAGTTGCACTGATATATCTCTTTAAGTTGAAGTCCTTTAAAATGTCATTCACAGCAGAGAAGTGCAAAATGATGGTAAGGAAGTTTGAATGTAGCACTAATTTACCATGCATGTTCATGCGTCAGGGCTTCTCCGGGGTCCCAAAGCACAATTGCTCGGGTATGCTGCTGGATCGATGCCACTTCATTCAAAATTAAGATCCCATTAACATCGCCTTTCTTTGTGTACATGGACTGATTTTTTTTACACACCAGGGCTCAAAAAATTTAAATGTGCTTTATCGTTGAACGTTCTGTTCAGAGGAGGTCATGGCTTGGACTTTGTCAATGGTGTACAAAAGGTCAACATTGAAATTCTATGAAATGTGATCTTAACTGCAACTCCAGAGTTTCAGCCTTGGCCATATTCAAGGCAAAACTAGCAACAGGTTTAGTTTGGGCATTGATTTTTTTTTCCCACTAACAAAACTTAACATTCAGAGTCAAAAGATTCCTTGGAGGTTAAAATAATGTCAAACAAAGAACAAAGAAAAGCACAGCACAGGAACAGGCCCTTCGAGCCTGTGCTGATCACGATGCCTTAACTAAACTAAAAAAAACCTTCTGCCCTTACTCGGTCTGTATCCTTCTATTCCCTCCCTATTCATGTACCCATCCAGATGCCCCTTAAATGTTGCTAATGTGCCTGCTTCCACCACCTCCTCTGGCAGCGCATTCTAGGCACCCACCACTCTCTGTGTGAAAAACATTCCTCGTACATCTCCCTTAAACTTTCCCCCCTCACCTTGAACCTGTGCCCCCTTGTAATTGACACTTCCACTCTGGGAAAAGCCTCTGACTATCCACCCTGTCTATGCCTCTCATAATTTTGTAGACCTCTATCAAATCTCCCCTCAGCCTTTGTCTTTTCAGTAAAAACAATCCTAGTTCACTCAGCCTCTCCTCATCGTCCTTACCCTCAAGACTAACTAGCATCCTGGTGAACCTTCTTTGCACTCTCTCTGAAGCTTCCACGTCCTTCTGATCATGTGTGACCAGAACTGCATGCAATGCGGCCTAACCAAGGTTTCATATAGCTGCAACATGATTTCCCAACTCTTGTACTCAATACCCCAGCTGTTGAAGGCAAGCACGCCATATGCCTTCTTAATCACCTTGGCCACCTGTGTTGTCACTTTTAGGGGACTGTGGACCTGCATGCCCAGATCCCTCTGATGGTAAAGATCTCTGGCGCTAAAACATCACTCCGGTAGCAATATGCAATGATTTCTACCATATCAAATCCTACACTTTAGTCCAGGGAAAATAGAACGGCAACGACAGTTGGGATTTTATGGCCTCGCTCGAGCGAGACTGGAGATTTGGTTGTCGGACCTTCGCCGATTCTATGGCGGGTGAGGTGGGAGAGTTCCGTTGCACCTGACAAGTAAGCAAAGTTTCTAGCACCACACAGCACATCTTTCACCATATGTTTCTGAATCCCAACTCTAACAACTTGCAACAGGCTTGATACCTCCTAAGTTGTGGGTCAGTGCCTGCTCTTTGTCACTGCCTGTGACTTCAACAAGAAGGCATGGCAGTCCATGTGATGCAGCCAGCCTTCCCTTCTTAAAGGCAGGTTTTCCAGGGAAGGGAAAGGGAAGCTGCACTGAATGATATGGCTTGAATTTAAATTATGGCAAACTAAATGCTAGGGAACAGAGGTATCTAGAGTGACAGATGCTGGAGGCAGCGATGGTGAGATGGCATGATTCTCAGGTTCTCAAGGGCCACACTCAGAAGAAAATGAGGGCAGGTGGTCAGGCAGTTCAACTCCTGGCATGTGGACTTAAGAATCTGGCAGAGGTGCCACAAGGGTCTCGCGGGTGTGGTGATGCAGTGGTATTGTCACTGGATGAGAAATTCAGAGAACCGGAGTAGTGTTCTGGGGACCCAGGTTTGAATCCCACCATGGCAGATGGTGGAATTTAAACTCAATCAACCATCTGGAATTAGAAGTCTAATGATGACTGTAAAACCATTGTAAAAACTATCTGGTTCACTAGTGCCTTTTAGGGAAGGAACCTGCCGTCCTAACCTATTCTGGGTCCATGTGACTCCAGATCCACAGCAATGTGGTTCACTCTTAAATGCCCTCTGAAGTGGCCTCAGTGAACTCAGTCCTGTTGACCCTGTGAGATCCTCCTTACCGGCATCTGGGGCTTATGTCAAAATTGGAAGAGCTGTCTCACAGAGTCGCCAAGCAACAGCCCAACACGGTCATACTCACAGAATCATACCTTAGAGACACTGTCCCAGATATCACCATCATCCTTCCTGGGTATGTTCTGTCTCCCTGGAAGGACAGACCCAGCAGAGGTGGTGCACAGTGGTATAAAGTCTGGATGGAGATGCCCTGGGAGTCCTCAACATTGAGTCTGGACCCGATGAAGTCTCACGGTATCAGGTCAAACATGGGCAAGGAAACTTCCTGTTGATTACCCCAGCAACATGGATGACTCTCAACTGCCCTCGGGCAACTAGGGATGGGCAATAAATGCTGACTAGCCAGCGATGCCCATGTCCCATGAATGAATGAAAAAAATATCATGTCCCTCAGCTGATGAATCAGTACTTCTTCATGGACACATGAGGAAGCTCTAAAGGTGCCAAGGATGCAAAATGTGCTCTAGGTTGGGGCTACAATGTCCATCACCAAGAGTGGCTCATTAGTACAACCACAGACCGAGCTGGTTGGATCCTAAGGACATAGCTGCTAGACTGGGACAATGACAGGTGGTGAAGGAACCAACAAGAGGAAAAAACACACTTGACCTCATCCTCACTAATCTGTCTGCCGCAGATGCATCTGTCCATGACGGTACCGGTAGAAGTGACAACCAAACCTTATGGAGACAAAGTCCCGTCTTTGCACTGAGAATTCCCTCCATTGTGTTGTATGACACTACCACCATGCTAAATGGGATAGACTTTGAACGGATCTAGCAATTCAAGACTGGGCATCCATGAGGCGCTATGGGCTATCAGCAGCAGAATTGTACTCAACCACAATCTGTAACTTCATGGCCCACCATATCCCACTCTACCACCAAGCCAGGGGATCAACCCTGGTTCAATGAAGAGTGCAGGAGGGCATGCCAGGAACGACACCAGGCATACCTAAAAATGAGGTGTCAGCCTGGTGAAGCTACAACACAGGAGTACTTGCACGTCAAACAGCATAAACAGCAAGTGATAGAGGGAGCTAAGCGATCCCACAACCAACAGATCAGATCTAAGCTCTGCAGTCCAACCGTGAATGGTGGTGGACAAATAACAACTCATTGGACGAGGAGGCTCCACTAATATCCCCATCCTCAATGATGGAGGAGCCGGCACATCTGTGCAAAAGATGAGACTGAAGTTGAAGAGCCAGAAGTGCTAAGTGGATGATCCATCTCGGCCTCCTCTGGAGGTCACCAGCATCTCAGATATCAGTCTTCAGCCAATTTGCTTCACTCCATGCGATATCATGAAATGGCTGAAGACACTCCAAAGGCCATGGGCCTTGACAATATACCGGCAATTGCTGTGCCCTTTGCCAAGATGTTCCAGTACAAATACAACACTGGGATCTATCCGACAATGCAGAAAATTGCCCAGGTATCTACTGTACATAAGAAACAGGACAAATCCAACCCGGACAATTACAAATACCACCCCATCAGTCTACTCTCAATCATCAGTAAAGTGATGGAAGATGTCATCAACAGCACTATCAAGTGGCACTTATTCAGCAATAACCTGTTAGAACAGGTTCTAACGGACACTCGAGGAATTTTCCCTTCCTGTCCACTACGATTCCCAGAGCCAGAGGTGAGATGGGAATGATTACCCTTGATGTCAAAACAGCATTTGACCAAGTATGGCATCAACGAGCCCTAGCAAAACTGGAGACAATGGAAACCAGGGGGAATGACCCTCCGCTGGTTGCATTCATACCTAGCATGAAGGAAGATGGTTGTGGTGGTTGGAGGTCATTCATCTCAGCTCCAGAACATCATTGCAGTCATTCCTCAGTGTAGCGTCTTAGGCTCAAAAATCTTCAGCTGCTTCATCAATGATCCTCCTTCTATTTAAGGTCAGAAATGGGGATGTTCACTGGTGACTGCACAATGTTCAGCACCATTAACGACTCCTCGGATTATAAGCAGTCCATGCCCAAATGCAGCAAGACCTGGACAATATCCAGGCTTGGGCTGACAAGCAGCTGGTAACATTGTGTCACACAAGTGCCAGGCAATGACCATCTTCAACAAGGCAAGATTTAATCATCACCCTTTGATATTCAATCTCCCACAAACAACATCCTGAGGGTTACCATTGACCAGAAGCGTAACTGGACTTGGCATATAAATGCTATGGTTATCAGAGCAGGTCGAAGTTTAGGAATCCTGCAGCGAGTAACTCACTTCCTGACTCCCCAAAGACTGTCCACCATCTACAAGTCACAAGTCACTAGTGTAATGGAATACTCTCCACTTGCCTGGATGAGTGCAGCTCCAACAACACTCAAGAACCACAATACCATCCAGGACAAAACAGCCCACTTGATTGCTGCCCTTTCTATAAACATTCAATCCCTCCACAGGCAAAGAGTGGCAACCGTGTGTGCAATTTATACAGTGCATTGCAAGAACTCACTGAGTTTCCTGAGGCAGCATCTACTAAACTCACAATCACTGCCATCTAGAGGGACAAAGGCAACAGATACCTGGGAACACCACCACCTGGAGGTTCCCCCAACTCACCATCCTGACATGGAAATATAGTGCTGTTACTTCACTGTCACAGGGTCAAAATCCTGGAATTCCCTCCCTAACAGCACTCTAGGTACACCTATACCTCACGGACTGCAGTCGCTGAAGAAAGCAGCTGACTACCACCTTCACAAGGGCAACTAGTGATGGGCAATAAATACTGGCCGGGCCAATGATACCCATATCCCATGAATGAATGAATAAAAACCTCAATGTCAGTGAATGCATATTCAAAAGAGATTTCCCAAACTACAATAATACCAACTTTTCATATTGTTCAATGCACCGCAACCCATCACTAACCCAGCAGCATTCCCTGGCACTCTGGACTCACGCGACAACCTCACATACCTTACAAACCTATTTGTGTTAAATTTTCATCCATCTCTTGATGCCTCCACATACCTCCAGCTATTCAGCTGTGGCAGGCATAACACGCATTAATAAAACAGCATCAAATAGCTACTCTTACATATATTAAGATGTATTTTTAATGCAAAAGATTTTTTAAAATTACATTCTGAAACACTTTCTAATAGCATTTCGGATTTGTGGATATGCAAATTAATTGGAGCAGAAATTTGAGCAAAAATTCACTTTTTAAAAATAGAGTAATTTTGACTGTGTTTTGTGCATGGATTGATAACTGTGTCCAAAGTGAAAAATGTGGCTAGTATTTCTAAGAGAAAGATTACACAGCCGTGTGGGGAAGGAATTGTGAAACCTTAAGCTAGATAACTGCTCGACAATCTTTAGGTGCTTTCCTATCTGTCACTTTTTGTATGTTCACACAATGTTCTTAAATAACATAGAAGCACAAAAAACAGGAGCAGAATTCAGCCCTTCAAGGCCACTCCGTCATTCAATATGATCATGGCTAATTCCCCTATCTCAACACCGTACTTCCATACTCTCCCCATAGCTCTTGAGTCTAGAAATCTATCTATTTCCTTCTTAAATATATTCAGCAACAAAGCAATTGTTCATGACAAACTGTGGTGATGCTGAAGTAAGAGACATATGTGTGTAATGTATCACTCTGTAAATAAGTATAAGACAAAGGAAAAACTGGCTCCAGTATCATCCTTCACCAACAGGCTTTCCGGATTGAAACATTGGTTTCCTGCTGTCAGAAAAAACCCTGCATAAAATGAAGCATTGTTACAAGCTCTACTTACTCAAATCAACTTTAATAAGGTTAGTTTTTGTTCAGTAATTGATTCAAACAGTTGCTTCTTAGTAGCCCTGTCTGCAAATGTATTTAAATATATATTTTAATGGAAATGGAGATGACTGACAGTGTCACTTAGCTGAACTTGCAGCATATTCCTCTCAGACACTCTGAACGTATTTAAAATAACTAACTTTAGACGGGATTTTCAGGCTGCGCTCACCCCAAGGTCGGAAAATCCTGCCCGACGTCAATGGACCTTTGCGTGGTCCGCCCCCGCCCGCTATGATTCCCGTGGCAGGGGGGACAGGAAAATTCCGCCCTTTATTTACAAATGTCGAATGTTCTCCATCACATTGTTGAGTTGATTAACTTCACTGGTTTGGTTTCTTTGCTGTTGTTCTTGATGGGCAGATAACTTTTTTTTAATGCAACACAAGATGGTGGTTGAGCCAATTGTGATTCTTTGCAACCTCGAATGTTAAAATTGGATGCTGACGATAAGATTCCTTCCTTTTCCCTTCCCGTTAAGTTCCATTGCTTTCATCAGGCAACACTGGCGAAAACCAACAACTATTAGGAAGGCAAACCTATGTTAGTGTGATTACAGTCTACTATATTACCTTTTGATTTACAATCCTCCAGCAACGATGTATGGGCAAATGAAGAGGACTAAGTAAAATAGAGAAGTTAATTAACAAGGTGATTGATAAAAAATAACCCTTGGGTCAAAAAGATCAATTCACAAGAGTTTCACACATGGTGCATTCTATGTACTTGGCAGCAACTCACAAAAAGTTACCCTGGCATTCTGATGACTAAAAAATGTAAGGGAAGATATTCAGACATTTAAAAAAATTCTTACATTGACCAGTTACTGATGCTGAATGCACTGATATATTTGCTTTGATATAGGCTGCCTGTATTATAAAGGATGGATTTTCATGCTGGGAACCATTTCTGGGTTTGGACCCCTCCCTTGGGGGAAACAGAAATTAATTTCCACAGGGGAAACCAATTAATTGATATGGGGACGGGATTGCCAGCCAATGAACTATGGTGATGGCAGAAAAGGAGGAAGGCCAAGTCACGGGGGCGGCATGGGGCCACAGTGGTTAGCACAGCTGCCTCACAGCTCCAGGGACCTGGGTTCAATTCGAGTCTTGGGTGACCATCCGTGTGGAGTTTGCACATTTTCCCTGTGTCTGCATGGGTTTCCTCCTCTTCCACAGTAAGAGTTTTAACAACACCAGGTTAAAGCCCAACAGGTTTGTTTGGTAGCAACTACCATTAGCTTTCGGAGCGCTGCCCCTTTGTCAGATGGAGTGGATTTCTGTTCACAAACAGTCCAAAGATGTGCGGGTTAGGTAGATTGACCATGTTAAATTGCACTTTAGTGTCAGGGGGACTAGCTAGGGTAATAGAGGGATAGAGCTTGGGAAGGATTGTTGTCTGTGCAGGCTCGATGGGCTGAATGGCCTCCTTCTGCGCTGTAGAGTCTATGATTTAAAGGGTGAGCCGGATTTAAACTCACCACAGCAGTGATTTGATTTATTATTATCGCATGTATTGGGACACAACAAAAAGTATTATTTCTTGTGCAATAGAGACAAAGCTTACCGTTCATAGAGTACAGAGGGGAGGGAGTTCTGTGGTTGCCATTTGATTGCTTAAAGTAGACACTGAAGATTCACAGTGAACTTCTGCTGGATTTCTCCAGCTCACAGTGCACCACCTCCAGCTTGCAGAGCCAGGATCAGGCCAAAAGGAAGTCAGCCCAGCGAAATGGGCACTCACGGGGGAGATGATGATTACAAAGCGCAATCTGTTCTTTAAGAGGGTACATTACATCCACTTTTCCGCCACCATGCTGAACACTGAGTTGTCCAGGGAAGCCTGAACTCTGCACTGCCCCCTGCTTTCTGAGGCTGGCTCTCCTGGTCTCTTCACCCACAGGTGCAGATATCCAAACACAGAGATCTCCTCCCTCTTCATCAGTGGCCCAGGTGACCAGCAAGGAACTACACAAACACCATCGCACCTTACAAGCACACCATCCACCAGCGCAGATAATCTCACCCTGGTGGGTCCTTGCCCATGTCTTAATAGCACGGCACTGGGTAAGGAGCATGGCACTATCGTACAGCAGGATGTGCCAAAGGCAGTGCCAGTTTTAGGTTGTTCCTCTCAGAGAGGCGAGGATCGATGTAGTCCTGCTCAGCTGGGCATAGATGTAGAAAATGAGGCTCGAACTAAACTAGCAGTTGTAGATGTGTTCCCACATGCTGGAGTACCTGAAGCAGTGAGTTGTCATGGGCAGAGAATGGAGGAGTCCATCCAGCTCACATGGGCCACCATGGCTCAGGATTTTGAGCATCTGAGACCCTCCATGGAGAGAGTGTTTAACCCCATGGAGAGTCATATTCAGTCACAGAATTCATTGACAGAAGCTGTTCCAACAAAAAAACAGGAGCAGCCACGGGCAACTCTAAGGTGAGAATGACTGTCAGTAAAGGCAGGGCTGCTTGGAGGTGCCTGGACCTGTTAATGTCCAGCTTGGCCAGGCCCAGTAGCAGGCTTTTGAGAAGGTCGGCACGGTAGTACAGTGGTTAGCGCTGCTGCTTCACAGCTCCAGGGACCTGGGTTCAATTCCCGGCTTGGGTCACTGTCTGTGTGGAGTTTGCACATTCCTCTCGTGTCTGTGTGGGTTTCCTCCAGGTGCTCCAGTTTCCTCCCACAGTCCAAAGATGTGCGGGTTAGGTTGATAGGCTATGCTAAAATTGCCCCTTACTGTCTTGAGATGCGTAGGTTAGAGGGATTGGCGAGTAAATGTGTAGGGATATGGGAGTAGGGCCTGGGTGGGATTGTGGTCGGTGCAGACTCGATGGGCCAAATGGCCTCTTTCTGCACTGTAGGGTTTCTATGATTCTATGATTCTAAGGTCTTCCTCCTTCCTCACACTCCCCCCCCCCCCCCCCCCCCCCGCCCCCCCGGCGTCCCCCTCTGCACCAGGTGACCGAAGATCAGGAGCATGAGGCTAAAGTGCAACTAAACATTGAAGAAGAGCCTCGTTAAATAACTAAAAGGTTGGGGGGGGTGCAACCTTGGGCAATTTATATAAACATGGAATGCGGTCTCCACAGAAAGGGCATATGGCCTGACCACTGACCTATCTAAGGCTCCTGGCAATGGGAATGGAGCTACCAGATTTGGCAATGGGATTTCATAAGGAGGGAGGGGAGAAGAACGCAGCAATAGCAAAGGAGAGTTGGAGCCTGGGTGTGGGACATAAGGAGGGGCAGGAGGAAAATCACCAGTAGCAGCAGCAATAAGAAGCTGTGTTTGGTAGAAGGGAAGGGTGACGGCTTCCTTAAGGGGCTGAGGCTGGAATCCCTGCTCCTCTTGGCCGTCAAGGAATGTTGTACCTGCTTCAGTTGGCAGCCCTCTCCACACGCAGCTGGCAGCTGTTCTATTCACATCCAATTCTCATTGCAAAGTGATAAATATGGTAACAGAGTGCCTCACTTCTCCAATACAGGACATTGGCGCACCATGCAAACCATCACAGCAAAAATGGTGGTAGACACCTACCACTGTGGCTGATTGGGGATATGTTTCCTGATTATTTTCTATTATTAACAGTCTCTCTGCCATGACCCTTTCCTACCCATTGTGCAGGGATTAACATTGGCAACAATAGGACATCGGCCTACACATGAACTACCTTAAACTTCTACCCAGGGCAGCACAGTGGCACTGCTGCCTCACAGCGCCAGGGTCGCGGGTTCAATTCCAACCTTGGGTGACTGTCTGTGTGGAGTTTGCACATTTTCCTCATGTCTACGTGGGTTTCCTCCGTGTGCTCTGGTTCCCTCTCACAGTCCAAAGGTGTGCGTGTTAGATGGATCGGCCATGCTAAATTGCCCCTTAGTGTCAGGGGGATTAGCTAGGGTAGATGCATGGGGTTATGCAGATAGGGCCTGGGTGGGATTGTGGTCGGTGCAGACTCGATAGGCCGAATAGTCTCTTTCTGCACTGTAGGGATTCTATGATACCTTTGGGGGGGAAAAAAATCATATTGGAGGAGAGGTGGTAACACAAAATAGGCAAAATCAAAAGAACAGTTTCTCCACTTAACTGCTCAAAACAAATTTCTACCCTTATCCCCTGGTATCCAATCTATATGTCCAGCTAACCACCATACTGCAATGGCTTCGTTCACAGATCTGTATCTGGTGCTTAGGTGGCTTTCCATGTGTGAGACAAATTATGTATTTTGATCTTGTGTTATCAATCATTGTGCAGAGGGATTTTAACAGCTAGGGTCATGCACCTGTTGTATTTCAATAGATTGTTACACAGCCTGTTGTGGTCTCCCTAGTAACCGTACTGATAGAGTCTGACAAATTCTTTTCCAATATATACAGACTTCAGGATTGGTTCAGCTTTTACTTGACTGAAAATCCCTTGTTGAAACAAGTTATCCAGAATTCATAATGCCCTGGCAGCAATCCTTGAGGATTATGTGTTTTCAGTTGGATTTTTCTCAATGTAGGAATCGCATGAGAGGTGCCAATTGGACAGATTTTACTGGCAGGCGTCTCTCAGAGTCAGCAGCTGGAGAAATCTCAGATTAAACCTGTGTCAATTGCCATGTCAAGTTGAAGAAGAGATGCCGCGATGGGGTGGGGGAGGGAGGGCGGTTTCTGGGGCAGGGGGTGGGTTTGGCGATTGGCAGTCAGGGGGTGGGGGGGTGACTTTAATTGAGGGAAACTAAATTGTTAACCACTCTTGAGCCACGGGGAACAGACCTGCCACTCTCCTAACCTGCTGAACTGAGCCTCCAGTCTAACCTCTTCTTCTCATCTCCATTGGATAACACTTCATGACTGCTTTCACCACCATGCCCCTCATGTTCCACCCAAACCTCCCTACTGGAACTGAGCTGGAGTGCATTTTGCTGCAAAGCAGTGGGGTCATTACTGACAAAAGCTAGGGTTTCAGCAACCCTATCAAAAAGATAAAGCCACTGGTGAGGGCCGGAATAGTGTGATTGCAGCCATTAATACTCCAAGAAAACCATGCTTTCCATAGATGAAAAAGTCTCGGCCTTTTGGCTCATGTAGATCAGGCCCAAGACAGGAGTGTAGGCCCTGTCTTGTCAGCTTGGATCAGAAATGTCTCAACTTGTTGAGACTCTGAATTGGACTTGATTTGATTGAATTGGAAAAGTACATTAAAAAAATGAAAAAGTCTGCAATACAATGCACTCAAGACCATAAGACCATAAGACATAGGAGCGGAAGTAAGGCCATTCGGCCCATCGAGTCCACTCCACCATTCAATCATGGTTGATTTCAACTCCATTTACCCGCTCTCTCCCCATAGCCCTTAATTCCTCGAGAAATCAAGAATTTATCAATTTCTGTCTTGAAGACGCTCAACGTCTCGGCCTCCACAGCCCTCTGTGGCAATGAATTCCACAGACCTACCACTCTCTGGCTGAAGAAATTTCTCCTCATCTCTGTTCTAAAGTGACTCCCTTTTATTCTAAGGCTGTGCCCCCGCGTCCTAGTCTCCCCTGCTAATGGAAACAACTTCCCTACGTCCATCCTATCTAAGCCGTTCATTATCTTGTAAGTCTCTATCAGATCTCCCCTCAACCTCCTAAACTCCAATGAATATAATCCCACGATCCTCAGACGTTCATCGTATGTCAGGCCTACCATTCCTGGGATCATCCGTGTGAATCTCCGCTGGACCCGCTCCAGTGCCAGTATGTCCTTCCTGAGGTGTGGGGCCCAAAATTGCTCACAGTACTCCAAATGGGGCCTAACCAGTGCTTTATAAAGCCTCAGAAGTACATCCCTGCTTTTGTATTCCAAGCCTCTTGAGATAAATGACAACATTACATTTGCTTTCTTAATTACGGACTCAACCTGCAAGTTTACCTTTAGAGAATCCTGGACTAGGACTCCCAAGTCCCTTTGCACTTTAGCATTATGAATTTTGTCACCGTTTAGAAAATAGTCCATGCCTCTATTCTTTTTTCCAAAGTGCACGACCTCGCACTTGCCCACGTTGAATTTCATCAGCCACTTCTTGGACCACTCTCCTAAACTGTCTAAATCTTTCTGCAGCCTCCCCACCTCCTCAATACTACCTGCCCCTCCACCTATCTTTGTATCACTCAAGCTAGAGATAGACTCCTGAAATCACTCTCCGAGCATTTGCGGAGCCACTGGGAAGCCTATCAGAACATTGCACATTTTTGCTACTGATTTAGAGGTATACTTTTCATTGCTGGCCTCATGAGGGTCAACATCTGTATCCCGCTAGGCAGAACTTGAAGCAAATAAAACAGTGGTACTATCTCTGCCTCTGAGCCAGAAGCTTTGGGTTCAAATCCCGCTCCAGGACTCAATGGTCAAGGAAGGTGTATTCATAATATCTTTGAACGGGTTGAGAATCAACTTGCAAATCCTTCCAACATCTGCCATGCCATGGCAGACAGTAAGAGCAGCAGAGATTCCTGTTCAGCCATGTGATGGAAAGGACATTGGATCTTCTTCCATCACTATCCATAGCTCCAGACTGCAACACACCTGTAAAAGTGTATGCTGCCAAAGCAAATTGGACTCCTTGGGAAGGCCGACTGGCTCAGTCAGCTGGATGATGGTGTGAATTAGATTGGTGCTAATAACATGGAATCAATGTCTGTTCTGGAAATGGTGTATTTGGGACCTGCTTCTTTGCCCTATCTGTGGTGGATATTGGGGAGCTATGAGTCAGCTCAAGGAGAAGAGCTTGGGACATTCTGCAGCCTCTGCTGTCCATGTCCACTTCTTTGCCATTTACTATCGCTCTCTTATGATGCATGCAGGGAAAAACCAAACCATCTGCCTTACTTATCCCACTAAGGTGTGTGCGCCTGAGGCCATGCACAATATGCATGAATCCTATGATGGTGCCCATATCTTCCCTGCGGAGTCATCATTATTCTCTTGCATCATGCCCTTTGGGACTCTCGATTATGTGAGATGGTATGTTAACACCTCTGGGGCAACAATGTGATAATAATCACCTTTGTTTTAAATTCACTAAAGCTTGCTGTTGAAAATTGTTTGAGTGGAAACAAACCACTCAGAGGATAAGAAACCCCAATAATATCAGACATAAGTACTTTGATCACAGACAATAAGAATACACAGTTACTGTCCATGATCTGGGTGGAAAAAGCTATTATTTCATTGCATTGGCAGTTACATTTTTATATATAGTTATATAGTGCACCAGGAAATTAATCAGATTGAAAGGATTCTACAAATGATGGAGAGAATATAACATCTGAATTGTTTGATCACTTGCAAGCTTACAGACCACAGACACTGTGTGTGAAGATTCAACTCAAAGATGATGGTCATGTCTATGAGATCTGAAAAAGATCATAAACTGTTTAAATCAAAACTTATTCACGTTTAATTAAAAAGTGACTTTGTTGGACAAAAACATGGCTGCTATAGATCACATGATTTGCAAGTTGGCTACAGTTCTGGAAACTTCCAGCTACAATTACAGGACAAAGCTCAAACCTCATCCTTGTGGAAGCTCACACCAATGATTGTGTGGCGCTATTACAACCAACAAAACAAAGGAGCAGCAAATGGTTTGTCCCCCCAGACTGGACGTATAACAAAAGAAGAGCCATCGAAAGTCATTATACCTATAGAGGTGCTAATAGCCACCATCTGGCTGCTAAAGTGAACAATGGATTTTGATCAGAAACATAAGGGTAAATTTTCCAGTCCTGTCTGCTGTAGGAATGGTTGCGAATGGGATGGAAAATTTGACTGATCATTGACCATTGATTTTGGGTGGGAACCTCTGGTCTTAGGGTGGGCTGGACCAGAAAGTCTCTTCTATAGAAACCGCTTGTTTCCCCAATATTGACTCACCAGTGGGCAACTCCACGTGGCCTAAGCTCCTCTGGCCTTTGGAAAGTTTCAATGTTACATTCCTGGACTCCCAGGGCAGTCTGCTGTTAGCATCCAACCTATCAACACCACAGCAGAAATCCAGGCTGACACTAAAGACTGCATCTAGTCTAATCCTCCTCCAAGTCTTGTTCTCTGGAAGATTCCTGCCTGATGCGCTATCAATTAGGCAAAAGACTACTTGTGTGCCAATACAACTGTAGGCTTTTATTCATAACAGAATCAGGAGCACATCCCAACAGGTAACCGACCCGAACTGAACAAGGGGGAGGAGACAGCCACCTTTATACTAGGTGACGAGGGGAGGAACCGAGCTGGCAGGGGATGTGTCCAGGCATAACAAACACACAACGGTGGTCCATGTAGGACAAAGGCACAACTGAAGTCCACCACACTGCCATCACCTGCAGAGCAGAACAAGTCTCTGTGCAAACCTCATTATGCTGCATCATCACCAACTCTAAAGGAATCCTGCAATTCCTGCTTGCAGCTAGCTGAACCCATCTAAACTTTAATTCCCACGTGAAGGAGTCCTCACTGGACTCTAACACTCAAGAGAATTGATTTTTATTTTAAGTTATTCCTCGCTGTTAAACTGTTTTATTCCTTACCCTTCCCTCTTGTTTGCTTGTATGTGGACATACAATGTCCAGCCCCCAGGTTTGAATGTATGAATAACCAGGTTGATACCGGAGATGAGGGGTTTGGATTATGAGGAGAGGCTGAGGAGATTGGGTTTGTACTCATTGGAGTTTAGAAGGATGAGGGGGGATCTTATGGAGACTTATAAGATAATGCGGGGGCTGGATAGGGTGGAGGCGGAGAGATTCTTTCCACTTAGTAAGGAAGTTAAAACTAGAGGACACAGCCTCAAAATAAAGGGGGGTCGGTTTAAGACAGAGTTGAGGAGGAACTTCTTCTCCCAGAGGGTGGTGAATCTCTCGAATTCTCTGCCCACTGAGGTGGTGGAGGCTACCTCGCTGAATATGTTTAAAGCGCGGATGGATGGATTCCTGATCGGTAAGGGAATTAAGGGTTATGGGGATCAGGCGGGTAAGTGGTACTGATCCACGTCAGATCAGCCATGATCTTATTGAATGGCGGGGCAGGCTCGAGGGGCTAGATGGCCTACTCCTGCTCCTATTTCTTATGTTCTTATGTTCTTAATAAACAATACATCTGATTTAACCCTAATGACAGTTTTCTGTGAGTCACTTTAAAATTGACTTCACAAATTTGAATAGGGTTTGGGGAAACAAGCAACAGCCTATTTCAAAAATTAAAACCCCTCAGTGAGAACAGATGTCAAGACACATAAGGGAGCTCAGTTTGCTTCTCTTCCCTGTCTGTAACACTACACTATATCATTTAGTCATCCTATCCTTTAGACTGAATACTTTGCATGCTCAGACATTTAAATGTATTATAAACACAATTCTGCTTTAGTGACACTGTGCCATGAAGTATTTGCATTATATAATGAAGTGTAGCACTGCCACAAGATCTTGTCACAGATCCCAAAAGCACACATACAAAATGATCTGGTTTCATCACTGCCTATCTTTTTCTTGCACCTTATCACACCAACTCCTGGGCATTTCAAATGAAGTACGTTTTTTGAAACTAACTCAATATTCAGAAGGAAGAGTCAAGCTGTATTACTGTGCAAATGCATTTGGTGCAGGGCTTTTATATAAAGCAACACATTTTATATGGGGATGGACATTAACTACAGAATGTAGTTTATTACAGTTTAATGGAATCCTTTGAAGTATAGCAATGCCATTAAAATGAAGTCTGTAAACATGTGATGGAAATGAAGTCATAAAATATCACATGAAAATAATGTTAAAACCTTATTACTCTTGGAATGTGACATTAGAACATTTATTTGAAGATAAATAGTTCCATTGTAACATTAGAAAATAAATTAATGACTGTGCTCATATGCAACTCCCCTAGCAAGAGTTCCGTGGCATAGGCTATATCTTATTTCATGGCAGAATGGCAATTTGAATTCTAACTAGGGTCCACAGACTCCACAATCATATTAGATTCTAATGATCAGATCTAACATTTACTTGATTCACATCATGAGGGAAATCTTTTCCACTGTGAAGAAAGAAGAATTTCAAAGAAACTATTTATGATGGTGTCAAGGTTTTAATATGTTCTTGCAAGTTTCATTTCCTACTATGCTTTTTTTCCCCCCAATGTTTAATCATTTATAAAAATACTATCTGGAAAGAAGCATTAAAGCAAAAGCTTAAAATTTTGAAATGTAGCTTGGTTCGGGTCAGCGATTGAAGTCCCTTGAGTTCTTTTTCCCGGTATAAATCTGCATTCTCTGGATAGCAATGTAAATGCTGTTAGGTTAGGAATTTCTCAATATGAAAACCTCCTAATTAGAATCTCGTGGCAAAATATATAGAACTTGTCAGTGCATCACACACTGGTCAGGCTGCAAGTCTACCAAGTCTGGCAAAAAATTGAAAAGCTTTCCAAATGAAGCGTTACAATTTTGCTTCTAACAAATTGAATTTGCAATTTCACATCTCACGGTGTTTATAAAACCTTAAATGCATAGCACCCATAGGTAACACGGTGGCACTGTGGTTAGCATAGCCCCCTCACAGCGCCGGGAACCCAGGTTCGATTCCCAGCTTGAGTCTGCACGTTCTCCCCATGTCTGCGTGGGTTTCCTCTGGGTGCTCTGGTTTCCTCCCACAGCCTGAAAGACGTGCTGGTTAGGTGCATTGGCCATGCTAAATTCTCCCTCAGTGTACCCAAAAAAGGTGGCTGGAGTGTGGCAACGAGGGGATTTTCACAGTAACTTTGTTGCAGTGTTAATGTAAGCCTACTTGTGACACTAATATATAAACTTTAAAATTTAACATCAGTGATATAGTAGTAATATATTGGAGTAAGCCAATGAACTGCTCAAACGTGTTCCATCATTCAGTCATGACTGAACTATTCCTAAACTCCATTTATTTGCCTTGTATTGAAGACCTCAATTAGTTTACTGCTCAACCTCCTAAACTGAAGAGAATATAAACCATATTCATGAAAACCACCCTCACAATTTAAACTCTGATATCATCCAAGGCCAAGCTATCTTCCCTGAAGCTCCCAAAATGAATGTAATATTTTGGATGCGATCTGACTAGACTCTGCATAATGAAAACACAACATACTCACTTTCATTTTCCAACCTGCCTGAGGTAAACGTTAAAATTAAGTTTGCATTTTTGATTATTTTTTGTTCCTGTAGTAATTTGTGTACAAGTCCCTTTGCACTTCCATACCAGGTTTGGAATGGGCAGTGGCGGATTAACTACCACCTGGACCCCTAGGCTGAGCTTTAGTAAGGCCCCCTGACCTTGCCCCCTGCCCCACCCTTCGTTGAATAGAATAAAGCGACATTAAGTGACGTTAGATAAGTTATACCATTGTACTATGTATAATGTACTACATGTATAATATCATAAAGTTATATGAATCAATTACAACCCTTTTATTCATTTATTTTTCATTTTCTTTACATTTGGACTTTAAAAAGCTTCCGTGCTTTTTGGTTTACAAAAGTGTCGATAACAGCATCTAAATCAACAGATCGAAGCATGTCTGATTCAATGTGCATGACTGCCAGGTGACTAAGTTTCTCATCGCTCATTGTTGAGCGCAAATAGATTTTGATCCTCTTCAGTGCCAAAATGAATGCTCACCTGAACAGTTAGTGAATTATTTTGCTCTCGGGCCCCCCTCCCTTCCGGGTCCCTAGGCTTAAGCCTACTCAGCCTAATGGTTAATCCGCCACTGGGAATGGGGTTGGGGTTATGGTGGTACACGGGCGAATTTAAGAATGGAAGACCTGGAAGAAATTGTGAGGGGTGGAAATTGGTGGTTCCAGGCATGTCCTGTTGCAGGGGTGAGCAGCAGATGGTAGTAAGGGATGAGGAGCATGCAGATTCTGAGATGGGCGAAGGGCGATGATGTTAGATGATGTAGCTTGTTGTGCCTGGCTCCCTCTGGTCCAGAAGTCATGCTTTCAAGGCACTTACTCATCACTTCAGTCCCTCTCATCTCATTTCACCTGCCGGATTTTCCGAAGCTAGGGAAACTCAGCCAACTACGGTTAAAAATAGAATCACTGTCAAAATGAAGGCATGCCGGCTCATTAAAATAGATAAATGGCCAAACACCTCTGGCTGGAGGGGGGTTGGGGGGTGGAATTGGTCACTCACTCTTCATTCCACCTCCATTAATAGCAGAAATAGAATCAAAGAACACCTACAGTGGAGAAGGAGGCCATTCGGCCTATCGAATCTGCACCGACTCCAGCAGCACGCCTAACCCAGGCCCTATCCCTGTAATTCTACGCATTTACCTCATTAATCCCCTAATCTACACATCTTTAGACACGAAGGGACAATTTAGCATGACCAATCAACCTCACCTACACATCTTTGGGCTGTGGTAGGAAACTAGAGCACCTGGAGGAAACCCACGCTGACCGAGGGAGAACGTGTAAACTCCACACAGAGTCACCCAAGGCTGGAATCGAACCAGGGTCCCTGGCGCCTATGGTGGGTTTGAGGTGGGTTGCGTTCCTGTTTCAGCTTTTAAGCTTTTTAACCTTCCACCCAAACCAAACACATACATCCATGTGTATCCCTTCCCTCCTTCTTGTCCCACTCACAACTGCCCTGTAGACAGTGCTGTGCTCGGTCACACACCTGATGAATGAGAGTTTTTTTCCTAAAGTTAGTGAAAACTTTGTGGGCAGTTGTCAGTGAGGTGGACATCAAGTGAGATTCCTTCTTTGCTGACTGCAAATCCAGGCCATTAAAACAAATTCTCTCGATCAGTGGTGAAGCTACATTTGAAATTTTGGAATTCATTAGAGGAGATTCAGAGAAGACTGATGAAGTTGTTTTCAGGACTGAGGCCATTTAGGGAAGAGAATTTTAATGACTGTACTTCTACTTGTGGTAATTTAGAGGCGATATAACTTGGCACTATCAAAATGTTCAAAAGGCTGGATAACGTGGATCAAAGCTGGTTATTTAACTAACGCTTTGAGAGAAGAATTAATGGGTGTGATTATAAAAATTAAGAAAAGCCTGAAGCAAAACTCACACGGAAGAGTATGGAGCAGGAGTAGATCATTCAGCACCTTGAGCCTGCTCCACCATTTAATGAGATCGTGGAAGATCTGTATCTTAACTCCATCCATCCTGCTTGATTCCATTCCCTTAACAAACTTGTCTAGCGCAAATCTATTGATCTTAGATTTAAAATTAACTGAGCAAGCATCGACTGTCATAGAGATCCACTTCTCACATCTTTATTTGAAGAACTCTTTCCTGAATTTTCTCCTGAATGACATGAGCTCTAATTCTAAGATCATGGGTGGGAATTTACGTCCTCACTTGACCCGAGACCAGAAAATCCCATCCGAGGTCAATGGACATTCCCATTGTCCGCCCCTCGCCCGCTCTGATTCCCTGGCGGACGGGACAGTAGATTTCCAGCTCATGTCTCCTTGCCCTAGACTCCCTCATGTGAAAACATTTATCTCTATCAACCCGATAAATTCTTACCAAAATCCTAAACATCTGAGTCAAATCATCGCTTAACCTTCCATATTCTGGGAACTACAGGCCCAGTTTATTTAATCTCTCCTCATAAATTAACTTCTCGGACTCTCATTCTAGTGAATCTGCACTGCGTTCCTCTCAAGACCAAGATATCCTTTCTAAGGGGCGGTGCCCAGAATTTTACACTTCAGATGGGTTCCCCTTGGTTGAGGGGTAAATCACAAGGGCACATCGTTTTAGGGTAAGGGACAGGAGATTCAGAGGGGATTTGAGAGAAAACATTTTTACTCAGAGGGTGGTGGGAACTGCCTGGGAAGGTACTGGAGGCTGGAAACCTTACAACTTTTAAAAAATATTTGCATGAGCACTTGAAATATCGTAACATTCAAGGATATGGGACAAGTGCAGGAAAATGTGATTATCGCACCTTTAGTGATAGTTAATGTCAGTGCAGAACTGATGGGCCAAAGAGCCTTTTCTGTGCTGTTTGACTGTATTGTCAGAATTTAACCATCTCGCCCACAGTCAAACAGTGCAGAAAAGGCCCTTCAGCCCATCAGTTCTGGGAACATACGGAAAAGCTGCGATCCAAGCAGGGATGATCTAATCCCTGGGAGACTGCAAGGTGAAAACCTTGGAGGAAGTATTACGAAGACTATATAAAGCCCGAGAATCATAGAGTCATATGCCGGAATTTAATCATTCGCCCACCCCAGAAACAGGGCAGGCGAGGCTCTCAGAACGGCACTCTCCGTTGGCCTCAGGCGGGATCTTACGGCGGGTGGGCAAGGCGATAAAATTCCCGCATATGACTCTATGATTCTAAGGCTTTATATAGTCTTCATAAAACTTCCTCCACCTTGCAGTCTCCATTTAGAACATCCCTGTTTGGATCCCAGCTTTTCTGTATGTTCCCACCGAAGGAAAGGCTCTGAGGCTGCCTGGAGATTTATCATATGCCTATAATTCAAACTGACTGTCCTTTCTCCCATCTTTTACTATGAGTTTGAGGCAGGCATTTTCTGCTGCTCTCCCAATGGAAGTGAGGAGGAATCCGAAGCGAGTGGGTCTAGAATGAGACAATTGACGCTCGCTGTACTGATTCATTTGGCAATAAGGCATCTTCGCTGCCTGCAGCCTGTGTCCTTTTAAAACAAAAATCTGTGTGAAATCTTTGTCCCAATACAGTATATTTAGACATCCAAAATTCTTTCCATGAAGGAAAAAGTCCAACCTGACAAAATGGGACACTGCATTTCAACATTAATATGGAAAGAGCTAGTGCCACAATTTGATAATTTCTCCAATGGATATTAATGTTTTTCAACTTATTTCTTTATCAACTGTAAATTTGTATTAGAACTGACATAATGAAGCTCTGGGGGGAAATCAATAATTTATATTTTCACATCTTACATGCTCCAGAAAAAAAATTAAACTGTAACCATTCTTACATTTGTTTGTCACTGGTTCCATTATCATTAGCATTATTTTTCAACCATATAACCAACCCGTCTGGCTATATCCATATGTTATCACAAAGCTTCTTAAAATGGAGTCCGTCATTAATCTATTAAAAAGGTCTGGATGAGTCAGATTGAAATATTGGTGTTCATTTAAAGTTAATATGAAAGAGGCAGGCAGATTTTCATTGACTTCAGAAGTGAACAGCATTCTAAAATACAATATCAAAGCTTATACTTCAAAAGGTGAACAATGACTGATTTTAATAAGTACTCATCAAAAGAGGGAGTCTTTTCTGGGCCACATGCCATGGTCTCATCCCATTTTCATCAAAGAATCAGGTAACTTTGCAAAGCTTTTACAATCATACAACGGTAGAATGTACAACACCTCTACTTTCTCAGAAGACTAAGGAAATTTGGCATGTCAGCTATGACTCTCACAAACTTTTACAGATGCACCATAGAAAGCATTCTTTCTGGTTGTATCACAGCTTGGCATGGCTCCTGCTCTGTCCAAGACTGCAAGGAACTACAAAAGGTCATGAATGTAGCCCAATCCATCACGCAAATCAGCCTCCCATCCATTGACTCTATCTACACTTCCCGCTGCCTCGGCAAAGCAGCCAGCATAATTAAGGACCCCACGCATCCCGGACATTCTCTCTCCCACCTTCTTCCATCGGGAAAAAGATACAAAAGTCTGAGGTCACGTACCAACCGACTCAAGTACAGCTTCGTCCCTGCTGCTGTGAGATTTTTGAATGGACTTACCTTGCATTAAGTTGATCTTTCTCGACACCCTAGCTATGACTGTGACACTGCATTCTGCACTCTCTCCTTTCCTTCTCTATGAACGGTATGCTTTGTCTGCATAGCGCGCAAGAAACAATACTTTTCACTGTATGTTAATACATGTGAGGATAATAAATCAAATCAAAATCAACATAGGAGGTGATCATCTGGCCCATCATGTCTGTGCTAGCTCTTTGAAGGAACTAGCCAATTAATTCCACAGCCCTGCTTTGTTTCCACTGCCCTACAAATGTTTCCCTTTCATAAAAACGTAGAAAATAGGAGCAGGAGTAGGTCATTTGGCTCTTCGAGCCTGCTCCACCATTCAACATGATCATGTGTTAGGAAAACAAAGATAGTTTTGAGTGATTTATATCTGTGTTGGTAAACATTAGAAGTAAGATATGTTCTCAAATGGGTTAATTTTAATATTCCTCTGCAAGTAAACGCTCTATTTAGGTTCATGCTGGACAAAAGTGTTTGTATGTGTGGGGGTTAGTTCAGTTTCTATTGTGCTTCGAGGGGGCTATGGTGTGAAGAGTAAATAAACTAACAATGGTTGCTTAGCAACTGGGGGCCTTTTACGGTAGCGAGTTTTATTTGTTTTTAGTTTAGCTGAATGTGTAGACAGTTGAAAAAGGACACCAGGGAGTGAAGATCTCTCAACTCTGCTAGGAGAAAGACTAGACAATATGGGAGCTGCAAAGAGGCAGGTTTGCCAAAAAACCAGTTACAGTCTAGATAACCAGGAAGTTGGGACAGCAAGGATCTCTTAAGACAATTGAATATCAGCGAACAGAGATCAAGATATTGTACAGAAGAATTTGGGAAAGAGCAAACAAAGCATTCTCAGTTAAAGAGACATTTGAGGTAACCAGATTTAAAATGGGAAAGCAGAATTCAGAGGTAAATCAGAAGTTTGATGACATTTTAGGAGAGTCTGGGATTTTAGAGTAAAGCAATTGTGAACAATTTGAACAGTAGCCAAGGCAAAGAAATCCTCCAGAAGTGGTGTAAAACCTGGACTGGCTTCACTGTTAAAAGTGGAGCAGAAGTTTTGTTCGTAAGAGTAATTTGGAAAACCTGGTCTGGATTGCACAATGCAAACAACTAATGTAGAAAGCATCATTGTGAACGATGATTTTAAGGCATGACTTTTTTGCAGCGGAGTTTGGAAACTTTCATGTGGCAATCATTGGGGGGGAATTCTGAGGAGAAATCCACAGAAGGTCACTTGATGTTCAGAGTGAAGAGTGTATTTGACCACAACCATCTTGAGTGTTTAAAGGGACAATGGGGTGAATTTTCCGATCCCTCCTGCCACGGGAATCATAGCAGGCAGGGAGCAGACCATGCAAAGGTCCATTGACCTTGGGTGGGATTTTACAGTTTTGGGCGAGTGCGGCCGGAAAATCCCACCCAAAATGTTACTGAGACCATTGTAGCTTCAGCTATACCTTGTATTCAATGTTAATCTTAAAATTTGTGTGTTATTATTAAGCTAAAAGGGGAGTAAAAGAAATATTGTATCATAATCCATTTTTGTCATGTTTAATAAATGTTTTCTCCAAATTGTTAAAACTAATTAGCGGTCCTGTGATTCTGTTCCTCTACATTCTGTTAAGAAAAAGTAAAAGCTGCATCACAGGAATCAGTCTGGTGAACCTTCACTGCACACCCTCTATAGCAAGTATATCCTTTCTTAGGTAAGGAGATCAAAACTACATACAATACTCCAGGTGTGATCTTACAAGGCCCTGTTAAAGCTGCAGTAAGACATCCTTGCTCCTTTGGGTTCCACAGTGGCATAGTGGTTAGCATTGCTGCCTCACAGCACCAAGTACCCGGGTTCGATTCCTGGCTTGGGTCACTGTCTGTGTGGAATCTGCAAGTTCTGCCCATGTCTGCGTGGGTTTCTTTCGGGTGCTTCGGACTCCTCCCACAGTCTGAAAGACGTGCTGCTTAGGTGCATTGGCCTTGCTAAATTCTCCCTCAGTGTACCCAAAAAGATGCTGGAGTGTGGCGACTAGGGGGTTTTCACAGTAACTTCATTGCAGTGTTAATGTAAGCCTATTTGTGACACTAAAAAATAAACTTAAAACTTAAACTTAATGAAGGCCAGCATACCATTTGCCTTCTGAACTGATTGCTGTCCCTGCATGCATGCTTTCAATGACTGGTGTAGTCAGACATCCAAGTCCCTTTGTATGTCAACATTTCCCAAGTTTTCTCTATTTAAATAATGCTTTGCCATTCTGTTTCTCATTCCAAAGTGGATAATTTCACATTTATCTGCGTCATATCAAATCTGCTATGAATTTGTCCGCTCACTCAACTTGTCTAAACCACCTTGAATCCTCTGAACATCCTCCTCACCACTCACATTCCCATCAAGTTTTGTCAGCAAACTTGGAAATATTACTTTTAGTTCCCTCTTCCAAAACATTGATATATATTGTGAATAGCTGGAGCCCAAGTACTAATTCCTTCAGGACCACACTAGTCACTACCTGCCACTTCAGAAAGATCCATTTATTACGACTCTCAGTTTCCTGTTTGCTAACACAATCCATGTCAATATATTACCCCTAATCCCAGGCACATTACTCTGTGTGTGGGACTTTGTCAAAAGCTTTCTGAAAATCCAAATTCACCACATCTACTGGTTTCCCTTATTTATTCTACTAGTTACATCCTTCAATATATAATTCTTTCAATTATATTGTCAAATTTCAAAAGTTGTTCTTCAATCAGTTATCACTACCCTTTTAAACAAAGCATTGCTGAAGAGATCAGCTTGCTATGTAATAAAGCTTTTTCTCATCTCCTAATTATTTTGCAAATAGAAGGCGGATCTATTGCACAGGTATTGATGATCACCATTGAAAAGGATGTCCCATTACCACTCCACTTGGCTCTGTCCCACAATCACCTTTTGTCATTTAACGTTTGCCATCTTCTGCCCTATCACAGGCATCCCCTTTTATTCCTTTTCATCCTCTCCATTTAACCTTCTTAAAAATCATTATATTTTCTGATGAAAATTCATGTTGACCGGGATTCTCCCAAAAAAGTTCTAAGTTCCCAACATGTGGGAAAATGGGAGTAAATCCCGTCAGTTTTTTTAGCGTGATTTCCAGAATGAATCTCCGACATTCTGTGCATCACAGTGCCCTAGCATGATTCGCTCTGAAAAGCAGGGGGCGGGGCCTATTCCCCCTGGCTGAGTGGGCCACTGCGCATGCTCTGATCTGTCAGCGTGGAATTCAGTGCCTGCGCAATGGCCCTCTCATTGCCAGCCACCAGATTGTTGGCCAGCCTAATCACTGACCAGCCCAACAACCCACCCCCATAGAGGGCTTTTCAATACCCCACCCCTGAGCACTGGCCTCCCAGACCTCCCCTGGCCAGCCACTATGTCTCCTCTCTCCCCGATAATCCCAACTCCCCCTCCCATCCAATGGCCTCTCCTGCCTGACTCCCTCCTGGCAATCCTAATCCGCCCCCCCCCCCTCCCCCCCAACCCAGATGGCCAGTCCCATTTGACTACACTCCCTTCCTTTCCCAGTTGCAGAGTGCAGCGGGTCCCCCCCAACAAATTGCCACCTCCCAATAGGCCCCACCCCCCCAATGAGCCCCTCTCCCTCTCGTCCCACTCCCTTGGCACTGCCTGGTGTCCAGTGGGCAGTGACAAGGTGTCCCTTGGGCAATGCCAGTTTGCCCTTGTGCAGTGCCAGGGTGACATTTCCATCTGATTAGCAGGCTTGCAGATTCTGTCTCGGACCCGCTAATCAGATGGAAATGTCAATTACCATGTCATTTTCATATGACAATCAGCTCCGCGCCAATTTCCAGCACAGAGCTGATAACCTTTTCCTCCTGTGAAATGGTAAGAGAAGCCATCCACATCTGACAAATAAAAATTGGATGGAGAGGACTGAGGAGGTCTGTAGCCATGGGGCTGTATGGGGGGCCTGACTACATTTAATTAATAGGGTAACTGACCTGCTACATTCTGCAAAGATGACTGAGAATCCTAACTCTTAGTGTGTCTGCACAATTGTGGGAGGATTTACATGTGATGTGCATGCAAGGTGTCTGCCAGGGGTATGGATGAATGGTCTTCACATGCCAACAATGCCAACTGGAGTCTTGGCAACTTGCAAGGCTATCAGTTTACATGCATGGGGAGCAGTGTCGCAATGTGCAATGCAGTAGGACAAGAGGTTGTGGATAGGTGCATGAAGGGTTGATATCCAGATATTGAACTTATTATACTCCCATTGTCTTTATCGGAAAAGAGGAGCATGATACCTGTGAAAGGTCAAGCAGGACAGGTGAAGAGTGCCAAACATGGCAGTACTGATGAAGATGGAGGAGGACATCTTGAATCTGTCCAGTAGGAGGCCAGGTCAGTTGGAAAAGGAGTTAGTGCTGGAGGAAGTGAATTTCTTTGAGACCCCCTCTTGACAGCTTCCGAAGGTGGGTCTTCCTTCCAAGAGCAGATGGAAGTCCTGCTTTCTGCCAATCAATGCTCATTGAAGCATAAAATGGCAGCAACACCCGCCATCCAAAAAATTCAGGCCTAAGTAATTACGACTACACTTTGCCTTGGGTTAGTGCACATAACATCACAAGAAATTAACTAATACTATTCGAAATGTACTAACGCAGTAACTGCACTAGATTAGACCAGGCATAATGGGCGGAATGCTCCGGCCACACTGGTCTAAAAGCTGGAAATTCCCGCCGACTGTCAATGGGGTTTCACATTGTCTGCAACCCGCCTGCTAAAATTCCAGTGATGGGTGGAATGGAAAAATTTCAGCCAATATCAGACTAATAGCTACAGACGTGTGAAAAATGTATACTGCTAACATTCTTTCAGAACTCAGTGGCCTGTATCAATGAATCAAGTTTATTGCAACAAGTTATTATTCTTGACCTATAGATTAGTCTTGCCATAATGATACTTTGCAATCACATCTTATACAGAGTAGCATACCTTATTCGCTTGAGACTTAAATCATTTTCCCTTGATAGTTTTAGTTACAAAAGGTGTGGCTTCCTTTTCACTTTACATCAAGTAAAAGAGCTGCAGTTTGACTAACTTCCCAATTATTCATGCTCTGAGAAAGAATAGAATACAAATTTCACTTTACGGCATCTGAAATCCAGGGAGACACCTTCTGCCACAGCTGCTCTGGCTGAGGACAATCCTACTGCACATGAGGAGAAAATTTACATTTCCAATACGCAGCAGAAATCTCATGCTGATCTGTTATGTGAAAGCATTGCAGAGAAGCAGGAGCAATGGACAATCTTTCAATGTATAAATGACATATTCCCAGCACGAAGGGTTGAATGAGGATTGTATCAGACCTCTGACTGAAACCTCAGGGCTAAGGCTCGAATCTAATTCCCCACTCCTTTCACCATGAACAGTATCTAATTCAAACGCACTTTCTAAAATCAGCATTAGTCCTGGAAACATGGATATTTTGTGTCACAGGCTGTTGATAGAAAGCCAATTTCCTTCGAAACTGTTGCATTATTTATTTCACTGTACGGCTTGTCATTTGAAATAATGGCGCAAACGACAACATTTAGCATTAATTTAAATGTTCTTGTTGGTAAAATAAATGTTTCCTTCCACTGTCAACTCTTTAATTCTTATTCACATGAGACAGCTCCATTTGTTCTATTTTATCTGAACTGCAATTCTGCAGGCTGTTCCTTATTAACCGTTGCAATATTTATTTATGCTGGATGCATAGTTTACAGACATGTAGGTAATGACCTACTTGAATTAGTTCCTAATGGACCTTGAAGTACTTTTTGCTGCATTATATATTTGTACTCAGCGCTGATTTGGAGGGATGAGCATGCGAGGGCCACATGTAAAATGCATGAAGGGGACATTTGCCTGGTTGCCTACGATGCTTTCCTCTAAAATTCAATGCCAATTTCTACAGCGATCCCAGTGACCTGTCATATATTAATGTTGCTGATCCCCCGCTATCACACCTTGTCTGCGAGTTTTGTGGAATTCTGTTCTTTGGCCTTTTCAATAATGCAAAACGTGAACTAGGAATGGAAGAAGTTGTTCAAGATTCAGTCAGCATGACTTAATTACATTGTTAGATAAACCATTGGAATGAAAACTGAGCACTGCGGCAATCGTTTGCTGCTTCGTGTTCCACTTTATCACTTCAGATAGATGAGCCTCGGAATAATGTACCTTCTTGTCAAGTACAGGAAACAGAAAGAAGTGAAAAGTTGTTTATTTTTCTTGACGTTAGGGCAGAAGAAACTTGTGAGTGTCATTCTGTATTTTGTCTCATGCCACCTGTTATGACACTGTGTGAGAGGGTGAACTAGCTCCCCTCTATTCAGCCTCCTCGGGTGGTCACAACAAAGGTTTAAGTTTCTTCTTCATGGGTTTATGCCTTTTCCCACATCACAATGTGTCAATTATTTCTGCAATGAGTAATAAGGAGCCAGAAAGAAGATTTTCTTGAGTTAAAGAAAGAGCAAATTTATTAACCACTAAACCTGAGAAAATACAAATAACATAACATCATACACACACACACACACACATACAAACACAATGCACTTGCACACACACACAAACATGTATACACAAACATAGAAACACACACACGCAAACACACATGTACACACACATACACACACACACACACACACACTCGCACATGCACACAGACACATTCACATACACAATAAAAAACATTACAAGAACATAGAGTTAAGTATCCTTTGATTGTCCTAAAGGCATAGATTTTTAAACGCTGTGGTTGATTTAGATTAGCTAGTGTCGTGTGGGCGGTCAGATGTAGAAGATGTTGCAATTATTGCGAGGTCTTGGTTCGCTGCTAGGTTTGTGATCGTTGACTTCTCGAACCGGTTAATGCACTTGTTCCAAAAGAAAGAAAGGTAGAGAGCACGGAATTTCACCTGCTTCTTCTGCTTAAAACTTTCTTGGCACTCCCTGGACTGGGTTTTCCGACCGCGCTCACCCCAAGGCTGAAAATTCCCGCCCCAGGCCAACGAATTTTTGCATGGTCTGCCCCCTCCCACTACGATTCCCGTGCGGGTGGGATGGAAAAATTCCGCTATTCCACTCCCTGTGTCACTTGCAATCTCTCTGCAGTGACTGAAAGCTGACTGTTATAATTCACCTATTATGTATTTACAAGGGATTATGGGTCAGCCTGTCTGTGACAGCCATTGTTTCAATATCCAGCATTTTGCATTTTAATGTCTCTTCCATAGACAGTGATGAGTTTTGATGGGTATCTGGTTTGTTAATTTTTCCATCTTCACCGTGGAATGCAGTTTGTTCTGTCTCATTTCAAACAGCAAAATTTCCAGTCAATTGGAAGTTGAAAATCATATTTTCAAAACTAAAATACACACTATTGAGTCTGGTATTTTTAATGAATTGGAAACATAGGAAAGTGTCTGTATTATTGCAGATCTAATTGAGCTGCATAGTACAGGGTTGGGGGCAGGGCAATCCACAATCAGATTGGTCGACAGTTCCAGCAGCTCCAAGGGCTCATTAGTCGGTGCTGCCAGGACGGCAATCGGTTCTGAGAAGACCCAATGGATCCTGGTGCCAGGTCTGTCCAGGGTGTAGGGCAGGGAGTGTTTGGGCAGGTTGGGGACGAAGGCTGCAACAAGTCTTCGGAGCCAGAAGTCCCTTCACCAAGATCCCTTTATTTACAATTCCAACAGCAGTACACAGAGTGCTATCAGTCAGCAGTCTACCTTCGGGAGTGCCAGAGGAACTGACACTCCCGGTTAAACACAAGGAAAAGACTCCCTGACTGGCCCATCAATTGACTCCTTAATCAGGGAGTTAATATTCCAATAGGCCAACCTCAATGGCCTGAATGAAGTCATTACAAAGGCAGCGGGTTGGGGGTGGTTAGTTTTAGAGAACGTGTGGGTAGGAAGAAATGGGGTGGTACTATCTTAGGAGGATGCCCCCTGTTATGTAGAGAGCACCCCCTGAAGTTAGTACCCTCCCTTTCCTTCCTGCTCTTTGAAAAACATTTTAAAAAATGACCAACCAGCTCTTGCCCAGCTGTCGATACCAATCATATTATGGCGTGGGATAGCATATTACTGGGGTTAATTATCTTGTTCAGAAGCTCAATTGATCCTTGATTAAGTATTTAATTATAGTAGGTGGGCTGCCAATTTTAGCGCCTGCTCACCTTTTCTGTTGTTGGGGTGAGTGGGAAGGTAGGGGAGGGACCGTTGAGGTGGACACCCTAACCTTTTTAACATCTTATCCCCCTCCGAAAAAACATGGGGTGGGGGGACAGAGATGGTGGTGGGGGTGGAGGATGCCCATTAAATTCAGCCCTTTATTTTAACCACTTCAGTCCATTGTTTAGAAATTAATACATCAGGCTGTGTCAAATTTCTATTCATAAAGTTGTGCATATAAAATAAAAACAAATGGAAGCTTCAATTTTCTCTATATAAACCCATATGCCATCCCCGTGTGTCTCCTCCCGGGTTTAATTTAAACTGCTTGTTATGAAATGCTTTTGAAAAATTTTAATTAGAAGAATCAGCTTTGCCAAAAAGATGTGACAGGACCCTCTCTCCTGATATCTTTAACAACCGACTGTCATTAATGCAGGAAGACATGAGCTACTAACTGCATCACAACCTGAGGCAGAATTAGTTCCGTACCTTAGAATGATGCCACACTTGGTGCTGTAAAGAGTCCTTTTTTTGCATTCATGTGGAATAAAAAAACTTGAAAGAGCATTCTAAAACATTTGGTGACCCCACCATGCTTGAATTACTTCTTTCCACTGGCAATGTCAACTCTTTTAAAACAAGTCACACTCACTACGACATCATGAATCTTCGAGTGGAAGTAATGGCAACTCACCAAGCACCCACCAATTGTTTTGCTGTTATTTCCTGCCAATGTGGAGAGTTTGCCCAAATCTGTTCACTTTTCATATCTTTATCAAGGCCGCATATTTAGTTCACATATTATTTTATTCTGCAACCACTCACGTTAAAAATGATAGGTAGGAAAATTTCATTTAAAAATGTATTAATAATACGGTAGCTGTGTATTATTAGTCATGTGGGGATACATTCAATTTTCTCTGTGTGCTATTTTTAGCGCACAGGCTAAAGTGTTTGCATAAATTCCTGTCTGCAAAAAATCCCAGGAGGGAATGACTGTGCCAAAATAACATAGGCAGGAATTTATGTGGCTGCATTAGCTGGAGTGCTAAAATAACACATAGGAAAAAAGCTAAGCCCAATGGGAGTGCAATTTACTCAGTGTGTTACATCTCACACATGGGTTAATTGTGTATTAAGGGGTAGAAATTTGTTCTTGCTATTAATTAAACAGGTGTTAACTTTTATACATTTGCTCTTGGGTTTAAGTATTTCTAATGCTGGTGTTAATGCATTTAAACTTGTTAACTGCTTACTAAACAACAATTAATGTGGAAGGTACAAATTTATTTCATTCCAAATTTTACTCATTCAAAGTTGGTGAGAAGGAATTGTCAGTATTTCAGCACTGAACATGCAAGGAGAGGTAAAAGGAATAATCCTTGGTGATCTCTTCAGAGTGAGTGTGACATCAAGCTTGAAGGGAAAGAAAAGCCACAACCGCCAGGAGAGATGGTGATATAGTGATATTGGGCCCGATTCTCCCATCACCATGCACTAGTTTTTTGGCGTGTTCGGTTGGGAGATGCGCGTGTCGGCCATTTCGCGGGATTCACGCATACGTTCCCGATGCATGCGCGTCTCCCACCACAGGATAGCAAGCGCAGTCGGGACCGCGCTGGAAACCGGCGGGAAGACAGGTAAGTGATTTTAATCTGTTTTTAATGTAATTTAAATGTCATTATCGGGCCCAGGACTGAATTCTCCAGGCCCGAAAGCATCTCCCACCCTGCCAGGAGTATTTCACTCCGGCGGGGTTTAGAGTAGCTTCCCACGTTCGGGGAACTAGTGGCAGACCCCGCTGCAGTGAAGGGGGGCAATCGGGGCCTCCCCATGGGCCGGGCAGCAGGGAGTGGTGCCCCCTAGACATGGACAACCTGGCAGTGCCAGCCTGTGCCGCCTAGCGCTTCCCAAGGGGCAAAGTACCCATGCCCAGTGGGCACCTTGGCACTGCCCATCAGGCATCGGGCAGTACCAAGGAGGCAGAGCCTGTTGTGGGCAATGGTGGGGGTGGGCGGTCCCGCTGCCACTCTGCATGGGGATTTGGTCAGGGCAGGAGGGAGGCCAGCGACCAGAGCGCGCTGGGGGGGTGGTCGGTGGAGGGGGGGCTCTGCCTCCCGTGGGGAGGGTCTTCCAGGGTCAGGTGGGGGTCACTGGGATAGGGAGTGGGGGGAAGGAATCGTCACTGCTTGGGGTGTATGGGACTGGAAATCGGGGTACTCCAGTATGGGGGGGTTCGGGACTGGCCCATTAATGGTCATGGGAGCCGCAATCGGGCTATGATTGGGCCATGGGAGAGGGCTGGGGTGGGGGGAAGCACTGCCAGGGTCCTGGGTTGTCAAGCGATTGGGCTGGCCAGCAAACTGCGGGCTGACAGATCGGGGCCACTGCGCATGCGCAGAGTTCCGGAACTGTCAGACTCCGGCGTGAATAGGCCCCGCCCCTCGAGCTTTTAATGAGATTCACGATTGTGACCTCTGCATTGCACAGAGTGAGGGAGATTTGAGTCTGAAGTTGCACTGAAAAAACAATTGTGAATCACAACATTTTTCAAATCGGGCCCATTGTCACTGGACTAGCAATCCAGAGACCCAGGGTCATGCTATGGGGATTCGGGTTCACAACGCCAGATGCTGAAGTTTGAATTTAACAAAAACAATCTAGAATTAAAAGTCGATTGGTGACCATGAAACCACTGTCGATCACTGGAAGAACCCATCTAGTTCACTAACGTCCTCTAGGGAAGGAAGTATGCCATCCTCACCCAGTCTGGCCTACGCGTGACTCCAGATCCACAGCAATATGGTCTGAAATGTTCTCTAAAATGGTTGAGCAAACCATTCAGTTCAAGGGCAAATAGGGATTGGCAATAAATGCTGGCTCAGCTAGTGACCCACATCACATAAATTAATTTTAAAAATCAACATGGTGGGGTGAGGGACTAAAGCCTCACACTATACTTTTTATAAAACATATGTAGATATGCTCATTACTATTTCTAAAATGTTAAAACTGAGCAAAGACCTTTAAAATGGCTCAACCTGTCTGTGACCGCCGAACAAAGTAACCTATTTGGCAGTTTCAAGTAAACTTGCACCTCATTATCATTAAGAAGCCCCTAACAACCATTTGTGGACTGCAGAGCCTGACTTCAATGGGAGCTATACAAAAGCCATCTACATTTAATAACCCAGGCTGGCCAGAAGGAGATGGATCGTCTGCTAAAGCAAAGCTTCCTTTCAATTGCTAATGGCTGAGACACTTAACAGTCTTTTGAATCCAGGTGCTAGATACATATTCTTTGTCAAAGATGGTGAAGAGGTGAGAGTCATGTGATATGGGTCTCTGGCTTGTGCAACAAGTAATATTGCTGTGCTGAACTGAAAAACTATTTACCATCTTACTGGCAACCTCACAGATGAGATGCCCTGACTCAAGTGGAATACCTGGTCCCATCTACACTGCTTGTGCTGAAAATTCTGTACCATTGCCAACAAGACTGATTTAACTGCGTGTGTCTATCTCATCATGTGAAGTCAATACCATTGAAAAAGTGAATTATTCAGCATCAGTTTTCAACCCATTGACCTCTCTGACCTCATTGGACCTTGATTCTGGACTCTGGAACCCACATGAAAGAATATTTATTTTCTTTATGGCCTCCTTTTTGCAAATATTTACTTTTGTGATTCCCCCTCTTTTTTTAACCAGCTGAATGTGAGGGGGACATTGCAATCCCTTTTTTTCATGCTTTGCGCGTGTGAAAATAAACTAACCCTTTGAGTTCATCCTTTCTCAAGTTTGCTGTGGGGTTATTAATAGGAAAATTGGATCGCAACAAAATAAGAGAAATATGAGAAATATGCCACCGTTTATAAGAAGGGTAACAAAATCAAAAACATGTTTCCCTTTACAGATGGCTAGTGACAGGAGAAATTAGTACTGTTTAATTTACCCCATCCTTGCCCCCCCCCCCCCCCCCCCCGCCCCACCCCCACGCAATATGAAACAGTGGCCTGAAAGGATTAATATTACAGGAGGTAGATTTACAGGATTTAGTAATGTCCAATAAAGCATGATCAGCTACCTGGACTTCAGTGAAGATCCATGTGTACTGATTGGTGCACAGACTCAGATCTGTTGCCAGGGAACATCCTCAGGTTGGCATTCTCAGTGAAAAGAAAAATGATTAGCACATTCAAACCCTACACAGTTGCATGCTCATTGATGCCAACAGGGGTCACAATTCAGACCAGTAAAGGTGGAATTTAATGATCCCTATCACCCTCCCCACCCCCCAGAGCTGAATTTGGAAGTAGGAGGCATTTGATCAGGCAAGTGGACACACAGGTGGCCTCACCACCTCATGAAGAAGTCCAGGCCCAGAAGATCCTTGCATAGCCTTCCCACCCAGATGCTGATTGAAGCCCTTAAGTAGGCAATTAGTGCCTACGGGCCTCATTCCACCTCTATTGGTATTCAACCAGCTGCAGATGGGGCATTCACATTGCGAGAAGGAGGACAATTGAAAAGAGGAGAGGGTGCTAAAAGAAACCCACTGCCTTTTCTCTCCCTCATCTCCACACACAGCTGGCAACTGCTTGCCTGTGACCCTCACTGCACCCTGTCTCTTCATGGCCTGGGTATTTCAGTGATCCTGGGCCTCTCCCTGTGTGCTTTGCCAATAGCAGTGACCACTCACAGAGCTGCCAACCTTTGATTTCATGCTTTTTCCACAGGAGAACAGTAACCTTTCCATGAGCCCTGTAACGGCTCAATGCTGGCCAGTTAAGTGCCTGACTGGTACTTAATTCCATCAGGCCCTCCCCAGTGGAGGTGATATGGGACTTCTGCCAAATCACCAACAGGCAGGCAAGATCCTCACTGCGGTGTACACTGTGCAATGCTGCATCTTTGAGTTGAGAGGTGCCCTTGCCTACCGAGTTTGATAATCATCAAGTGGGAGGCAGCATTATTTAAATGGATGATCCAGTTTTCCAGCTTCTGGCATTCCTTGAGTACAGAAGGTTATAGCCTTCTGGAGATAATAACTTGTAAAAGTAAAGTTTATTTATTAGTCACAAGTAGGCTTGCATTAACACTGCAATGAAGTTACTGTGAAAATTCCCTAGTCGCCACACTCCGGTGCCTGTTTGGGGAAATTGAGGGAGAATTTAGCTTGGCCAATGCACCTAACCAGCCCGTATTTGGACTGTGGGAGGAAACCAGAGCACCCGGAGGAAACCCGCACAGACACTGTTGTAATATGGAAAGTGCAGCAAGTGGTTAGCACAGAGTAAAATCCCACAGATAGGAATGTGGTAACGAGCAGATAAATTGTATATAGTTGTTGGCCAAGTGACGAATATTGACTTGGGCGCTGAGAAGAATTCCCCTGCACTATTTTGGAATCATGGGATAGTTTATGTCCACCTAAGAGGGCAGGCGGGACCTTGATTTAATGTCTTGTCCAAAAGACATTCCAACAATGTAGCATTCCCTATCAGTGCTGCACTGTATCAGCCAAGATAAGTTGCTCACACCTCTAGAGTGCGACTCGAGCCCACAACCATGTCACTCAGAGATGAAAGTTCTAGCAACAAAGCCACTGCTAATGCTGTTGATATAGAATTTGACAACTGACAAAAAATTGCTTTTTATCTGTGAGTACTTATTCCAAACACATTTTTAGGAAATTATGATTTTTCCCAGTTATTTGAGGGGCAAGAAGAATATAAGAATGGTTTCTGGGAGGTAACCAGAGTTAACAACACCTCTGAAGAACCTAAAGATATGGTAAGAAATGACTCACAGGACCATAATACATCAATGACTTCCTAAGTCCTGAATATAACTGTCTTGCAATAACTGGAGCTAAGTATGTTGAATATTACTATTAAACGGAGAATCAAATGGAAAAGCAAAAAGGCTGCACACATGTGGTATCCCATCATTAGAGGAAGGTAGACAGTGAGCAAGGCGGCACGGTGGCACAGTAGTTAGCACTGCTACCTCATAGCGACAGGACCTTGGTTCAATTCTGGCCTCGAGTCACTGACTGTGTGGAGTTTGCACATTCTCCCCGTGTCTGTGTGGATCAGGTGCTCTGATTTCCTCCCACGTGCCAAAGATGTGCGGGTTAGGTTGATTGGCCATGCTGAATTGCCCTTTAGTGTCGGGGGATTAGCTAGGGTAAATACATGGGGTTACGGGGATAGGGCTTGGGTGGGATTGTTGTCGGTGCAAGCTTGATGGGCCGAATGGCCTCTTTCTGCAAGATAGGGATTTTATGATTCTATCTCCAGCTTCTTGCACACAATTCTATCTTTCCCCATGGACTTAAAGGGCAAAATTTCTCTAATTTGCACCTGAGAAATGCTTATTCCATTAATAGAATGCACATAATAAAAGGAAGAGACCCATGACCATATTGCTCTTGATACACAATGGATCCCTGATGGTGGGTTGGCCATTCGCCTGCCCAGTCAAATAATTGCTGTGTAAATGAGGCAGAGGGAGCATTGCTACTCCCTCCATTTTAAACTCTTTTTGCATTCTCATGGGGAGCCCATTACAATGGCTCTCAAAAAAAAGTATATCTTAGGCCCTGCACCAGCCCTCTCTGATGAGATCATTCGTCGCAAACAAAGCCTGTGCCTCCACAGTGACATTATTTGCTTCAGCAGCAAAGAACTTCCCCACTTTCAGGCATTAGATCCTTTAGGTGCACTCTGCTGCCTCACGTAAAGACCCATGGGAAAATTAGCCTTGACAAGTCCGTCAGTTATTTTGTAAAATGCAGTAACATAAAAAGATGGAAGTGAGGAAGAGTGATTGGTTTATCCAGTTTTTCTCTTCTGCAATGCTCTTGAGATCAGTGCCACAATTCATTATTCCAACTTTACTCTTGACATGTACTCAGACACTTATCAATGAAGTTGCGCAAGCTTTAATGTAGGTCCCATTTATCTTAATTTTAAGTTACATCCAAAGTTATATTTCTTAATAACCTTATATCCATTCCCATTTTAAGGTCTTTCTGTTCAGCTTGACTGAGTGAACAGGCAGCTGATGAGATCCCAGACTCCCTTAGTACTGCTACATGACTGACTTCTGGCAGATGAGTGTTCGCATGTTGACTGGCTAACTTTCTGATCATTTCCTCTGCCTCTGCGAAATATTGACTCTTGATTAGAGGTTGAGAATTCATTGTGTGGCTGATGGTTAAAAGTCAACATTCCACCATTCCATAGCACAAACTGTATGCAAACTGTGTCCAGTGCAAACTGTGTGGAGTTTGCACATTCTCCCCGTGTCTGTGTGGGTTTCCTCCGGGTGCTCCAGTTTCCTCCCACAGTCCAAAGATGTACGGGTGAATTGGCCATGCTAAATTGCCCCTTAATGTCAGAGGGACCAGCTAGGGTAAATGCATGGGGTTACGGGGACAAGGCTTGGGTGGGATTGTGGTCGGTGCAGATTTGATGGGCCGAATGGCCACCTTCTGCACTGTGGGATTCTATGATGCTACAACATAGCATCTAGAGTAATCCTCGGGTTCTTTGGAGGAAATTCTGTCTTTACTGTACACTCACTGGCAATCCATGCTGTGAGAGTTTGGAGGACTGAAAAGTATGGAGATTACCTGCTTTGAATTGTTAATGAAAATGTGGTAACCAAGTAACTGAATCACAATGCGCTTCTGGCAATTATCATCTCTCTTTTGTCAGTCCTGTTGGAGCATTTCTATTCATTGCAGCCTTCAGTGTACAGGGCAGTGCCATCTGCATTTCAGCAGATAGGGACTGTGTACTCCGCTGAGGGCACCTCCTCTTGAGGAGGAAGAGAGAGACAGAAGGGAGAGGAGGTCAGGTGTTTACAGGCTGCATCACAGGGTGAGACCTGTGGAAGGTGATGCAGGGCTGGTAGGGAGGGCAAGGCAGATGGCACCGCAGAAGATGCCACTATCCTGCTGCCAGAATGTACAGGCAGCGATCCAGCTACCTCAGCATGTCCAAGGTCCAGTGCCACAGGAAGCTCTGCCTTTCTAGGAATGTCCTGACATCGTTATACTGTATGATTGGACCAGAGATCACCTCCAACTGGTGGGCACCTAATACCAGTGGTTCTGAAGGTCACAGTAGCCCTCAAATTTTATGCATCTGTGTCATTGCAGGGTCAAAGGGGGATCTGTGTGAGTGTCCAAATCAGCAGTTTGTTGCTGTATCCAGGTGGCCACTGATGTTCTGTTTAAATATGACCTCATATTCTTTCATCATTGAATGAACCAAGGAGCCAGGTTGAGTGAACCAGAGGTTTTGCAGCTATTGCCAGGTCCCTGCCGCATATCCAGGGTGCCACAGACTGCATTCATGTGGCCATCCAGGCACTAGCAGGTCAGCTGGTTACCTTTTGTGCAAAGCACTCCACGCATGTGCAGATAGTATCCGAACACAGGATCCAAATTCTACAAGTCTTCAAGGTACCCAGACAGCTCCCATTTGCATACATTCTGTGACACTCCCAGGAGCCAAGGCTGTTTATGGCTCCCTCTTGACTGGATAGTTGGTTGCCAGGTGACAAAGAGTATCCATTGAAAATTTGGGTCACGTCGCTACTCTGGCACCTTATGAGAGATTCAGAAGAGAGGTACAATCAGTTTCATGCCTACACAAGTGTGGTGATTGAATGGACAACAGAGCTAGCGAAGATGAGATTCTGGTGCCCGGGCCATTCCAGGGGAGCCCTACAATACCCTGCAGAGCAAGTGTCGCTTATCATCATTTCCTGCAGCACTCTGCACAAATTGGCACCGACAAGGAGGAACCCACTCAAGGATGTGGATATCGAGACAGCTCCACATGCCTCAGAGGAAGAATCTACAGATGGATCTGATGAGGAGCCTGGCCAGACATAGGATGAGGACGAGGAGGCAGATGTGAGGAACTGTCAGGAAGGCAGGGAGACCAGGGAGACTTTGATTCAATGCTCTTTCAGCTAGGCTGCCAAGGCTGGCCTTCCATCTCTGTGCAAGGTCACTGCCTCCTTCACACACATTTCTGACAAGGCAATGCCATGACCCTAATGTCATCCCACAATCTCTGTCATGAAGTTTGTTTTCCCACCATCTATCATAAAGCATTGATGATGCTTGCACTGGTGGAAAACATAAAGGACACTGAGGACAAAATTTTGCTTTACATCCTCACCAGGGTTGGAAACAAGGAACAAAATATAGCATGGTTTCCAAAGTCCCACAGAAATTATACATTACGCTGATGGATTGAATGCATATCACCTATGAATAGCACATCCTGTGCTTATGGTACATTGAAATTATGCTTATAAGTGCAACGTCTTGATACACCCCTGCCCCCACCCCCACATCCTCACTGGCAATGGCACTGGAGGTTATTGCTGGCTTGCTGTTTTCCGGCCCTGATGACCTTGGCAGTCTCCTGGACAGTTGTGCCTGAGAGAGAGCAGGGATGGTGCACCTGGCAACATTGCTGGGCACTCCTCAGTCGCCGTGCCCTCAGAAGCTGCAACGTGCACTGGCAGAGGGGCAAAGGAGCTGCCGCCCTCATCCGGAGCATCATGTGACGGCAGGTAGCTCATCCACCAGCATGAGGTATGTCTGGATTTCCCTGCTCACCATTGATGGACGGGCACCCAGCAGAGAGACTAGGTGCCTCATCCATTACTCACACTGGTGCTGTTCTCCTGAGGTCACTGCTGGGGTGTGGGCTTGCAGATCTGAACGCGATGCCAGGAACCCCTGACTCTGTTCCTGGTGCTGCCTTTCCATGAGAGTTGCCACTTTCTCAATGGAGGAGGCTGTGCACTCGGTACTCAGGATGGACATCCAGCATCTGCCACCTGATAGATGACTCCAGAGGCTCATCATCTGCCTCAGACTCATCATCGTCCTGGTCTCCAGCAGACCTGCGAATCTCAGTGCCCTGTGCACACATTGCCTCTGGAAACTCCTCGTGTGAATGTGATATGCCCTCACCTCAGTGCACTCTAAACAGAGCCAACATGCTGCAGCTCACTGATGTGCCTGTATCTGTGCTGGCACTTGGTGCAGAGAGCAGGTGTGATGTGGGTGCGTTGTTTGGAGGTTCCTCCTTGGGTGTCAAGGAGGGATCCTTAGGGTCAGCTGCTTATCATGAGGGTGGCACTTCTGAAGGAGAAACAGAATATGTCAGTTTAGAATACCATGACTAAATGTATCTGTGTAAGCATGATTGTTCCATGCCAAAATTGGCACTTATCTCACTGAGGCACTGTGAGTGGCCAAACAATGGGTACTCAGGACTTCAACTTCTTATTGGAGAGGCCATGACCCTGCCCTTCATGCATACCATTCTGATATCTGCCCACTGCATTCTTACTGTCTTCTGAGACCTCTACCTCTCCGAGACCTTCCTCCTCACTCACGTTCCATGTCCAGGTTGTACACCACAAATTTGTACAGGGTTAGGATGTTGGGCACCCCACTTTTTGTGCATTCCAGCACAGTGTGGCTTCTCGTCTCCTGAACATGAACAAGTACATTCATTAGTCAATCCTCTACCTGCCACGCCAGTCCAGCCTCATGACCCACCCCCTGGAGAGCCATCTTGAAGTGCCTGTCAGATTAGCAATCCTCATCTTTCTATGCACACAAGTTGAAGGGCAACATCTCCCGCCATTGACAAGCACATGGATATGTATCAGTTGGCACTATGCATCTTATATCCCTGAGCTCCGTGAGTTATGGCCACCCTCCAGGACATCAAAACTCAGTTTCATGTCAAGTTGGTACCTATCCTTCTGGAACGTAGAAAATCATTGAACCATTTCAAGCACTGAATCCAAATTTGGCACACCACATCATGCCCGCTCACTTGGGCAGTCACTTCCATCCAGGCCTTCTTTGCATCCTCCTGCCATCCCACAGCTTGAGTACTTCATGTTGGGCACTGTCTCCACTAGAGCACTCAGGCAATCATCATGGCGTAGAGTAACCACCAGTTTTGGCGTCCAGTCTGTAGCGCCCATCTGGTGGTTAAGGCCATCACTTGTGTCAGATCATCCCCTATCTCTTCGACAGCTCTATTAGGCTTCACTCCAACTCGTAGCTGCCTTCAGGAAGCTGTTTGGGCTCATTTTATACACCCCCTCAGGGATCACCATTCAACCAGGTGCCTACCATGTTCCCGCCCCTATCGGCAATGCTGCATCGCTGTGTGGCTGTGTTTCAAACTGTCTGACTTTTAATTGGCCAGCCAGCAAGAAATCACATCAATCTGACATTCACATACAGAAGCAGACAATGTGACCACTTCTGGGCCCATCAATCAGGCCCACCAGGTGAGCATGAAATTCAGGCCATGAAAACCCGGTGTTGGCTATCGATGAGCTGCTGTTTGGATATTATCAGTTTTAAAGGACATGCTGATGTTGTCATGTGAGTCTTTCTTTTTGATTTATTGAATTAAGATTGATTTAGCTGCTTCAGAATTTGTTGCTATCAATCTTTTACACTTAGTGATGGAAATATCTTCACTAAAGACTGCTTTCCTTTTTGGAAAAGTGGTTTGGTTTGGGGCAGTTGAAAAGAAACAATTACAAACCCCTCCGATATTCGGTGCAAAATTCCCCTGCCAACTCCTAAGCTGCAAAACACTTGCATCGTGACCAGCAGAACATGAATTCCCACCTCCCTATGCAAGCAACTGCTTCATCGCATTATGGATGAAAAGCAAAAGTCAAAACAAGCCCTCATCTCATTCCTTAACTACCATTCTTTGAACCCACACTTGTTTTTCCTGTTTCCTGACTTACTGTTTGGCCCTAAGGTGCTGTCTTCTTAGCAGCTCACTCCAATAGACAGACTGCAGCATACCCATATTCTAATTCAGTGTACAGTGGCGCAGTGGCTCGGACTGCTGCCTCACAGCACCAGGGGCCTGGGTTCAATTCCCGGCTTGTGTCATTGTCTGTCTGGAGTTGACATGTTCTCCCCATGTCTGTGTGGGTTTCCTCTCTCAGTCCGAAAGATGTGCTGGTTAGGTGCATTGGCCATGCTAAATTCTCCCTCAGTGTACCCAAACAGGCGTCAGAGTGTGGCGACTAGGGGATTTTCACACTAACTTCATTGCGGTGTTAATGTAAACCTACTTATGACACTAATAAATAAACTTTAACTTTAGCAGAACAATCACATTAGCATTTAAGGCATTTAAAACAATCAAAATATATGCTTAGAGCTGTTGAAGTGGAGTGCAGATATTGTGATGCACCAGAGAAGTGAAGAGTTACATGGGCATGTTGACCCAGGAGGCAGTCATACTCCCTTGGTTTGGTAATGGTTTAGATTTGGTTGATGGTCATGGACTGTGCTGTGACTGTGATTCAGGCAGGGAAAGGAATCATAAATGCAGTGGTGGAGGAGCCTCAGTCTTTGCTATTATCTGACTGACATGTGCTCCTGGTATGGATGAGGACAAAGCATCCAGGGGGTGTGGGGAATTGCCATTGTGGTACAGGAAACATTTCTAATGAGATGGGTGAAAAGGAATGTGATATTGGTGTGGGATATTATAGTGCCAGCTGATCAGAGACGAGTAGGATTCGTGCAACAAAAGTCCCAAAAAATGATTATCCCCACCAAGAAAGAATCTGACCATCACCCCATGACATTCAATGACATTACCATTGCTGAATCTCCCTCTATCAACATCCTAGGAGTTACCATTGACCAGAAACTGAACTGGACTAGCCACAAATACTCTGGCTACCAGATCTGATCAGAGGCTTGGAACTCACCTCTTGACTCCATAAAGGATTGCCCATCATCTACAAGGCACAAGACAGGAGTGTGATGGAATACTCCCTACTGCCTTGGATGAGACTTTGAGGAGCATTCCTGTCTTGGTGTCACCATCTAGGACAAAGCAACCCACTTGAATGGCACCCCCTCCACCACCATATACTGTGGCAGCAGTGAATACCATATATAAGATGCACTGCAGCAACTCACCAAAGCTCCTTCGTCAGCATATTTCAAATCCATGAACTCTGCCACCTAGAAGAACAAAGGCAGCAGATACATAGGAACACCACCCCCTGCAAATTTCCTTCCAAGTCACACACTATCCTAACCTGGAAATATATCACTGTTTCTTCACTGTTGCTGGGTCAAAATCCTGGAACTCTCTCCCTAACACTGTGGGTGTACCTGCACCAGATGGAGTGTAGCGGTTCAAGAAGGCAACTTACCATCACCTTCTCAAGAGTAATTAGGGATAGGTAATACATGCTAGCCTAGCTAGCAATGCCCACATCCCATGAATGAGTTTTAAAAATCTGGGTCAAGTGCCCTGACAAATTAAATAAGAATGGTGTCAGAAAAAACTTTCAACTAATATTGGGGACCAAAGCCTCTCCACCATCCAAAAGGCACGATTCAGGAGCTGCCACTTGCTCCAACAACAATCAGGATGCCTGACACCACCCAGACAAAATTGCCTGCATGATGGGCAGCCCATCCATCACCTTAAACATTCACTCCCTCTACCATCGATGCACAGTAGCAGCGGTGTGTAACATCTACAAGATGCACTGCAGAAGATCCTTTGATTTATTTGCCCTGATGATTTGCCAGCATCGAGGGCAATTAAGAATCAACCATTTTGTGTAAAACAGCTGGGGAAATAGGCCTGACTGGTTGTTTCCTTCCCAAAAGAGGCCGTTACACCAGTTAGATTTCTGTGATAATCCCACAGTTTCAGTGTCACTTTTACTGGTGTTGCCTTTTTATTTCTAGATTTTTTAAAGCACTAAATTTGAATTCTCAAAACTATTATGGTGGGATTTGTTCCCCAGATCATCAATCCTAGTCCCTCGATTACCAGCCCAGTAACATTATCACTGTTACATTCACCCTAACTGATTAATTCAAGGTGTTCAGCCATTAAACTTCTTCACTTGCCTAATTCTGGAGAGTTGGATAACACTTTGCCTATCAAAGGGGAGAAGTGCAGAACTGTGAGAGAGAAATCTCACTGGTATAGGAATTTTCAATCCCGCCAGGCAAGATTGTTGGGACTCTTTTCTCAAAACTACTGGGGATTGTTTTTTCTGAATAAGAGTGATAATAATGAGTAGGTTTTCACCAGATGATATTATGCTGTCTTTAAGTAGCTCTGATGTGGTGTTGGACTGGGGTGGGCACAGTAACAAGTCTCACAACACCAGGTTAAAGTCCAACAGGATTATTTGGAATCACAAGCTTTTGGACCTGATGAAGGAGCAGTGCTCTGAAAGCTCGTGATTCCAACAAAACCTGTTGGATTTTAACCTGGTGTTCTAAGTACATGAACCTCCTCATCTCTTTAAGTGCTCAGTAGTGCTAAGTCACTTGCTCCCAACAGGACGTTCGGGTGCTGAGGCTGTCTGGTGCACTGTGTCCAACTTACAGCATGAGGACACAGGGGGGTGTAGGGCCTCAATGACAAGACAGAAATTATTCCTCAAAGTCTCATGCACATTGTAAGGTAACATTGTAATAATCTTTTCACTTGATGAAGAAAGAGGACCTCAAATGTACAAAGAGCAAGCAGACATGGGACCGCAACGGTCAGAATGCGAACACTGTATCAATATCAGTGCGAGGACTTTCTGCTCCCATTAACTGGGAGTGGTCAGAGATCGATCTCAGCTGGAAAGACCTGACAGAAAATGGGGAAATAAAAACTGCAGGTCTTAAGTATCAGCACCAAGGTGAAGCATAAATATTACTGTAAAGGAGCAGCACGGAACACATATGTTCACGATTGAAAGCTGTAATTTTAAAAACAACATATGTGAAGAAAGTTGAACTGGCAGAGAAAAATGTTAACAGGAATTTAGCAAGGAAGGTATTAGAAGTGAAAATAGCAGTTCTGCAAATTACATTGTGAATGTCGTAACTGGGAAAAGGAAGACATTTCTTTGGGCCAACTCACTTACACTTGATCCCCATTGATCAGAAGGCTAAAACCGGGCTACATTATAGAAATATGGGGGCGGTTCGCCAAATCTGATGGGGCTTTTGCCCTGTGAGGCGGCTATCATGAACCTTATTGAGGAAAAGTGAGCTTGGCGGGTGTGACTCCTTCAGAAATTGGCTGATAGTACAGAAGTTGTCAAATGTGATAACATATTTTTACATTTACACTTTATAGTCTAGTCCTCAATATGATGTATTCATTGGAAAATCACTCACATGATGCACATCTCAGAATACTGTTGCATGCTCAGTAATTGGTGGGGACATTGGAGACAGTGAGTATATAAATATAAATGTGAGGAAGCGGTGGTTCAGTTGCACAGAGCCTTGGTCAGATCCCATCTGGAGTACTTCATTTTGGGCCCCAAACATTAGGAAGGATATTGGGCTATAACTTCCAATGAGCATCAGAAAGCATTGAGTTCAGGCAGGTTGGGTGGTCGGGTTGGGCTGGGGTGGGGTCCAGACGGGTTGGGGTTCAGGTGGGGCTGGTCCTGCCAGGTCAGGGGGAGGGGGGGGGGGGGGTGGGGGGTGGGGGGGGAGGTGTATGGGAAGGTTGGGATGGGAGTGGGGGAGCCCAGATGGGTCGCAGAGGTCAGGTTGGGTGGGGAGTTGTGATGGGGAGGTAGCTTGGTTGGGAGTGGGGTCAGGTCCCATGGATTGAGGGTGGAGGAGTGGGGGAAGGGTGTCCTGTGTGGGTGAGGGGAATCCAATTGGGAAGTGCGGGGAATAGGGTGGAGAGGTGGCGGTGTGGTTAGGTGGTGGGGTGAAGACTCCCCTAGGAGCTCAGGGTGTGGTGAGAGTCCCTTAGGTTAGGTTGGCTATGATAAATTGCCCTTTAGTGTCAGGGGGATTAGCTGGGTAAGTTTGTGGGGTCACGGGGATAGGGCCAGGGTGGGATTGTTGGCGGTGCAGACTCAACGGCCTTCTTCTGCACTGTAGGGATTCTATGATTCTTACAGGGCTTGGTCTCCGTATTTAGAATGGTTATACAGAAGTTTGGAGCTTTTTTATTTGTTTTAACTTTTTTTGAGTGACTATTAGCGTAAGTCTGGCAGAACCATCTGAGCTTGGTGATTTAAATCACATTTCTGGATGGTTTCCAGCACAGCACAATTGTCCAGGGGAAGTTAACACTTCTTCACAATTGAAGTAGCCCCCAAATCTGACACTGGGGAGCCCGGATCTCAAGTTATATAAACCTTCCCTTGAATTCCGGTGGAGGAATGATTGAATTGAGTTCCATCAATTAGTAAAAACCCGACAGGGTAAATACAGGAAGGAAAGCTATTTCCACTCGGGGTGGAGGATTCCAGAATAAGGCAACATCATTTTTAAATAGAGTTGGACCATTTTTGAATGAAATCAAGAGACACTTTTTCAAACAAGGAGGAGACAGATTGCTGTGGATGCTGGGTTAACTGAAATTTTCAGGTCAGAAGTTGCTAGGTTTTGCTAGTTAAAGGTATCGCGGTCTATGGCACAATTGTGTTTGAGAGTTGTGAGCAAGGCTAATTAGCTCAATGTACCTCGAGCAGAATTTATGCAAAATCTCACTTTCTATTTCATTCTGATATCTTCATTGAGATCTCAAAATCTATTGAATGCAAAATATCTGGCGGGGCTATTTCCTGAGCTTTTGTTTATTCAATGTAACATGACACTGAGAGGTGGATTTGATAAGTGTACTTTTAGTTATTTTTATTTGCAAAGCAAATGCCATTAGTATTGGTGCCTTCAATTAAGGGTCTCTATTTGGATATTTTCCATATTTTCCATTGCATGGGTTTAGGGAAGGTTAAGGGAAGCAGTGACTTCCACGGCCGCTGATAGAATTTGAACTCAATTAATGAAAAAAATCTGAAATTTAAAAAAGCAAGCTGGTCTTGGTAATAGTGACCATGAAACCATTGTCAATTGTTGTAAAAACCCATCTGGTTCACTAATGCCCTTTAAGGATGGACATCATCTGACTACATGATCTGGCCTACATGTGACCCGAGACCCACAAGAATGTGGTTGACTCTTAACTGCCCTGTGAAATAGTCTGGCAAGCCACTCGGTTCAAGGGCAATTATGGAAGGTCAACAAATGCTGACCTTGCCAGCAATATCCACCTCCCGTGAAAGAATAAAAAGAATGCTAGGCTAGAATTTATTGTCCTTGGGAAGAGGGTGGGGAGCTGCCTTCTTGCACCACTGCAGTCCTTGTGGTGTTGCAACACCCATGGTGCTATTAGAGAGGGAGTTCCAGGATTTGCCTTCCTCGTTACTTTCTGTATTTTTTCACTTACATTTTGACCTTTACTTTTCCTTTGTTTTGGGAGTAGACCTGGTTCAGAGGGATTATTAAACACAGAGAGCTGACACACACCTTTCACCCCAATGCCTGTGCTCAAAAATCAAAATGCAGTTACCTGAATCCTTTTGACAATATCTACTGTTGTGATCAACGGGAGGCAGACATGGCATTATACAAATATATTGTGCCAGACCTTCAGATTAGCATTACAACAGGGTTTGTTCTGGCAGTGGTTGTCAAGATGACCACAGCCTTCAACTTTCACATGACTGGATCTTTTCAAACAGAAGCAGTGTGCCAATGAATAAAACTAGTGACAGATGCCTTGTTTGCAAGGACAAGCTCCTTTAATACTATTCACTTCAAAAGCAGCCAGCAAACATGACAGATAGCACTGCACATTTTGGGTGTTGGAACTTCTCCAAAGTAAAAGGCATTGTAGATGGAGGAATGAACCCATATGGACCACAACTCCCATCCCTGCCTGATGAGAAAATGGTTCCTATGCCATGACAATATGCACAGAATTGTACAATGTTTAATTGCTAGAAGTAATGATCACTTCACCATACTTCAAAGAATAGTGGCAGAATAGACTGACCACTCTGGACATCCAGACGGATACTTCTTGGTGACCAAAGATATCCTCTTCAGCCCTGGTTCTTAACCTCTTTGAAACACCATTACAATCTGAACACTGATCTGATGAAGTACATGTGACGAAATAAATGTAGATAACAATGCTGCAGCCGAGAGAATGAGAAGATGTTTGTGTTGCAAAGCCTTGTCAAGGTTTCAAAGATCATTACAGGCAGGTTCCTTGTATTATAAAAAAATTGGAGCAAGTGGAAAAGAAGCACCAGCCACAGCCTAGGACAGGGAGACAAAACCTGAAGACATGTCTGCTAAATACAATGTGCTGTTAGTAAAATGGAGCATAATGTGCCTCTTCCACACAAACCAGAAGCAGTCTTGTCAACATCTGCACTATGCACTAATATTCATTTTATTACCCTCTGCCTTTTGTGAGCTACTATAGATACCAATCCACTCGATCCTCATTCTCAGAATATTGTTAGAATAAGGCAAATACATTTAATTCTGTGTAAATCATGGTGTGCAGTCTTTCCTATCCCAGAGTTTAATTAAAGTGTATGGTGCATGCCTTTGACTAATTAATCCGGCATTCCAACTAAGTGATCCTCATTGGGAAGAGGAAGTGTGTCATTTGACTGTAGTTTCAATGTGTGCCTCTCATGATGGATGGGGGTCCTTGTGACTTGGTAATGGCCATATGCACTGCATTTAAAATTACGCTGGCTGGTTCTTCATGTATTCTACCTCACATTGTAAATGATGAGTGGGGCAGATAGGTGAAATAGAAGTGACTTTGCACTGAGTGCTAAATTCTGCCACTTGCCTGCTTGGAACGCACCCTCTGCACATCTAGTGATCATGGTTGGAGCAGACCACTTGGCAGTAATGTAGTCATTGAAACCTTAGCACTGCTGCCTCACAGCGCCAGGGACCGGGGTTCGATTCCTGGCTTGGGTCACTGTCTGCGTGGAGGCTGCATGTTCTCCCTATGACTGCGTGGGTTTCCTCCGGGTGCTCCGGTTTCCTCCCACAGTCCGAAAGACGTGCTGGTTAGGTGCATTGGCAATGCTAAATTCTCCCTCAGTGTACCACAACGGGGGCCAAAGTGTGACGACTAGGGGATTTTCACAGTAACTTCATTGCCATGTTAATGTTAGCCTGCTTGTGACTAATAAATAAAATTTGCTTTTGTTTGGCTCTCTCTATCCAATCTTCCAGTCTTCAGAAGTTCATATATTTTGAAGCCCCAATAAATTAATGCCAGAACTAATCTATTAACGTTGTAGATGTTCTTTAAGGCACTGATGTTAATTGTGTAAATTAAGGTTAAGTGTATACAAATGGCGGGCACTCACGAGGCTAACACTTGTGTGCAGAGAAAGGGACACTTCCATCCTGTCTGCCCCTCTTTCACGGCTATGTTTGCAGCCGGATGTCTCTGGAAAGAGAGTATTTGGAGTTCACAGGTATGCTTAAGGCTTCTGTGACTGATGGGCACCACGGGGGCTGGAGTGCATTGTCAACTCCGGTAATGCAATTATAGTTTGATTTGTTAATGTTTACTTTCAAAATTTTTATATCTATTACAGTGCCCCACCAGGGGCTGTCACCCCAACTGTCAGTTCATTTTATGAACCAATTTTTTTTTTAAAAGAGAATATAAATAGGAGGTAGCTGGGACTCTGGGTTATGTGGGTGGGAAAGTTAGAAAGGGACACTTATTGACGCTGGTGGTGGCAGGTTGTTGGGATTGTAATGTCTCACTTTGTGAATAAAGATAAACCTGAGTAAAGATTGACTGCTGGACTCCTCCTTCACCAAATGGCTGTTGGAAGCTTAACAACTGAGTTGATGTCAATTGCATACTAATTGTGTTTAACTGTATGGAGATAGTGTGCATTAACCATGGATTCATGTGTCCCTGTAAACAGGCATTGGGCAGGATCCTGAGCCCGCACTCTTCATCTGCGAGATTGCCTGCACGGGCTCAAGGTATGGTAAAACAAATAAATCGCGGGGGGGGGGGGGGCAATGGAAAGGGATGGAGCTGCTGGCAATGATCTGTGGGTGGAGGGGCGATGCCGAGCATGATCGGGGAGCAGGGGAAGTGAATGTCGATGATCTTTTTATTATTCGTCCATTGGGACATGGGTGTCGCTGGCTGGCCAGCATTTATTGCCCATCTCTAGTTGCCTTGAGAAGATGGTGGTAAGCTGTCTTCTTGAATCACTGCAGTCCATGTGCTATGGGTTGACTCACAATGCCATGATTGGGGATGGGTTTTGGGGGGTACATGGGAGCCGGAAAGGAATGGGGATGCTGGGGATGATTGGGGTGGGGGGGAAAAGATCACAAACATCTCCATGATGGAAGAGGAGATATTAATTTTTGTTTCAGTGATCAGGGTGACCTTTCGGCCCGATCTCAGTGGAGTCGGATCCTGGCTCTAAGATTCTCAACCTCACCAGCGTGATGTCGTAAAGCATGCTCATTCTTTTTGTTGGCAGTTAAAGTGACAAGATCCAGAGAGAAAACTGACAAGTGGAGCTGGAGATTTTCACACCACTTTTCTCACCAGGACTGACACTCTGCCAAATTCTCAAAAGGTTCCGCCCATTGAGCTATACTCCGGTTGTTGGAATCCGGATGCTTGTTTACAATCTGTTACTTGTGTAAATAAATGCATTTACAATTACGTAAAGGTTGGCTGCACTTATATCGTTCACCGAGAGATTTTCTGAAATATAAAACTTTGCTCTCCATGGTATTTTGTAGTTTAGTTGGATGGTTATGCAGTACTGCACAAATATGGGTAATGAACTTCTTCATCATTGCTGCACCAATTTGTCGGGTATTTGATGTATTCTCAAATGTGTGAATTGTCAATACTCTGAGATCAGGCTTTGTTGAAGATAAGACCTACAAACTCCAACTCCGAATTTAATGAGTGAATGAGATCTTCTCTTGCCTCCCCTTCGTCCTTCTCACTTGTGCTATGTGATTCATTCACTCCTCCTGTAATGTACTACCTAAATTCCCTAGAATGGATTACCTGGGCTGCTGCTTGACAAATTTGGTGCTTGCCAACACGGCATGCTGAGAAGTTCTGGGCAGATAATATCTTAATGAAGTTCTCAGAAATGTCTATAAGATCAGCAGACCATATGCTAGAGAGTTGACAGGAAGCCAGAAGAACTTAAATGCCAAGATTTTATGAGTCATATTGTAAATCTGCGTATAAGCGAGTAAGTATGGGGAGAAAGAATAAAAAGCAAAGGATGCTAAAAAGCTCAATTTTTCCTGGATTTCCACAACTCTTTTGCAGGTGTTATGGTGCGTTAGTGTGATAATGTGCGTGGAAATTTGCCTCAAATGGATTCATGATGTTTTCAGTAAAGGGCATATTGGCACAAGACATTTAGGGTTCATTGCAGACACAGTGGGCCGTGGGCTGTCTGAATGCCATGTGGTTTCCCAGTTGTTACCAAACATGTATTTCTCAATTAGGGAAACACATAATAATAGGGAGTTGCAGAAGGCAGCATATTTGAATTTGAAAATTCATAGGAGCCAACATCATCTGCAAAACACATACATCACCTTAACTAAAACATATAATTAATTCACTTTCATCGTGTCTAGCTGCCTGCTTTTTCCCTGGAAATGATAATGTCACTTAGCCAGCAGTAACCCAAATAGCACAAAATAAAGGTAAAATAGGTAGAAGCACCCATGGTGGTGAATTCATACAAAAGAAGTATTTTTGCCCAATTGCACAACTCACTGGAATAGTTCAGAGGAGGTTCTGCCCAGTGATTGTTGCAGTGTACCATGCTGAACTTCCATTCTTCCAATAGCTCATCACCTAGTTCCATGGTGAGACCTCTTTGCCCAGCATGCAGCTTGCACTCTGATCTTCTCCCACTTGGTAAAGTCTTCTCACTCACTGCACCAAGCATCTGAAACCATCCTTTATTTTTTCCCACTCAGTGATAACCGAATGAGTGTTCTGGTTGTATTTCTACATTTTTTTGTAGCAGTTCACTGTTAAAGAATGAGGGTTGATTGTTAGCAGCTTTAGTTACATCATGTTAATACATATTGTACATATTGCTAAAAATAATTAAAATTATTAATTAAAAATTACACATTGCTTAAAATCCGGCTATTCACACTTCTTTCTTTTTAAAAGAGATGGGCCATATTTCATTACCTTAGAGTGAATGTATCAAAACACCCTCATTGCCTCAACCTCTGGAAGTTCACATAATTGTCTGGCAATGATGGTATACAGAGATCTTGTGGCACAGTGCCCTTACCTCTGAGCCAGAAGCTGTGAATTTGAATCCCATCCCTGGTCTTGATGGCCAAGGAAGGCACATTCATAACAAGGCCAAGCAGGTTGAGTGTCAGCCTGCAAATCCTTCCAACATGCCAATGGCTGGCAGTAAGAGAGAGAGAGAGAGACACCTGGTCAGCCATGCTTCATGCAGAATGGCACCTCCTCAAGCTATAAGCCTCTGGTGACAGACTAGTAACCTGCTCCAGGAATAACTAGCTACAGAAACAGATGAAAGTCTGCCTTAGTGCAGAAGAGAATTGGATGGAATGATGGTGTACACACTGAATGTTGATGGACTAATCATACTGCCTCTTTACACCATGGCTTTGATGGTGTATCCTTGTCTTTCTGCGTGTACATAGTCAAAACATGCCTTGAACCTCTGGAAACTGCTCATTTGAAAACATTTGTTTTGCTTAACCACATATAATTTGGAAACGCTCTGGCTTCTGAATTATATGTGGTAAAATAAAGCAAAAGGAACAGCACACAAATTGCTTGGTTCCTGTGAGCATCTGGAATCTTCCTGTAGCATGTAAGTTAAGAACTGTGGTGGTATTCACTATCAGTGATAATGATGGGAAAATAATCATTGTCCTTGCATGTCATCGTGATCTAGGACATAAACTTTCTTGTTAAGCCTAAATCTGCTCAAAAGCTGCCCAGTTGCAGTAGAATTATTGCTTGTTAGCATCTTATCCACAATCGGCACCACATTTCACTTATTTCAAGTTTTTAAAACTAAATTTAGTGGAACAGAATATGGATTAGTTATGTCCACCAGATCAGTTTTTTCCACGTATCAAGTATTAATGATGATCTTCACCCAACTTCTTAGAATCAGTACGGATAAAACTTCCAGAAAGGGAATTCACAGACAGATTTCTCCATGAATCCCTCAAGTAAATAGATGAAACAATCAGAATATAAGGTTAACTTTACTACTTAAAGAATCATTATTTCAATGATTGCAGAAAGACAAACTATAATGATTGATTGAAGTGAGTTGAATCATAATTATAGTTCTGTACATCCATTTGCAAATTGAAGCTGTGAAATTAAGTAAATAATGATTAAAATCTGGTCTTACAATAATTATTTTTCTGGAGTCCACTTCTGATGAGGACCATTAAGTACAAAAGACATGGATATTCAATTTGTATCATAAAGGAAATACTACTTTCATGAAGTGATATATGTGCTTGTATAAGTTAGGTTACAAAACAGACGTTAAGGGTAGCTAAATAGCATTGTAGAGAATTTGTTGTTTTGTTTACGGTACGCTAACTTGATAGATTGGGCCCACTACTCACAGAGTTAGTTTTCAAAACTTCAAGGTTTCACCAAACACCAACAAAAATGATCAGTAGAGAATATTCATCCATTTTATTACATAGATAAAGGAGCCGTTGCCAGTTATCACAAAGTGCAACAGGAATTTGAAGAGAGGAAACCCTAGGCATAGGATGTTCAATGTTCTTAAAACAAACCAATCCAAATCTTGAATCTTCCACCAAACACATGGGGTGAAATTTTCCTGTTGACCTCAGGTGGGATTTTCTGGCTTTGGGGGGAGTGCGACCGGAAAATCCCACTCATAGCTGTTTGAAACTCAGGTGGAGCAAACCTCCCATGCTTAGAGGTTTCATCCGGCCTAGTATGGTTTCTAGAGATGGTGAACTATCCACACCAGTGACAATGAAGTTAAGAGTTTTGCAGCACAGAAAGAGGCCCTTCAGCCCATCATCTCCAATTCCTGTAACATGTCTGCCGCATCGTCTTTGCAGGTACCCAAAGGAACAGGGCAAGAGTCAGTTGCTATGTTATTCACTGCTGCATTAAGAAGGTCATTGTATAGCAATATCCACCTCTGAGGATCTGCACTATGCATAACCTTTCTTCCTTTTAATTGTATGATTTGCTACTTCTGTTCTCTGGGATCAAGTGGAGACTTATCCTATTCTTCCTCTGTTATTTATTGACCTTTTAAATTAGACAGTATGAATTATGAATGAGGCTCTTTAACACACATCTTGAATTACATTTAATTGTGCAAGTATTTCTTTTATTTCATTTCCACCTTTAACAGGCCAAAGCTAAATAAATATATGTTCAATAAATGATCTTATCTCCGCATTGAGAGACTTATAATAAGACCAGTGAGACAGGATGGGTTGGATTTTCACCATGGAGGCAAGAACCAGATCTGTTCCTGCCCCCAGTGGGAAACTGACTGAAATTCAGATTTTTATGGGGGTCAGCCATTCATTGACATGAAGTTTCCTGTCCAATTAAAGCTAATCAGGACAGGAACCAAGGTAGGTCAGATGAAGTAAGGGACTCGCCTGGACGCCCCATGGCAGCCATTATTGTGACTGCTGATTGTCCTGAGGGAGAACTCTGCAGTTTGTACCAAAATCTTTCACAGCAGCACAGAAAATGACTGTGTCACAGGAAAGCCAGTGGCCTGATGCTCCTGAGGATGTGGAGGAAGGTCCTTTTCCTGGAGGGTGACAGGAAGGAGCCATCCTGCCATGTAGCACGGTTAACTCACTGTTCAGTGCCATCTCCCTTTGCCTCCTCTCTTACCTCCTGCCCCTCTCGCAATAAGCATCCCGAGGAGCTGTCTCCTTCCAGGCCTTACTGTCCTTGAGGGTTGTGCCTCTCTGGAAGGCAATGTAACACAGAGCATGGCAGACCACCGCAATGACTGAAACTCTTGCAGGAGGATATTGGAGAACACCATCTGACTGGTCTAGACACTGGTGCCAGTAACCTGAGTCTGTGATGCCCCATCAATTGTGAATCTGTTAATTGGCCTTGGCGATAAAGGCATCTGTCACCCGGGTAGTGATTTCCATATGGGTCCACAGATGACCTTTGAAAGGATCCAGTAGTAAAGAAATTGAAGGTTGCCCTTACCTTGGTGCTACTGGCAGGACATGACAATCAATGCTGCAATGTGATAGTCTGTGACTATCTGGCTGGAGAATCATCGCATCCTTCAACACTGGTTCTCAGTTACATCCCGGTATCTATGCATCCACCCCTAGATCCTATGCTCAGGATAGTCTCCTTCCCCATTGTGTCCCTTGTTCCTCTCCTCTGGCCTCCTGATGCTTGGGGCTCTGTCTCTCCTGCGCAGGCTGTTGCTCCTCATCTTGAGTGGCCTTGATTTCTGAGGGTGCAGTACGAATTTCCAGCTGTACTCTTTCTGGTGCGAAGGTGCAGTCCAAAGAGACATGTCCCTGGCTCCAATGCCTACATGATGCTTGGAGGGTGACAAGCCATTGAAATGCTACAGGTCTTAGCACTAACTCCTCCTCTGATCTATGATGGACTGTTACAACTTTTACTTCAAAGGGCGAAACCATTCAGCTCTGATTTAGCATTGCACTTACCTTCAGAAACTTTTCTGAGCTGCCTGACTCACCCTCGACTTGATGCAAAACGGTCTTCAGCTGCTCTGAGGCAGGGAATAACTCAATGCTCTTAAGTGTCTCAATTGGCCTCCACAGGAATGTGGGTGAGTTTACTGGTCCGCAAACCCCGCCTCTGGCCCTTGTGAAAATTGCAGATAGTCAGACATAAATGGGAGGTGGCATGCCGGACATTGCTGCCATTTATTCTGGCCTCCATTCTGGCCGTGAAAATCTGCCTCAGTAAGATTGTTTTAAAATTCATTCATGATTGTGCCAACATTTATTGCCCATCCCTAATTGCCTGTGAACTGAGTAAGTTACAATGTCAACCAACAAGGTTTTTTTTTAAAGAGTAAACCACATTGCTGGTCTGGCTTCCATGTGATCGGGAGTCACATGGAAGCCAGATCAGGTAATGATGGCCGATTTCCTTCCCTAAAGCATATTAGTGAATCAGATGGGCTTTTGTGACAATCAACAATGGTTTGATGGTCATCATTAGACTTTTAATGTCAGATTTTGTTTAAAAATTCAAATTTCACCATTTGCCATGGTGAGATTTGAACCCAGATCCCCAAAGGATACCCTGGTTCTCTAGATTACTAGTCCAGTGACAGTACCATGATGCCACTTGGCATTGGGTCCCTTAATTTGACAATGTGATGATTTCCTATGCTTCAATCCTTCTGTAAAACTTAATCAGGTGTTTCTTTGAGCTTTTTTCCAAGTTGTGGTCATTTTTGAACCGCCCAGATTCAGATTCAAAAGGTTCACATTCTTCATAAGGACTTCAGCATCCTAATAATAACATGAGCTTTTTGACATCATTGTGCATGATTTGCACAATCCACATCTACACAGATAAGCATTCACCATCTCCCCTGCCGATTGTGAAAGTAGGCTTGTTACAGGTGAGTCACAATTGGACTGCTTTCCATTATTCTAACTACAGGATGCAGAATATCTACAATCCTTAGCAGCACATTTCTATTCACCCAGCAGCTTTCTGATTTGGTATAAAATTTTCTGCATTTAAATGATAAACACTTTTATCAAAAGGAAAATATGCTTGATTCTTAGTGTCATCCGTTGGGAAATTTTATCACCTCAAAGTTATATCATGAACTTTCCCATCACTTTGAAGAGATGTAAATTATCCTGGAGATCTATTCGAATGCTTCAATGTTTTTTCAATGCATCATTACCCATGAATTACATGGAGTTGCAGTCATTTTTCTTTTAAAAATTATAATTGACTTGTTTCTTTCACTTGCTTTTGCCATGTTTCTCCTTTATTTTATTGACTTTTACTTCTGTTATGTATAACATGTTCTTGCCTCATCCCTCCTACATATAGTTGATTACAAACTCATTTTCCCCCGTATATGTCATTTGATTAACCACATTGCAAGTCATGCTCATACTTTTCTCATCTTAAGCTTCTTTCATTAGTTTCTTTGACCTTCTGTTAATGATATCAGTTGTTTACGCATGGCAATGTAACGCCATTACTCATTCGACCTCTCTCCCTCATCACTTCTTCCGCTCTCACATTCTACATATCATTCGCTTGCAATACAATAAATGGTCCAGTTAACATTATCACTTCCTGAACTAGAGGAAGAGAAGTCAACACCCTAAAGAACTGAACATTAATTTTTTAAAATTAATTTGTGGGACATGGGCGTCACTGGCTGGCCAGCATTTATTGTCCATCCCTGGTTGTCCATGGGCAGTTGAGAGTCAACCACATTGCTGTGACTCTCGAGTCACATATAGACCAGACCAGGTAAGAGTGGCAAATTTCCTTCCCTAAAGGTCGTGAGTGAAACAGATGTTTTTTCCATCATGGTCATCAGTAGATTCTTAATTCCAGATATTTTTTATTGAATTCAAATTCCCCCACCTACCGTGGTGGGATTCGAACCCGGGTCTCCAGAACAATAGCTGAGTTTCTGGATGAATAGTCTAGCGAATAGTCTAGTGATAATACCACTTGGGCATCACCTTCCTAAAAACTCGGATAAAATTACTCCTATAACATAATTTCCTTATTGTACAGATTTAGAACAATGGAAAGTTACATCCATCAATTGTCACTTTGTGTTAGCTGTGAGTTACTCTGATACTTCACTTTCATCTTTATCCTTTCTCCTCCTTGCTTTGTTCTGTCCTATATTCAACTCACAGTTTCCATTTCTTTTCATCTCAGTTCTGAAAAGTGCTATTGAACCTGTGCTGTATTTCCAGCTGTTTTTAACTTCAGAATATTAGCATTTGTGTTTTTGTCTTGCTTCATTTGCCAGCTCACTGGTCTACTTAAACTGGGTCTCTATTTAAAAAAAAGAACATCAGCTGAATTCTTCCAGAACTTTCTCCATTAAAAATTGATCAAAGTCTTGGAATCATCTTATGTTCTCTAATAGAGTGAGTCCTTTAAGAATCAAGAGAAAAAAAATCAAATGTAAAGTGTGATCCTGTTGCATTTTGATATGCTATTTGCTACCTACCCAGATTTCCATTCTTAATTTAGTTGCCTTGTTAAACTGCTCATTGACAATGGCCGAGTACATCTATTTCCTTGTGGGTCTTATTGATGACAAGACATTGTTCCTGGCACCAGTAATAATCTCTCGGGAAGGGTGAGGGCGGGACAGGAATCCTGCTCTCCTCCCAGTTGGTGCCAATAAAAGCTGTTGAAAAGCTTGTTTGTAACTTATTAAGTTTTGAGTTTTCATTTTTTTAAAGGGTACAAAGATTACCTGCAGAAAGAGATCATCTGCAAGGAGGTGGTTAGAGAGTGGGCAAGCAGGGCACTTTGAAAGTAGAATTGCAATCAGGCAGAGTTCACATTGTCTCATGAAAGGGAAATTGGGTGGCAAGGTGGCACAGTGGTTAGCACTGCTGCCTCACAGCACCGGGGTTCCAGGTTTGATTTCTGGCTTAGGTCACTGTCTGTGTGGAACCTGTACGTTTTCCAAGTGTCTGCATGGTTTCCTCCGGTTGCTCCGGTTTCCTCCCACAGTCCGAAAGACATGCTGGTTAGGTACATTGGCCATGCTAAATTCTCCCTCAGTGTACCCGAACAGGCGCCGGAGTGTGGCATCTAGGGGATTTTCACAGTAACTTTATTGCAGTGTTCATTTAAGCCTACCGGTGACCCTAATAAATATACTTTAAACTTTAAAAAAATCATGTTTAACTAATTTATTAGAGTTATTTGATGAAATAACAAGTAATTTGCAGAAGGGGATAATGGAGATAATCGACAGATGTGGAGTACCTGGGTCGGAATTTTATGATGCTCAGGAGGGTGCACGCCCAACCCAAAAGCATGTGAAATCGTGCAAAAAGGTGTCCTGCATGCATCCTGATGTCATTACGCACTCATGCAATTATTTGGACGGTGCCTGCGCATGAGAGTCGGAAGTGTGTCCGCGGACAATCAAGTAGGCAATGTGGTCCATTAAAGGGCCACTTGAATGCCATCTTACATGGTCCATCTGTTTTTATAGTTGTTGTGTGGGCCGATTGGCCAGGCAACCTTTACGTTTTAGCTTCAACCTCAATCCAGGGCGGGATGAACTGTCCAGGATAAAATAAAATTTCTCAAGGTATCTGGGGACTGAGGTTTGTGTTTAAAGGTGCTGCCTAGACACACATGCATAGTTTTCCCATCGCTATTTATTTTTCACAGGCCTTTAGCTCCCTGAGACAGCTCCACAGTGGCTGTCCCCCTGAGAGAGCAGCTTAGAAGTGTCAGCCTGCACCCTCCTTTCTCTCAGTGCCTGCCCTCTTCCCATCCTCCCCGGCCGCACTGACCCTTTCCCAGTCATTTTCAGATTGGCAAACTGTAACCAGTGGATCAGAGATCTGTACTGGGGCCTCAGCTATTTAGAATCTATATCAATGATTTGGACAAATGGACCAAAGTTATGGTAGTTAAATTTGCTGATGACACAAAGATAGGGAAGAAAGTAAATTATGATAAGGACATACTCTGCAAAGGGATTTAGACAGGGTTAAGTGAATGGGCAAAAAAATTGGCAGATGGAGTATATATGGGGAAGTGTGAACCTGCCCACTTTGGCAGCAAGAATAGAAAAGTGGTTTGTTATTTAAATGGAGGAAGATTGCTGAACTCTGCAGTACAGACAGATCTAAGTGTCCTGGTACATAAATCACAAAAAGTTAACATGCAGGTATAGCAAGTGATTCAAAGGCCAATGGAATGCTGATGTTCATTGCAAGGGAAACGGAATATAAATATAGCAAAGTTTTACAGCAACTGTACAGGGCCTTGGTGAGACCACATCTGGAATACCATGTACAGTTTTGGCCTCCTTATTTGAAAAATGACATAACCATGATAAAGCCAACTCAGAGAAGGTTCACTTGACTCATTCCTGGGACAAAAGGCTTTCCTTAAGAAGAAAGGCTGAAGAGATTGGATCTATATCCATTGGAGTTTAGAAGAATGAAATTGAAAGACATTGGGCTGGATTCTTTGACCTTGCCCATGGCTGGGATTCTCTGGTTCCGCTGGAGTGAATGGAGATTTGGCTGAGCACCAAATTCTCCGTTCCTGCTGGCAGCAGCGGCAGGGTGTGAACGGCTGGAGAGTTCTTGGCATTAAGATCCTGAGGGAAGCTAATTGGGTGGATGTGGGAGTATGTTTCCTTTTGTAGGGGATACTAGAACTACAGGACAATGTTTCAGAATAAGAGATCTCCCTTTCAAGACAAGGATCAGGAGATTTTTTTTCTCAGAGGGTTGTTAGTTTTTGGAACTCTCTTGCTCAGAGAGCAGTGGAGACTGGTTCATTGAATTCATTCAAGGCTTAAAGTTTATTTATTAGTGTCACAAGTAGGCTTACATTAACACTGCAATAAAGTTACTGTGAAAATCCCCCAGTCGCCGTCCCCCGACGCCTGCTCGGGTACACTGATTGAGAATTTAGCATGACCAATGCATCTAACCAGCACGTCTTTGGACTGTGGGACTGTGGGGGGAAACTGGAGCACCCAAAGAAAACCCACGCAGACACGGGGAGAATGTGCAAACTCCGCATGGACAATCACCCAAGCTGGGAATCGAACCTGGGTCCCTGGCGCTGTGAGGCAGCAGTGGGAGCCACTGAGCCACCATGCTGACCTCCATTAGACAGACTTTGATAGACATCAGAGTCAAGGGCTATAGGGTTGCGGGGAACAGAAAAGTAGAGTTGAGACCACAATCACATCAGCCGTGATCTTATCAAATGGCGGAACAGGCTTGAAGAGCAAAATGGCTTACACACACACGTAAACCTTACATTTCTATGTTTCAATGTCTGCCCCAAGGCATCACTTGACCCCTTGAGAAAGTCAGTGGCACTTCACTCTTGGTAAAGGAGTGGCCGTTCTGCCTTAAAGGTGGCAGGGAGAGTGGGCACTAAGTGCCTTGGATTTGTAAGGTGTTGGCATCCCTGTGGTATCATGGCCACAAAAGAGCAGAGTGCTAAGAAAAATATGCCCAGAAGGAAGACTACAGTTGGCAATGCGGGCACCACTGTCAGATTTTGAGCCCTGTTGTGATGAGGGACAACACAAGCTGCATGCATAACAGAACCTCAGCCATCAGGAGGATGTTGGTGGAGAAAGAGGGGGGCAGGCAGTCAATGAAGGCTAACCCGTCAACGCAGGATCATCTGCCAAAGATGGAACTATTGGGAGATGGCTGAGAGTCTGGGCCTCAGGCGACTACGACCCTCCAAGCAGAGGGTCATAAAGATCTGTGTTCTCATTGCTGAAGGCCTTGATCCCATTGCCATGCCCTGTCAGTGATTGTGAAAGTCACTTTGGCCTTGAAATTCTTCAGTTCTGGTTCTGTCCAAGGGTCAGGTGCAGACCTTCATGGCATCTCAAAATAGCTGCACACTGCTGCATCTCACTGGTCGATGATCTTCTCTTTCCCAGGGCTGGAGAGCAACTGCATTTTATGACAGATACAGCATCGCAATGACAGAGGGCAGTCGTTTTCACCACCATTGCTGGATTCCCCCACATGCCCATCAAGACATCCAGAAGCAGCCAGTGAGATGCACCGTTAGGGAGGATTTCCACTTTGTCACTGTCCAATTGGTCTGTCACCACAGCAGGAGCTTTCTTCCTGCATGCACTCATTTTTCTTGCAGCTGTTATGACTCCTTCGGATTCTGGCTATCATGTTCACTCCAATCCCTAAAGCCCATGGATGAATCATAGGGGACAATGATAGCCCTTGAAGAGGTGACTACTCACCCCTCTGTGAGCCTCAGATAGAGGCACAAGGGTGATACAACCATTGCCATCTATTGAGTGGGACAACCATTCAGGAAGCTATTAGTCTTCTGAACATGTGATTCAGTGCCTGGACCCTCCAATAACTTCCTGACAGGGTCTTGATCATTTTGCTGGTCTGCTACTCTTTCCATATCATGGTCCTCCAGACTGGTTTGGACCTTTGGGACAATGCAGCCTTGGAAGGAGGCAGCTGATTGAGAAGATGAGAAATGAGGAGGAAGAGAATGATAATGTTGAACAGAGAGGTGTCACTGCTGCAGGATGGGGCAGTCTCCTCCTGGCATCCTCCTCTCCCTGGCAGTCTCCAACATTAGACTGAGGTCTTCTTACTTCATGTTGTGACATCTTACTTTGCTCTGGTGAAGTGGAAGACCATGGCACAATCCTTTGATCTCTCCTTCAGGACAACCTGCAGCCTCTGTGGGGAGCCGCTGCGAGGAGCCTGCACACTTTATCTGACCCACCTTCAGTCCCAGCCCCTTCAGGCACAATGTTACCAGCCTTCCAGGGAGATGGGGTGGGGGAGGGGGGGGAGGCTAATAAAATGGCCTGTCCATTGCCTGCCTTTCCACCTTAACCTGTATCCCATTTTATAGGGGTGAGGGTGGTGGAGATGCCTGCTGGTCTGCCCACCCTTAAGCCTAATGAGGCCCTGAAGTGGCCAATTATTGGCAGCTTAACTGTCCCAGCCGCTAGTTTAGCCACAGCAGGGGGAGGGCCACACCATATAGGTAGCCCGGTAGCTTTGACTGCATGGGTAAGTATAGGACAACAGTTGTTGGCAGGGTGTTGCAGGGGCATTGCTTTCTTCCTTTGGGGAATCCCAATTCCCATCAGAAGTGCAACCCCCCCCCCCCCACCCCCCTTCCCCAAGGTCCTACTCCCCATCTTTAACCTCCCCTAGGCCACTCTAATCTAGACCCCCAACTTCCTCACTCGGGCCTGTCAGCCATGTCCCACCAATGGCTCAGACCTACTTGTGGTTCAGCCTCCATTAGCTCCCCTTTTATGGGGATTGTTTGTAGTCCCAACAATGGCCACCGCTCAAACCAGGTGCTCCTGGGACTATGGATCTAGGTCAATCAGATTGGTTAGCTTCTCTGTCAGGCAGTCTTTCACCTCAGATAGCATGCAAATTTCATCCTGAGTCAATTAATACCCCACTGACATAAAATGATTGCAGGGCAGCTGGTATTGGCGGGGATTCATTCTTCCTCAGTGGTTAGGAAGCCCGTCTCTATACCAATAAAGGTCTACCTGATGCAAAAATCTTAAATCCAATCAGCTGCCCACTGGAAGGGGTTTCTGATCCAGACACAGACCCTGTTTCCCATTTGCGTGGTGATAATTCAGCCTCTAAAATCAGAATGTCCATTTATGGCAAAAGAATGAGCTGTCAAGAAAAGCACCACACACTCCCACAGATAGAATTAAGGTCAGCTACATCGCTCAGGAAGAACTCCTTTGACTTCTGGGCACATTTTGTAAACCTGCCTGCATTCATTTTAATGTTTAGAAGGTGTAAGTGCTGTTGTTGCTTGCATCCTTCTGGAAATTTAAAATTCAGTTAGTACAGGAGCTCTGTACTCGTGTAGCCTGAAACCATAATGCAGCTACTGGTCTGACACTGGTATTTCCCCAGCATAGTCATAACTCATGTTCAATGTATTTAGTTAACACACAAGGAGGGTCCATTTTGACTTTGGACAATAGTGAAACATTGATTCGAACACCATTAAACACCTCTCCCAGTTTCCGCATCCCTGGAAATGAAGGTTGGGAGAGGTACTTACTGAGTGCCCGAGCTGATATTGTATACTTTATACTATCACCTACAGTCCAAATTACTTCAAAGACTTTTTGAAATGTACTGGCTCAGCATTTAATGCAGCACTGGCTACATTGATATTCTTCCCGACTGAATAATATTGATATTAGTGTCTATGTTTGTTGCCCATGCTGTTTTAAAGCTAATTAGGAGTGCTGACTTGGTGTTTCAAATTCAATAGCCCGTTGATGATAGATTTCTGAAATCGTGTCAAGAAGCAAAAGCTGCAGTTTTGATCAATAGAGCAAATAGAAGGCATTACCAAGCATCTTAATTAATATATTAAAATTGCCTGTTAGCCAGGAAAGCCTTTCACTTATGTTAAGACAGAACTGAACATAATATAAGCTGGCAAGCAATTTAGTGCATGCATACACTATTCTACACCTCAACAAAGGAGCAGATTAGAACAGCCTATCTTGACTCACACAGTTGGTGTCAAACTTTTACAAATAATTTACATTTGAACTTGTGGATCAAGATTTTCAGGGACGACTAAACTAAAGCTTAAAACATTGTTTCACATCTGAGGCAGCGTTGATTTCCCGAAGACATTTTGAGGCAATGTGCTAATGAAAGATTATTTCTCTCTTTGTTAAACAGTGTGATCAATACCAGCAAGAACTTCAGAGACATTATTTTAATAATATTTGCGCAATATCGTGGAGCGATATTTTCTTTGAGGAATACCTCACTGGCTCAGTAAGCTGTCGCCAGGTCATTTGAATCTCCATGGTTTCCTTTCATGGTTGACTACACCTCAAGTGCCCCATTGATCCTGACTGCAATGTTATAGAGTCTAAGCCTGATTGACAATTTGTGGTTTAACTTCCTCTTTGATGTGGTTTGCAAAAGGGCCGTGATGGTCAGAGACCAGACAGAGACTTCAAACCAGGAGATACGCTCTATGTGAGGAGCTTCGGCGATGACTCTCTGTGGATTCTGGGAGTTATTCTCAAGAAAACGGGCCATTGTCTTATAAGGTAAAAACCAGGACAAAGACTTTAAAGATGCAAGTAGATCACTTCTGTGACAGGGAACCCTTCGCAGACGCAACTGTTTCTGTAGACACACCACTGTCAGTGTCCTTCACACTGGTCTGTGGACAGGAAATTCCACCCTCCAAAAACTCACGAGCCAGTCATCTGGGCGATGAAGATTCCGGCTCGGGGCATGGAGACAGAGGTGGCACGGGCACCCAGTCACAGGTCACCACCGAGGATGAGTCCTCTGTAGTGGCTCTTCAATGCTCTACGCAGAAGAGGCGTTCACCGATCCATTACATAACTTCCAAACCAGACCCTACATGTGAAAGAGTTGAAGTAAAGAGACGGAGAAGGCCCCATCATCATGGGAGTGAGGGGAAATCCTCAGACTCGAGGGGGAGTGGGGCGGGTGGGGGGGGGGGGTGTAATAACCCCCATTGATTTAATCTTCCCTGTAGGGATCATTGAGTTTGAGTTCCCCGGTAACAGGCAGTAGCCTGCCCAGCTAGAACTCATTAGCTAAATGTTCCCGAAGACAGACCCAGGACTGGACCTGCTGAAATGTAGACCCAGACAGGAATTAGCGTGTGCATACCACGGTAGTGGTTTTACTTTGCATTCTGTAAATAAACTATGTTCCTTTCCAATCAGGCTTTCTGAGTCATTACAGTGTAGAAATTCCTTTATCTCAACCTGAGTGAAGAAAGTTGCGCGGGACGATTCTGTTTCACTAAGGAGCTGCTCACTATAATCTACTGGCTGCTGCAGACAGATGTGAAGCCTCAGAGCAGGCTGAGGAAGGCCTTGCAGTAGCTGTAAAGACAACAGTGGCATGAAATCCATTGCACTAAACTTCACCAGGCTGGAGTTAGTGATATTTGCAAGATCTGATGATGTGCCATTCACTGTGGTGTCACGGAGGTCACTGTGGCGTCATGGAGGTCACTGTAGTGTCATGGAGGTCACTGTAGTGTCACGGAGGTCACTTTGGTTTCACAGGGGTCACTGTGGTATCATGGAGGCCACTGTGGTGTCATGGAGGCCACTGTCACTCTGGGTGCAAAGAAGGGGAACTCCATTACATTCTGCCTTTCCTGAGAGAAGCAGGTGGAGTAAATATGTGGCTTCTCTCGGATAGCAGGTTTTCCCAAGTGCAGGGTGCCATTGACTTCACACAAGTCACTTTGTGGACACTGCACATAAATCCAGACATGTATTTCAACTGTAAAGCATTCCATTTCCTCAGTGTGCAGCTGGTATGTAACCATACTCAGCCTTTCCATATTAGTAGAACAATACCACAAATGTTGTATTAATAACACACTGGCATCGGCTAGAGATCAGGTGGATGAACAATTTCTGGATTTCTGCCAAGTTGTTATGAAAACAACTGCTTGAAGGAAAGTGACAGCAGTCCAGAAAAATGTGGTCAATCACATAATCTCCCCCATTTCCTGTGGTGGACAGGTGGAATTGGGAATGCAATGCTCTGGAGAACCATGAAGAGCTAGCCAACATCTCAATAATTTATAGTGCACTATTGCATTAAACTATAGCAGAGATTTACTGCGCCTGTGTTTGGCAGTGCATCTGGAAAATATCGCGAGAAGGCCCTAAATGCATTTCCTGTCAGCATAAATGCAGGAGCTCAGCATCTCCTCTCCCCGTCAATGGTGGGCCGCGCTCCCCATCTTCCAATGTCAGGAACGTCGTTATAATAAACTTGCATCTCATTATAGTGCCCGCATGCTGGAATCATTCGCCCACGTCAAATTTAAATCACACAACGGTGTGCTTTCAGACCAGCGGGATTCACATTGTCATTTGAAAGGCATGCACCTGGTGGCCTGAACTTCGAGGGGAACTCAGAGCTGAGTACACAGAGCAGCGTTCACAAGGATCCCAATGAAAGCAAGCGGCTCTGCGGAATCAGGGTAGTGGGGAACCCTCCAGTAACAAGTCTCCACAGCAGCTTCTTCATGTCTGGATTGTGGGGCTGGGGCAAGGGTAGCACTGGCAGCGGAGGGGCGGGGGCATTGGGGCATGCAATTGGCCAAACATTTCAAGATTGAGCATTCTTCCACAGCTGAGACAGTTCAGCATGAGCCACATTGCCATGGTGGGAGTCTGGCTTCTGAAGCAATTATGCCCACTCAAGCAACACAAAATCCTGAGAGTGCCAGTGATTGCTCCTGCAGTGTTAACCCCTCACACACAGACTTCAAAACTAACTGAGTGATATGGGGCTACAGGATGATTGGGTGACTGGGCAAGTTTGAGGATCTTCTGGTGGGCATGGATTTCTAGCGAAGGCTGGTGCTCCGGACACCCAGCATTATAGTTATATAGGTATGGAACATTAAACCTTCATGGTCTAAGCAAACTGCTCAGCCTGGGAGTGCAGATTGGACTGATAACAACATTTGTGTTGACAGCACAGGATATAATTGAATGGCTGGAACTGACCATCACTCTGCCACGTGGTGTGAGGCGGATGTGGGTGGAATTCTAGTCAAACACCAAACAAACTGAAGACTGGGCATCCATTTAATGCTCAGGACTCTTTGGGAGCTTCCTTGCTTGAAGAGTGCCAGCTTTGTGCAGGGGTGCCCTTCAAATCTAGCATCTGGATTAGTGAAGCTCTAAGATCATGGTTCCACACAGACAGTGACCCAAGGCTGGAATTGAACCCAGGTCCCTGACGCTGTGAGGCAGCAGTGCTAACCACTGTGCCACGGTGCCACCCTCAGCACATGCCATACAATACAACAGAAAAAACTGCCATTGATGTTGGCAAGTTCAGTGCTGCTTTCCCCTCCCAACATCGGATAGTAGGATTCTGGGATGATTCCACCCAATGTCACATGCCACACATTCACACAGATATCATAAAATTCCATGAAGAGCTTATTATAAGGTCATCCGAAGTATAACAATGGGAGGATGATGCACTGAACTATTAGCAAACCATTTGGGTGAAAGCATTAGATATGAATCCATGTTCTAATTTCATTCCTTCTGTTGAGGACATAATCAGAATTTTCCCTTGGGATTCAGGATTCCCAATGTCCAGATCAAATGGCTGGTCCTGAGCCGGCATTTGCAGGCAGCGAGATCGGCTCAACAACTTTCCCAAAGGCGGCTGCCTAGTTGCCTGTCTCCAAACTTGCCACCCTATTAAGGCTGGAGGGCAGGCTCTTGGTTCTGCTGGCCCAGTCAGAGGCCCAGTCAGAGCCTTGGCAGCCCGAGCAGGAGGTAGCGCTGCTAAGGTAGATGGGACACCATGAAGGCACCTCAATATAGTGAGGATCTCACTCGTCTGCAAATCAGCGATTTAAAAACCCATTTGTTATGTTAGACCAAACTTGTATATTTAGATACCTAATTCAGTCAAGTGGGATAGGACCTCTGGAGCCACATATGTCTTATGTTCCAAAGTCAATTTTATTCTGCACATTAGCTTTCCTTTTATTCATTCATGCATTGTGAACATCGCTGGCTAGGCCAGCAGTTATTGCCCATCCCTAATTACCCTTGAGAAGGTGGTGGTGAGCTGCCTTCCTGAATCACTGCTGTCCCTTTAGGGAGGGAGTTCCAGGGCTTTGGCCCAGCAATAGTGGAGGAACGGCATATATTTCCAAGTAAGAATGGTGACTGGCTTGGAGGGGAACCTCCAGGTGGTGGTGTTCCCATTGTCTGTTGCTCTTGTCCCTTTAGTTGGTAATGGTTGTGGGTTTGGAAGGTGCTGCGTAAGAAGGCTTGGGGAGTTTTGGCATCACGTAGATGGTGCACACGGCTGCCACAGTTCGTCAGGAAGGAGTGAATATTTGTAGAAGGGGTAGCAATCAAGCAGGTTACTATGTCCTGGATGGTGTTGAGTGTTGTTGAGTGTTGAAGCTGCACTCATCCAGGGAAGTGGAGAGTATTGCATCACACTCCTGACTTGTGCTTTGTAGATGATGGACACGACTTTGGGGAATATGGAGGTGAGTTATTCTTGCAGCCATAGTATTTATATGGCTCGTCCACTTCAGTTATTGGTCAATGGTAACTTCCAGGATGTTGATAGTGGGGGATGGTAATTCCATTGAATGTCATAGAATCCCTACAGTGCAGAAGGAAGGTATTCAACCCATCGAGTCACAGTACCCTCATAGCAGCATGGATCCTCAGACTCTGATAGCCTTCGTGTCCGCTGCAGTGAAGCCTACAGTGATTGGCAGCCTCTGCATACAGCAGGGGTGTGGGGCTTGGGGGTGTGAGGGATGTTTCACCATCAGCAAAATGGAGACCAGTCTGAAAAATCATCTGTGCCAATTGGCTGCCCATCTCCAAGAATGAGCAGCCAAATCAATTGCAAGCCCACCCCTGAGAAATTTGGTTCCAAGCATTTTCCTGCATTTCCCCCTCGCCTCTTCAAGCCTGCCGCCATGGGACTGGGAAGATTCAGCCCCACATTTCAATGATTTAAGCATGTACAAATCCCATTGATGGTGATAGTGCATTGCTTTCCTAGCCTCAAAGTTTCCAGTATACATTCAATTGCTGTTGGTAAGTAACCATTGATCTCAATAATGCTTTAGCTGCACTGTGCCAGGTTTGCGATAGCTCAGGCAATCGCATGCTTCAATAAAGATGCCAGAAATACTTAAGCTGTTATAACACAGTCAGAGTTACCGCTCCGATGCAAAGCTATGCTTAAGTGCTTTTTAAAAAATGTATGTTGTTGGAGTTTTAGAGTGGTATTTTGGTGACTGCTATATTTCATATTTCATAACTTTGCAAGAGACCTGTTGTGTGGCGAGCACCAATTATAAAGAGAAGTATATTGTGTGTTCAAATATCAGAGATTGTTATTTGGTTTCAGGAGGGAATTTTTTTATTGGCAATAAAAGACCATGGGCGGAATTGTATGACCTCATCGCGCCCATTTTGCGGCGGTAAAATGTCGTAAAATCGGGCATGATGCAATTAGCGGGAATGATGCCCGTTTTCGAGTCCATTCCCATTTTATGAAAAAAAATCGATGCAATCAGGAGCCCACCCAAAATGGGTGAAACGTCAATTTGCATTTTATTACATTCACCACAATGTAATTAGTGAGATTCACTTCCAATCGTCCCAGCTCACCCGCCTTAACCACCTCATTCTCTGCAGCCGGATGGTCAGGAAAACACTTCCTCTATAAAAGTCAGATTCAGGCACTTGAGCAGTGAAGGTGAGTAAGGAGGTAAGTCTCTGCTTTCAAACTGCTCCGTGGGTTCTTCATGGCGGACATGTTGTGTTTCGGGTCGGGGGCGGGGGGGGCGGGCTGCGAGTGTGTTGGGAGGCTAGGGGGCTGTTGTTGCTCATGGGGTCCAACCTTGGACTCTCAGCATGGACCCGACTCAAAGCACTGACCTCAGGTCTTAGGGATGACTCTGGGTCCTAGTGCAGGCAGCAGCAAGCACTGCTGTAGGTGGAGGATGGGCACCCATTCCCGATAGCTGTGAAATGACGACTGCCTTAAACCTTTACGCCACCGGGTCCTTCCAGACCACCAGTGGAGACCTTTGTGGCGCTTCCCAACCATCCATCCATAAGCATGTCAAGGAGGTCACGGATGCCCTGCATGCCCGGGCTGGCCAGTATGTTAAATTTGACCTGGAACAGGCCCAGCAAGAAGCTCGGGCTGCAGGATTTGCGGCCATCTCAGGGATGCCAAATGTGCAGGGGGCTTTAGACTGCATCCACGTCGCCATCAAGACCCCGGTGAAAAATCCAGGAAAATTTCTGAACAGAAAGGGCTTCCATTCAATAAATGTGGAATTGGTGTGTGACTATCAGCTGAATATCATGCACATCTGCGCCAGACACCCCGGCAGTGTGTATGACAGCTTCATACCGAGGCGCTCAGATATCCCGGATGTCTTTGAGGAGGAGCCCAGGGTGCAGGAATGGCTCGTGGGGGACATGGGGTACCCGCTTCAGACTTGGCTGATGATGCCCACATTGCCACCCGTTCAATAGTGGAGCAGTGCATAAGGCTCCTCAAAGCACAAATCAGGTGCCTGGACCGCTCTGGCGGAGCCCTACAATACAGCCCCCTGATATCGTCCCGCATTATGGTGGCATGCCGTGACCTAAACAACCTGGCACAGAGAGAGGTGGCCTTTTGGAGGAGGAGGACGTGGAGGTCAATCAGCTGGGCATCGCTGGGGAGGAGGCTGCCCAGTAGGAGGAGGAGAAGAAGGAAGAGGAGGAGGGGGAGGATGGTGATGAGCAAGAATCAGGCATGTGAAGGCAGCGAGGGAGGCCCTGATCGCCACGCACTTTGCTCACTAGGGGCCCGTGTTGTTGCACGTGGGTTTCATTCCCCTCTTCCCCCATCTCTGGAGTCCTCCAATCTCTGGCAACATTGTAACACCAGGGTGGTGGGTCTTGGGTATGCTGTGTTAGCGAGCTTCTGTGACAGGCAGGAGGATGATGACAACCCGCTATGTGCCATTGCGATGATGCCCTGGTGCAAACTAGTCTGACTCCTACCTGAAGTCTGCATGCACTTTGGCACCTGGGCCCATGTCTGGGTGGTGGGTAAGAGAACACTAAACCCCCATGCAGAGCCCCACGCGGGTGGGGTGGGGGGTGGGGGGGGGATAGAATCTTTCATCGGTTCTGGGGATGTCATGGCAGATGTTGGAAGTCACTGCCGATGCATGCCACCTGCTGTAGCCATTGAATTATTTGAGTGCTTTGATTTTCTCAGTAGCTCTGCGTTGAGGGGGTCTCCCCGACTGACATCAACGCGCAGGGTCCCTCCGGCAACCGTCGGGGTACGTACATCCTGGAGCTAGAGTCTAATTAGAGACAAGTTAGTCACAGGTGTAGGGTGAAATAATTTTTATTGTTGTCAATAATAGCGCTTTCAAAATAAGTGATAATATAAAAACATGTGAAGGTGAGACTTTAAAGTGCCTATTCTATCTACTTAGCGCTGTCCTTCACCCATGCCATCTTAGTGCTGTGTCATCTTCTTGATCTTACATGGCCTACCACTATGTCTTGAAGTCTCCACAGGATGTACATTGGAGGTGGTGGTGGCTAGTTGCCTAGCGCGCCCCGTGGCCTGCGATGCAGATGGCGGGCATCCTCTGGAGGCCCTAGACCTTGAGGGTCCTGGCTAGCTTCCAGGTTTCCATGACACCCTCTTCATCCCGCTGCTCCTGAGATGCCCCAATGTCAGGAAGGGGGGAGTCAGAAGGTGTAGCCACAGCCACAGTCTCCTGTGTGTAAGGCCCTGGCATGAGCTCGAGCCCTTCCTCCTCCCTTGGGGTTCCTTTGGGCCCTTGGGTCACTCCATGGGATGACGGTGCTTTTGCAGTGAGCTCCAGAAGCTCTGGTGTCACCTGGGCCTGCCAGTCCTGGAGGACCACCTGCGTTCTTGTCATGGTGGTTGAGCCCTCTGCGATGGCCCTCCGAGTCGGGGTCACCTGTCAATGACAGCAGCATGTTCCCTTTGAGACTGGGCCATGCTCTGCAACCCCTCAGCCATGATCCTCTGTGACTGGACTATGTTCTCAAGGGCTACTGCCGTTGCCCACTGAGTCTCAGCGCTGTCCTGCTGGGTTTCCGGCAAGCTCTGCAGCCTCTCAGCCATGGCCCTCTGTGAGTGAGCCATGTTCTCAAAGGCTGCAGCCATAGCTGGCTGTGTCCCAGCGCTGTCCCGTTGGGAATCCTGCAAGCCCTCGAGCCTCTTAGCCATGAGGCGCAGCATCTCGAGAAGCCTGTTCAGTCCCTCAGCTGTGGCCCGCTGTGACTCGGCCATCGCTTGGAGCCTGTCACTCCTGGTAAGAATCTCCTGCCTCAGGCTTTCCACCGCAGATGCCACCCTTGCGGAGTTGGCCTGGGAACCATCCAAGACAGGCTGGTCTGTCTGAAAGCTTTGGGAATCCTCCCAACAACCTTGCAATCGGTCCAGTGTGGCTGTCAGCCCCTCCTACATTCCCTGGCTCTGTTGCTGCATCTCCAGCAGCTGAGGGAGAAGTGATCACAGAGGGCCAGCATGTAGCCTGGTGCCAGCTGAGTCCTCACCTCCAGCAGGCCCCCGCATGCCAGAGGCCTCGGACATTCCCTCCTCCACCCGATGTACATCAGCAGATATGTTGTGCGCACCAGAGAGTTACCCAGAAGCCTTGCCACCAACTTGACCCACCGATGTGAGAGTCTCTGGGATGGTGAATTACGAGGTGGAAGCTGACGCAAACTAGTACTGGCCTCAGAGGTCCCTTCATCCGTGTCTTCCGAGGAGCCTTCCGAGCTGTCGGGGCAGGGTGGGCAGGAGCAGCAGTGGGGGCTGTGATGCCAGATGGCCCAGGTGCATGGGGGCCCCTTCCTGTAACACAGGACACAAGGGAGGGAGAGGAATCTGGGCTGCATGCAACTTACTTAAGATTTCTCCAACAAGTGAAAGATTGGTAAGTGCTCGCGTCTATGCTCCAGCCTGACCACGCTGTCACTAATGGTCTGCATGCCCTCCTCTCCCACAAGCTCCAGTGCCCGCTCCTCATAGGGGATGAGGACCCGAATCTCAGGCACACCACCCCCTGACTTCACCCTCTCCTGGCAATTATGGGTATTCTTCTCCTGTGGGGACAGAACGAGCCATGTAAAATCTGATGGCATGAGTCCTGCATGGTTTCAGGTGGTGGCCCTCAGAGGGCAGGGGTTGTGACATTCGTGGATTGGAGAAGGGAGGTGCTTGGGGGTCAGGGGCTGAAAGCATGCAGGGTGCTGGGCGTGGGGGATGTGGGGGTCATTGAGGGGGAAGATACCAGATGGGGTAAATCACTCACCCTTGCTGCCTGGATGTAGTCATTCAGTTTTTTGAGGCACTGCTTCCCGGTTCTCTTGGCCGGTGCTCTGGCACTAACACATGCTGCCACCACCTCCCAGGCTGCATTTTCATCTCTTCACCTGGGACGGCATCCTGCTGGGGAGAAGAGGGTGTCCCGCCTTGCCTTCACCGCCTCCACCAACCTGGCTAGATCAGCATCGGAAAAGTGGGGAGCTGTTTTCCTGGAAGCCATTTCTTCCTGCGCTGTCTGCCCGTCTGTCCATCCTGGGGTTTTTAAGGAGCTCCCCTTGTTCGGGTAAATCAGATGCAGGTAGTTTGGGTAAGTCATGTGCCCCTTAAAGCATTCCAGCGAGTTTAATGCAGTTTACCTTGTCACCATGGAGGGGAAGTTAAGTCAGCATTTGGAAGCGTGCTGATGGAGGGGGTGGAATTTGTGCCTCTGTAATGATTGGAGGCAGGGGAGAGAGAGGGTCATGTAAGTCAGTCATCAGGGCTGAGGGCTGATGATTGGGGGCCATGTGCCAGGGGGTCAGGGATGGGGGGGCTGGGTCCGGGGGTTTCTGGGGGGTAAGGGGGTCAGTAATGTTGGGGGGTCTCCGATGTCCTTGGGGGGGTGGGGAGGCTGTATCTGGCCCAGGGGGATTCTGTCAGCAGAGCTGGGGTTTTTTTCCATTTTTCCTGCGCATGTGCAGTTTGTGGCTCCGATCTGAGCTGCTGGCTGTCTGGAGAATTAGGCCCCGCCCACTGCCTCTCACAGCTAGAAACAGTCTGGCCCATATTTTCAAAGACTAAGTGCAAACAATTGGGAGTGAAAACTGGCCCGATAAATGGATCAGCAACTTTCTCATTTTCACGCTAGCTGGACACTTCGGGCCCTATTTTAACATTTTGATTCTGAGTGCTGGGTGGATTTGAAACTGGGAGTGTTTCAGATCCGACTTTTAGACCCGTTCTCAGGCGCCCCCATCCGCACTCTGCCTGAAAAAAACCCAGCGAATCTGAATCATGCTGCAGAAGCCTGTGGGCGGGGCTTATCATGCCCGAAACCTGCAGCCCCGATCGGTGCCTCCAACTGCGCATGCGCAGAAAAAGAATGATAGAATGCTGCTCCCCTGTCACATTGCTCCCAGGTCGGATAGTGCCTCCCCCTGACCCCCACAGATATTGCCCCACACCCACAACATAACTGACCCCCTTATCCCCCCACCCCCCCGCCATCCAGAATGATCACGGACCCCTCCCCCACTTCCGCACACCGATCACACACAGAGTGGCAGCGGACCCCCCATGCCCACCTCCTGCCCCTGTCCCCCTGCCCCCTCACCAGAAAGCCATCTGACCCGCCTCCCTCCCCCGCACTCCACCAGAGAGCCATCTGACCCGTCTCCTTCCCCCCCACCAGAGAGCCACCTGATCCACCTCCCTACCCCCCACTAGAGAGCCACCTGATCCACCTCCCTACCCCCCACTAGAGAGCCACCTGATCCACCTCCCTACCCCTCACCAGAGAGCCATCTGACCCGCCTCCCTCCCTCCCACCAGAGAGCTACCTGTCCCTCCTCCCTCCCATCAGAGAGCCATTTTAATCGCCTCCCTCCCCCATCACCAGAGAAGCATCTGACCCCCCTCTCCTCCACCCCCCCCCCCCCCCCCACCACACCGATCTAAGTCTGAGAGCTGCCAGAAGCTCGGAACTTACCTCCTCAGAAGCTGAAGCGCCCGAATTTGACCTTTGCGGACCATGTCTGATTCGTGCCGAACCTGGATGGGTGGACACGATGGGAAAGGGGGAAGTGCCGGTAAGTTTGGGCGTGCAGCCCATTAAGTCAATTTAAATGCATGCAAATACAATTGAATTGACGTTGCGCCCATTTCGGGCTTGGTTCCTACGGCCATTTTTGGCCCTTGGTAAAGGAGGAACCGGCGCGGAGGCGGGCGCAGATCACGCTACTCGCCTCACGCCCGACTTTATCAAATTTTTACGCCCGAAAATGGGCGCAACTTGATGGTAAAATCGGGCCCTTAGAAAAAATCTCGTAAAATTCCACCCCATGTGTATTAGAAATAGAAATGTACAACATTGCAATGTCATTGATTGATTACAGAGAGTGGCAGAAATGGTTATTTATTGTTGTTAAGTGCTATTAAAGTAATTTGTCTGGGTTCTATTATACTTAACCATATTCACCTGATACATGTAAGTGCATTCTCGTGGCACTCTCCGTGTTTGTGTCCGATTCTCAGTATTTATTTGGGAAAAAGTTGAATGATTCTAGAAAACGAACATGGATATTGTGACTCATTGTTGACCTGTGCCTGTTTATTGTGATACAGACAGCAGGCAAACTTTGTGCTTCCTGCTAACTTAGATGTTAGCAGCATGCAGCCCAGTGCTAAATGTGCTATTGAGTAGTTGCAAGCCACAGCAGGAGAGCTCAGTGTGAGGCTAGCCTGTGCTACTTAGAACCAGCGTGCACTTTTTGAAAGACAAGGTACTTGGCGGCTACAGCAGGCACAGTTAGTGGCTGGGGAAGAATTTATGAACAGAAAGAGGAGTGGAAATAGCACAACAGGGCAAAATAAAGTGTTGCAAGGTCTCCAATGCCACTATAGGCCTTACTTTAAATCATAGAATCCCTACAGTGCAGAAGGAGGCCATTCAGCCCATCAAGTCTGCACCGACCACAATCCCACCCAGGCCCTACCCCCACATATTTTACCCACTAATCCCTCTAACCTACACATCCCAGGACTCTAAGGGGCAATTTTTTTAACCTGGCCAATCAACCTAACCCGCACATCTTTGGACTGTGGGAGGAAACCGGAGCAAACCCACGCAGACACGAGGAGAATGTGCAAACTCCACACAGACAGTGACCCGAGCCGGGAATCGAACCCAGGACCCTGGAGCTGTGAAGCAGCAGTGCTAACCACTGTGCTACCGTGCCGCCTCACATTCATTACTGCAGGAGCTGGACAGGCAGAAGGATGTTCTCTTCTCTCAGTGGTTACCTGCTTCTATTAGCTTTGTGATGTCTGTCTGGGGAAGGCCTCTTAACCTCTGAGTCTCTGAGGCCTTGCCACAGGAAGGAGAGAGAGAGAGAGAGACATGATCTATCCAGACAGGCATTACAAAGGCAGGAGAAGCAGAAGCTTAGTTCAGCCCTGAGGACCTAGGTGCAGTGTCGCATGGAGTTCAGTGACCTCACATGAGTGGTCAAGATCAGTGATTCCATATTCACATTCTGTGTCCTTATAAATGAATAACTGGTTTGTTATACTGTCCAATTCACCACACTCACTACACTTTATCAACAATCTTCATCAACCACAACTCAGACCTCACATTCATTGGCAACACCTCACCTTCACATGTTTGACACCACTGTAAGCTTCGCACTCACATCTTGCACACATTGCCAGCTATTCAACTGTGACAGGCACATCATCCAAAGGGACTGCTTGACACCAATGGCATAGTGTCCTCTCTCTTGAAGGACAAGATGGCCCATAACTGAAGACAGCCTCAAACCTGTGCTGTTACTCTTTCAGAAACCCAATGCAGTCTGGTGATGGTGTAGGACTGTGACGTCTAAAAGGAACAAGAGATTGATGAAGAAGAAACATTATTGTCACTCAATCTCACACTCAAAGCCACCAGCTCAGATTCTGGGGTAATGTGACCTTTACACAGGGCAGCATTGAGGCACAATTTGCTCTTGCTGAGTCTCCAGAAATCAGTAGTGGCCTCTGCTAGTGCTGGGGGAAGAGGGCACAACTGGCAACTCCCTCAAGGGCATAGATGGACCTGGGTTCTGTTGCAGAGGATTCACGTCAGAACATCGATGGGGCAGCAAACAAAATGCTTAATGCATTGGCAGGCATTGAGTGCTGCATTGTTTGTGCAATCAGGATTGGATGGGATAAGCTTGGTGAGGGAGGAAACATTTAAGGTGTCCAGCATCCTTGAATGTGGATAAATCGCCAGACCTAGATGAAATATCCCTGGAGGCAAACCTTGACCCATCATTCTCCAATCCTCTCTGGCGATGGGCATGGTTCTAGTGGACTAAAGGACTGCGAATGTTCTATCATTGTTGGTGGTGGGCATATTTTTGGAAACATTTTAGACAGACAGTATCAGAAAGCCATGGATTAAACAAAGTTAATCAGCATGGATAATAAAATGAACATCATGTCTGACTTACTTGATCAAAATTTTTGAGGAGGTAACATGAACAGGGTGGTGCAGTTAAAATAATCTGCATGGACTTTAGCAAGGTCCCATATGATAGACAGGTTAGCAAACTGAAAGCTTATGGGATTCAAGGGAAAGTGACAATTTGAATACAACATTGACCCAGTGACAGGCAGCAAAGGATTTGCGTTTCCAGGTGTTTTTGTGACTTGAGAATCATTTCCTGTGGCTTCTGCTATGTTCAGGATTGGCTCTCTTGATGTTAGTGATATGTAGATCAATGATTTAGACTTCAATGTAGGGGGCATGATGAAAACGTTTGCAGATGATACGAAAATTAGGCATGTGGTTGACAGTGAGGCAGGAAAGTGTCGACTGCAGGAAGATATCAGTAAACTGGGTCAAGTGAGCAGAAAAGTGGAAAATGGAATTTAATTCAGTATGTGTGAAGAAATACATTTGGGGAAGAAAATAGACACGTAAAGGAACTGAGGGATCTTGGAGTCCATAGCCACAGATCCCTGAAGGCTGTGATCACAGAGACATACACTATTCTTTCCTTTATTGATTATAATCTAAGCAATGCGCAGGATTCTCTGGCATCCCAACCATGTGTTTCTTGAAGGCAGGAGATGGTGTGCTGTTTGCCAACAGCTGAATCTTCTGGTCTCACCGCTGTCAATGGGATTTCACATTGATTCCACCCCACGGTGTCAGCAGGACCGGAATATCCTGCTGGCATGAACGGCCAGAGAATTTTAGCCTATATGTGTAGGAAGGTTATATCAAAAACATTAAAAACATTAGATAGGCTACAGCAAGAGTATTGCATATAGTTCTGGTCACTACATTACACTAAGAATGTGGTCACACTAGAGAGGGTACAAAATAGGGCAGCAATTCTCCCATTGCGACCGGCAATTTTTCTGTTGGGTCGCGGTGGGAGATGCGCGTCTGCGGCCTTGAACAGGGATTTGCGCATGAGCTGGGAATGCACGCGCATTTCCCAGAGCCGCTGGAAACCGGCGGGAAGGTAGGTAAGTCATTTAAATTTTTTCTACATGTATTTTAAATATGTATATTTGTTTGTAATCAGGACCTCTCAGGTCCCGATTGAATCTCCCAGCCCGTCAGGAGTACTTCATTCCAGCAGGGTTCAGACTAGCTCCCCACGTTCGGGGAACTAGCGTGAGACCCCACCGGAATGAAGGGGGGCAATCGGGGCCCCTCCAGGGGGTCGGGAGGTGGTACCCCCGGGCATGGGCACCATGGCAGTGCCAGCCTGTGCCTCCTGGCACTGCCCAAGGGCAAAGTGCCCATGCCCAGGGGCCCATCCGGCATCGGGCAGTGCCAAGAGGGTGGGGCCTATTGTGGGCAGGGCCTAGGGTGATCGGTGGGGGTCCTGCTGCCACTCTGCAGACAGGATCGTTCTGGGATGGAGGGAGGGCAGCGATTGGGGCAGGCTGGGGGGGATCGTCTGGCGGGGAGGTGGGGGGGCTGCCGCCAGGGGGGTCTGACTCCGGGAGGGGGTCAGCGGGGAGGGGGATCTGCCGCGGGTGAGGAGGGTGGGGGGTTCGCCACTATTGGGGGGTGGGCTTGGACATCAGGGCGCTCCGGGACAGGGAGCGTCAGGGCTGGCCCGGGAATTGCTGTGGGGGCCACGATTGGGCCGTGGGGGGGAGCTGGAGGGGCAGCACTGCTGGAGTCCCAGGTTGACCAGCGATCGGGCTGGCCAGCAAATGGGAGGTTGATAGTTTGGGGCCACCGCGTATGCGCAGAGTTCCAGAACTGTCAGACTCCGGAGCGAATAGGCCCCGCCCCCCTGGGCTTTTAATTAGATTCCCGACTGGGACCTCTTCTGTGCACAGAGTGCAGAGATTCCGGTGAGAAGCTGAACTGAAAGAACAGTCGGGAATTAGAACAGTTTTCCCACCAATTCAGCACTTTTGGGAGAATCACGGCCTAGATTTTCGAGGATGTTGCCTGGAATGGAAAACATTAGCCCGAAGGAAGGATCGGATTGGTTGGAATTGTTTTCTTTGGAAAAGAGGAGGCTGCGAGGATATTAAATTGAGATGAATGAAAACATGAGAGGCCTGGATAAAATGGAGTGAGAATCTACTTCCATTAGCAGAGAGGTCAATAAGGTGGCATAGATTTAAAATAATTGGTGGAAGAATTAGAAGGGATTTGATGAGATGTTCTTTTCACCCTGAGGCTGGTGGGAGTTCTGGAACTCACGAACTGAAAGTGTGATAGGACCAGAAATTCTTGGATAATCACTTAAGGTGCTCTGACATACAGGGTTAGAAACCAAAAGCTGGAAGGTGGAATTAGGGTGGAAAGCTCTTTTTAAACTGGCACAGCCAAGATATGCAAATAACCTCCTTCGGTACATCCGACATCGGGCAGGATTTTCCGACTGCGCTCGCCCCAAAACCGGAAAATCCCGCCTGAGGTTAATTGATCTTGGCATGGTCCACTGCCACCCCCGCACCCCCCCCCCCCCCCCCCCCCCCCACCGCCCACTACAATTCCCCTGGCAGGCGGGACAGAAAAGTAAATGTTTTTAAAATAGATACACAAGATCCAAATTTTACTCCAATGTCTTTGAAGAAAAGTGTAGAGCTCTTCAGTATTAAGAAGCCCCAGGAGTTACCTAGATTTCTATATCTGAGTCATAATCAATATTTAATTGATACATAGCGTATTTTAAAACTTCAGTTTGTAGCCTTCATCTTGCTTAACACAGAAATGAAACCCCTTGAGTTTCCATGCTTTGTTAGCTCTTTTATGTCTTTTAAATAATTAATTAGGGTGAGCTAAGCCAGCATTTTATTGACAGGTTGATACTCATGTTTTCCTGAGGCAGCATTAAGAGAAAAAAAACCTGACAAATGAAGTAGAATTATGTCTCAACAAGTTCAAAGTAAATAGAAGATAGCAGAACTTCTAAAATATATCTTGCATTGTATATGCTTAAACCAGAGTACTTATCCACATTTTACCAATAGTTTGCTTATCTTTTGGACATATTAATTACAAAAATCTGCTTTCAAATGAAAAGCTCTAATGTTTCAATTATTTTGCCATACAACCAAATTTATTCAAGTTTATTGTTTCTTTCATTGCTCAACCTATATCCATATGCATCAATTTTTTTTTCAGTTTTTTCATGGGATGTGGGCGTCAGTGTCTCCACTCATTGAGTGCTCATTTCTATCTGGTGAATTATTAATGCATTGTGCTGAAGTGTGCCAGTCCTGTAGACGCTTCTTTGGAGGTGCAGGTGGGTTGGGTGAGGAAAATGCAATTGACTTGCGCCAGCCCAGCTCCATGGCATGTGCCCACCTATGTGCGTGTTTCCTCGAGGCATTGATGGCTCCAAATCCAGCAGCAGCATGTAGTCAGTTACGACACTGAATAGGGCAATGATAGCCCCATTTGTAGAATTGGATCGCAGCTTAACACAATGGGAGGCCTTAGCCATGCACAATGTGAGGCATTTTATTAATGTGTCAGCATTAAACTGAAGTGCTTAGGTCTCCCAAGCAGAAGACAACCACATCATGGAGACTGATGTCCCTGCTAATGTTGCCGTGGCAGCCCCATCCCTCCTACTGATGGTACCATCATGCAGTTAGTGCTGTTGGCACCTCAGCAGTGCCCACAGTGCCAAGAAGCTCAGTGGCCCTATCCACTGGTCACATTCAGCCGACCTCATGAAGTTGGAACCTGGCCGCTGTCCCTAATTGGATGGGGCTCCCGGAGCAGCCTTTTAATTGCCTGTCTCCAGGGAGATTTTCTGTGTATCCCCCCCAGACCTGGCATTGAGACTGTTGTCAGGATTGTAATCCATGTGGGAAAAATTAACCCTTTTGTTCTAGATTAGTTGCAGGAAATAAAAACACAAAGTACAAAAAATAACCAGCACGTCAGGCAGAATCTGTGGAGAGAGAAACAGAATTAACATTTCAAGGTGCTGACCTTTAATCAGGAGTGTAAAACATTAGAGATGTTACAGATTTTCAGCAAGGAGGAGGCAGAGGAGGAAAGAGCAAGATTCAGAAGTGGATTTGCAATGAAAGACACCAATCTTTTTTGGCACAATGGAAGATACCTCTTCTAGGCACAGACCCCTGACCAACGTGGGGGGGGGGGGGGATTCACTGCACTGGGCACCCAGTCAGAGGCTAATTAATCTGCATTTGCTGATAGGCTCATTTGCATTTGTTGAGCTGATCATCAGCAAATGCAGAGCAAAATCAGACACTGATTGGTGAGTGTAAAAAGGTGGGAAATGAATGGTTAACTTGAAGAGAGTGGGAGACCACAACGAGAGGCGAAGGAGAGGCTGCTGAGGTTTGTGACTCAAGCCATGGGGAGCTGAGCAGATGAACAGGTTTGTGCCAGGTGCTGGCACCAGTGGACCCAGGCCAGCAACAACGAGGCAAGACCCCAATGTGGTGGAGAGGCGCGGCAACCATGGCAACTGAGGCATTATGGTGGGAGTTGAAAAATCGGTTTCCTGTTGGGGTGAAATGATGGTGGGAAGTGCACTCCCACCCATCATGCTGTGTTAACATTCCCACTCGCGGTCTGTGTAAAACCATTTTGCATCCTGTTCATGGGGTGCAGGTGAAAGCCAGGCAGGAATTTTCCTTTCCCTTTCCAATTATCCGTGCCACCAGTGGGAATTCACGCAGTCCAGAACATGTCCAGATCAACATGATGCGCACATATCGGGACTTACTTGGAAGATAGCTGAGAATAGCTTGTGGAGATGGGAAGATAGAGGCCTCCAGCAACCATGAACCCAGAAACACCTCTTGCAGCAGTGGGTGGGTGGAGCATCAGCCACGTGGATCCTCACACTGCAGGAGCTTCCAGGAGATGGATCTTCTAGTTGCAGTTGGATAGCTGCATGAAGTACTGTTGGGTCGTGATGGTCTGTGCTGGGCGTGAGATTAGATGGAGGGAGAAGAATGAAAAGGTGGGATGGGTGTGGAGACCTAGTGGAGAGGAGGTGAGGTTGGGGTGGTGTCGAAAGGGAGAGACATTGCGGGTGGGAGGGGCTGGTGTGAAGGTGTGAATGGCATGGGAGTGTTCAGGTGTGAATGGGCATGGGGGTGCTGCAGGTGTGAATGGGCATTGGGGTGCTGCAGGTGTGAATGGGCATGGGGGTGTGCAGGTGTGAATGGGCATTGGGGTGCTGCAGGTGTGAATGGGCATGGGGGTGTGCAGGTGTGAATGGGCATGGGGGTGCTGCAGGTGTGAATGGGCATGGGGGTGCTGCAGGTGTGAATGGGCATGGGGGCTGTGCAGGTGTGAATGGGCATGGGGGTGCTGCAGGTGTGAATGGGCATTGGGGTGCTGCAGGTGTGAATGGGCATGGGGGCTGTGCAGGTGTGAATGGGCATAGGGCCGTGCAGTTGTGAATGGGCATTGGGGTGCAGATGTGAATGGGAATGGGGATGAAGAGGGGAAAGGGGTTCAGAAGGAGAGGTTGGTCCTGTCATCCATTGATTCCGAGAGACATACTGAGGGAATTGGCAATAGGGAGGAATGGTGAGTGTTAAAGGGGTCAGTTGGAGTGGGAGGGTGGGAGGACGATGGATAATCAGGCACTGAGTGTTCTTGAAGATGATACAGAAGGCCAAGTGGATTCTGGAGTCAACAGAATGATGTTCGTGGAGGTTCGGGGGTGTAGTGGCAGTTGTACTGCCACAAGGATGGGCTTCTCTAGTAAGGTGAGGGACATGGGCATTCACCTGCAGGAGACAGAGGGTAATGGGGTGGGTTGAAGGGTAACTGTGGGGAGATCAAATGTTACAGCTGTGGGGGTCAATGGTTAAGGGGGGTAGGGTGTGAGTCTTTTCTATTCCGGGACCAATTCCCTATTGGCAGGGGTGGGAATCTCGAGGGTTCCCTGCTGCAGAAGCTGCAGAGTTGGGCCATTGAGGCTGGGCAGGTCATCTCAACTGGACAACTGAAGGCGAACGCCAGCATGTAGTACTTACAATGCTAGGGCCTTGGAACAGCACAATTTGACATGAATTCCCACCTGCTTCTGCAGCAGGGAATCCTCGAGATTCCCACCCCTGCCGATAGGGAATTGGTTCCGGAATGGAAAAGACTCACACCCTACCCCCCTTAACCATTGACCCCTGTAGTTGTAACATTTGAGTGAGTCAGTTGGGGACGGGTAAAGGTGTTGGACTGTACATTGAACGTCACCAATGCCATGGCTGCTCACAATGATGATGAACACATAGTGGAGATCTCAAGATGCTGTATGGGAGTTGGGCCATTGAGGCTGGGCAGGTAATCTCAACTGGACAACTAAAGACGAACACCAGCATGGAGTACTTACAATGCTAGGGCCTTGGAACAGCACAATTTGACGTGAATTCCCATCTGCTTCTGCAGCAGGGAACCCTCGAGATTCCCACCCCTGCTAATAGGGAATTGGTCGTGGAATGGAAAATTCTGCCTGGTTTTTCTTTCCATTGTGATGCTCTCTAACCTCCTGTTTCCCAGCAGTTTTTTTAGTTTTGATTCCCGAATTTTTGCGTACACAGTATTTTGTTGTTGTGATTATTACAAGTGTTCACATTGCAATATCCTGGCAGTTATTAATGTTGCGATGTGGGGACATGAGGTGGTAACCTGGCTGGGGTGAATCTCTTGCCCTTTATAGAACCTGACCGATTTTTGTACCACTGCTCTGTATGGAATTAAAATCAAATAGGTTCCACAACGAGTTAGCAATCTATCTGGTGCATGCTCAGCACCCAAAATCCAAAATGATTCCCAATATTTCTCTAATTAAATAGCATAGCAGACATTTGTCTTCGAAGGTGGATTGGCTATTCGAACGGCTATGGATTAAGTTCAGAAATTGTAGGCATTGAATTCAGCTTTTATGTAATAAATCTGAAATGCTCAGTAAATGCTGACTTGAGTTCTTCGTTCAGTCTGTTTTTTCAATGTCTGGATCATACCTCCTACGATAGTGAGATTTGGCACCCCAGCAATATTTAATTATAAAAATGTGCTGCTGTACACGTGCTAATCTATACAGTAGAGCTTAAGCGTTTCGTACATACGTTCATATTTTGTGACTGGCAGCTCATTTGATAATCATAATATGGACACATTTCAGTTTCTGAAAGATGACACATTTATCTTTATTTAGGATTCTTGTGCAATGTGCAATACATCAAGATCAAAGGAAACTCTACTATGTTTCTACACATTTATCTCCTCTTGGCTAAGATAGATTGTTTACTGCAATGTTCTGCAGCTGGAAGATATATATTATTAAATCATATATCACTTAGTTAGATTAAGGTACTTTCCACAAGATACTTATTGCCCCCAAGTACTCGGTCTCCTGGCATCTTATTCCAAACTTATTCAGACATTCATTTCAAGTATTTTCTGAAAGTAAACTTAAGAGAATTTTTAAACAGCAACTATTGGTCGAAAGGCAACAGCTACATAGCTGCTAAATCTAGGCAACAGCAATGTTTATGGTTTGGCAGGGACACTTTGGGCCCTATTTTACCATTGCGTCGCACCCATTTTCGGGCGCGAAAACTTGGTAAACTCGGGTGTGAGGCCATTAACGCGATCCGCGCCCGCGCAGATTGCCACTTTACCGAAACCCGGGAATGGCCGCGATCCACTTCGCACCCAAAACGGGCGCAACGACGATTTAAATGTATTTGCATGTATTTCAATTGAATTAATGAACTGCCCGCCCAACTTTATCAGCATTTCCCCCTTTACCGCCGCGTTCGCCGATCCGGAATCGTGCCGAAATGAACCTGCTGAATAAAAGTTTGAATCTGGCTCTCCAGCTGCTGAAGAGGCGAGTTCAGAGCTTCCAATGGCTCCCTGACTCAGATCAGTGGTGGGGGGGGAGGAGGGAGGCGGGCTAGAGCACTCTCTGATTGGCGGGGGAGGGGAGTGAGGCCAGATCGTTGTCTGGTTGGGGAGGGAGAGAAGGAGGAGGAGGCAGGTCAGAGGTATCTCTGGTGGGGAGGGGTGGGGTGGGGGGGGGGGGGAGGCCCAATCATTGTCTGGTGGGGGGCGGAGGGCCGATTGTTGTCTGGTGGTGGTGGTGGTGGTGGGGGGGGCACGGAGGGCCGATCGTTGTCTAGTGGAGGGGGGGAGGGCTGATCGTTGTCTGGTGGAGAGGGAGGAGGAGGCAGGTCAGATGTTCCTCTGGGGGTGGGGGGGGGGGGGTGAGGCGAGATCGTTCTCTGGGTGGGGGGGGGAGGTGAGTGAGGTGAGACCATTCTCTGGGAGGGGTGGGGAGTGAGGCCAGATTGTTCTCGGCAGGGGGGTGGTGTGAGGCCAGACCATTCTCTGGGGGGTGGGGGAGGCAGGTAAGATGTATCTCTGGTAGGTGGGGGGGGGGGCGGGGGGGCGATTACTCACTGGTGGGGGGTTCAGATGGATCTCTGGTAGGGGGGGAGAAGGGGGCAGGGGGGTCCACTGACACTCTGCGGGCAATCGGTGGCGGGGGGAAGGGGGCAGGGAGTCGTGATCGGTCTGGGTAGCGGGGGGGTGGGATAAGGGGGACAGTGATGTCTGTGGGGACCATCGCTCCTGCTTTTCGCTCCCGGGCCGCTTTCTCCGCTTTCTGCGGCCCGGGAGCGATCTGACACGGGCGCGCTTTTTCAAATTTTTTTCTAACTGCACATGCCCAGTTCAGAGCTCCAATAGTTTTGGGCATGCTAAGCCACGCCCACAGCACGAATGGGACCTGCAATTTTCTTTCAGGCTGAGTGTGTATGGGGGGCGCCTGAAAGCAGATTTCCAAGTCGGATCTGCATTACACCCAGATTCAGCACTTAGAATGAAAATGGTAAAATCAGGCCCTTTGTTTATTTAAGTTCTCAAGGAGTTAGATCAGTTATATCAACTTTCTTGTTACTTTGTTTACTTAGCTCGTGGAACATTAGCTGAAGACTAGAAAGGACTGGAATTTTGCACTCACTGAAGATTAATTATTGCACTTGAAGCAGGGAAACGTATTCTCAAGATGAATAGACCAGGAAGGGAGGGATATTTTGGACACAGGATGGTTCTCAGAACTGTAAGCAGGGGGTACTTGGGGCGGCACGGTGGCACAATGGTTAGCACTGCTGCCTTACAACGCCAGGGATCCAGGTTCGATTCCCGGTCACTGACTGTGCGGAGTCTGCGCATTCTCCCTGTGTCTGCATGGGTTTTCTCCAGGTGCTCTGGTTTCCTCCCACAGTACGAAAGACGTGCTGGTTTGGAGCATTGGCCTTGCTAAGTTCTCCCTCAGTGTACCCGAACAGGCGCCGGAATGTGGCTACTAGGGGATTTTCACAATAACTTCATTGCAGTAATTCCCTTATTGTAAGCCTACTTGTGACTCTAATAAATAACCTTAAGTTCATTGAGACAGTGTATTAAATATGTCATCGTCTTTGTTAACCATTTAGTAAGCTCTTGGATATAGTAATCATTAGGAGGGAGCATCAAAGAAAGTAGCTGAGAAGAAATTGAAATTATCTGGCCATCTGTTGCAGAGAGAGAGAGATAGAGAAGAAATGGGTGAGGTGAGTGATAGAGATGGTATAGCCAGGAGGAAAGAGAAGAGGAAGACTTGTAGACCAGGGAGAAAAATGGGGGCAGTGATACAGTGGGATTGGAAGAAGAATGGATGACTGACGGGGGAAGATGGAGAAGAGTGAAAGTAAAATGAGATAAGAAGAAGAGGAAGAAGAAACAAGAAAGATCTACAATCTAGTGTTCACTCAGGATAGTTAATTATGTACAAAACGAGCGCTGGGTGAAATATTCAATTTTATTTTAATTAAAACTCAAAGGCCTAAATTTCATACTGCCTCGCTGTGGACGGTGGAGGGGGGGGGGGGGGGGGGTGTGGAGCGTGAAATTGATAGAAGAGGATTCCCTCCAGGTTCCTGCCGCCCTGACCTCACATTGATTTTACACTGAAGTGGGCAAGGCCTCGGGTGGGATGCCCACCCAGTGCCCACCCAATGCCTACCCTTGCCTCAACTAAGGCCTTTAAATTCAAGCCAAACTATAACTCCCTCCTTTCTTCCCATGCTGCTCAAATTACTGATAGATTGCTATCTACATCAATAGATGTATTGTAAATGCAGTAAGAAACTCAAAATTTGATGATAATTATGTATTAATTTTGCTAGCTATTGTGATCTTTTGTGCAGTTTTTCACACCACCTTCATTTCACAAACTGTCCGGGCTTAAAGACAGATTTATTTGTTATGATCACAGATTTATCAGAAAATGCTTGAATATTGGCTGTTATACAAATGATAGACTGATTGGAGAAGGTTTTGACAAAGTGCTTTAAATGATGGTAACCAGTTAGAAATTTGAAACAAACCTTTCCAGATTAAAACAACTTCAAACTCACTTTTCCCTCTGATTTTAACTGGTTATTTATTTTCCCTTCCTTTTGCAAAGATACTGATCCATACTGAGATGTGAGGCAGGATTTTATGGCCTCAATCGACCCGAGATCGGAAAATCTCTCCCAAGGTCAACGAACATTCCCATTGTCCGCCTCTCGCCTACTCCGATTCCCATGGCGGGCAGGGCGGTAGAATTTCAGTGGTGGCTCCATTGGAGCAACCTTCCAAATGTCTCACCAAAGTAGTAACTCTTCCTGGATGAGCTTAGAAAGTGGTCTTCTTGATTTTCAGTTGCAGAGGCAATTACAGGTGAGACAGATCTTGTTTCCATATACAATTGGCACCTCTTCAAAAGGGTCACTAGATGGCAAAAAATAACGGAAACCCAGGGTGATTCTTCCCTGCGTGTATATAATTCTCATACCCATATTACTACCCCAGCAGTCTTAGTACAGGCTAGGTATCAAACTTAATCTCCTTCTGGTTTGTATAGTTTATTGGTAAATTGTTTGTCTATTGAGCTATCAGGGAAGTCTATAAATTTTAGAGGAATTCACTATGCTGAACACGAACAGCAATGTATCTTAATTAGACCTTAAATCGAAATGCTTATGGAAAAATAAACACGAAATAAAACAATTAAAGTGAAACATTACAGTTTTGAGTGTGGTTATAACACATTTAATAAAATAACTGATGTTACAGGTGGCATGGTGGCACAGTAGTTAGCATTGCTGCCTCACAGCACCAGGGACCCGGGTTCGATTCCCGGATTGGGTCACTGTCTGTGCGGAGTTTGCATATTCTCCCCATGTCTGCGTGAGTTTCCCAACAGCGCAGAAGGAGACCATTTGACCCATGGAGTCTACACTGACCACAATCCCACCCAGGCCCTATCCCTCAACTTCATATATTTACCATGACACTAAAGGGCAATTTACCATGGCCAATCAACCTAACTTGCACATCTCTGGAGTGTGGGAGGAAACCAGAGCACCCGGAGGAAATTCAGCTCTTCCCAGCCCCATAAAAAATAAATTAAACCTTAGGTCCTGAGCTCCTCTTTGCCAGCTGGAACTGAGCTATGTTTTGCACAATGTACAATGCATCTGACTAATTCCTAAAATGGGAGTTGGTGTCCTTTGTATGTCACAAGGCACCTATTTGCTTGCTAAAAGGGTGAATGCCTGGCATGCAGTTAAAGCCAACCAACGATAAGCCCTTGTCCATTTCGTGTTTGCTACCCTGTTAACAATAATGAGGTAGTACATCATGCGTCTCCATTTATGGGGTGAAACTTCCCCTTTCCTGCTCTGCGGGTGACCTCAAAATCTACTCTCTAGTTAAACAGACTACGGCTGACATTTTACCCTCCTGCCCGCCATAGGAATCAGAGTGGGCGAGGGGCGGACCATGGAAAGATCCGTTGACCTCGGGCAGGATTTTACCGTTTTGGGACGAGTGAGGCCATAAAATCTCATCCAACATGTCTGGGACGGAAAGTGAAACAGGGAGAATTATAGACCATAGTTTAAATGTTTATTTATTAGTGTCACAAGTAGGCTCACATTCACACTGCAATGAAGTTGCTGTGAAAAACCCCTAGTCGTCACACTCCGCCGCCTGTTTGGGGACACTGAGGGAGAATTTAACATGGCCAATGCACCTAATCCACACATCTTTGGACTGTGGGAGGAAACCGGAGAGCACCCGAAGGAAACCCACGCAGACATAGGGGGAATGTGCAAATTCCACACAGACAGTGACCCAAGCCAGAAATCGAACCCGGGTCTCTTGCTCTGTGAGGCAGCAGTGCTAACCATTGTGCTGCCGTGTTGTCCCTTAGTGGGGAAGATGCTTGAGTTTATTAAAAAAGGCGTGATAACAGAACATTTAGAAAGCATCAAAGGGATTGGACAAAGCCAGCATGTATTTATGAAATGCAAATCATGCTTAACAAATCTGCTGGAGTTTTTGTTTGGAATGTATTGAGTAGATAAGGGAGAACAAGTGGATGTGGTGTTCACATCCATTTTCAGAAGGCTTTTGATTTAATAAGGTCCTTCATAAAAGGTTAGTGGACACAATTAAAGCACATGGGTTAGGGGGTAATGTATTAGCATGGATTGAAAATTGGTTGAGAGGAAATAGAGTAAATGAGTATTTTTCCGAGTGGCAGGCAGTGACTAATGGGATACTGCAGGGACTAGTGCTTAGGCCCCAGCTGTTCATGATATATATAAATGACCTGGATGACGGAACCAAATGTAACATTTCCAAATTTGCTGATGACACAAAACTGGATGGAACTGTAAGTATGAGGAGGATGCAAAGAGGCTTCAAAGTGATTTTGACAAGTTTGAGTGAGGGGCAAACACATGGCAGATACAGTACAATGTGGCTAAATATGAAGTTATATGCTTCAGTGTAAAAGACAGAAATGAAGAGTATTATTTAAATGGTGATATATTGGGAAGTGTACATGTACAAAGGGATCAGGGTGTCCTTGTACACCAGTCAATGAAAGTGGAGAGGCAGGTGCAGCAAGCAATTAGGAAGACAAATATTATGCTCTTCATTCAAGAGGAAATGGGTTCAGAAGCAGAGATGTCTTATTGCAATGATACAGGATCTTGGTGAGACCACACCTGGAGTACTGCATGCAGTTTTGGTCTCCCTGCTTAAGAAAGAATACACTTATTACAGAGGGAGTGCAGTGGTGGTTCACTAGGTTGGTACCGGGATTAGCGGCACTGTCCTGTGATGCGAGATTAGTACGAATGTATCTGCCACGTGTTTGCCCACTCACTCAACTTGTCAAAATCACTTTGAAGCCTCTTTGCATCCTCCTCATAACTCACAATTCCATCCAGTTTTGTGTCATCAGCAAACTTGGAAGTGTTACATTTGGTTCCCTCATCCAGGTCATTTATATATATCACGAACAGCTGGGGCTTAAGCACTGATCCCTGCGGTATCCCATTAGTCACTGCCTGCCACTCGGAAAAAGACTCATTTTTTTCTATTTCCTGTCAACCAATTCTCAATCCATGCTAATACATTACCCCCTAACCCATGTGCTTTAATTTTGCCCACTAACCTTTTATGAAGGACCTTATTAAATCAGGACAGTTAGTGAGATTTTGCAAGCCCAGGCAAGTCATGGGGGTTATAGATAGTGTGACATGAACCCAAGATCCTGGTCGAGGCCATCCTCACGTGTGCGGAACTTGGCTATCAGTCTCTGCTAAGCAACTCTGCGTTATCGTGTGTCATGAAGGACGACACACAACACTAACTGTCCTGGCTGGAGACAATACACATCTCTTTAACCTGTGCTTAACCCTCTCTCCACTCACATTGCCTGTACTTTTAAGACTTGATTCCCTGTAAAGACTCGCATTCTAACCATTATTTTGTAAATTGAGTTTGTGTCTTTATATGCCCTGTTTGTGAACAGAACTCCCACTCACCTGATGAAGGGGCAGCGCTCCGAAAGCTAGTGGCTTGTGCTCCCAAATAAACCTGTTGGACTTTAACCTGGTGTTGTGAGACCTCTTGCTGTGTTTACCCCAGTCCAACGCCGGCATCTCCACATCATGGAGAATATAGAACCAGGTGACGCAGTCTCAGGATACAGGATAGACCATTTAGGGCTGAGATGAGAAAAATGTCTTGTTCAAAGGATGTGGAATTCTCGCACAGGAGGCTGTGGAGACCAAGTCACTGAATGTATTCAAAGAGAGATAATTCTTTTTAGATTTTAACGGTATGAGGCATATTGGGAGAAAGTGAGAATATAGCATTGATATCGAGGATCAGTCATGAGCATATTGAATGGCGGAGTAGTTCGAAGGGCTGAATGGCCTACTCCTGCTCCTAGTTTCGATGCCACATTTTGAGAACAAGTCAGTATGGTAGCCATGGTACGATATCTCTTCAAGAGGTCAGTGTCATCAGTAAGGGGCAGGGAGAGAATATGAAGCAGCAAACTTTAAAAAAAGCTTCTTGAGTATTCTGCATATGCAAGTCAGCATTTAAATCAAGATGTTGATTAGCCAATAAACCATGCCTTCTGAATTTAAGAAACAAATTTTAAAAATCTTGGCAGAATTTCAAGTGTTTCCATGAAACTCGAAAGCAGGTATTTTAGCTTATATTTCAGATAGGTAACTCAAATGTATCAGACACCGTACGTGGATTTGAATATTCACAAATGAAGAAATGAGAAGTGGGAGTTACAATGATCCAGGCTTAACAAAGATGTTTTTCAGTGCTACATACAGGCTGTAAATGATTTCTTTGATTGACGGACTATAGAATATTGACAGCAGGTGCTGGTATTTTTCTAAAGAAAGTGTATTGAAAATGTAAAAGTGAAAATATAAACTGTATTTTCTAATAACTTTGCTGTAAATAAATAATTAGGCTTGGAATTAGACACATCGTCCAAAATTCAATCAATATTTTCCCATTTTGAAGCTCAATGAAAAGGTATATAAAGATGGCTAACCAGATATATGTAGCTGTAACATGGAAATGTATCTATAGACATAATGGAAATAAGATTAATAATGAAGGATTTAATATAAAAATTCCACCATGTCAAAGACTATTTAAGCGTGGAGGTTTTGTCTGTTTTGTAGAATATATATGGGTGACTAATTGCAACCTATGTAATCCTAGGATCCTAGCATAAATTTGACGGCAGTGTAGCTGGGATCTAGTCTAGGGAAAGGAGCTTAGTATGTGTGGCTCTGATGAAATAGCAAATCCAGATGCATCTAAGATGCGCCCAGAACAATGTGAATGCCTGGCCACAGCTACAATTTTATTTTAGCAAGGAGATGATCAGCAATAATCTAGAAAATCCACCCACTCTAGATAGTGTAATCTTGCAAGAGAGACCGTGTTGCATTTTTGGAATCGCTGATAATACTGAAATATTATCCACACTGTGGTAGGGTGCCTGCGATGTTAAACCATAGCAACTGAGGAGCTTATTTGAAACTCTTTATCAACAAAATTGCTTCTGCTTTATCCACTGGAATAAATGACACAGGCAGCATGCAGCCAGAATTGTTGATGAGACACACCAAATGATTTAATCAAAGAGCATCCTATCTTGCTGTGTTAGTCTGCTGAATGATGCAAGCACAGTTCAGCACAGATATGCTGTTCAGATGCAGGATTTGATTGGGAAACAAAAGCCACGGAGTAAAATGCTTTATATTCGTCCATGCACGGTGAGCTCCAAGCCAACGGCATGATTTTAGAATATAGTTTTACTAGCAGTTAATGTATGCAACAGCTGCAACTGCAAGTATCTAAGGCTTTCCTTATTTTGGGGGGAGGGGAGGGGGGGAAGAGATCTATTTGGGGCAGCATGGTGGCACAGTGGTTAGCACTGCTGCCTCACAGCGCCAGGGACCCAAATTTGATTCCTGGCTTGGGTCACTGTCTGTGCGAAGCCTGCACATACTCCCCGTGTCTGCGTGGGTTTCCTCCGGGTGCTCCGGTTTCCTCCGAAAGACGTGCTGATTAGGTGACGTCTAACGAGTGTGGCAACTAGGGGATTTTCACAGTAACTTCATTGCAGCGTTAATGTAAGCCTACTTGTGACAGTAATAAATAAACTTAAACTTATTTGCATGGAAACTCTCATCCTCTAGTTTATGTATAAGGCAGGATGAAAACACTTATTTAACTCAGTAATTCTACAATCCAGTAACTTCCCGAAGCTGCGTCTGTTTTTCCAGCTCAGCTCAGCACTCTGTCAGAAGGAATATGAAACCCCTTGTGGTGACATGAGGTGATGACTGCATTCTAATCTCACTCTTCACTTACTTTGGATTGACAAGTACTCCAATCTATTTTTTTTCTTTAATCTGGCTGCGGTCCCAGGCACCACCAGGAGCCGAAAAGATTGTCATAGCAACCGGGCTAAGGAATGCTGCTCCTCAAATTAAATGTAGGGACTTCAGTGTTCTTTTCCAACAAACCAACACAGTGTAACATGGGCACCAACAAAATAACTATTTAATGTGAATGAAATCCGCTGTAACAGTCAGTCTGTTGCACCATTCAGCTCCATTATTATAATTCACTCCACTCAGTGAACCAGTGGAATACTTCACGAAGGTGAAGATTTGAGGACTCAGCTGCTTAGACGACTGCTTTCCTTGCCAACTACTGACTCGCTGGCATCAATGGTATGGCTTAGAAAAGTGAATGGTCATTTAAATTTTAATTAAGGCTCAATCACCTTTAAAATCAATGGTTGAGTGGGTTTGTGTTCGTGGCTGAATAAGATTTCCACAAAACTGTTTTGTCAGATGAAATGTCTGGATTCTAACTTTAGGGAGTGATGTGTAAACATACATGGAAATGTGTTACGCACTCTCTCATCAGTCCGGATGTCTGCAAGCAGAAAAATAGATGCAGCTGAACATAAAGCCCAGAATATGTGTTAAGTTTGTACTGCGCAGAAACCATTTGATTGCCATCGATGCAGTCGGGGGGGGAGGGAGGAGCTGCCAACGTGAAACATGCTCCCAGTTAGAAGAAGCAGCTGAAAGGTGGGCTACCTCTTTTGTTGTCACGAGTAGAAAGGAGCAAATCCATGCAGCAGAGGAAAGGTGAGTACAGAACCTGTAGTTAAATTTTCCCAAGCTGTTAAGTTTGAAAAGACCACCCCTTTGTTTACAGTATACTTTGAAGGATTCCTGGAAAAATATGCTGAGTGTTAGACATGTCCGTATATTTGCATTGCATAGCACGTTGGGTGCTGTGCCAAATAATTTGAGTCATTAAGTCACAGAGCAATACAGCATGGAAACAGGCCCTCCGGCCCAACCGATCCATGCCGACCGACCATGGTGCCAATTAGTTCCAATTGCCCACGTTAGGCCCATATCTCTCTAATTCTTTCCCATCCATGATACTTATCCAAAAGCTTTTTAAATGTTGCTATTGTACCTGCCTCAACTACTTCCTCTGGCAGCTCATTTCACATGGGTACCACCATCTGCGTGAAGAAATTGCCCCTCAGGCCCCTTTTGAATCTTTTCCCTCTCACCTTTAACCTATGCCCTTTAGTTTTCAATTCCCCTTCCCTGGGAAAAAGATTATGTGTGTTCATCCTATCTATGCCCCTCATGATTTTATACACCTCAATAAGATCACCCCTCTATCTCCTACATTCCAAGTCCCCTAGCCTGGCCAACATCTCCCTATAACTTGGGCCCATTAGTCCTGGCAACACCCTCGTAAACCTTCTTTGCATTCTTTCCAGTTTATCAATGTCTTTCCTTTACCAGGGTGACCAAAACTGTACACAATACTCCAATTGTAGGGTTGGGTTTGCCACTGGGATTTGCCACATGATTAGTTTTAGATTCTTACTTTGTCTGTCTGTGCAGTAACAGAGACAGCACAAAGAGTGACAAGATTCATAGAATCATAGAATCAATGCAGAAGGAGACCGTTCGGCCCATTGACCCTGCACCGACCACAATTCCACCTAGGCTCTATCCCCAGAGCAACATCCTAGCTAGTCCCCCTGACACTAAGGGGCAATTTACCATGGCCAATCCACCTAACCTGCACATCTTTGGACTGTGGGAGGAAACCTGAGCACACGGAGGGACCGCACACAGACACGGGGAGAACGTGCAAACTCCACACAGTGACCCAAGCCGGGAATCGAACCCGGGTCCCCAGCATTGTGAGGCAGCAGTGCTAACCATTGTGCCACCGTGCTGACCCTAGGGCAAGGTGAGTTAACTCAGTTAATGGTAGGGCATTGGGGAGAGTTACAGAGAAAAGTGATCTTGGGGTACAGGTTCATAGCTCCTTGACAGTGGAGTCACAGGTGGACAGAGTGGTGAAGAAGGCATTTGGCGTGCTTGGTTTCATTGGTCAGAACATTGAATATAGGAGTTGGGACGTCTTGTTGAAATTGTACAAGACATTGGTAAGGCCACACTTGGAATACTGTGTGCAGTTCTGGTCACCCTATTATAGAAGGATATTATTAAACTAGAAAGAGTGCAGAAAAGATTTACTAAGATGCTACCGGGACTTGATGGTTTGAGTTATAAGGAGAGGCTGGATAGACTGGGACTTTTTTCTCTGGAGAGTAGAAGGCTGAGGGGTGATCTTATAGGGGTCTATAAAATAATGAGGGGCATAGATCAGCTAGATAGTCAATATCTTTTCCAAAGGTTGGGGAGTCTAAAACTAGAGGGCATAGGTTTAAGGTGACAGGGGCGAGATACAAAAGTGTCCAGAGAGGCAATTTGTTCACACAGAGGGTGGTGAGTGCCTGGAACAAGCTGCCAGAGGTAGTAGTAGAGGTGGGTACAATTTTGTCTTTTAAAAAGCATTTAGACAGTTACATGGGTAAGATGGGCATAGAGGAATATGGGCCAAACGCGGGCAATTGGGACTAGTTTAGGTATTTAAAAGAAAAGGGTGGCATGGACAAATTGGGCTGAAGGGCCTGTTTCCATCCTGGAAACCTCTATGACTCTATGACTCTCTGAGTTGTATTATTATGTCATTGGCGACTGTAGAAGTGCTACTTTACAGTCGCATTGGGAAAAAAGGCCTTATGAGTAAGCTTTGTGTATTAGATCAATGAATAATACATGGCAAGTGGAACAAAGAATGGAGCAGGAATGTGTTTGATGAAAATAATAAATAAAACAGAAGCACATTGGAGATAATTAGTATTGACTAAAATCATTTTAAAAGCTCACTTAGCATCTGAGTTGCCAATACACCAGGGATGACTAATATGTCTGTAATGTAGATCAATGTAGCCTAGTTGGGGAAGTGTTGATTGACAGTTCTTGTGGTTGACCGAAATGTATGGTAACTCTTTTCAACTCTGCTGTAAAGTATCCAATTTGCTGCTTGGCATAACACACTCACTAGTAAAAAGGTGCTCCTTTGAGTGCATAATCTAGGTAGTGCTGCAGTGTCTGAGGTGCTAGGCTAAAATTTCAGCCCCTGCCAGAGGTGGGAATGAACGTTAAAGGGGACCAAAAATCCTGGTTATTATGTCAGATTTCCAACACTGTTCCCAGCGCCAACCATTTTCACTGGTGTGGGGAGGAGGGAGGGGGCAGCCAGTAATGACCATCCCAGTGAATTACCTCAGAGCCATAAAGGTTTCAATGGCAGGAAGGAGAAGTTAGCATTTTGGAAATGTGTCCTTGGCACTGCACAGGTGGAGCGGCGAGTGGGCAGTCAGTGCTTGAACAGTGCAGGGGGTTGTTGACCTCCTGGCATTGTGGGGGCATATGGGCAGGGGTCAAGACAGCCAAGGACACCTGGGCAACAATCTGAGCACAAGGAAGGCAGCAGTTGACAATGGGGGGCATGACTTTCAGATTTTGAGCCCAGTGGCAATCAGATGCAAAATCAGGAGGGTATGAGGCAGGATGGACACAGAGGTAATACCCTGGAGAGGATCTGCTACCGAAGCAGCTACCTAGAAATGACTGAGAACCAGTGCCAAACAGGACTGCAACACTCCAAACAGATGACAGGCATTTGTGACTCTGTTACCTCACACATTATTCCACTGGTCACCATGTTCCACCAGTACCATTAAAGTCACTGAACGTGTCTCTGTTTGGCATCTTCCAAGGATCAACTGCGATACTGGATGGTGTCTCACAAATGGCTGCACACCACTGAATCACTGACGCCCTCTTCACCCGAGATAGACAGTACATTAATTTAATGACACATGCTGCCTCGCAGGGAGAAAGAGTTTCAGCACCATTATGGACAATGAAGTTGTCAGATGTTGTTCTGAGCTTGCGGGTGGGGAGAGGGTGTCATTGGCTTGACATCTGCACCTGTGGGAGACACAAGAAGAGATGCTGGGTGCTAGCCGAGGAGAGCAGAAGTCACTGCGGTATTGAGGCTTCCTAATACAACTCAGTATTTGGCATGCTGTTGAATGGGATGATGCACATTGTTTCCCCTCAACTGCCCTCTCTAATCACCATCCCTAACATGAATTCACATTTCACCAAGACTGACTTCCGCCTCTTCCAGTACTGGTATAATCTGTAGATATGGTACCCCTCCACCAGATTGGGCATTATGTTTTGAGTTATAAGGAAAGACTGGATAGACTGGGATTTTTTTCTCTGCAGCGTAGAAGGCTGAGGGTGATCTTATAGAGGTCTATAAAATAATGAGGGGCACAGATCAGCTAGATAGTCAATATCTTTTCCCAAAGGTAGGGGAGTCTGAAACGAGAGGGCATAGGTTTAAGGTGAGAGGGGAGAGATACAAAAGGGTCCAGAGGGGCAATTTTTTCACATAGAGAGTGGTGAGTGTCTGGAACAAGAGGTAGCAGTAGAGGCGGATACAATTTTGTCTTTTAAAAAGTGTTTAGACAGTTACGTGGGTAAGATGGCTATCGAGGGATATGGACCAAGCATGGGCAATTGGGACTAGATTAGTTATTAAAAAAAGGGCGGCATGGACAAGTTGGGCCGCTATGACGCTATGACTCTTGTGTTCATTTCTCCTGCCAGCAAGTTAAGGCATTGCTGCCCTCCATTGTAAATAGTCTGTGCACACATCTTTCCCATGTCCAGGAGCAGCAGGCTACCTCAAGGCTACCTTGTGTGACTGATAGAGACCAAATGCCCAGAGGCTATTCCTTGGAGTCAGGAGTAGCACACACCTTGCCAGAGCAGGGGAAGTTATTGAGCCATTTGCGTCACTGAATCTAGAATATTCTGATGACACTTCTGCCACTGATAGCGACAGCTATCTCAGTCTAGGCTTGCTTCTTTTGTGTGGGTGGCTCCTTCTGTCACCCAATGGGAGAGGACCTTCCTCCTCAATCTCCCTCACGTCTGTCATCTGAGAACTGAGGAGCTGCCCTGCCCCAGGTGTCCAGTTTTTTGTGTCTCTTGCAACAGTTCAAGGCACGCAATGGCCTAATCCTACTTCTAAGTCATATATTTGTATGGGGCACTGCAGTCAGGTCAAGGCTGAATGACAATCTTCTCCGTATTCTTCAGCACTCGCTCAACAGCCACCGTAATGGCTACCACAGGGAGTTTAAATCGAGCTTGCACTTCATCAGGCTCATTCCCTCCCTGCAGCCGCTAATTGGCTCACAAACCCAACTCTAAACCAATTAAGAGGTTTTCCCTCACACAAATCGTACCTTTAATCTTCTTCCTCCCTGGGAGCTGGTTTGGGGCGTGGTAGCACCTCGACTCCAATCTTCCAAGCTGGATGAATAATATTAATTTCTAAAACATTTAATTCATTGCTATTTGAAGAATCTCACTGTGCACAAGTTGACTGCTGTGTTTCCCACATCGCAGCAGTGACGGCATCCTGAAAATATATCACAGGCTGTAGAAAGTTTTGGAGCATTTAAATGGTGTTCAGTAAGTGTAAGTTGATTTTTCTTTTGGGAGAAGCATTTTCAGCAGACAGATTGAAATGAATGTGTTTGTCTTTGGTTACTTAAACTGACTCTTCCTTTATAACTGAAGGTGTTCTCTGATGCAGCAAATGCAAAAACACTGCAAGTGACAACACAACACAGAGAGTCTGAGATAGCTCAGCAAGGTTAGAGCAAGTAGAGTGCAATGGTAGACTGAGGGCCCGATTTTACCAACAGGTTGCACCTGTTTTCAGACACGAAAACTTGGTAAAGTTGGGCGTGAGGTGAGTAGCGCGATCCGTGCCCACCACCACGCCGGTTCCCCCTTTACCAAGGTCCGAAAATGGCCATGATCGGGACCGCCCCTGAAATGGGCGCGACAACCATTTAAATGAATTTGAATGCATTTAAATTGAATTAATGGGCCACACACCCAACTTTCCCGGCACTTCCTCCTTTACCACGCGTTCGCCAATCCGGAATCGGCGCAAAACAGACATGCTCCATAAAAGTCCGATTCGGGCGCTCCATCAGTGAGGGTTAGTGAGGAGGTAAGTGCATAGCGTCCGACGACTCTCTGCTACTCACGGGCGTCCTTTTGTTGCGGACATTTTCTGTCTCGGGTCAGTGGCGGTTCTGTGAGTGTGTGGGGGGGTGTGGGGGGGTAGTGGGGGGCTGTTGGTCAGCAGGGTCTCTGATGTCCGACTTGCAGCACGGACCCAGATCTCAGCACTGACCTCGGGTCTTGCGGTGCTGTTGGGTCCTAGTGCACTCAGCTCACTTCCAGATGAAGGATGTGCACAAAGCCCTTGCAAATTGCACTGCTGCAGCTTCTCAACTTTGCAAGGAGCTGTGATTGTGCGGAGCATGTGGCTGGAGGAATGGGGGGCTGTGATTGTGGGGAGCATGTGGCTGGGGGAATGGTAGGGGGTGCTGTGACTGTTGATGTGCTGGGGCAAGCAGCATTCCTTAACCTCTACATGTGTTCCTTTCCATCCCCACTTCCCCCCCTCCCCCCCCAACCCCCCTCCTCAGAGTGACGAGATGGTTTTTGCGATGCAACCAATTGATCTTGCTGTTCTTTTGGTTGCTGCTGGAGCTGAGGAGGAGGAACAGGAGGAAGAATTGTGGGCATGGGATGCCCAGGCCTTACCACTTGCAGGAGTAGAAAGAGATGACCACCAGAGGCAGGAAGTGGACGCCCTTCATCCAGAGTGGGGGGCATATGAGAAGGAGGGAGCAGAAACCCCGGCAGTTCCATGCACGAGTGTCATTTGAACAGATGCCGGACACCATATGCTGCCGACGTCTCCGCCTCCGAAAGGAGACAGTGCAACACCTGTGCGACCTGTTGCAGGACCTGGCACCTCGGGGCAAGGCGGGGGGGGGGGGGGGCGGCACCCACTCTCGGTGGCTGTCAAATTGACGGCCGCTCTGAACTTTTATGCGACTGGCTCCTTCCGGACCCCTAGTGGACATGTATGTGGCATTTCCCAGTCGGCAATGCGGACCTGTGTCAAGCAGATCATGGAAGCCCTGTATGCCCGGGTTGGGCAGTACATCAAATTTAACCTGGACCAGGCCCATCAGGAAGCCCGGGCTGCAGGGTTCACAGCCATTGCGGGGATGCCGAATGTGCAGGGGGTGGTCGACTGCACACACGTCGCTCTCAAGGCACCCCTACAGAATTCGCGGAGATTCATCAGCAGAAAGAGGTTCCACTCCCTCAGTGGTCAACTGGTGTGTGACCATAAAATGAACATTATGCATGTTTGCGCTGGACACCCAGGGAGTGTGCACGACACTTTCGTTGTCAGGAGCTCGGACATCCCAGAGGCATTTGAGGAGGAGCCCAGGCTATGGGGATGGCTCCTGGGTGATATGGGTAACCCGCTTCAGACATGGCTGATGATACCTGTGCAGAGGCCTGTGTCTGAGGCGGAGACCCGCTATAATGAGGCCCATGTAGCCACCCGCGCGATAGTGGAGAGGTGCATTGGGCTCCTCAAAATGCGTTTCCGGTGCCTGGCCTGATATAGCGGGGCCCTACAATACAGCTCTGTGATCTCTTCCCGCATTATGGTAGTGTGCTGTGCCTTGCACAATCTGGCTCTACAGAGAGAGGTGACCTATTGGAGGAGGAGGAGGACGTGGAGGCCGACCAGCTGGGGAGGATGACCAGCAGGAGGAGGAGAAAGAGGAGGAGGAGGAAGGTGGGGAAGAGTATGCCGAGGAACACCAACCAGGCGCTGGAGGGCTGGCAGCCCAAATGAGGCATGCGAGGGCGGCTAGGGAGGCCTTGATCACCAGGCAGGTCCACTCGCTAGGGCTTTGTGTCTGTGGGTTCCATCCCCCCACGCCCCCGCCAAAATTCTTTCTATATCCTGCAACATTGTCATACCAGAGTTGTGGGCCTGGGTACTCTGTGTTCGTGAGTTTTTTGGCAGGCAGGAAGGTGATGACAACTCACTAAGCACCATTATGAAGGTGCCTTGGTGCGAACTGGTCTGACTCCTACCTGAGCTCTGTATGCATGCTGGCACCTGGGCCCACATCTGTGCAGTGGGTATGGGATCTGAAACCCCCATACAGGGCCCTGGGTTGGGTGGGGTGGGAGATGGGAGGGAATCGCTTGTGGTGTCTGGGGAACCAATGGCTTTCGTTTCTCAATGGCACAGCATTGAGGGGCCTCCCCAACTGACTTCAACATGAAGCATCCCTCCGGCGATCATCAATGGAAGAGGATTCATAATCGAGACAAATCTGAGACAAATTAGTCACAGGTGGGTGGTGAAGGAACATTTAATTGCTATAAGGGTGTTTAAATAAGACGTTCTAACATAAAAACTTGTGAACAGAACATGTTAACGTGCTTAAATATCTCCCTAATTAGTGCAGCCCTTCACCCGTGTCATCTCAGTGCAATTATAACTTCCTAACCTTACCTGGCCGACCACTACATCTCAGTGACTCCCCAGAATGTACATCGGAAGTGGAGAAGGGTAGCTGCCTACCTCGCCCCGCTGCCTGTGATGCGCGTGGCAGGCGTCCTCTGGAGGCTCTGGACCTTGAGGGCCTTGGTCAACTTCCAGGTGTCTGGGATGTTTCCATGACACCCTCTTCATCCCACTGCCCCTGAGATGCCCTGGTGTCAGGAAGGGGGCAGTCAGAAGGTGTAGCCACAGCCACAGTCCCCTGGCTGGAAGGTCCTGGCATGGGCTTGAGCCCTTCCTGCTCCCTTGATGTTCCTGTGGGCCCTTGGATCACTCCATGTAACGGCGCTGCTTCTGCAGTGAGCTCCAGAAGCTCCAGCATCACCTGGCACTGCCAGTCCTGGAGGACCACCTGCATCTTACCCATGGTGGTCGAACCCTCTGCAATGGCCAATTGAGTCGGGGCCACCTCTCAATGGCCACAGCAAGTGCCCTCTGAGACTGGGCCGTGCTCTGCAAGCCCTCAGCCATGACCCTTTGTGTCTGGGCCACATTCTCAAGGGCTGCTGCCACAGCCCGCTGTATCTCAGCGCTGTCCCGCTGGGTCTCCTGCAAGCTCTCGAGCCTCTCAGCCATGGGCTGCAGAATCTCAAGAAACCTGTTCAGTTCCTCAGCTGTGGCCTGCTGTGACTCGGCCGTCGCTTGGAGCCTGCCACTCATGATGAGGATCCCCTGCCCAGGTTTTCCACTGCAGATGCCACCCTTGCAGTGTTGGCCTGGGAACCACACAAGACAGGCAACAGCTGGTCCACCTGAAAGCTTTGGAATTCCTCCCAACAGCCTCGCAATTGGTCCAGTGTGGCCGTCAGCCCCTCCTGCATTCCCTGGCTCTGTTGCTGCATCTCCAGCAGCTGAGGGAAAAGTGATATCAGAAGCCCAGCTTGTAGCCTGGGGCCAGCTGAGTCCTCACCTCCGGCAGGCCCCCACGTGCCAGAGGTCTCGGATGTTCCCCCCCTCCACCTGATGTACATTATCAGATGAGTTGTGCTCACCAGAGAGTGACCAGAAGCCTCAACACTAATTGGATCCACTGATGTGTCAGTATCTGGGACGGTGAGTTGTGAGGTGGAAGCTGACACCAAAACTGTGCCACCTTCGGAGGTCCCTTCACCCGTATCCTCCAAGGACTTATCCAAGTTGTCTTGACCAGGATGAGCGGGAGCTGCAGTAGAGGCCTGGAGTCCAGAAGGCCCCTGGGGCATCCGGATCAATCCCTGTTACACAGGCCACAAGGTTAAGTGCAAGGGAGGGAGAAGAATCCGGGATGCCAAACACGTGATTCACATTTCTCCATTGAACATAGAACAAAGCACAAAGAAAATTATATCACAGGAACAGGCCCTTCAGCTCTCCAAGCCTGTAGTGACCAGGCTGCCCATCTGATTTGTAACCCCCTACCCTTCTGGGGAACATATGCCTCTATTCCCATCCCATTCACATAGCTGTAGAGATGCCCCTTAAAGGTCACTATTGTATCTGCATCCACGACCTCCCCCGGCAGCGAGTTCCAGGCACCCATTACCCTCTCTGTGCAAATAAACATGCCTCATACATTTCTTTTAAACCTTGCCCCTCGCACTCGAAACTCGTGCCCTGATAAGTTGCCTCAAAGTGAGTAGAGGATGGACAGGTGCTCACGTCTTGACGGCAGCTCGGCCATGCTGTCACTGACAGCCCGCATCTCCCCTTCCTTTGACAGCGCCAGCACCCGCTCCTCAAAGGGGATGAGGACCTGGAGACCTGGCTCATCACCCCCTGTCTTTGCCCTCTCACGGGTGTTATGGTCGGTCTTCTCCTGTGGAGACAGAAGGAGCCATGAAATAAATGATGGAGTGACTCCTGCAGAGTATCAGGTGGTGGCCCTTCGAGGGCAAGCACAGGAGGTGCTTGGGGGTCAGAAGCTGGAAGCATGCTGGATGCTGGGAATGGGGGGATCTGGGGGAAATTTGGGGAAAGATGCTAGATGGGGTTCAGCACTCACCCTTGCTGCACGGATGAGGTCATTGATTTTTTTTCCGACACTGCTTCGTGGTTCGGGGGGCCACTGCCCTGGCACTGACCGAGGCAGCGACTTCCTCCCAGGCCGCATTTCCATCAGCCCCCCCCGGGTCTGCGTCCTCCTGGGTGGAAGAAGGTGTCCCATCTCGCCTCTGCTGCACCCAGCAGCCTCCCCAGGTCGCCCTCAGAGCATCGGGGGACTGGTCCTGCGCACATTTTGTGCAGGAATGCCTGCCTGTCCATTCTTGAGCTTTTAATGGAGTTGTCCCTCGTTAGGGCAGATCAGCTGCAGGCAGTTTGGCAGAGCATTCCAGCAAGTTCCATGCAGTTTGCTTGTTAGCATTGAGGGGAAGGCAAGTGAGCACTTGCAGGTGTGCTCATTGGGAGAGGGGTGGGTGGTGAGGTGGATGATGCCTCAATGATTGGGGACAGGGGAGAGAGAGGGAGGTGTCACACAGCCATTGGAGTCTGGAGGAGATGGGGGCCTTGTGCAGGAGGGTCCGGGGTGGGGGGGAGGGGGAATCACCCTGCCTGATATCTGTAGGGTGGAGTGGGGAGGGGAGATCTCTCTGCCTGTGATGAGTGAGGGGAAAGGGGGGTCCGCTGCCACTCTGCCTGAAATCGATGGGGGGAAGGGGGGGAGGGGCCCGGGATCATTCTGGTTAGTGGATGGGTGGGGGATAAGGAGGCCGTCCTCATGTGTGCGGAACTTGGCTATCAGTTTCTGCTCAGCGACTCTGCGCTGTCGTGTGTCGTGAAGGCCGCCTTGGAGATCGCTTACCCGAACATCAGAGGCTGAATGCCTGTGACCGCTGAAGTGCTCCCCAACAGGAAGAGAACAGTCTTGCCTGGTGATTGTCGAGCGGTGTTCATTCATCCGTTGTCATAGCGTCTGCATGGTTTCCCCAATGTACCATGTCTCGGGACATCCTTTCCTGCAGCGTATCAGGTAGACAACGTTGGCCGAGTTGCAAGAGTATGTACCGTGTACCTGGTAGATGGTGTTCTCACGTGAGATGATGGCATCTGTGTCGATGATCCGGCATGTCTTGCAGAGGTTGTGGCAGGGTTGTGTGGACGCTACGACAACGGATGAATGAACACCGCTCGACAATCACCAGGCAAGACTGTTCTCTTCCTGTGGGGGAGCACTTCAGTGGTCACAGGCATTCAGCCTCTGATCTTCGGGTAAGCGTTCTCCAAGGTGGCCTTCACGACACACAACAGCGCAGAGTCGCTGAGCAGAAACTGATAGCCAAGTTCCGCACACATGAGGACGGCCTAAACTGGGATCTTGGGTTTATGTCACACTATCTGTAACCCCCACAGCTTGCCTCCTGGACTTGCAGAATCTCACTGGCTGTCCTGTCTGGAGACAATACACATCTCTTTAACCTGTGCTTAATGCTCCCTCCACTCACATTGTCTGTATCTTTAAGACCTGGTTGGCTGTAGAGATTCGCATTCTAATCAGTATTCTGTAACTTGATTTTGTGTCTCTGTATGCCCTGTTTGAGAGCAGATATCCACTCCATCTGACGAAGGGCCAGTGCTCTGAAAGCTAATGGCATTTGCTACCAAATAAACCTGTTGGACTTTAACCTGGTGTTGTTAAAACTCTTACTGCATTTTGTATGTCCCAGAGTGTCTGCTCAATTTACATAACAATAGCAAGCTTTCAAGGGATTAAATAAAGAGGATTATTATTTATTCACACATTCAGTCCCAAAATCTAAATTATGTGCCATTCATATTCTGTCGCACAAGAAAGTTAAGATAAATATTACTTCTAAACCAAAAGAATAGTTCAACGTTTATTGTAGAAGGACAGTCGATGCAGCCCAGCAAAGAAAGACATCCTTTCTATTCTTGAGTTGTTGTTTAGTTGATTTTAAAAGCTAGAGTCAGCCATCAGGATAATTGCAGGATTGTCTTGTAAAGGTGGCTTTTCCACAGATCACAAAGTCAGTTTCTTGTGGTTTTCTGATCGGAAGGTCAGGTTTTGTACTGGTGGACATAGAGAGAAAAGGAATCAGCCTGAAGGGGTTTTTAAGGTTTTTACAGAAGCCTCCAGTTCTTAAAGGCAAAGATGACACAACTTTTCCTCTATAGCTGATGTCTCATGTGGTGTTCTCTGTAAGCTACCCAGGGCTCTCTGGGTCTTCAGACATGAAAGGATCAGAAGCCAGTTTTGGACACTGCTGTTGTCCACCCAGAGCGGCATAAAGTTAAACGCTATTGAGATAGATAGATACCTCTTCACATTCAATATTGGATAACTGAAATTCCACTGTACTCTTTTGGTTGAATTGCAAAACATAGGCCTGGATTTTCAACCACAAGTCAGGTGCACAGAGTCAGATAAATTCCCAGTTCAGCAAAAACTATTTTTACAAATGGAATCCCGGAGATCGGATTTTCGGTCTGGGGGTGGCTCAGATTATACACCGGGACACATGAGCCCGGAAGTAGTGGCAAGAATGCCAGGTGTGGAGGATAGCTTCCAAATGGCCTTGGGATCCCAATACTGTATTAAAAAGATTAAAAAAACACAACCATCTCTCCAGCCCTCGCCTCTCACACGCACCCTCACCCACCAAACATTCCTCATGCCCCAGCCATGTTAACCCATACCAGCTCACGTCATGTACTCACCCTTATAACCTCTCATAACCTCCATGCCAATCTTTGCCCCTATAACAACCTATATGGTTCCACATATACCCATGCCAACGTACCCACTGCATGTCCTTTTATAATCCCTATGCCAACTTAGTACCAATTCATGTCAACCCATGCTCCACACACACCATCCATTTCCCTTATACCTATCATGCCTTTTAATCCAATATACACCATGGCCAATCTTCAGGATCCATGCTGAAATAAAATAAAATTCTATTGTAGACTTCACAATACTGAAAATAAATCATTCATAAAAACCCATTTACTATATTTGCATTCCTTCAGTCACATAAAGTCTTACAACAATAAACATTTAATTCAAGTGCACAATTCCTTATAAAAAGAAACATTGAAATTCAGTCTCACTTCAAAGAGTTTATAACCACTTGTAATTGTCAATCAATCCTTGAAATGACTGGCATCCTACTGTGATAATGGATAGTTATGAATCAGTCAGGCTTCAGTCACCAAGTAATGGAAACCTTCAAACTTGTGTGAAAAAGCAAGCAATAGTTGTATTACCACTCCAGACTTTGTTAAATTAAGGAGCTGAACTTTTAAATGCCTTGACAGTTTGACAGCTCCTTTTGAATGTGCTTTTGACACTTTTCACAGATTCTCTTGACAGTTGCTTTAGACAAATTTGACAGTTAATTTTGACAGGTCTGTTGACAATTCCAATACAGTAAGAAGTTTAACAACACCAGGTTAAAGTTGTTAAACTTCTTACTGTGTTTACCCCAGTCCAACGCCGGCATCTCCACATCATGACAATTCCAATGGCAGTGATGAGTTAATGCATGCACACGTATGCCTACTTATAACAATTCCAAAGAGCACCTCACCTCTTTCAAAGAACACCTCACCTCCACCAAAGGTCACCTGACTAACCCCAAAAGTGTTCTGGCCCCATATACAAAGGAGTACATTACAGCTCCAAAGGAGAACTCTGGCTATTCAAACTAATCCACAAAGTTAAGACCTGCTCTTACCAGGTCCACTCTGCACAATTTGGGTTTCACACTCCTGGGCCAGCAAAATCTGACATTGTAGAGGCAGCTAATGATTTGAATGGCCAGTTGCCTACATGAACCACCCTGTGTAAAATGCGAACCAGCCCTGTTTCTGCCCCATGAAAATGTGAGATGCCTTCTTCAGGGGCTGATACCTATGATTTTCTGGCATGTCTGCCATTTTCACCATGATGAAGAGGCCCTTAGTCTTGGTGAAAACACTGACCACAGAGAGTAGAAGTCCATTGTTTCTGAATTTGGAGTAAACTTTGAACATTGGCAGGTATGAATTCCATAGAGGGGTGCTGTCTGTGCACGTCCATTCGCAGGGCGAGGTTTCATCCAAAATGATTCAAACAGGAACTTTCTGGAACTTTGAGATAGTCTGTGTTGGTGTTGTCAAGCTCATGTGATCCTTGGCATATATCTTAGCCACTTTGTGAATGTCCATTTAAAAAAATAATAAAAGAGAGTTCCAGAAACTTCCATATGGACACATTCTTTTGTGTCCGCCTTTAGGGTGTCCGCCTTTAGGGTTCGCCTTTAGGGTGTAGCAGCATGGCATCACTAGAATGGAAATGTGTCATGGTAGGTGCGGGAGGATGTTCCCGATGGTGGGGAAGTCCAAAACCAGGGCTCATAATATAAGAATATGGGTTAAAACTTTTAGCACTGAGATGCGGACAAATTTCTTTACCCAGAAAGTAGTAAGTCTGCGGAATTAACTACCAGAGAAAACAGTTAAGGCCAAAACATTGTATGTTTTCAAGAAGGAGTTAGATGTAGCTCTTGGGGTGCAGGTGGGTTCAAGCTATTTAGTTGGATGATCAGCCATGATCGTAATGAATGGTGGAACAGGCTAGAAGAGCTAAATGGCCTACTCCTGCTCCCTATACATGGGGCAGGATGTACCCCACCTCCGCCAGCCCAGCAACGCACCCCAACCCCCAACCCCCACCCCCGCCCCACCCCCGCCAGACCCGGTGTATTTCCTGGCAGCAGAGTGTCTGCCCATCATTGGCTGTCTTCTGGTCCCACCGATGTCAACAGGGTTTTGCATGCCCCGCACCCTCCACTGCCGGGGAACGTGCAGCAGAGGGTCAGTGTTGGTGGAAGTGGAAGAATCCGCAGGCAGGAAGGCCTGGAAAATTTGGGGCTAATTATCTGCAAAATAATATAAAAGTGAGCAAAAATTTGACAGATGCAGCGTAGTATGAGAAAACATTGGGTTGTCCACTTTGGTAGCAAAAATAGAAAAGTAGAATATTATTTAATTAGGGAGACTGCAAAATATTGCAGTATGGAGGAGTCTGTATGTTTTTGCACATGAAATACAAAAAGACAGCATCGAGTACAGGAAGAAATTAGGAAGCCAAATGGCCTTTATTGGAGAGAATCCAGACCTACGGAATATAGTTTGAAAATAAGAGGTCTCAAATTCAAGATGAAGATGAGGAGGCATTTCTTTTCTAAGAGGGTTGTTAGTTTTTGGTATTTGCTTCTCCAGAGAGCAGTGGATGTTGGGTGCTTGAATATATTCGAGGTTGAGTTAGGCAGATTTTTGTTCAGCAAGGGAGCCAAGGATTATGGGGGTCAAACAGGAAAGTGAGGTTAAAGCCACAATCAGGTCAATCTTGATCTTGTTGAATGCCTGAATGCTTAAGGGCCGAATGGCCTCTCCTGCACCTGTTTCTTGTGATGTTAAGTTCTTAATGATCTTTTCAATTCTATCTGTCTGGAAATTGTTTGTTTTGTTCCATTCCTATGGCCGACTTAACCTGTGTCATGACTTTGTGATATTGTCTACCTGTGTCCCTTCGATGCTATATCCCATTTAGGGTCTTAAGGCACATTTTTTCCATTCAAGGTGATGTCTCACTACCATTACAAAAGGTAGAACCAACCTTTTTCTGGTAGGCAGCAAGATTCTTGGCCATCATTTTGCCAATTAATAGAGTTCGCTGTCCAATAAATGACATAATGAGATAGCCAACAGCCACGGCCAGGCTTTGAGGCTACATCACAAATACACTGAGGCGCATCTTCAAAGAGCAGGTTAGGTATCTAGGAACAGCTCGGGCCAGGCAGAGAGGCCCTGGAGTGGGAGGGAGCGATGTTGGTCATGGTGCATCAATGATGCTTGGGATGTGGGGTCGGCCATTGAAGCTATGTTGGCTCCTTCTGTGGGCCAAGGAGCACTTATCAAGGGAGGTCCTCAGCGCTGGAACCTGCTGGAAGGCAGTCAGCACCCCTGTCATATAGTATCATTGTACCTTTGCAGTGCAGAAGGAGGCCATTCAGTCCATCGGGTCTGCACCAACTCTGTGACAGAGTATCTTACCCAGGCCCTCTCCCTGACCCTATCCCTGTAATTCCACCATGACGAATCCACTTAACATGCACATCTTGAGACTGTGGGAAGAAATTGGAGTACCCAGAGGAAGCCCACATAGACACAGGGAGAATGTGCAAACTCCACGCAGACAGTTACCTGAGGCCAGAATTGAACCCAGGTCCCTGGTGCTATGAGACAGCACTGCTAACCACTCTGCCACTGTGCCATCCTATTGCTGACACTCCTGTCTCCAAGCCCATTGCCATAGGGCTGAGAAAATTTAGTCCTGATTGTTAAGGCAGAATATGGCTCCTTTATTCTCTGAAGGCAATGAGAGAACAAAACCCTTTTATATATAAGTGATATTGGGAGTGTGACCACTTGAGGACAGTTAGGATTCTGGCAGCTTAGCTGCCAAAGGAACAAAAGGTCTCTATGCACACAACTTCTGCTGCAAGGGATTATAACAGGCTTTGGAACTCAATGCAGCTCTGCACCAGGATTAGCAGACAAGATATAGATGACTTTCTGACCACACGGGAGTTCCTCAGCTTAAAGCCATATTTAAGAATGCAATGCAAGCTTTGGAAAACATTTCTCTATCCAGATTGTGTTTCTGTGCTCACTGGAATGCACTAAGATATTTAAGCCAATGCTTTCCTCTCCTGAAGATGTTGACTCTTGCCAGAAGTTCCCTTAAGCCAGAGGTTCTCTGAAGTCATCGTTATAACTGCTCTGAAATAGCCCCTAGTGTAACTCCCTTTGATTTTCTTCATGTACACATTGCTTCCACTTGGTACTGCTTCGCATCTCATTCAGAAGGGATTGCTGCTGTGAGCATACTGTCTTGATGTCTTGATTACATTATCAATTATTAATCCACTTTATGATTTCACTCAGGGTTTTATTAGCTGTAGGTCTTCATCAAGCACCTCAAATGCAGTAAATAAAATAGGGTGAATTATCAGCTGGGTCCCTCTCACAGGATTTTGGAATGGAATTACACCCAGTCTATGTTGGAGCTGTAGGCTGCGCCAATCCCTCCATCTCTTTAAGAGGAAGCCTTTCTACGCCTCCATATGGCATGCTAGTGAAGATCTTCACAGATTTTAAAATGCTCAGCTTATGTTGAATGTACTTTTCTTGGATCATGATATTGTCAAGGCCTCAAGCTCTCTAATATCTCTCGAATACCTTATACCTCTCGAACTCTCTACCTTGCTTTCTTCCTTTGACCCTTCTTAAAAGGTCAACCTACATCTTTCACCACAATCCTTATGTGGCTTGGTGTAATATTTTGTTTTGTAATGTTCCTGCAAGACACTTTATATTAAAGGTATTATGTCAATATAAGTTGTTGTTGCAGAATCCTTGTGCCAAAATTTCATGGAACACATCATGCCATACGGAACTGGCCAACTAATAAACAGAAAGGGTTCTGTGAAATATTTCTCACAGACTCAGTGGGGGCGATTCTCCCAAAAGTGCTGAATTGTTGGGAAAGCTGTTCTAGATCATGAACTGTTTTGTCAGTTCAGCTTCTCACTCGAATCTCCCCACTCTGTGCACTGCAGAGGTCACAATTTAATATCATTAAAAACCCAGCACCAAAGAGCCTGAAATCGGCAGGATGGGCGTGAACCCATGCATGCGCTAGGAGATCGCTGAAAAGACCTCCCAGCATCCAGATCACTGCCATCCAACCCCCACAGAGACATCGCTGGCTTCAACACTGGTCCCCAAAATCCTCACCCCCACACACATCGCTGGCCCCCACAGAGACATCGCTGGCTTCATCACTGACTCCAACAACCCTCCCCACACACACATCGCTGGCTTCAATGCTGGCCGCCACAACCCCCCCCCCAGAGACATCGCTGGCCTCATCGTTGGCCCCCACAACCCCCCAACGGACATCACTGGCCTCATCACTGGGCCCCCTCCACCCCGTCTCCCCCACCCCGTCTCCCCCACCCCGTCTCCCCCACCCCGTCTCCCCCACCCCGTCTCCCCCACCCCGTCTCCCCCCAGACACAGACATGGCTGCCCGCTCATCTCATGCCCCCATGGATCCGGATAATGCGGGTACCCAATCCCTCTATCCTTTGAACGTACTGTCCTCACTGCTGCCGTGCAGAGAACTAGCGTTCTGCTGACATGCACAACCCCAGCTTGTGATCATTCCCTCTCTTGAATGGGAGCCTTGAGTATTGCACCCTCCCTGGACACAGCAGCGAATCAATTAGGAGCCCTGATTATTGCACCCTGCCCCGGATACAACAGCCTATTGAATGGCAGCCAATCAGCACCCCAAGGGATGAATGATTCTCAACTAAATGCAGTTTTCAAAATCTCTCACAAGTATTTGTTGCCAACGGGCCCTTGACTGGCCACACTCACTGCACCTGCACTCCCCTACTAACAGTAAGAAGTCTAACATCACCAGGTTAAAGTCCAACAGGTTTATTTGGTAGCAAATGCCACTAGCTTTCGGAGCCCTGCCCCTTCGTCAGGTGGAGTGGGAGATGTGCTCACAAACAGGGCATACAGAGACACAAACTCAATTTACAGAATAATGATTGGAATGCTAATTAAGCTAATCAATGTCTCCCCTAATAAGCCAGAGCTGTGTATAAGCTGCAGGAATGGACACACAGCCAGTCACACCACAAAGATGTCTGCGTGGAAACCTGCACCCAGATTTTCAGAGACCAGCCAGGAGCACCTGCTAGATGTCGTGGAGGAGAGGTGTGAACGTCTGTTCCCCAGCTAGGGCCCCAACCCAAGGGGTGCATCGTCCACTGCATTGTGGGAGGGGATGGCAGAAGTGGTGAATGCCAGGAGCCTGACACCGCGCTCTGGCCGGCAGTGTCGCAAAAAAATGTACAACCTTCTGCGAGCAGCAAGGGTGAGTGAGCATTCTTCTTGGAACCGCGCACATGCTTGGCACGGATCTCCAACCCTGCTTAGACACCTGAAGGGCCATGCAACAAGTTACCCTTCCCCCAGGAACAGAATCTAACCCCTTCCCCTCATCGAGCACCCTTCAGTGGTGACTGCTTTCCCCGAAACTGTCAGCACAACGCCCAAGACACAGGCACGCATTGTGCACCATGCACTGCAATATGTTAATGCTTGCTATCCACCTTGTGTTCCTACAGGAAAAGAACATCCACAACGCACAGGAAATGAGACAGTCTGGTGGTGGTGTGCCTGGCCTGCGGCAGCTGACCAGCTTGAAGGATTGTGCCATGGAGCTGGCAGGGGGTGATGGGCCATCCCGAATGGTCATCGACAGCCAGGTCGGCGTCCAAGTAAGTGCGATAAGTGCATGGAATGTTTTGCCTCCTTCCCCCTAATGTGTGTTCTTTTTTACAGCTCTGGACGCAGAGAAACCTGGCCCTTCAGGTGTTGCCGCCACCCCAGCTGCTCTGGAGCAAACTGCCCACGACCTCCTGGATGACACCTCGGAGGGAGGCACTGAGGAATCCTCCCAGGGCAGCACCACTGAAGCGGCACCGGCATGTACCACACAACCCACCAACACAGAGACTATCACCACGGTGGGTACCTTTAGTGGTTGAGGCGTCTAGGTCATGAACTGGTGAGCACATCACAGCCGCTGATGCACATTGGGTGGAGGCGGGCACATCCGAGGGCTCGGGCACACAGAGGTCTGCAGGGGGCAAGGATTCAGCTGTCTCCAAGTCAGCTGCTGGGCCTCTGGGTTTGTTCCTCCCAAGGCTGGTGGAGATGCATCAGGAATCCCGGGGAATTGTGGAAGGGCTGTCAGCAACCATGCTGTGACTGCAAGGCTGTTTAGGGATCAAACAGAGAGCTGTTGCAGGAGGTGGTGCCGACACAGCGTGAGACCCAGGCCAACACTGCAAGGGTGGCGACCGCAGTGGAAAGTCTGGCTCAGGGATCTGTCCTCATGGGTGACAGGGTCCAGGCCATCCTGGAGACACTACGGGCCTCACCCAGAGAGCTGTGAGGAAATAGAAGCCCCCCTGCACCCCCACCCCAGATATCACTGGTCCATGGGCCAACACCTGAAGGCAGCAGGAGGAAGACAACCAGGCATCTCTAAGGCCTGCCTGCAACATTCCCCACGTTCTGCTAGCAGCACTTACCTCTTCACACCAGTTCAAGGCTGCCACACCAGGTTGAGACTTTTAAATACCTACTCTGATTCGCGCCAAAGTTACATCACGAGGTGGGAGACGCAGACTTGGGCGGAGATTGCCGTGTGGATCCCAATAATGGCATATTAAGCCATGTAAACTCATGCTAATCAGCGGCCCGCCGGTTTTCTGCGGGTTCCCGGCAGTGCCATTTTTATCCAGTTGGGAGATGCGAGCGCGTCGTAAAAGCTGGCGGGGAACCTGCGAAATGGCTGACACGCACATCTCCCCGCCTGACCTGCCAGAAAAGTCATGGATCGTGATGGGAGAATCACCCCCACTGTTTCTACCACCCCGAGGTGCGCCACTGGAAACTACACCAGCTGTCATACCCTTTAAGAAGTCCCTGTTACCTTCCTTCTGTGGAACATCTGGAAAAAGCCTAAACATTGTATCTTGTGCTTTAAGCAGGAGAAGCTGAAATAAGGCAAAAGAGGGAGATCAGAAGATAACAGAGCCAGGACCTGGAATGAAATCACCAACCACATCTGCAGATCTTGGCACACCCAACTGGCAAAGAATGGGGGGAACTGACTGAACAGACGTCAAATCAGCAGGAAGCCAGTTATTGAGCTGTACCATCTGCCAGAAGGGCACCTGGAGCCAACTTTCAGCATAGGATTGGCACTATCAGCTAAGGTTACCCATTTACCCAACATTCATGGGTTTACCTGTTTCCAAAGCAGTCTGATCATCATGATTAGATTGTCCCTTGAAGTTCCTGTAAGGTTATCACAATCCAATCAGGTAGATATAAAATCCATGCCTGCATTCCTATAGGTCTGAGTGGACCTGAGATCTGGCACTATAACATCAATAATGTTACTCTCCTGAACTTTCAAAGAATTTGAATAGATTCGATCAACCTTTCAGAAAACGTTGTTGGCTTATTGTCTTAATTTTACAAATTGCTCCTGAATTTGAAACAAACTTCCTTCCTCTCTGAAGGTCCCAAGAAATGGGATAATAGCAGTCATGTTCATTCTCTTTCCATCTTCTTCTATCAACTTGTGTCCAAACTTTCTGTCATTATACCTTCTGACTTGTTGCAAAATATCTTGTTCTGTTCACCTATTGAAAAGAACCTTTGGCCATGTTTTGCGAACTGAATTATTCCATAGTGGCTCCCAACTGCTGATCTCCATAACTACGTTAAAGAATTTCATGTATGTTTCAATTTCACCTGAGCATGACAAATTGTCTCTTTAGGCCCTGATTTACCTTGTGTAGATCCACGCACCTTTCCAGCAGATATTGGGGGTTTGCCCAGGATGATTGGCCTGACTTGCTTCAGGATGCTGTCTATGTCCTTACTCACACCAAGCCCCTCTCACCTATCTCCCTCTGTGCTTGCTGACTTACATTGGCTCTTGGTTAGGCAGCAATTCAATGTTAAAACTCTCATCCTTGATTTCAAATTTATCAATAGCCTCACTCTTCCCTATCAATGTGATCTCCACCAGTCCCATAAACCTTTGCTATCTAATTCCGCCCTCTTGAGTATCTGCGATTTTAATCACTCCACTGTTGGTAATCATGTCATGGGTGGCACAGTAGCACAGTGGTTAGCATTCCTGCCTCACAACGCTAGGAACCCGGATTCGATTCCCAGCTTGGATCACTGTGTGGAGTCTGTATGTCCTCCCCCTGTTCTTGGGGTGCTCCAGTTTCCTCCCACAGTCTGAAAGACATGCTGGTTAGGTACATTGGTCATACTAACCTCTCCCTCAGTGTACTTGAACAGGCGCCAGAGTGTGGCGACTCGGGGATTTTCACAGTAACTTCATTACAGTGTTAATATAAGCCTACTTGTGATTTGTAAATAAACTTTAAATCAGCTGCCCTGGCCATAAGCTCTGGAATACCTTCCCTAATCCTCTGTGCCACTCTTTCCTCCTTTGAACCACTTGTTGAAATCTACCTCTTTCACCAAGCTTTGGTTACTTGTTCTAATATTGCCTTTTGTGGGACAGCTACAAATCTTGCTTCATGACACTTGTTTGAACCACTTGGAGATACCTTAGTGTTAAAAGCACCATATGAGTGAAAGCAGTTGTTCTCACTGTTATACCCAAATACACACAGTAAGAAAGGTATGTGGATAGGGAGTATGACAAATAATCCACATTAAGTCAAAACACTTAAGGTGTCCTGATGCATTAAAGAGGACAATGCAGTTTAACTGAGAGGTCTGACACTCTTCACTTTTGTGTGGACTGCTTTGTTAATCCTGAAAGGCAATTATCCTTAGTGCTGCGTCAGCTCCTTATGTTATTTTGAAGCCAAGAAGAATGCTTGTCAGACATTTTTATTGACTCTTTTACTTTTCATGATTCTTTCCTCTTTTCTTGAGAGCTTCACTTCACCTAAAGTGTGTCAGGAATGGGCTGAATTTTGCAATAATACCAATGATACCAGCGGCATTAACTGTTTAAGCATAACTCCAGTGACCACACATGCACAGCTAACACAGAAATCCTGCAGCTGCTGTCTCAGCTGCAACATTCTTCCATAAGCTTCCCAAAAACAGCATCTTGCTGCCTGACTCATTGCTACATTGAATAGTATGAAGCTGCTGTATTTATCTCACAAATATGAACTAAACTCACGAGAGGGTTTGTCCATTCCAGTGTAACTATCCTTCTAACACTGGTATGCCTCACTTACTGTCAAAAAACCTGTGGTCATGAAAAAGCGGGGAGTCTCAATTCTCCTGGTTTTAATTGTTGTTGATTTTTTAAAATTGAAATTATTAATTTTTCTTATTCTTTCCGTCTCTTAATAAAATCTTTCTTTAACTCTCGTTATATCACTTTCTGCACATGATTTAACATTGAATTCACTATTCTAACTTACACTTTGTAATTCAGATTCTGGATCTCAATCCTCAATTCTTCATTCTGATTAGCTTAGGAGATACGCAGTTGCTCGTCCTTTTCACACAGGTGCCAGTTGCTCTGTAGAAGATGTTGCATGGTTAAGTTCTCGAATTTGCAGTAAGCCCCAGTACAAAATCCAATTGAAAGTCTATGGGAAAATCCAAGTCAATAAATGGCTGGCATTATTGAGGGAGATGGAGAGCAAAAGGACTGTGCTAAATCTTGCTGCTTCTGTGAGGTGGGTGAATCTCTTTCTAGCCTGACCCCATATCCTGCTGGTAATACTAATGGCACTCACTTGCACAGCCAGTCCTACTGGCTAGTCACTCTGTGGATGCTTCTGCAGTTTCTGTTTACCTGACTGTTTTTCCTCACCTCCCCCACTATAATGTCCTCGGCTGCCAAGATGACCACAGTGGGGTTGCCATGAAGTCTAAGTTTAAGTTTATTTATTTGCGTCACAAGTAAGCTTACATTAACACTGCAATGAAGTTACTGTGAAAATCCCCTAGTATCAAATCAGAGAATACAACTCCACTTTCAGAGATGCAATCCTTTTATTTATTCTTTCATAAGATGTGGGCATCACTGGCAAGGCCAGAATCTTTTGTCTATCCCTAATTGCCCTTGGAAAGATGGTGATGATCCGCCTTCTTGAACCGCTGCTATCCATGTTGCTGTAGGCACATTCACAGTGCTGTTTGGAAGGGAGTAGCAATACTGGCCATGTTAAATTGCCCCTTAGTGTCAGGGGGACTTGCTAGGGTAAATGCATGTGGTTATGGGGATAGGGCCTGGGTGGGATTGTGGTCGGTGCAGACTCGATGAGCTGAATGGCCTCCTTCTGCACTGTAAGATTCTATGGTTCTATGATTCTGGTGTAATGATACTGAAGGAACGGTGATATGGCTCCAAGTCAGGATGCTGTGTGATTTTGAAAAGATCTTGTAGGTGCTGCTGTTCCAAAGCATCTGTTACCTTTTTTCTACTGGGTAGTAGAGGTCACAGTTTTGGAAGGTGCTGTCAAAGCAGACTTGCCCAGTTGTTACAGCGCATTCTATAGATTGTACATTCCACCGCCAATTCGCATTGGAGAGAGTGAATGTTCAAGGAGGTGGATGAGGTACTGATCAAATGAGCTACTTTGTGTTGGATGGTGTCAAACATCTTGAATGTTGTTGGGATGCACTTATCCAGGCAGGTGGAGAGAATCCCATTGCACTCCTGACTTCTGGACAGGCTTTGGGCAGTCAGGAGGTGAGCTACTCACCACTAAATTCCCAGCCTCATACCTGCTCTTGGAGCCACAGTATTTATTGGCCTTTTTAAGTGTCTGGTCAATTGTAACCTCAGGATGTTAATAGTGGGAGATTCAGCAATTGTACTGGCATTCAAATCTGTTTTAAAGAAGCCTCAGGTGACCAGCTGGAACTTGAATACTTTAAGTATTCAAAGTCTGCCACTCTTGCATGTGATTGGGAGGTGACCCAAACATAGAATTAAAAATTGTTCAATCTCACACTGCCTCCATTACAGGCATTTAGCACATACTCCACCTAATCCCACCCCCATTCCACTCCCCAATTCTCACCATATTAAAATTGGGGCTAAGTTCCCTTGGGTGATGGTTTTCATTTCAGCCCTTACTTCTATGAACATACAAAATATGATCAGGAGTGGACTATGGTCTCTCACACCTTCTCTGCCATTCAATAAAATCATGGTTGATCTCATCTTGGCCTCAACTCCATTTTCCTGTCTGTTCTCCATAACCTGTAACTAATTGAATACTGTCTATTTCAGCCTTTGTATATTTAATGACCAAGATTCCACAGCTCCATGGAATAAAGAATTCCAAAGATTCACAACTTTCTGATTGAAGATATTCTTCCTCATCTCTGTCTCATATGGGCAACTCCCATTCTGAAACTGTGCCCCTAGTTCTAGATTATCCCATGAGGGGAATCATTCTCGCAGCGTCTACTCTGTCAAGCACCCTCAGAATCTTATGTTTCAATAAAATCACCTCTCATTCTTCTAAAATCCAAAGAGTATCGACCCAACCTGCTCAGTCTTTCCTCATTAGACAACCCCTTCACCCCAGGAATCAATCTAGTGAATCTTCTCTGAACTTCTTCCAATGCAAGTATATCCATCCTTAAATAAGGAGACCAAAACTGCATGCAGAACTTGAGGTGGGGTCTCACAAACAACTTATAGAACCATAGAACATTACAGCACAGAAACAGGCCTTTTGGCCCTTCTTGCCTGTGCCGAACCATTTTTGTGCCTAGTCCCACTGACCTGCACCTGGACCATATCCCTCCACACCCCTCTCATCCATGTATCTGTCCAAGTTTTTCTTAAATGTTAAAAGTGAGCCCGCATTCACCACCTCATCTGGCAGCTCATTCCAAACTCCCACCACTCTCTGTGTGAAGAAGCCTCCCCTAATATTCCATTTAAACTTTTCCCCCCTCACCCTTAACCCATGTCCTCTAGTTATTGTCTCCCCTAGCCTCAGTGGAAAAAGCCTGCTTGCATTCACTCTGTCTATACCCATCATAATTTTATACACCTCTATCAAATCTCCCCTCATTCTTCTACGCTCCAGGGAATAAAGTCCTAACCTATTCAACTTTTCTCTGTAACTCAGTTTCTCAAGTCCCGGCAACATCCTTGTAAACCTTCTCTGCACTCTTTCAACCTTATTAATATCCTTCCTGTAATTAGGTGACCAAAACTGCACACAATACTCTAAATTCAGCCTCACCAATATCTTATACAACCTCACCATAACATTCCAACTCCTATACTTTGATTTATAAAGGCCAATGTACCAAAAGCACTCTTTACGACCCTATCTACCTGTGACGCCACTTTTAGGGAATTATGTATCTGTATTCCCAGATCCCTCTGTTCTACTGCACTCTTCAGTGTCCTACCATTTACCTTGTATGTTCTACCTTGGTTTGTCCTTCCAAAGTGCAATACCTCACACTTGTCTGCATTAAACTCCATCTGCCATTTTTCAGCCCATTTTTTCTAGTTGGTCCAAATCCCTCTGCGAGCTTTGAAAACCTTCCTCACTGTCCACTACACCTCCAATCTTTGTATCATCAGCAAACTTGCTGATCCAATTTACTACATTATCATCCAAATCATTGATATAGATGACAAACAACAATGGACCTAGCACTGATCCCTGTGGCGCACCATTAGTCACAGGTCTCCACTCAGAGAAGCAATCCTCCACTACCACTCTCTGGCTTCTTCCATTGAGCCAATGTCTAATCCAATTTACAACCTCTCCATGTATACCTAGCGACTGAACCTTCCTGACTAACCTCCAATGCGGGACCTTGTCAAAGGCCTTACTGAAGTCCATGTAGACAACATCCACTGCCTTCCCTTCATCCACTTTCCTGGTAACCTCCTCGAAAAACTCTAATAGATTGGTTAAACATGACCTACCACGCACAAAGCCATGTTGACTCTCCCTAATAAGTCCCTGTCTATCTAAATATTTGTAGATCCTATCTCTTAATACTCCTTCCAATAATTTACCTACTACTGACGTCAAACTAACCGGCCTATAATTTCCCGCATTACTTTTTGAGCCTTTTTTAAACAACGGAACAACATGAGCTATCCTCTAATCATCCGACACCTCACCCGTGGATACCGACATTTTAAATATATCTGCCAGGGCCCCTGCAATTTCAACACTAGTCTCCTTCAAGGTCCGGGGGAATACCCTGTCCGGTCCTGGGGATTTATCTACTCTGATTTGCCTCAAAACAGCAAGCACCTCCTCCCCTTTAATCTGTATAGATTCCATGACCTCCTTACTTGTTTGCCTTATTTCCATAGACTCCATGCCAGTTTCCTTAGTAAATACAGATGCAAAAAACCCATTTAATATCTCCCCCATTTCTTTTGGTTCCATACATAGCCGACCACTCTGATCTTCAAGAGGACCAATTTTATCCCTTACTATCCTTTTGCTCTTAATATACCTGAAGAAGCTCTTAGGATTATCCTTCACCTTGTCTGCCAAAACAACCTCATGTCTTCTTTTAGCCCTCCTGATTTCTTTCTTAAGTAGTTTCTTGCACTTTTTATACTCCTCAAGCATTGTATTTGCTCCCTGTTGCCTATACATGTCATACATCTCTCTCTTCTTCTTTATCAGAGTTCCAATATCCCTCGAGAACCAAGGTTCCTTATTCTTATTCACTTTGCCTTTAATCCTGACAGGAACATACAAACTCTGCACTCTCAAAATTTCTCCTTTGAAGGCCTCCCACTTACCAGTCACATCCTTGCCAGAGAACATCCGGTCCCAATCCACGCTTTTTAGATCCTTTCTCATTTCTTCAAATTTGGCCTTTTTCCAGTTTAGAACCTCAACCCGAGGACCAGATCTATCTTTATCCATGATCAAGTTGAAACTAATGGCGTTATGATCACTGGAACCAAAGTGTTCCTCCACACACACTTCCGTCACTTGTCCGAACTAGTTTCCTAATAGGAGATCTAATATTGCATCCTGTCTAGTTGGTACCTCTATATATTGATTTAGAAAATTTTCCTGAACACATTTTACAGACTCTAACCCGCCTAGACCTTTAACAGTATGGGAGTCCCAATCTATATGTGGAAAATTAAAATCCCCTACTATCACAACTTTATGTTTCCTGCAGTTGTCTGCTATCTCTCTGCAGATTTGCTCCTCCAATTCTCGCTGACTATTGGGTGGTCTATAATACAACCCCATTAATGTGGTCATACCTTTCCTGTTTCTCAGCTCCACCCATATGGCCTCGGTAGATAAGCCCTCTAATCTGTCCTGCCTGAGCACTGCTGTAACATTTTCCCTGACTAGCAATGCCACCCCCCCCACCCCACCCCACCCTTCATCCCTCTGCCTCTGTCACGTCTGAAACATCGGAACCCTGGAACATTGAGCTGCCAGTCTTGCCCCTCCTGCCAAGTTTCACTAATGGCTATAATGTCATAATTCTATGTGTCGATCCACGCCCTCAGATCGTCTGCCTTCCCCACAATACTCCTGGCATTGAAATAGACACGCCTCAGAAGATTATTACCACCACACACAACCCTTCTATTTGTGATTTTGCATGAACTATTAACATCATTTATTTTCACCCCTGCTCCACTATCTGCTCTGGCACTCTGGTTCCCATCCCCCTGCAAATCTAGTTTAAACCCTCCCCAATAACACTAGCAAACCTCCCTGCAAGTATATTGATCCCCTTGTAGTTCAGGTGTAACCCGTCTCTCTCTTGTACAGGTCCCACCTGCCCCAGAAGAGGTCACAATGATCTAGAAATCTGAAACCCTGCCCCCTACACCAGTTCCTCAGCCACGTGTTCATCCGCCCGAGCATCCTACTCTTACCCTCACTGGCACGTGGCACAGGTAGCAATCCTGAGATTACTACCCTCGGGGTCCTGCTTTTTAACTTCCTACCAAGCTCTCTATACTCAGACTTCAGGGCCTCCTCACTCTTCCTTCCTACGTCATTGGTACCAATGTGTACCATGACATCTGGCTGATCACCCTCCCACTTCAGAATGCTGTGCACACGATCAGAGACACCCCTGACCCTGGCACCCAGGAGGCAACAAACCATCCGGGAGTCTCTGTCACGACCACAGAACCTCCTGTCTGTACCTCTGACTATCGAGTCCCCTATCACTACCGCTCTCCTCTTCTTCCACCCTCCCTTCTGCGCTGCAGAACCAGACTCAGTGCCAGAGATCCGACTGCCGCAGCTTGTCCCAGGTAAGGCATCCCCCACAACAGTATCCAAGTTGGTATTCCTGGAGGGGAATGGCCACAGGGAAACCCTGCTCTGCCTGCCCTTTCCCTTTCCCTCGCTTGACGGTAACCCAATTACCTGTGCTCTGTGCCTTTGGCGTAACTGCCTCCCTGAAGCTACCATCTATAAACTCCTCATTCTCCCGAATGATTCGGAGGTCATCCAGCTCCTGCTCCAGTTCCCTAACGTGGTCTGTTAGGAGCTGCAGCTGGATGCACCTGCTGTAGGTGTCATTGTCAGGGATACCGGAGGTCTCCCTGACTTCCCACATTATGCAAGCGATGCATTCCAACATCCTGCCTGGCATTCTTTCTACTCTGAAGAAACAATAACAGCTTACCGGAACCTACCCTCGCCTCTGCCTGTTCACGCCGAAGCCTGTTTGAGCCAAAGCCGTCCCACTCTGCTCCCTCTCACACGCCGCCCGCTCACAACGCTGCCCGCTGGATAGAGCGGCCTGCTTTTTAAACCTTCCGCGCACTACTGACTGACATCAAAGAAAAAAAAACTTCCCAGGTCTCACTGGGGCCTACTTCCGGTTTTAGACTTCCGGCTGCCTTACAAAAGTCTTACAAATAACTTGCACAAGTCTTCCCCACTTTTATACTGCATCCCACTTGGAATAAAAGCCAACACTCCAATTGCCTTCCTAATTGCATGTTGCACCTGCATACCTGCATTTTGCTATTTTAGGTACAAGGATACCCAGATTGCTCTGTATCACAGCATTCTGTTGTCTCTCTTTCTCATTTGAATAATATTTTGCTGTTACAATCTTCCTTTCAGAATGAATAACCTCATGTTTTTCCACAATATACTACATCTGCTGAAGTTTTGCCTACTCTCTGAACCCCAGTGTCTTCTCAACTTGCTTTCCTGCCTTTCTTTTCCTGATATGATCAGCATTTTCAGAGAACCTTATAGCGCTGGAGCTCAGGTCGTCAGTAATCATTGTGAATAAAACAGGCTTCTTCTTTACGTGTCTCCACAAATTATTCATGTGTAGCTTGATTTATTCTCAATAGTTGATGGCCATTTTCCAATTTTTTTTCATATGTATCAGGCCAATTTACTATTTCACCTTTCAATTCACATCTTGACCTGTGCTAAAATATCTCCTGAAAGTCACAAAGTTAACTACATTACCACAAACTGGCTTTGTCAGATCCTCAAAAATAATCCTATAAATTTGTTAGACATAACCTGACTCTTATGAATCCACTCTAGTTCCTCTTTATTAACTTTCATCCTGACAGATAATCCTGAATTATTTATTTTGCTCCAGAGTTCAATATCATACTCATTACCAACAGCAAACTAACAGGTCTATAATTCCCATGTTTCCACCACTTCTGCTGTTCCTTGCAGTTTTGAATTTCATTAAGCATTTTCTAGCCTTCTTGAATAATTGCGATTTTAAAAAAATTGTGAAAGCTTCATGCTGCAGCATCCTTGCAGTTCCTCTCTTAATGTATTGAATAACGATGGATTTATTTCCTCGGGACAGTTGCTTTGCATAACCCCATGCCTAATTTTCTTCATAATAATCACTTTGAATATGATTATGCTGATGCATATCTCCATATAATTTGCAAAGTTATTTAAGTATTCCACCAATCACTTTTGACAGCTTTGCTAGCACTTTTTGCCGAAGTTACCTTATTTTCCAGATCTTGCATTCACAGATATATATTTTTCAACAATAAGCTTATATTTATCCATTCGCATGCCTTTTTATTACTTTCTGTAAATTCTTTACTTAAAGACTTTCCTAAGGGGAAAGAAAGAACCACAGAACTATGGGAAACTGGCAGGGGAGAGGGATTAGTAGCTTTCAAACAGCCACCATTGACCATGGCCTCCTCCTGTGCTGTACACTTCTGTGGGAGAAAGATTGGGTGAGGTCCAAAAATAGGGACAGGGATTGCATTGTGAGATCAATCTGTGCCCTTTCATTGTGATGCAGGCAGCATGTATACTTTGTGCCGCCTGCTAATTTTTATTCAGTTCATTTTGCATCACTGGGTAGACCAGCATTTATTGCCCATCCCTAGTTGTCCTTGAGAAGGTGGTGGTGAGCTGCCTTCTTGAACCACTGCAGTCCCTGAGGTGTAGGTACACCCACAGTTCTAAACTGTAAATGACACTTAAATGTAAATAACGCTTAAATGACAGTAGAATCACAGAATGGTTGCAGCAGAAGGAGGCCATTCAGCCCATCATGTCTATTCTGGTTCTCAACTCACCTGGTCACCGTTCCCTGTCTTTCCCCTGAAGCCTGACAATTCTTTTCTCTTCAGATGAATATCTAATTCCCTTTCGAAGCTCACATTTGAATATACTTTGTAAGTCAATGTATCAGAGAACATGGTATTAATTACTTCTATTTAAACTATTTAGTTATTTTTATATTAATGTATGGAAACTGGTCATGGTGTGGCCCTGTGCACTGAGTGTGTCTGATGGTAGAAGATGAAACATTAAGGTGAAAGGAGAACTGAAGATATCCAAGAACCTTGCAGCTTGGACATGGTGAAAGGCACGATGCTTAATTTAGCCAACACAATTTAAGTTTGCCAGAATGAGCAAGTTCCACAAAACCAATAAACTGCAGAAGTGCTTGAATCAGGGAAAAGATACAGACTTCCCCTTACTAAGGCTAATAAACATGTCTCCTCTCAGATTTGGAGATTGATAACAGTGCCAGAGATAGCTGGCTTCATTATTCAAACGTGGCCTTGAAATTCCTGCAAGAAGCCCAGCCAGGGACATATGGAGAGTTGTATTGTAAAGGACAGTGCGGTCATTGCAGACCAACTGAATGGGTTAAAAATAAGTTTGACCTTTTATGGCACAAGGCCAGCGCCAAAAGAAATACAAAAAAAAGTACACAAAGATAATCTTGGTAGGGTGACCTGGTCAGTCACTCAGAAGTCGGTCACGGTGGACTTGTTGGCAGATTGACCACTGAGAGGTACTAAGGTTCGCAGGGAAACTAAGCAACTGGCGTTATCATGAGTAACGCTTCGTGGCTTGATAAAGGTACACCAATTTATTAAGTTGTTTTATGCCATTGATACCCAGAGTAAAGCTTAGAACATTTATGCCTATATGGTCTCCATCAAGCTTCCAGGCAGTGCATTCCAGATCCAAATGACTCACTGCATAACCAAGTTTTTCCATTGCTTTCTTTGCCAATCATATTAAAGTGGTGCCCTGTGGTCCTCGAACCTTCAGCCAAAGGAAACATTTTTACCCTACATACCTTGTTCATGATATCAAATCTCCTTTTCTCCAAGAACAGCCCTAACTCCCATATCTATCCACATAACTGATATTCCTCAGCTCTGGAAATTTTCTAATAAATCTTTTCTATACACTCCCTAATCATCCTCACATCTTCCCTAAAGTGCAGTGCCTAAAATTGAACACAATACTCCAGTTGTGGCCAAACCAATGTTTTATCAAAAGTTTCTCTTTTTTTTGGCTTCGTTATACGCTCCCACACCAGCGGGTTTGAACATGGGGTGGGGGTATATAAATAAAAGTGGGCAACCTGCCAGCCATTTACCCACCCAACCTGCCTTCAGCACAATTCTACAAGAGGAAGGAGTGACATTAGGTCCACCAGTGGACCAATTTTGGCCTTAAAGTGGGCAGTTGACACCCTCTTAAGGACCTCATGCTATCGCTGCTAAGATTCAACTGGCGGCAGGAGTGGCTTTTATCCAGGGCTGAATCTGGCAGCATTTCCTGCATAGGCTGGTGGTAGGTAGGGTGTGCTCCTCCTTACCTGACCTTTTGGTACATTAGAGGGCCCTCAAAGGTGTTACCCCTCCAGGCTCCCTCCCTCCATAACCACTCAAATCTCGTCGCCACTTTCTTCACTGAAGCCTTTCTCAAGCCCCGAGTGCAGTACCAGCAGTAGCCACTGCTCCTGGTGGTGCTGCCAGTACTGGAGAGTTGCTAGTTTCTGAAACATAGGACCATAAGACCATAAGGCATAGGAGCAGAATTAGGCCACTCGGCCCATCGAGTCTGCTCTGTCATTCAATCACGGCTGATATTTTTCTCATCCCATTCTCCTGCTTTTTTCCCATAACCGCTGATCCCCTTATTAATCATGAACCTATTTATCTCTGTCTTAAAGACACTCAATGACCTGGCCTCCACAGCCTTCTGAGTTCCACAGATTCACCATTCTCTGGCTGAAGAAATTCCTCCTCCCTCTGGTTCTAGTTTTTCCTATTAGTGGAAACATCCTCTCCACGTCCACTCTATCCATGCCTCGCAGTATCCTGCAAGTTTCAATAAGATCCCCCTTCATCCTTCTAAATTCCAACGAGTACAGACCCAGAGTCCTCAACCATTCCTCATACGACTGGGCCAGTGCTCCCCCCACCTCCCCACCCCCCCCACCCCTCCCGCCTCCCTGCAACTGGTTAGCCAGGAAACGGGGACGATGGTACCCCATTTAATTCAGCCCTGTGCCCCTAGTTATAAATCCAAGTGTCCTATATGTTTGTTAACCATTTTATTAATGCTTTTTAAAAAATATTCTTTCATGGGACATGCACGTTGCTGACGAGGCTAGCATGTATTGCTCATCCCTAATTGCCCTTGAACTGTGGGGTGAGCTGGACCATTTCAGAGGGCAGTTACGAGTCAATAACGTTGCTGTGGTCTGGGCTCATGTGTGATTAGACCAAGTAAGGATGGCAGATTCTCTTCCTTAAGGGACATTTGTGAACAACAACTGATGATAGTTCTCTTGGTCACCGTTACTGAGACCATCTTAATAGTCCAGATTTATGAATCAAATCTAAATTCTGCCATCCACTGTGGATGAATATGAAACCATGTCTGCTGGGCATTTGCTCTCTGTATTCCTAGTCCAATGACATTATCACCACACCACCATCTCGCCCATCTGTTATCTTCAATGATTTGAGCGCACATAATCCCAGGGCTATCTGCCCCGAACCGCTTTTGGAATTGTACCTTTTGTTTTGCTTGTCCTCATTCTCCCTCCCAAATTGAGTAACATTGCACTTAAAGTTTATTTATTAGTTTCACAAATAGGCTTACATTAACACTGCAATGAAGTTACTGTGAAAATCTCCCAGTGGCCACACTCCGGCACCTGTTCGGGTACACTGAGGAAGAATTTAGCAGAGCCAATGCACCTAACCAGCATGTCTTTTGGACTGTGGGAGGAAACCAGAACATCCGGAGGAAACCCATGCAGATATGGGGAGAACGTGCAGACTCCACACACACAGTGACCCAAGCCGGGAATCGAACCTAGGTCCCTGGCGCTGTGAGGCAGCAGTGCTGACCACTGTGCCACCGCCCTTCTGAACTGCATGGATTTTTTTACATTAAACCATTGCTTCATAATCACTATTACTGAGACGAGCTTTTTCTTCCATGTTTATTAATTTAATTAATTTAAATTCCCACAGCCGCCATAATCGGGAGAAAGATATGAAAATCTGAGGTTACGTACCAACCAACTCAAGAACAGCTTCTTCTCTGCTGCCATCAGATTTTTGAATGGACCTACCTTATATTAAATTGATCTTTCTCTACACCCTAGCTATGACTGTAACATTATATTCTGCACCCTCTCCTTTCCTTCTCTATGAATGGTATGCTTTGTATAGCGCGCAAGAAATGATACTTTTCACTGTGTACTAATATACAGTGTGTACAATAGTACAATACTGTGTGACACGATGGCACGGTGGCACAGTGGTCAGCACTGCTGCCTCACAGCGCCAGGGACCTAGGTTCGACTCCTGGCTTGGGTCACTGTCTGTGTGGAGTTTGCATATTCTCCTTGTGTCTGCGTGGGTTTCCCCCAGGTGCCCAGGTTTCCTCCGAGTCCAAGATGTGCAGGTTAGGCTGATTGACCATGCTAAATTGCCCTTTAGTGTCAGAGAGACTAGCAGAGTAAATACATGGGGCTATGGGGATAGGGCCTGGGTGGGATTGTGGTTGGTGCAGACTAGATGGGCCAAATGGCCTCCTTCTGCACTGTAGGGATCCGATGGATTCTAAATCAAATCAGATCAAATCAAATCAGTAACACTGCCACTATGCTACTCTCCCCGATAGCACCCGGCCCAGAGTTGAATGTGCTGCACACCTTTGGATGGGGTCCAGCCAGGATGACAGACCCTTGAGAAGAGGGAGTGGACAGGCCAGGAAGGAGGGTGGGCATGGAGAGGCAAAACTGTGGCGAGGGGCCTGCGATTCTCACCAGGGGCTCAGCAAGAAGCATACCCCTTCCTTCCCTTTTAACTGGCCTTTAACACGCATGGTTAAATCTACCTTAAATCAGAGTGGTGGCAGGATGAGGCTCTTATTTGTGCATTAATCACCCATTTAAAGGCATCAATTGGACTACAGGTGGGTGTCCCACCAGACACCTACCCTGCCACTCGCAGTGGGGCAAAAAGCAGGAGGTGGCTAGGTGCCCTAATTTACAGATCTACCCGTCTGCTTTCCAGGCCGTGGGTGGCTTGTTGATATCAGCCCTGAGAAGGCAGTGGGAGTAGACAGCCATCTATGTCAATGCAAGCAGTGTAGCCCTGAGGACCTGGATGCCGTGCAGAAAGAAGTTTAATGATCTCATACAAGTGGTTAAGGTCAATATATGTAATTTCAAATGCCATATTCATTAAAACAAGCCATTAACCTCAACCACAGTTCAATTCATCACCTCCCATTCACACACTTACCAACATTCTTTATCAACCATGACTCATGCCTAACATTTATAGCCTTACCTCATCCTCACACACTTAGCTCACAGCCTCCCACCCACAACTCTGACACATTGCCAGCTATTCACCCGACAGGCACATGAACCAAACACATTGCACCACACTCACTGACACACTGCCCTCTCTCTTGTCGGACAGGGTAGCAGATAAATATTAACAGCAACACTAACCAGAGAGGGACATGCATGGCTGCATTCCCTCACGCTCATGGAGGAGGCAATGCTGGCAATCATTGGAGCAACAACAACTGAAGCTGTGGTCATTGCTGGGGCTGAGATGACGGGTATGCACCTCCCTAATCCATCTTCTCACATCCCACCTCCCTCTCATCCTGCAGTCCCTAATGAACAAGCTCCAGATGGTTGAAGTATGCATCTGTTGCTTTCACACCCACTTCCCTCATCCTAACCCAGCCGTGAATTGTTCTCCTTTCAAGAACTGACATCTGCTCAGGGAGATGTTTCAGGGCAAGAAGTCCAAACGGAATCGGATATTGATGATGATGAAACACCTGAACTCACGCTCAAAGCCAGCAGCTCAGGTGCTGGCACTGTGCACTTTTTAGAGTGAAATAGAGGTGGAATTTTCATGGAGTGAGTCACTGGATAGGAGTGACCTGCAGCCAGGGCAGGGGCAATGGGTGGCAGCTCCCCAGAGGCTGAGTCACTCTCAAGTTCTGCTGCAGGGGACACAGATCAAGATGTGAATGGGGCGATGAACAGAAAATGAACAGATGTGCCTGCACAATGAAATGCTTGATGCATTGCCAGACATGCCAGAATTCCTGCTGTCACTCCCAAGGAGCATATGGAGGAGTTTGGCACCAACTTGACACAGGGCTCCGCTCAGAGCTTGCAGTCCATCCTTTCCAGTGTAGAGGTGATTCATTTCCATGAGAACACATGGGGAGCCGACCAGGATGAAGCATCTGGTGGTTAATGTCTCAGCTTCCATTGCAGAAGCAGCAGAAGCCACCCGATATCTAAATGCACCAACTTAAGCTCAGACTGAAGTCGTGCAATGTCAACTTTTCACCATGCATTCTCAGACAAATAGAATGACTACAGATAACAGTGTCCAGCGTGCATGCAGGCTCTCATAGCCATGAAGTGATCTGTGTCCAACAGATTACTTGAATTGCAGAGGCACTGCTTCAGGAGAGTGGCCGTGGCTCCATGGAGCACAAGCTTGCTGCCATTTCACATGACAACAGTATTAATCCTCCTGACACCATACCGGCTGTCGCCAGCAACCAGCTAGCCCAGAATGCTGCCACCATGCAGATAGAGCGCAGTCTGAAACTTATCTTCTAGGTTCAGAGCTGCTCAAGATGGTCCTGCAAGGCCAGCAGACCCACGCCACCCCCCCATCCCTCACCCTTCCCAGTGATAGTTAGTGGCCTCTGAGCAACCATGCTGCAGCCACAGGGATACCACTGTGGAGGAGAACTGGACCTGGCAGAAAACGCCTGCAAGGCTGGTGCTAAGGGAATGATGTGGAGATGCTGGCGTTGGACTGGGGTAAACACAGTAAGGAGTCTAACAACACCAGGTTAAAGTCCAACAGGTTTATTTGGTAGCAAACGCCACTAGCTTTCGGAGCGCTGCTCCTTCGTCAGGTGAGTGGGAGATCTGCTCATAAACAGCAAACAGGGCATCTAAAGACACAAACTTAATTTACAGAAGAATGAATAATGATTGGAATGCGAGTCTTTACAACTAATCAAGTCTTAAAGGTACAGACAATGTGAGTGGAGGGAGCATTAGCACAGGTTAAAGAGATATGTGTTGTCTTCAGACAGGACAGCCAGTGAGACTTTGCAAGTCCTGGCAAGTTGTGGGAGTTACAGATAGTGTGACATGAACCCTATATCCCGGTTGAGGCCGTCCTCATGTGTGCGGAACCTGGCTATCAGTCTCTGCTCAGCGACTCTGCGCTGTCGTGTGTTGTGAAGGCCGCCTTGGAGAATGCTTACCCGAATATCAGAGGCCGAATGCCCGTGACCGCTGAAGTGCTCCCCAACAGGAAGAGAACAGTCTTGCCTGGTGATTGTCGAGCGGTGTTCATTCATCCGTTGTCGTAGCGTCTGCATGGTTTCCCCAATGTACCATGCCTTGGGACATCCTTTCCTGCAGCGTATCAGGTAGACAATGTTGGCCGAGTTGCAAGAGTATGTACCGTGTACCTGGTGGATGGTGTTCTCACGTGAGATGATGGCATCCATGTCGATGATCCGGCATGCCTTGCAGAGGTTGCTGTGGCAGGGTTGTGTGGTGTCGTGGTCACTGTTCCCTGAAGGCTGGGTAGTTTGCTGCGGACAATGGTCTGTTTGAGGTTGTGCGGTTGTTTGAAGGCAAGAAGTGGGGGTGTGGGGATGGCCTTGGCGAGATGTTCGTCTTCATTAATGACATGTTGAAGGCTCCGGAGGAGATGTCGTTGCTTCTCTGCTCCGGGGAAGTATTGGACGACGGAAGGTACTCTGCCCACCATGTCCCGTCTCTGTCTTCTGAGGAGGTCGGTGTGATTTTTCGCAGTGGCGCGTCGGAACTGTCGATCGATGAGTCGAGTGCCATATCCTGTTCTTATGAGGGCGTCTTTCCGCGTCTGGAGGTGTCTGTTGCGATCCTCCTCATCCGAGCAGATCCTGTGTATACGGAGGGCTTGTCCGTAGGGGATGGCTTCTTTAACGTGTTTAGGGTGGAAGCTGGAGAAGTGGAGCATCGTGAGGTTATCCGTGGGCTTGCGGTACAGTGAGGTGCTGAGGTGACCATCCTTAATGGAGATGCGTGTGTCCAAGAATGCAACCGATTCCGGAGAGTAGTCTATGGTGAGTCTGATGGTGGGATGGAACTTGTTGATGTCATCATATAGTTGTTTCAGCGATTGTTCACCATGAGTCCAAAAGAAGAAAATGTCATCAATGTATCTAGTATACACAGGATCTGCTCGGATGAGGAGAATCGCAATAGACACCTCCAGATGCTGAAAGATGCCCTCATAAGAACAGGATATGGCGCTCGACTCATCGATCGACAGTTCCGACGCGCCACAGCAAAAAACCGCACCGACCTCCTCAGAAGACAAACATGGGACACAGTGGACAGAGTACCCTTCGTCGTCAAGTACTTCCCCGGAGCGGAGAAGCTACGACATCTCCTCCGGAGCCTTCAACATGTCATTGATGAAGATGAACATCTCACCAAGGCTATCCCCACACCCCCACTTCTTGCCTTCAAACCACCACACAACCTCAAACAGACCATTGTCCACAGCAAACTACCCAGCCTTCAGGAGAACAGCGACCACGACACCACACAACCCTGGCACAGAAACCTCTGCAAGACGTGCCGGATCATCGACACGGATGCCATCATCTCATGTGAGAACACCATCCACCAGGTACACGGTACATACTCTTGCAACTCGGCCAACATTGTCTACCTGATACGCTGCAGGAAAGGATGTCCCTAGGCATGGTACATTGGGGATACCATGCAGACGCTACAACAACGGATGAATGAACACCGCTCGACAATCACCAGACAAGACTGTTCACTTCCTGTTGGGGAGCACTTCAGCGGTCACGGGCATTCGGCCTCTGATATTCGGGTAAGCATTCTCCAAGGCGGCCTTCACAACACACGACAGCGCAGAGTCACTGAGCAGAGACTGATAGCTAGGTTCCGCACACATGAGGACGGCCTCAACCGGGATCTTGGCTTCATGTCACACTATCTGTAACTCCCACAACTTGCCTGGACTTGCAAAGTCTCACTGGCTGTCCTGTCTGGAGACAATACATATCTCTTTAACCTGTGCTAATGCTCCATCCACTCACATTGTCTGTACCTTTAAGACTTGATTATCTGTAAAGACTCACATTCCAATCATTATTCATTATTCTGTAAATTGAGTTTGTGTTTTTATATGCCCTGTTTGCTGTTTATGAGCAGATCTCCCACTCACCTGACGAAGGAGCAGCGCTCCGAAAGCTCGTGGCATTTGCTACCAAATAAACCTGTTGGACTTTAACCTGGTGTTGTTAGACTCCTTACTGTGCTAAGGGAATGCACAGGGGAATCAGTTGACTTTTCTACAGCATAATGAATTGTTTGTTTGATAAATCTTGTTTGGAATGGTTGTTTTGTGCTGGTTTTAAATTCAGCATTGTGGCCAAGATGTCAGTGTGATAGTGACAGGAGGAAGGTAAAGCCAGTGACTATTTTTGAATGGCATTTGGAGGATGCGTTCAATATTTTTGCAACCAGGTGATGTGATCAAGGACAGCCCAGTTGAAATGAGGATGTGTTGGATGCATCCTCTCTTCCCGCTCCTTTGCTCGTTCTCTTCTTCCTTGGGCTCCTCCTCCTCCGCAGCTGCTCACCATATCCTTGCAGCGGCAACAGCTGTGCCATCCGCGAGATTACGTAGAAGGCAGTAGACCACGATGAATCATAACATATACAACAGGGCTGATCCAAAGGAGTCCAGGCAGCGGAACTGTTGTTTGCGCAGCCCAATGGTCTGGTCTCTGGCGTTTTGTGTGGCACTATGGCTCTTACTCTACGCATGCTGCCACGTGTGTGGCATGGGCTGCACTCCAGAATCATGAGTTAAGTCAACCTTCCGGTTGCTTTCCATTTCAAACTCAGCATCTGGCTCCCATGGCCGCATGTCCATCCTCAGCCTGCTGCAATGCTGCAGTGATGCCCAACGCAAACTGGAAGAACAACACCTCATCTTCCGATTCAGCACATTACAACCTTCGGGATCAACACTGAGTTCAACAACTTTAGACTGTGAACTTTCCCCTCCACTTTAACTCCCCCAATTTTGTTCTCTGTTATTCAGTTTCCCTGGCTTGTCCCAACACAATCCCACCCCTCCCCCACATAGCCACTGTTCCTTGTTGTTCAGTTGTGTTCCCACTGAACTCTGACCTCTGTTTTCCTATTTACACGTTCTGCTATTTTACCTTTGCCACTATTAACACTCTTTAGTCCCTAATTAACGTGAAGGGCAAGTCGTGCCTCACCAATTTGATTGAATTTTTTGAGGAGGTAACTAAGTGTGTTGATGAAGGTAGGGCAGTTGATGTCATATACATGGATTTTAGTAAGGCATTTGATAAGGTCCCCCATGGTCGGCTTATGATGAAAGTGAGGAGGTGTGGGATAGAGGGAAAGTTGGCCGATTGGATAGGTAACTGGCTGTCTGATCGAAGACAGAGGGTGGTGGTGGATGGAAAATTTTCGGATTGGAGGCAGGTTGCTAGCGGAGTGCCACAGGGATCGGTGCTTGGTCCTCTGCTCTTTGTGATTTTTATTAATGACTTAGAGGAGGGGGCTGAAGGGTGGATCAGTAAATTTGCTGATGACACCAAGATTGGTGGAGTAGTGGATGAGGTGGAGGGCTGTTGTTAGCTGCAAAGAGACATAGATAGGATGCAAAGCTGGGCTGAAAAATGGCAAATGGACTTTAACCCTGATAAATGTGAGGTGATTCATTTTGGTAGGACTAATTTAAATGTGGATTACAGGGTCAAAGGTAGGGTTCTGAAGACTGTGGAGGAACAGAGAGATCTTGGGGTCCATATCCACAGATCTCTAAAGCTTGCCACTCAAGTGGATAGAGCTGTGAAGAAGGCCTATAGTGTGTTAGCTTTTATTAACAGGGGGTTGGAGTTTAAGAGCCGTGGGGTTATGCTGCAACTGTACAGGACCTTGGTGAGACCACATTTGGAATATTGTGTGCAGTTCTGGTCACCTCACTATAAGAAGGATGTGGAAGCGCTGGAAAGAGTGCAGAGGAGATTTACCAGGATGCTGCCTGGTTTGGAGGGTAGGTCTTATGAGGAAAGGTTGAGGGAGCTAGGGCTGTTCTCTCTGGAGCGGAGGAGGCTGAGGGGAGACTTAATAGAGGTTTATAAAATGATGAAGGGGATAGATAGAGTGAACGTTCAAAGACTATTTCCTCGGGTGGATGGAGCTATTACAAGGGGGCATAACTATAGGGTTCGTGGTGGGAGATATAGGAAGGATATCAGAGGTAGGTTCTTTATGCAGAGAGTGGTTGGGGTGTGGAATGGACTGCCTGCAGTGATAGTGGAGTCAGACACTTTAGGAAAATTTAAGCGGTTATTGGATAGGCACATGGAGCACACCAGGATGATAGGGAGTGGGATAGCTTGATCTTGGTTTCAGATAAAGCTCGGCACAACATCGTGGGCCAAAGGGCCTGTTCTGTGCTGTACTGTTCTATTCTATTCTATTCTATTAACAGCCCCTTTGTCTCATGTCCATGACACTTTGGTCAATCTCTCCTTAACTCTGACTTATCACTGTCTTTCCATTCATCCACACCCTCCCCCCTCGCCAAGTATATAATTGCAGTCAATGCCACCCTTCACTCTGGTGAGGCTACAAGCATGATCCATCTGCTTCCCTCCGGTTAGAAAGAACAAAATATACTCCCCTCTCCTCATTTAAGGAAATGTCAGCCATCTCCCCTATACACTAGTGGATGACAAACTGGGAGATCTTGGAGAAGACTGGAAGAGTCCGGACAAAAAGAAATTCATGCCCATGGACACCTTCACAGACACTTGCAGCGGTGTCTTCATACTGTGCTTGTAGGGTTGACTGTGCCAAGTGGCAGAGTCCAGTGAGCACCCCTTGTGTAAAATGGAGACTGCCATTCTCCTGGCTCAGTTTAAGGTAAATGCTCTTTAATAACCCTGCATGACTGAAGTCTCCTGCCGAGAGGCCTTCCCCTCCCCTACTCTTCCTGATCTGTGAAGTCTTTCTTCCTTTATGTTGCCTCTTTTCAACCTTCCTTTCACACTGCATCTCAAAGGAGGGTGGGCAATTACAGAACCCATCACTAGCAGTCAGTGAAAACATTCTGAAGCTATGAGACCCCCCCAAGCCTTCTCCATGAACAGCACTGTGGGCTTCATCAATTTTAAATAGCATTAGAAAACTCTCAGTCGCTAACCTGAATGTAGCTGATGAGACCTTTAAAGCACTGGTTATGGGCCCATCCTGCTATTGAATACATGTTTAGCTGTGCGTGTTTAAGAGGAGGCTTTAGCTGGAGCGGTGAGATTGAAAATGGGAAGACTGATATCAAATCATTGATGCATACTGACATCATTGTCTGCCTACTTCTGGTGCATGCTCCCAACACCTGGGTTAACATCCCAAGTCATGGCATCAGGAGTGGGTCACAACGGAAAGTACATGTGCTGCACACTTCATGAAACCACATTGATCTGAAATATTAACTTTGTCTCTCGCTCTCTCTCTCCACCGATGTTGCCTGAGTTCCAGCTCTTAATTTCAGATTCCGAACATCCGCAGTATTTTGCCTTTGTGAACCGAAGTCTGTGTTTGGTCTCGATGTTTTTGCCCAGAGTAATGGCTGTGCTGGAGTATCTTGTGGCGCAGTGGGTAGCATCCCTGCCTCTGGGACAGGAGCTCTGGGTTTGAGTCATATTCCAGGACCCGATGACCATGGAAGGTGTGCTTGTACGCGGCCAAACAGTTTGTTCAGCAAGTTACAAATCCTTCCAACACAACTATGGCTGGCAGTAAGAGTTGGATAATCGCAATGGCAAACCACTGCAGTGCCTTGCCAAGCGTAACCATGGGCCAACACATGCAAGTCCATGATTGCCAACACCCTCTTCAGGCATGGTACCTGAAGAGGGAGAATGACCCTGCGAGGGAAAACTGATTCTGATGTCTGAACATCTACAATGTGTCACTTTTCCAGGATTCTTGGCAGCCTTTAGCTGGTTAAATGCTACAATACTGATCCCATAGAGTCCACCTAAATCTGTCTGTCTGCTTTACAAGAAGATTGGAAGAAAAGCTGGGAAACAAGATTTAAAAGATTTATACAGGCAAAAATTTGTTATGGGCTTTTGGATTTTACACTTTCCGGCAGGTGAGTGAGGCAGAACGGGCAGTGTGCTGTCCACTTGCCTCCCTCTCCCAAAACATTAAGTTTAAGTTTATTTATTAGTGTCACAAGTAGGCTTACATTGACACTGCAATGAAGTTACTGTGAAAATCCCCTCGTCGCCACACTCAGGCGCTTGTTCGGGTACACTGAGGGAGAATGTGGCGTGGCCAATGCACCAAGTCATTGGCTATCATCTGGCTATACAGTGAAAGACAAAGGAAAGGTCCCTTTTCTTATACCTCTCTGTACATGTGTTCAAAACCTATGGTGATCAGAAATTGGTATCTTCCCATATGGTCAACTCTGTAAGTGATCAAAAGCGATGTCACCCTCCTGGATAGAGTCTCTATGGACTGTTTCAAAATGCCCTTTTTGACTGTTACATAAGCATCACACAGCAGTGTCTCCACACTGTTTCTCAGTCCTTGCTCCCCTGACCATAATGATAACCTTGAGATCAGAAAACGTTTCAAGATTTCTTAATGAGGTCCATCCTGTTAGTGTTTTGATAATCATTGATGTTGCTACCATTGGAATGTTTTCTGACCCTTTATAATTGCAGGTTCTTCGTCATTTTATTGCCTATATCCAACCTGCAGAAATACAGCACACAAAACATTTCATCCTGATTTTCTGTTAAGTGGTTCCTTGACCTTTACCAGTTTATTTTTCACTCCCATAACCCTGCGTTCCCACAAAGATCAAGCTAGCAAATTTAATAATGGCCAATTTGATTTAATCCAGTTGTGCCTTATGTACATTCTCATAGCAGAACAGACCTAAATATAGTCATGATATGCAGCCAAAAATTAATCATTTACATTGCCATTTCAATCTTTTCGGTTCATATTATAGGTTGAAGATATGTTGTGTATTGTATTGTTTAAAGTTTATTTGTTAGTGTCACAAGTAAGCTTACATTAACACTGCAAAGAAGTTACTGGGAAAATCCCCCAGTCACCACACTCCGGCGCCTGTTCAGGTACACTGAGGGAGAATTTAGCATGGCCAATGCACCTAACCAGCACGTCTTTCGGACTTTGTGATGAAACCAGAGCACTTGGAGGAAACACATGCAGACACAAGGAAAATGTGCAGACTCCGCACAGACATCGACTCAAGCCGGAAATTGAACCCAGGTGCTGTGAGGCAGCAGTGCTAACCACTGTACCACCGTGCTGCGGGAATCAAATCATAAATATTCTAGGGGCTTAAAAAAATGACATTGATAGGCTGATGGGATGACCTACACCTGTCCGTTAGTCAGATTCAGCACAGCCATAGGAACCCATTGCCGATGAGAGTAATGGAAGCAGAGACAATGGGCCCGATTTTACAAATCGGAGCCTAAGGGCGGGATCCGGGTGTAATACAGGTCCGATCCCAGAATCCTCTTTCCAGCACGCCCATAAGTGTTTTACAGGCTCTGGTCCGATTCGCGCTGTGGGCGGGGCTTAGCGCTGCCGGAACGATCAGAGCTCTGAAATGCGCATGCGCAGTTCGAAAAAAATCTGAAGCAGCGCGCCCGGACGCGAAAGAAAAAAGCAGAGAGAGCGGCTCTCTGACACAGACCATCTGCGGGGGGGGGGGGGGGGGGGGCGCGGGGAGAGGAGGTGTGACGTATCATCCTCTGGGGTGGGGGGGGGGTGGGAGGAGAGGGGGTGTGACCTATCATCCCCTGGGGAGGGGGGGGGGGGGGGAGGAGAGGGGTGTGACGTATCACCCCTGGAGGGGGGGGGGCGCTGCCACTCTGCGGCCGATCCCTCCTCTCCACCGGAGGAACGAATCCCTCCCCTCCAGAGTGGCCGCATACTTCAAACACCACGACTGTCATTATTCACCTCAGCGGAACATTGAGGTGCATAATGACAGTCGTGGTGTTTGAAGTATGCGGCCCCTCCGGAGAGGAGGGATTCATTCCTCCGGTGGGGAGGAGGGATTGGCCACAGAGTGGCAGCGGAACCCCCTGCCCCCTCCCTCCCCACTGATCGGCCGCAGAGTGGCAGTGGCCCCCCCCCTCCAGGGGATGATATGTCACACCCCTCTCTTCCCACCTGCCCCCCCCCTCACCCCCGAGAGGATGATACGTCACACCCCCTCTCCTCCTCCCACCCCCCTCCCCCGCCCCCCCAGAGGAGGAGCTGGGTCAGAGAGCCGTTGCAGTCTCTGACCCCGCTCTTCGGATTTTTATTCTGCAGGTCAATTAGAGCGCGGATCCTCATCAGACCAGTGGGATTTGCCGGTAGAGTTGGGCGCGCGGTTCATTAAGTCGATTTAAATGCATGCAAATGCATTTAAATTGTCGGGCCGCCCGATTTGGGCACGGGCCGGACCCCCGCCCGAATCGGGTGTCAGTAAAGCCGTGATCTGCTTGGAACCGGATGCAGATCGCGGTATAGGCCCGACCCCCAACTTTACTGCGATTTCGCACCCGAAAATGGGCCTGAAGGTTTGGTAAAATGGGGCCCAATGAATGGTTTCAAAAGGGAGATGGACATGCAGTTGAGGGAATTAAGCTTGTGGGGCTACAGGATAGGTTGGTTGAAGGGGACTGACTGGATTGCTTGACCTAGAGCCAGCATGGGGCTTGATGGGCAAATTGGATTCTTCTGTGCTGTTCTGACTTTATGAGAATGTTGTGCCTGATCTGGTCTGAACCATTTTGGCTTCACTAATTCTAGTCATTTGAACAGCCCCAACGTGACTGGCACAGAATCCTCCCCAGCAAGTCCCCTGCACATGGAATTGGGGGATAAATTTGAGGTGAGGGAGACGATATTTTTTGGGTGAAGGGTTTTAAACATCTCCCTTTGTAAATCAGGGGCACCCTGGTTATTCTTCCGAGTGAAATTCAACTCCCTGCCTTCTGCTATTTCCGGGGTCTTTTGTGGGTTGCCCTGAATAAATCCCCATGTTAACAAAGGTGCAATTCTCCTCAACCCCTCCCTGACCACAGGAACTTCAGAGGCATCTGTGTCGATGGATATGATTGATTTCAGCCCTGTACATATGCCTGGAAGTAATTTTCCATTGATCTCCAGGGATCAACTACTTACATGCCTTCCTGGTGTGTGTCCTAAGCTTTAAAAATAATAAGAGATAAACAAAAACAAAGGCAGAGGTAAAAGAGCATATTGAAAAACTTGCATCTGTTTGCACTTCTGGTAAACCTTTTTTTCACATAAATTCTTATGTTCACATTTAAAATGGGAACTGCCTCTGTGAACTGTCTCATTATAATTACACCCTCCTCACAGTGGAGGCATCTATTGCAGTATCAGCTATTCAATGTGTTGTGAAGTAAATGGGAGATAAACAGGTTAAGAGCACCGTTTAAATTGCCACTTTAATACTCCGCCCCACTCCTACTCTGACCTCGGCCTCCTACACTGCGCCGATGAAGCCTAATGTAAGCACATTGTAGCCTTCTGGCCCCATCATTGAGTTCAACACTTCAGATCATAACCACAGCCCCCTGGATTTATTTTTGGATGGCAACTGTTGGAGATCACTTTGTTTTTCACATTTTGCGCCTCTTCCAGACCCACGTAAAAGCAAAATACTTTGGATGCTGGGAATCTGAAATAAAAACTGCAAAATGCTGGAAATGCTCAACAGGACTGGCCGCCTCAGCGGAGAGACAAACAGAATTAACATTTCAAAGGCCCCCTATTTTGCTCATTCACATCTCCCCTCTTTCTTTACCTCTCTGCTTGCTACAAACCTGTTAAATCTTTAACTTTTTCCATTCTGATGGAACTTCATAGAAATTAAACATTAACTCAGTTTGCCTTTTTGCTGAACTGCACGACCTGTTGCATCACCAGCACCACCGATTTTTATTTCAAATTTCCAGCTTCTGTACTGTGTAGCTTCCAGATGGGCACCTTTGATTGTTTATACCTGGAACATTGATCGTTTAAAGAAGATTCATTTTCTGTTGACTTAATCCAATAGCCTTTGTGAATTATTTAAGATTGCTTTCCGAACGACTTTGACCCTAGCTTTGAAGATGTGTTTGAATTATTAGATTGAGCTCTGCTAATAGTTTTGAATGTAAATCCTTTGGCTGCCCTTGAATTGAAAAGATATTCACAGTACCAGTATTTTAAAGAATTATTCTGTGAATATTGTTGTGTTTGATTTATGAAAGTAACCTTTCCAATCTTTTATACCCAAGGACATCAAAAAAACAGCCAAACTAAAATTGAGTATGTTCAGCTTTCAAGCATCTGGGGTGATTGTCTAAAACAAGTATTAGGCCCATTACATGTGCTATCAGTGACCTCATGTCTGTTTCAGGAACCAGTCAGAAAAGTAAGGGTGCCACGAGAGCAATGTATGTCATAGAACCTTTAGACATGCAGCCACTTCAAAGACGAGTTCATTTTTAAAAATTGATGTGGAACACTCCTGCTGGACACAATTGGTTCCCCTCCCACTGTCCTCCCCCCTCAAACAGGCATTGGGCTTGTAATGACTTCAATCAGGCCATTGAGGTTGGCCTATTGGAGTATGAAGTCCCTTATGAAGGATTCAATTGATGGGCTCAGCAGGGTGTCTTTGCCTTGTACCTAACTCGGAGTGTCAGTTCCTCTTGCACCCCCAGAGATAGACTGCTGACTACTCGCACTTCTGTACTGCTGTTAGACTTTGTACATAAAGGGATTTTGGTGAAGGGATTTCTGCCTCTGAAGAGTTATTACAGGCTTTTCTATTTGAATGTGTGGAAATCCTCATGCTTGTTTCAGAGATGAGCCCTGGGTGCCTAAAAAAAAGTCCATTACCAATATGGCAGGTGGCACAGAATGTACAAGTACATGCAGCTCACCCAGTTTGAAACATTAGATCTAATTTCGATCTCAAAGCCTGATTTGTGCCCATAAAATGGATTGAGCTCAATCTAATTTCTAGCCCTGTTTTTGTGTGTATGTGTGTGTGTGTGTGTGTGGGGGGGGGGGGGGGGGGGGGGGGCAGGGGGGGTGCGTATATGTGTGCTTTTAACAGCATCAGAGGAGAAATCAGACCTTGAGAGAGAAAGAGTGAAACCTTTATATTATTCCATTCTTCACCTCTCATCTAGGGTTACTGGACCCAGCCCCTCAAAGGTGCCTGAATACGTGCCTTCCTCACTTCTGTACATTTCTCATCCCTTACACAAATCTAACCTCCTGAACTTTCGATGACATTAAACCAAACTCACAGCAAAAAAGAAATGGCCACACACTCCCCTCCCAGTGCTGCAAAAACCCCAGGAGCCTCACTCCAGTTTGGACATATCCCAGGATCTATTTTCACCACTGTTAGTAACTTCTTCCCCTACAACGATTGCTGCGAGCTGTCAAGTATCTTTGAAAAGCCCTCGACCTTGCTGCATTTGTTGGGCTTTAAGAAATGAAAGAACTGTAGAGCAGCTTCTTACATTTAAGAGATTCATGCAAAACTGCCATTTACAACAGAAGAAACACATTTAAAAAGCTTCAGCAAATGTTAATCATTACTCAAAATGGCGATGTGCATGACAGACCTGCATATAATTCTTCGGTGCTGTCAATGTGATGCAGGCCAATGGGTTGGATTTTGCCTGGTGTGGCCCTTTGTTTGGGTGGCTGCATTAATGTATTACAACCAGTATGAACAGAAAGTGCCATTTTAATGGAATGGGACCAAGGATAAGATCAATAACAGGTTAGGGAGCAGGTATCTTCATTATTCATTTCTAGTCTTACAAAGAACATGACAGTGTTAGGGCCACTTGTTCTCAGTTCTTATTCTACTTTTAGTCTTTCAATTATTTTTCTCACATCACCTCTCAGATAATGGACCCAATATTAAATGACTGTATCTGGGATCAGACGATTGGGTGGGGGGAGGGGGGGGTGGTATTGGGTCAAAAACATAGTGCGCCTTTATTGCCCCTTCACCACTGACTACCATTTTATGGGGACAGTCTTGTGGATGGCTAGCTGACTACCTGTTCCAGCTGCTTTGTTTGTAATATCAGTTACCCCTCGAAAGCCCCTCTTGCATCTTCATAGCCAAATTCTTTCTCACAAGTTACTCTAGTTGAGACTTCCCTCTTTATTTTTTTTTTCCCCATATTGGCCCTGGGGTTTTTCACTCTGGGTTTTCGCCTCTCCCTGGAGATCACATGGTCTGGAATGGGGGGGTGGGGGTGAGTTAATAGGTTGTAATGAACAAAGCATCGTAGCTGTGAGGGACAGCTCGGTGGATAGGATATTGGTATGTAGATAGGCTGGAAAATTGGGCGGGGATCCTGGATTCAGGATTCAATCCTGGACCGGGGAGCGGCGCGGGCTTGGAGGGCCGAAGGGCCTGTTCCTGTGCTGTATTGTTCTTTGTTCTTTGTTCTTTATTGTTGCAAAATATTTAATTATTTCCCACAAATAAAGCAAAAACTGTTCCTTTGCTTTCTCTTGACAGATCACTTACGAATGACACATCAAATGCTTTCAGTGAAGTTGTCCAGAATTCCCCATTTTCACATCCCAGAGTCACCTCCCAGCACAACCTAACCTATAAAGTAAGCAAAATACTGCGGATGCTGGAATTTGAAACAAGAATGGAGGATGCTGGAAAAATTCAGCAGGCCTGACAACATCTACCAGGAGAGAAACAGAGTTAACGGTTGGAATTTTACCAGCAGAACAGAATTCTCCTTGGCTTCAGGCCTTGCCCCAGCGAGGTTGTAAAATACTGGCCAACGTTGAGAGTCCTTTGTCTCTTTATCAGAATTGAAGGGAGGGAGAATGTGTTAGAGCTGTGTGAGATTACAACAAAAAGTAGCAACTTTAAGAACAAAAGATGATGGTGGCCTGGTGTGAGAGGGAGAGAGAAGGGTTGTATTAAGGCAATACACGTATGGGATATTTAAGTAAATAATCCTATTATAGGTAATGCCATGAGAGATGTCCAAGGACAACAGACACAACTGAGATTTTATTTGGAGATCAGCAGCATTTGACATTGCATCAGAGGCCAATATTCCTGAGAACAGATGTTAACGGCGCTTTCCACAAAGCAATATCACAGTTGGGTTTCAGTTCAGCTTGCTCAGTTATTCTGGCGGCCTGAGTGATGATCTTACTGGTGATTGTTATTGGATCAATCCTCACCTGGGTCACAGCCTCATCAGAAGCTAGCTTCAAATTCTGCCATTTAGAAGGTGTGTCCTCTAACCAGAGACATAGGCACTGGAAGAACAAAAAGAGTCACACATGAAAGAAAATGTTTAAATGAAGGAAAGTAATATTCAAATGCATTTTTCTCAGCAGCTCCCATGCCACTTTCACCCTTTAGATCCATTGTTAAAAAAAACAAGTTTTAAATGTATCTTTGGTGCTGCTGGATATGCTAATCTAAAAGGTTGAGGGATGAGGGAAAGTGCCCAATCGCAACAAACAGAATGGATTCCCAAAATTTGAATTTTATCTCACCCTCACCCCATCTCTCAAAACTCCAGATCAAGAATACTGCCTGGATGTTGCAGCGAATCTATGTTTCTTCTCTCTAGACATTCCACATCCTATGAAATGCCTGCAGTTTCAAAGAATTGTAGAATCCGACAGTGCAGAAGGAGGCCATTCTGCCCATTGAGTCTGCACTAACCACAAGCGACAATTTAGCATGGCCAATCCACCTAACCATGATATGGAGATGCCTGCGTTGGACTGGGGTAAACACAGTAAGAAGTCTCACAACACCAGGTTAAAGTCCAACAGGTTTATTTGGTAGCACAAGGCACTAGCTTTCGGAGCGCTGCTACTTCGTCAGGGGTAAGTGGGAGTTCTGTTCACAAACAGGGCATATAAAGAGACAAACTCAATTTACAAAATAATGGTTGGAATGCGAGTCTTTACAGGTAATCGAGACTTGATTACCTGTAAAGACTCGCATTCCAACCATTATTTTGTAAATTGAGTTTGTGTCTTTATATGCCCTGTTTGTGAACAGAACTCCCCCTTACCTGATGAAGGAGCAGCGCTCCAAAAGCTAGTGGCTTGTGCTACCAAATAAACCAATTCACCTAACCCACACATCTTTGGAGTGTGGGAGGAAACCGGAGCACCTGGAGGAAACCCACGCAGACATGGGGAGAATGTGAAAATGCGTTTATTCCCTCTCTCCTGCTTAATAAAATACGTTGGAAACCAGACAGCAAAAGGCAAAATGAAAATACCACAATGTCCTGTTTAGTTCATGTCAGTTTACTTGCATTTCCTTCATGGCTTCAGAATGTCCCAAGGCACTCCAAAGATGTGCGGGTTAGCTGGGTGGGCCATACTGAATTGCCCCTTAGTCTCAGGGGGATCAGTGGGATAAATAAATAGTTGAGGTTAAGGGGATAGGGCCTAGGTGGGGTTGTTGTCAGAGCAGGCTAGATGGGCTGAATCGCCTCCTTCTGTATTGTAGGGACACTGTGGGTGATATTTTATGACCTTGCTCGAGCGAGGCTCATAAAATCCCGCCTGAGGCCAAAGGAGAATTCCGTTCTGCGAGCCTGGCCTGCCACGGAATCGGCGCAGGAGGGGCAGTAAAATTCCGGCTTGTGACTCTATGGTTCTAATGTTTAATGCAGGACATACAGCAGCCAATTTCTGTACAATGACCTCCCACAAACACCAGCTGTTAGATAATCTGTTCTATGATATTAGTTGGGGGATAAACATTGGGGCAGGAGACTGAGGATAACCCTCCACCCCACTCCCCCCACCCCAACTTCCCCATCCTACTCTTCTTCAAAATCATGGGTTCTGTTAAGTTCCCCTGAGCGGGAATTTCTCAGTTTCTCTTTTAAAGGACAGTATCTCTGAGCGTGCAGCACTTCCTCAAGTCCTGCACTGAAGCACCAATCTATATTTTAGATGCTCAATTTTCTGGAGTGGAGTTTGAACCCACATCCGACTGACTTAAGGTGTGATTGCTACTACCACTGATCCAGCACTGACACCTATGTTTCCAAATCAGTCTCATTTTTGCCAAGTTATTCCTCAGTTGGATATAATTTATATTTAAAAACAGGTCAAGAGGATTACTGGGCTGTAAAAACAATTTGAATTTACCAACGTTAATTTAGGCAACTTTGAGCTGACGATGGCCAACAGAATGTAAGGCACCAATGCGGCAACTTTTGGCAGCATTGTTGGGAGTTACCAAACCTCCAAAGTGGCTAAGAAGGAGTCTTAATCTGCAACACTGATTTAGCCCACATTCAGCATAAAATGCCACCTTGTTGAAGCTTGTACAGATGGTAAACTGTCTGCCAGCATCAATTAAAGAGGCTGGCATGTCATTTTGGTGGCTAGTTCTTGTCCTAACATCCTGTCTTAAAAGTGACTTACTGTTGCAGAATGAATACTGTATCAACATCAATGTCAAGCTCTCCCTAAAGCGATACTCATTTAATTGAGACATCACAAACTTTCAAACAGTATTTATTCTGGAAGTTCTCCTAAGTGCTGTTCTACTGCACCTTATTAGCCATGATGTGGAAATGCCGGCATTGGACTGGGGTGGGCGCAATAAGAAGTCTCACAATACCGGGTTAAAGTCCAACAGGTTTATTTGGAATCACGAGCTTTCGGAGCTCTGCCCCTTCATCAGGTGAGTAATAGATTGCCCCATGTGAACTAGCCAAAGAAGCCAAGGTCAGTTTCAAAATTAACATGTTGTTGTTTGATTTTGATTTGTTTGGTATAATAGGTTAGATCTTACATCTTTCCCCTGGGTCTTGAGTTCAAATCAGGACCGATGCAATGAAAGCATTCTCTACTGTAATGGCTGTTCATAATTGAAATGGGTTTCAAAGTCCAAATTGAATTGCATTTATCAATATAGTATTTTATCTCATTCCCCTGGGATTAGAAATGCCTTACATCTGAAAAATTGCATTGGGAGTGCCGTTACTCTTGTTTTGTAGTCAAAGGCAGCAAAGAATACTGGCACACTGAGGTTCACAAATAGCAAATAGAATATTAGATCAGATCATCTGTTTTTGGTGATGTTGATTGATTTACAAGTCAACAAATGAAATAACATTGAGTAATTATTTGCTATAATTTACTAATTTAATGATACAGAATTTGGAGTTGTTTAAACACTTTTTTGTGAGGAGAATAATGAGTTGCTCTGAAATGCCTAATGTGTTTACAAATGATAGCACCTCTTGCACATTAATTATGTTAAAACACACACACACAAACACAGGCACACAAGAAAACCTCCTGCTGATTACCACGTAACAGCCCCCAATACTTCGCCCACCATCCCTCAACTGATGAATCAGTACTCCTCCATGTTGAGCATTGAAGGTGGCAAGAGTGCAGAATGTACTCTGGGTGGGGGACTTCAGCGTCCATCACCAAGGGTGGCTCGGCAGTACCATTACTAACTGGGTTGGTCAAGTCCTAAGGGTCTTGATTGATTGGGTCTGTGGCAGATAGTGAGGGAACTAGCAAGTTGGATAAACATACTTGGCTTCACCCTCACCAACCTGCCTGCCGCAGATGCTTTTGTCCATAACAGTATCGGTAGCAGTGATCACCGCATAGTCCTTGTGGAGATGAAGTCCCTTCTTCACATTGAGGATACCCTCCATTGTGTTGTGTGGTACTACCACCAGGCTAAATGTGTTGAATTTCAAACAGACCTAGCAACTCAAGACTGGTGATTCACGAGGCTCTGGGGTCATCATTAGCAGTAGAATTGGAGTCAACCACAGTGTGTAACCTCATGACCCAGATATGGCCTGTACACAGAAAGCAGAAGAAATCCAAGCAGGCCAATCATCACCCCATCAATCTACTCTTGATCATCAGTAAAGTGATGGAAGGGGTCATCAATAGTGCGATCAAGTTGCAATTGCTTAGCAATAATCTGTTCACGGATGCTCAATTTGTGTTCTATCAGGGTCGTTCAGCTCCTGACCTCATTACAGCCTTGGTTCAAATTTGGACAAAAGAGCTGGACTCCAGATGTGAGGTGAGAATGACTGCCCTTGACATTAAGGTCTCATCTAACCAAGTGTGTCACCAAGGAGCCCCAGCTCCAAGAGAAAAATCTAACCATTGACATTCATTGTTGAATCCCCCACTATCAACATCCTGACGGTTGGCTGCCTTCAACCAGAAAATTACTGGCCAAACCACATAAATATTGTGGCTACAAGAGCAGGTCACAGGCCAGTAATTCTGCGGTGAGTAAATCACCTCCTGACTCCCTAAAACTTGTCCATCATCCACTAGGCGCAAGTCAGGAGTGTGATGGAATACTCTCCACTTGATTGGATGAATGCAGCTCCAATAGCACTGAACAGGTTTAGCATCATCTAAGACGAAGCAGCCTGCTTGATTGGCACCCCATCCACAAACATTAATTCTCTCCACCACTGACACACAGTAGCTACAAGATGCACTGCAGGAATTCACCAAGGCTCTTTAGACAGCATCTCCTAAACCCATGACCACTACTACCATTCCTTCTCTGTCACTGGGTCAAAATTCTGGAACTTCCTCCCTAACAGCATGGTGGATGTACCTACACCTCAGGGACTGCAGCGGTTCAAGAAAGAAGCTCAGCATCACCTTCTCAAGGGCAATTAGTGATGAGCAATAAATGCTGCCCTTGTCAATGAAGCTCATATCCCGTGAATGAATAAAACACAATGTGGAGCCAAACAAAGAAAGTTAAAATAATATATAGTTAAATGTCCTTTGATTGTCCTGGTTGTGTAGATTTTTGAACAAAATCTTGTGCCCTCCGCTGTGGCGAGTTTGGTGGTGAGGGGGGCATTTAACTGGGGGGAGCGTGGTGGATGGGGACCTCACTTCCTACCTCCACCCTTATTAATTCTAGGGCATGGCCTACTGAGGTTGTTAAATGCAGAGTGAGTGCCAATTTAAAGGCCTCGTGCTGCCACCACTGATGTTAACTCAGAGGCAAACAGGAGGCTCACAATGCAGGATTTACAACAAGCACAAGCTGGCAAGCTTGAGGGCTTCCAGGAGGTTATTATTCAAAGTCAGCCAGTCAGTCTCCAGCACCAGGAGAGAGAGTGAAGGGCATGCTGAAAGCCATCTGATGCCCTTGCTGTCGACCCCCTCCCACTCTCAGCTCTCCGCCACGACAGCTGCCACCCTGTGACCCACTTCCTGTGATCACTTACCAGTGTCCGGGTTCCTCCACCACCCAAGGCCTTGGCTAGCTGTAAGACTGGCAGGAGCCACTGCCTCCCCAGTGGTGCTATTGAATATGGAAGAGCTGCCCAGCCTGTTATTTGCCAGCACATCTCTGCTTTTGCCCCCAGGGCCTTTCATTCTGGAGGGAAGGTCTGCCGCTGACCTATTAAGTGCCTGAGTGGCACAAATGTGATGGCCCTTCTCAAAAAGAAGTGATATGGAGGTCTCGCTGGCACCTCCACCTTTATCTCTCGTCTAGCCACTTTGGAGGAAGGCCCTTCCACCCTCCCTCCCCCAATCACCCTGTTTCCCCCTGCCATGCTCATCACACTCCAGCTCCCACTCAAGATCCATGCCTGCCACACCTCATCACCATCTCAAATGTCAACACTGCCGGAGTAATACCAGAGCTCAGAACCCTCACGCCATTTGATGAAAGAGCCCTCGATTGGCCTAGGGAGGGGTAAGAGCATGTCTGTGCTGATGGAGAAGCGGAGGCTGCAGACAAACATGAGAATCCGCAAGACATACTGTCATTCCTCAAGTCTCAAGTAATGAATCAATGTTCCCTCCTTTATCCCCGGTAATGCACTAATGCCATCTCCCTTCACTTTGCAGGGAAAACGGCTGAACAGACCGTGTCATCCTTGAGCCACCTGGGCCCACCGGACTTGGGCAGCTCCAGGGGAGATTTCGCAGATCCCAATGTGGAAGATACGTCACGGACCCGGCACCAGCGCAGATACTCACGCTGTGGTGCATTCACTAAGTAGGCAGGCTTCAGGGTCACTTATTAGTGAGCACCTCACAGCTGAAGATCTGCAGCAGGTGAAGGCAGGGATGTCCCAGGGAACTACAGTGTACTGAGGCCAACACTGTGAGGTTGGAATCCACAGTGAAGACATGGGCACAGGACAATCTGTGCAATCTGTGGGCAGGAGATGTCCACACCATGGCTCAACTTACGACCTACATGTCTGAGGGTTTCAAATCCATGGTGCAGGCACTGGTGGGAATCCACGAATGTCAACGCCAGAGGATGGTGGCATTTCTGGAACTCTCTCCAGCTGCCCCGCTATCCCATGGAGGAGCACCGGACCCATCAGGTCCCTGAAGAGATGAGGATTGCCTGGTGTACAGCCCAGGGCTTTCCACCCAGGAGATCCTGGGGATGTCCAGCCTATCTGAGTCCCCCCTTCCTGTGAGCGACACACCTCCAGTTCCCCCATACTGCAATACCCATGCTGCAAAGCAGGCCAGGACCCTCATGATCCAGACCCCCAGGCGACGTCCACCAAGGTCCTTTCAGGTAACAAGGCATGGAAGTCAGCAGGCTCCTCAACCTCAGCTGTGGATCCTGGGGAAGCACCCAGATGTATTGGGAGGGTGAGGAAGATTAAAAAGTGATAGGCACCTAGTTGACATGGGTGAAAGTAGGCACTAGTGTAGAGAGGTCGCCACTGTATATAATTACAAATAATAAATCCCTCCATTCACTCACAGAGCATCCACCCTGTCATTTCATATCACCAAGCTTGGCAGACCCACGCACACACCTAACGCTTCATTTCTGTGCAGTGTGAGAATAGCTGTGCTATGTCTCTCCCACACTGAGGACAGAGTAAAGAAGGTCTTCCGCAGGCAAACCCTCCCACTCACCCACCACCCCCGCCCACACCCCACCCTCCAATCCCCTGGGACCAAGTTCCTGGAAAGAGCAACTACCCTGACACCAATCCATCAGGACTTAAAGACCATAAGACATAGAAGCAGAATTAGGCCACTCGATCCATCGAGTCTGCTCCGCCATTCAATTTTGGGGCCCAAAACTGCTCATAATACTCCAAATGGGGTCTGACCAGAACCTTATATCATGGCTGTTATTTTTCTCATCCCCATTCTCTTGCCTTTTCCCCATAATCCCCGATTTCCTTATTAATCAAGAACCTATCTAACTCTATCTTAAAGACACTCAATGACCTGGCCTCCCCAGACTTCTGCGGCAAAGAGTTTCACAGATTCACCACTCTCTGGCTGAAGGAATTCCTCCTCATCACTGTTTTAAACGATCGTCCCTTTAGCCTGAGGTTGTGCCCTCTGGTTCTAGTTTTTCCTACTAGTGGAAACATCCTCTCCACATCCACTCTGTCCAGGCTTCGCAGTTTCCTGTAAGTTTCAATAAGACTCCCCCCTTATCCTTCTAAACTCCAACGAGTACAGACACAGAGTCCTCAACCGTTCCTCATATGACAAGCTCTTCATTCCAGGGATCATTCTTGTGAACCTCCTCTGGCCACTTTCCAAGGCCAACACATCCTTCCTTAGATACGGGGCCCAAAACTGCTCATAATACTCCAAATGGGGTCTGACCAGAACCTTATACGGCCTCAGAAGTACATCCCTGCTCTTGTATTCCAGCCCTCTCGACATGAGTGCTAACATTGCATTTGCCTTCCTAACTGCCGACTGAACCTGCACGTTAACATTAAGACAATCTTGAACAAAGACTCCCAAGTCCCTTTGTGCTTCTGATTTCCTAAGCATTTCCCCATTTAGAAAATAGTATGCCTTCTTCCAAAGTGCATAACCTCACACATTTTCACATTGTATTCCATCTGCCATTTCTTTGCCCACTCTCCTGTCCAAGTCCTTCTGCAGCCCCCCTGCTTCCTCAATACTACCTATCCCTCTACATATCTTTGTATCATCTGCAAACTCAGCAACAGTGCCTTCAATTCCTTCTTCCAAATCGTTAATGTATATTATGAAAAGTTGTGGTCCCAGCACCGACCACTGAGGCACACCGCTAGTCACCAGCTGTCATCCCCATTCTCAATCTTCTGCCAGTCAGCCAATCCTCTATCCATGCCAGGATCTTACCCTTAACACCTTGGGCTCTTAACTTATTTATCAGTCTCCTATGCGGCACCTTGTCAAAGGCCTTCTGGAAATCTAAATAAATCACATCCACTGGTTCTCCTTTATCTAACTTCCTTGTTACCTCCTCAAAGAACTCTAACAGATTTGTCAGACATGGCCTCCCCTTGACGAATCCGTGCTGACTCAGTTCTATTTTATCATGCACTTCCAAATACTCTGCGATCTCATCTTTAATAATGGACTCTAAAATCTTGCCAATGACCGAAGTCAGGCTAACTGGCCTATAATTTCCCATCTGCCGCCTCCCTCCCTTCTTAAACAGCGGTGTTACATTATCTACTTTCCAATCCTCTGGTACCCTCCCTGCCTCCAGTGATTCCTGAGAGATCACCACCAATGCCTCCACAATTTCCTCAGCTAACTCTTTTAGAACCTGGGGTGTAGTCCATAGGTCCAGGTGATCTATCCACCTTCAGACCTTTCAGTTTCCCCAGAACTTTCTCCGCTGCACTCACCTGTGCCCCCTGATTCTCCTGGAGTTCTGGCATCCCACTGGTGTCTTCCACTGTGGAGACAGATGAAAAGTAACTATTCAGTTCCTCGGCCATTTCTTTGTTTCCTATTATTACTTATCCAGCTTCATCTTCCAGTGGTCCAATGTCTATTTTTACCTCTCTCTTACCTTTTATATATTGAAAAAAAACTCTTCCTACCTTCTTTTATATTATTAGCTAGCTTACACTCATATTTCATCTTCTCCCCCCTTATTGCTTTTTTAGTTGTCCTCTGCTCACTTTTAAGGCTTCCCAATCCTCAGACTGCCCACTAATCCTCGCCACTTTGTTTGCTTTTTCTTTTGCTTTAATACTGTCCTTGACTTCTCTTGTCAGCCATGGATGCCTCGTCCTCCCCTTAGCATGTTTCCTCCTCCTTGGGATGAATTTTTGTTGTGCCTCCCGAATAATTCCCAAAATCTCCTGCCATGGCTGTTCCACTGAATCCCTGCTGGGCTCCCTTTCCAATCAACTCTGGCCAGCTTCTCCCTCATGTCTTTGTAGTTACCTTTATTTAATTGTAATACTGTCACATCTGATTCCAGCTTCTCCCTCTCAAATTGCAGGGTAACTTTTATCATATTGTGCTCCCTAAGGGTTCCTTCACCTTAAGTTCCCTAATCAAGCCTGTCTCATTACACATCACCAAATCCAGAATTGCCTGTTCCCTAGTCAGCTCTGTCACAAGCTGCTCCAAAAAAAACTGCAGCAGTTCAATTTTGCATCTCTTTATCTGAGTGGCAGAGGTCAAGGGGCTGTCGAGGTGCTGATTGGCTGCCCACCTCAGGTGTAAGATGACCACATACTTAGAGGGGCCTGCAGTGCCTGAGACCATCATTCCAGCTTTGATGAACCCCATGACGTTCCTTTCACTGGCATGGCACATGTAGCTCTCTGTTAGTCGGGAGTCAGACATATCGTTGACGATGAGTGAAACATCGCTTTGTCATCACTGCAAGCCGCCATCATGCTCCCACAGACTCAGGCCAATGACCGCGGCTCCCTGCCATTGGAAATGTGCAACCAAATGGTTGGATAATTGTGGCACTACACCATTAGCTTGACATTGGACCGAATGTGGGAGATCTCACCACCTGGTATTTTCGCTCGTCCCCGAGATGAGGGGCAATCAGGTCATCCCTTGTTCAATGGCCCTGTCCACTGCCCAACATTCTTCCTCCTCCTCCTTGGCATCGTCCAGTCCACCTCCCTCCTCAACATCCCCCTCACCTGTTGCTTGTCCATCTCCTCCAGGTCTAGATTGTCTGGCCTCTGAAGCATTATGTTGTAGGATCGCTGGGATTGGCGAGAGGCCCAAGTTGTAACTGTCATGGACGCTCTGCAGCAAATGGGTACACACCTGCATGAAGCACATTGCGTGGTCACAGATGAGTTGGACATTGAAGGAGTGGAACCCCTTGCAGTTCTTGAATGGTGCCTCATGCCGCCATGGTGACTTAAGAACCTCGTGGGTGCAGTCAGGCAGACCTTGCACCTGGGGCATCCCGACAAGGTGGGTGAAGCCCATGGCCCTGGCATCCTGACTCACCTGATCCCGGATAAAGATAATAAACATTTTACCTCTGACATAAAGGGCACCTATCACCTCCCGAATACATTTGTGAGTGGCAGACTGGGAGATGCCGCAGATGTCCCCTGTGCTGCCCTGGAACGAGACATTCGCATAAAAGTTCAGAGCGGCTGTAATTTTAAGGGCCACAGGCATTGGGTGGCCTCCAGTTTCAGGAGCTATCAGCTCGTGCAGTATGTAGCAGAGATGGTCCATTGCCCCTGGGACAGACAGTTTCCTCAGCACTGCAGCTCGGACAACTGAAGATAGGAACATCAACACTGGCTGGTACTGTCTCCAATGTTGCTCCTCCATGTGTAGTCCTGCTCTCGAAGCAGCTGCAGGCTGCTGGTCACATGGCAGCATGTCGTTGTCTCTGCTTCTGATCAATCCCTATCAGTAGAAAGGCCAATTCAACAGGCTCCATGATTCTGATGATTCCTACACTGAAAGAATAAGAACATCACCCTAAGCGCTGAGGACACATAACAGAGCCCTGACACTCATCGTTCCATGCATCTGTGACCTCCATCCCAGTGCTTCCCCTAACTGTGCGAATTTCTGCTCTCCCTCACAGCACTACAGCCCACAACCCCATACAGCTTCCTCTGTACTCCAGCAGGATGAATAGTGTTGAGCCTCTATTGTCTCATGGCTTCTGACCTGCTCATTCCCTGACCCCCACCCCCCCAGCCAAAGAGCATAAGGTCCGGCCTTGCACAGCGCTAAAGTGCATGAGAGAGAATACATAACAACAAGGTCTGCACCTTGATAAGGCACTTCAAAAATGGTGCCAGACATAATATCGAACATGGGGAATGGTGCCAGGTTTCAACATCCTACCTTGCCAGGGAGCTCTCTGCAGTGTGAGTTGTGTACTGCTAAGGTTTGAATTGAAAGAAACATCTACATAGAACATAGAACAGTACAGCACAGAACAGGCCCTTCGGCCCACGATGTTGTGCCGAGCTTTATCTGAAACCAAGATCAAGCTATCCCACTCCCTATCATCCTGGTGTGCTCCATGTGCCTATCCAATAACCGCTTAAATGTTCCTAAAGTGTCTGACTCCACTATCACTGCAGGCAGTCCATTCCACACCCCAACCACTCTCTGCGTAAAGAACCTACCTCTGATATCCTTCCTGTATCTCCCACCACGAACCCTATAGTTATGCCCCCTTGTAATAGCTCCATCCACCCGAGGAAATAGTCTTTGAACGTTCACTCTATCTTGGGATACTTGGGACTTGGTGTTCCAAAGTGTTAACTGTTGTCCCCAGACTGTGAAACCAGATCTAGCTCTGGATATTAAACTGGCATGCTGCACTCCTCCAAGATTCATCAATTACTCACTCTGGCAACAACATTCATCTTGATTATGACTAGATACAGCAGGTTCTTGAGAGGTACGCAATTAGCTTTCTAAGCAATTCCCTAGCGGGCAGACTCATTCTTTGGGCTCTTCTGTGCTGTTCTGTTAAGCAGCCATGCAGGAGAGCAATCAATGCACTCTCACTGCTGTACCTAACAATCAGAGTGTGGAGAGAAGTGGATTTGAACTTCCTGTCCAATAATCCCCTCTGGCCTCACACCACTGACAGTGAGAGTTGTGGATTTCACTGCATTTTCCTTCCTCTCGGTGAGAGGGTCTTGATGCCTCATGAGGCTGGGTAGCTCCCCATCACTGATACCTCACACTGCCCTTGCAGCCTGGCCTCTCCCAAAGCAGGACTCTAGGACCTTATAGGCACACCCAGTACTCCTCCTCTGTTGTGGCTGCCACCCACCCAGCTTGCAGCTCCAACAAGGAAGGGCACCATTCAGTTAGTGTTTGAACCTTAACTCAGCATAGAGGAACCAGGAAGCAATACCTGTTTCACAGCCAGCACATCCCTTTGGAGCAACGGATGACCTGGTATGAAGGAACGATAGGTCCTGTCAGGAACCCACCCACACTCCCCATCCCTCCCAGATGGCAAAAGTGACCCTCAGCCCTGGCCCTGAGCTGCACTTGTGCGTTTTCCTAATCAGCATTCTGTCTGGTGCTCCTTGCGTGTTGGACGCCCGAGTAATAATGGCGGCCTGAGCGTATCTCCAATATCTCCCTCAGAGGCGACGGCACCAGGTTCACGGTCATGTTGAGTTGTTGTAAGTGACATGACATCACGCCAGCGCCAGCCGAATACTTGGTGCGGGCTCAATATCCAGAGTGAGTGCTCATTAATGATATATGCTGATGCGTTCAAATTGGGTTCCTGCCCTTCCCTGGCATGCCCCATATCACTCTGCCAGCGAGGTTGGTTCTAAGTCGGAAAACACAATCTCGCTGTTGAGAATCACACTTTTCTGAACTCTCCGCATTTTGAGCCGTGCCGCCATCCATTCCCGTGGACGGCGAATGCAGATCCCACCCTATGATTTCATGACTGTCAGAGGGCTGTGTGACTTTGTAACTCTCTGCCTCAGAAGGGGGTCACTAAATATTTTAAAAGTGGAGGTAGATAGATTCTTCTTAGGAAAGGGAATCAAAGATTATCGGGGAATGTGGAATGTGAAGTCAGCCATGAACTTATTAAATGCTGTAGCAAGCTTGAGGGGCCAAATTGTCTCTTCCTGCTCCTATTTGTATGTCCATATGTTTATTTCATACAGTCCCTGCGGTGCAGAAGGAGGCCATTCGGCCCATCGAGCCTGCACCGACAACGATTCCATGCAGGCCCTATCTCCCCATAACTCCACGTATTTATCCTGCTAATCCCCCTGACACTAAGGAACAATTTTATATGGTCAATCATCCTAACCCGTGTATCTTTGGACTCTGGGAGGAAACTGGAGCACCCGGAGGAAACCCATGCAGACACGAGGAGAACACAGGCAGTCAACCGAGGTTAGAATTGAATCTGGGTCCCTGGCGCTTAAATTCCACCTGCACAGTCATTTGAATTTTACCCAATACAAATGACACCAAAAATATTTGACATATTGGGTTTGAATTTAGTCTTTAATCTTTTCTTGACATGGAAAATAAATAGAAAATGTATAAAAAAGAAAAAAATTAACCAGTTGACCTGCCAATTCACAAATGAGCTCCAATATTAATGCTGAAAATCAAAAGTAAAATGTTGGCATCATCCCCTGGGGAAAAGCATCCCCTCCATATGTTAGATGCAAAAATAAGCAACCAGGGCATTAACCTCGAGCTGCATGCAATCGTTTTAGGACTGATTCATTGTTATTCTCTTTTGTACACGGCCACACAGGGAAAATCCTTTCTTTCGCATGACTCCAGATTTACCAATGATTTGTTTCAGAGAGACAGCACAAGGTGTCAGCAAAAGTGACGATCAGGTTCAATGGTTTGAATCGGATAAAGCAGATGACTTTTGTTCAGGAATCTAGTTTGACATGATTTGAATTAAATTGAGCCCATCAGGCCCTAAACGAGATGCAGAGCTGCAAATGTTTCCCAGATAGAAATCAGTGGAGAAAACAGTTATCATTCTGCAGTGGGTGGAATGTAGAAAAATGCATACCTGCAAGTCGGGAAGGGATAGCAATGGAGTTGAGCCAGTGACAAAGGCCAGACCAAGTCTGATAAAGAAAAAGATCATATGAACACTGCCATATTCAATGCACAATCAAGTTTAAGCACACATGTTATGGTTGCCTTTTCAATCTAGAGAATCTGAAGGAAACAATTCTTAGTTATCTTAAACTCATCTTGATGTGGATTCGAATCCTAATCCATTTAAGGACTATTCTGGATCAGGTGTACTTCTCAGCTGATCACACTCACTTAAGGTTGGCAAAGTCAAACCTCCCAAGCACTTAAGCGCTTGAAGAATTGATCTAACTCTTCCTGAAAGAAAGGAATCACCAGAGAATATTACATCCTTTTTAATAAGTTATAGCCTGATTATAACAATACAGGTATTATAAGTGTCCGGTATCACTTCTCAACAATGTACCTCTCCACTGGAAAGTGTACAAAGATGGATTATTGAGTTTGGAAAGAGCAGACTATATGAGACAATTTAATTTCTATATCATATGTAAGAGCTGAACAGACAATTCACATTTGATGGTACATTAATCGCAACATTGATAGTTCTATGAAAGGAAGCATAATCTTGTTTCTATTAGAGAATTAAGGTTTAAATAATGTTACGCAGGGATATTTAAGATATCCATCGATACCTAAGCTAGTATACTTAAATCTCAAGTTGAAAGCTACAGAATCTAGTGTGTTAATTAAGGGGAGAGCTATCATCGCTATACTAGAGTAGCTATTTCTTTACAATGAGAGATACTGGAGTGAATCCAAATGATCTAAAAATCATTTAGATTCCAGTGGTTCCAACATTTATACAATAAAAGAGCTGAATCAGCATGAAGCATGTTGAGCACACTTGTTCCTTTGTTTTAGTCAACATCCTTCACTTTAGTCAACATCCTTCAAGCAAACAGGATACTGAGAGAGGCAGGTGGTGATCACTTTCTTGCTATACTCAGTGTCCAGAATTCAATTGACCAGTGATTTAGGGTCATCCTTAAGGTTATCCATTGTTAGATTGTGGTATTTTACACACTGCTAAGGTGATGTGGAGGCCAGTTCCTGTTCTTTCAGGAACCATCTTATATTAGACGATGCACCATATCCTATGCGATAGGATATTTGTGTTTTTGAGAACACAATTATGCGCAGGCATGTTTGTATACTTCTGAACTCTTGTCCAGTAAATGAATTGTGTTTCATGTTTAATTCTTGTTTCATAGAACAATCACTGTTATTAATTTTATAACTCCATGTTTATAGTTGCATTCCTTCCCAGACTTGCAAGACATACACAAAATGAATTACTAATGTTAGTGTTTCCAGGGAGGAGCAGAGTGGTCTAACATGTTACTTTGGCAGCTGTGGAACTCTGGGGTTAGATAGAAAAAAAGAGCTTGCATTTACGTGGGCTTTTCATAATCTTGGGATGTCCTAAAGTATTTTACAATCAACTAAGTAATGTTGAAGTGTTGTATTGCAATGTAGGAAATGCAGCAGCCATTTATGCACAGCAAGATCCCATTTAGTTATTAACATTAATTCAATTATTTGGCCCTAATGTTTAGCACTGTTGTACAGAACAAAATGTTTGCACTGTGATGCTAAGAATTTTATTTGGTATGTTACCAGAAGTAATAAAAGTTGTAGGAATAGACTTGTTCAAATTAAACTAAAATCCCAGTTCTGTACTGTAGCCAAAATTGGGACTGTGCCCAGATTTTGCAAAGCGTATAACTCCTCCTTGTTTTAACAGGTTCCTAGGACATGAAAAATGGGCACAGAGGTGTAATTGGCTGAAGGTGAACTGTTAAAAGCTGCAGTCATAGTAGGCAGAGGCACATACCAACAGAAATGAGGGAAAACTCTCCCTTTTATTGAGGATATCTTGGAGGTCCTTCAGGAGTGCTTAGTACCTTCCCACCTGGACCCTCACACAAAGAATGTGCAGGCGCTGAAGCATTCTACCTCCACAAGATCCAGGAACAGTGGCTGCAATTCAAAAAGGGAAACCATCCATGAGTTGTGCAACATTCTGGAAATTAACCCTCAGATCACATCCACCATCGGCACTACACTGCACTACGTTGGCAGTGAAAACCTGTGACAGAATGATTTAATTCAGAGTCTGGGGACATCTGTAGCCTATCAGCTGCGCACTAATTCATCAAGCAGATGAATTGATTGCTAGAACTAGCCTGCATATCATCATTGACCACTGACACAAGTATCGGGATGGCCAAAAGTGCAAAAGATCATTGATTATACACATGTGGTTATATTTTCATCAATTGCGCCAACAGAAAGGGCTTTTCCTCATTTAATGTGCAGCTCTTTTGTGGCCAGCAGGACTAAATCATGCTAGTCAATACTTTTTTTTCTGGCAGCTACCACATTCTTAAACAGTGCACCTTTCTACCACAAAGTCAAGCTTCTGGATAGCTGCTCAGAAATCAAGGCTTTTTAGACTCGTGGCTGATGATTCTTTCCCAGGCTCCCTGCCGAGCTGTGCTGCAATGAGATCCATTCAGCCGCCAGAATAATCATAAAATTGACTATTGGCACTCTGAAGGCAATGCTTCAGCTGTGCAAATTAGTCTTGGGTACAGGGCCACCTCCACAGTCTGACGAGGGCACCAAGAATTGTCATGGGTATGCTGCATGCCTCGTAACATTGTCATTGCAAAGATGCCTACCAAAAGAGATTCTAGAGGAGAAAGAGGAAAGTGCTAAAGGGAGATGACAGTCAGGCCAACTATCAGCAGCTGCAGCGCAAAGAGGTTGCAAAAGATAAACATTTGTTTTGAGACAAATTTGTGCCAATCTGATGTGGCAAACCTTCTCTTGTGCCTGTTGTGCATTAACAACTTCCCCTATTCCTGCCAAAGCAATGCACACATGTTCTGAAATTTGTTGGTGGACATCAAATCAAACAACTCCCATTCTTCTGATTTTACCAGAACCATTATCAATATTAACTGCATTAGCTACCATCAATGTTATTGTGAAACAGTCATGGTGCTACCATTTTCACATCAATGTAATACCCCTTGATGTGAATGTGCGATTTTTACTCCTTATCCTTAATCAACAACCAGCCACTTATGACAGGAGTTTATGAACTCACTGGCAGTTCCATTTCAATCTGACTGTCCCTTGTTCCGGGAGACTGCAAATGGAACTGCTGAAGACCACATCACTTGTGACTATTTTGGGATCCATCCCAGAGGGTAGCAGGGAGACAGACAGAAAGGTCATGTCAATGCAATGCTGGGCCCTGGCTCTGCTTGAGCACGAGTCAGCAAATGGTCACAGTCAGATAATTGTTTCAATGCTTTCCAGACCCATTAAAGACAACTGTTTCTCCTCTGGCACCCGACACCTCAGTGACAGAAGTCTGAGAACCCATGCCAGGAGCTAAAGCTGGCCTTAAGGATTTTGTGCTTCAGAGGGAATGGGTGATTGACATTGAGTGCAAAGGATCGCTGACAGCTCATGAAACCAGCTTCCATCCATTGACTCTGTCTACACTTCCCGCTGCCTAGGAAAAGCAATCAGCTTAATTAAGGAGCCCATGCACCCCGGACATTCCCTCTTCCACCTTCTTCCATTGGGAAAAAGATAGAAAAGTCTGAGGTCACGTACCAACCGACTCAAGAACAGCTTCTTCCCTGCTGGCATCAGACTTTTGAATGGACCTACCTCGCACTAAGTTAATCTTTCTTTACACCCTAACTGTGACTGTAACACTACATTCTGCACTCTCTCTCCTTTCGTATGTATGGTATGTTTTGTCTGTATAGCGTGCAAGAAACAATACTTTTCACTGTATACTAATATATGTGATAATAATAAATAAAATCAAAAATCAAATGAATACTTCCCCCCTCCCTTATAATTCCCATATCATTATCAGAGAAAGGAATTGTGGAAGTGTCGGTGTTCGGCAAGGGAAAAGACCTTGAGCTGTATTTAATGGGGCACCGGAGTCAACCCTTGCAACTCTCCTGACCCCATCCCTGGTGTAAAAGTGAGGGGGTGGGTGGAGGGGGTCGGCGGTGCAAACCCACTTCATCTCCAGCAGCTCACCCACTAGACATTTAACATTTGGAGGTGAGTTACTTGCCTTGATTGCCACCTTGGCAGAAAGTTCCACCCCTAAGGGCTGCCAGCCAGTCAAATGGTGGAGAACTGTTCATTTCCTGCAATGCTGCGAGGAACAGTGACCACTTCTGTGTTTCAATTCAGTCCCCGATACCGAGGAGTCGGAGCTGGAGCCGGAGAGAGACGTAAGTTCCCCCTTTAAGGAATCCCTTTAAGGATGGGCTGTGCCCACCACCAGCCTGCACAGGGCACGCTGATAGTCTGACTGCTTGGAGAGGGCTTCTCCTGCCACTGGGTAAATCCCAGTTGTTTAATTAGATCCTTAAGTGAACATCAATTAACCAATCAAGGGACTCAGTTGACCCATCGGTGAATGGGGTGCCTGGTGCACCCCACCCCAACCAATAATAAAATTGCAGTGGAACAGGGAAGGGCATATAGGTTATGGGTCTGGTGCTCATGGTACATCATGAACCTCACCTTCTCTGCAAAGCTACCATCAGGGGGTTATAAACTCCAGCCTTATGAATACCGCACCAAATCTGCAGCTAGCATTGCCCTCCTCCTTCCCTGTCATATGCACACGCTATGATCTGTATTTCCAACTATTCAAGGACTTCAGTTTCATACATAGAGGGTAAATATGGGTGGAGTGTATCGTACCCTTTATTTCAGTTTCTGCCTCAAATTGTGGACCAGTTTAGGTGCACGTCAACCCTTTAACTGCAATCTTAAAAAGCCACCCTCACACACCCCCCTTCCCCCCACACCACTCACACTTCCCCCCCACTCCCTTGGCACCTCCCTCCTCCAGCACTATCCCCTGGCACTTTATCATGGATGGGTGAAAGATTTGTTTCCTCCTTTGTGTTATTAAGTCCAATAATTCCTCTACCAATGAGTCTGAGGATTATAGATTTGGGAGTGCTGAGGTCCCACCCCCAATATACTTCCACCAGGAATCCTGCCTCATAGGAATATCCAGGCAGTTCACCCCTAAGCATCTATCCATAACTTATTAACTCAATATACTGCCCATGTTTTGTTCAGCTGGTGTTCTCCATTTCTACTTTATTCATACAACCAAGTCAAAAGAAGGGAGAATCAAATTTAAAAGTGAGGGTAGCTAGCTCAGGTGGGATTCTCCGGCCGCACTCGCCCCAAAACTGGAGAATCCCACCCGAGGTCAATGGATCTTTGCATTGTTCCCCCCCCCCCGACCTCCCGCCCGCCTGCTACGATTCCCGTGACAGGCGGGACGGGAGAATTCCCCTCATATCAGAACAATCTAAATCTCGGCTACAATTCACATCATAACAGCCTGTGCACATTGATTCCCAATAGCAGAATGACTCATATCTTACTTAATTATCATATTATTGCAGTTTGCGGTGTTTACACTGTTGACAAAATAGGAGTGACCATGATACTGTTATGGAACTGCAAAGCTGGCTGCGTTATAAATTATTTTATGCACCACAATCTTTAAAAATCAAAACTCATTTTTATATTTCTGTTTGAAGGACAAGAATGGGTGAAGTTTGCACAGGTGAATAGAATGTCATTGATGTATCGATGTTTAAACACAGCTTGTCTATGAGTAAATCAAAGATTTATCACCACCCTTTTTGAACTCTTGACACTAAATGGGGTGCTCAGTGTACCTAGTACTGGTTCTTTGTGAATCATTAAATTCGAGAGTAAAGGATCTCTCAGCATTGATTCTGCTGTAATAAATGGCCTTGGTAACATGTATTGAAGCTTTACCTTGTCATGTTATTGGTGCCGAGGGCAACCCCATGTCTTTTGGTCTTTTTTTCTGTCTGTGTGAGTAACCAGAAACAAGACATCCATCGTCTCTCAGCTGTACAACTGTGAGTCAGTGTGAAGTTCAGCCATAACCTTTATCCTTATACTGTTACAGTGATCAAATCTGTAGAATCACCAAATGGTAGAACATAGAATGAGGCTCTTTGGTCCATCGTATCTGCTCCAGCTCTTTGAGCAAGCAATCCAATCAGTCCCACTCCACTGCTTTTTCCCTCTTCACTCTGCAAATCTTCCACTTCAGTGGTTTATCTAATTCCCTTTTGAAAGTTATTATTGAATCTGCCACCAGCACCCTTTCAGGCAGAGAATTTCATTACATAATAACTCGCTGCATAAAATGTGTTTTTCTTTGAACTATCTTTTACTGAGCACTTAAATTTATGTCCTCTGGTTACCAAAATCTCTGCCACTGGAAATGGTTTATCCTACAAATGAACAGAGAAATGTACAAATTAGGAGCAGGAGCAGGTCATTCGGCCCATCAAGCCTGCTCTGCCATTCAATAAGATCATGGCTCATCGGATTGTGACCTCAACTCTACCTTTCTGCCTACCCTCAATATCCTTTCACTCCCTCATTAGTCAGGAATCTACCTACCTCTGCCATAACAATATTCAATGACATTGCCTCCACTTTTCTCTGGGGAACAGGGTTCTAAACATCTTCAAAGAGATGTCTTCTCATCTCCGTCTCAAATGGAAAACCCCTCATCTATGAATCCTGGTCCTAATCACTCCCACAAGGGAAAACATCCTTTCAGCATCTACCTTGTCAAGCCCCCTCAGGATCATATATGTTTCAATGAGATCTCCTTGCATTCTACTAAACTCCAACAGATAAAGGCCCAGCCTGTCCAATCTTTCCGCCTAAGAAACATTCTAAAGAGTGTTGATTGGCATCAGGCGGGACGTTCATTCTAACCTGGGCAGAAGTGCTGCTTTGGAGAGCTGCCGGCCAGTCTGATTGACTGAAAACTCTCCAGGGTCCTCCAGTACAGCACTGCAGCAAGGTGCCTTTGACTAAATGCCAGAACATGCAGGCCAGGTCAGTGGCAGGGGTACCAGTGAGGACAGGATAAGGGACACCAAGGGACATTGTGAGGTGTGGGGGGAGGCGGGATCGGAGTCTGGAGGAATAGGCCAGGGAGGGAAGGGAATTTTCCGGGCCTTGAGGGGAGGGAGCTCCAAATCAAAATGAGACTCCTACCATTCCCCACCATTCCCACCCAGAATTTAGATTATTAGATTTTTCTATTCCGACCCCCTGCCTAAAGTTTGAGGCTAATTGGGAAAAGGCCCATATGCAGTTGGCCACTTAATGGGCTTGATTGGGGCGAGGGTGGGCATCCTTCCAACGAGGCCCTGCCTGCCCCACTGTAAAATTGCTTCCAGGTCGGGGTGGGTGGGGTCTCAGAGGGAATCTCAGAGGGAATTCATGCTCCCCACCCCCATCCCCCATCTCAAAACCCGCCGGTGCTGGCGAGTGTGAAATTCAGGCCCTGATGCAGCAACATGCATCGTATTGAATGCACATTACCTCACTTGTGCTTGAGTTATCAGCACAATTAAAATGACCCTGTGGCTCTCCTGCTTCCACCACTCCCTTAACTAATTGAAGGTCTGCTGCATAACTTTCCACGAACACACTCGTGCCTTCAAAATCATTAATTACACTCTCAAGGCTAACAGAGCTGTGAGAGTTTGTTGTTTTGCTTAAATTGATTATTGATGCTTAACAAGAATTAAAAATGACACATTCCCTTCAACTAAAAGCACATTTTGCTTATGCATTCTTTGTTTCCAATATATTCTCTGATTTTTCTCCCCTTAGCCCAGAGGATGGCAGTTCATGCTGGAGAGTGAATATTCTGGTGGAGATGCTACATCATCTCACCTTAGTAGCCAATCTTTATAAGCATAGCCAATTGTCAACAGGCTGATGAACCAAAGCAGTGACTGTTGATCCTTCACTGGAAGTATCTTAGAAAGGAAGAAGTTAAAATTATATAACACCTTTCATGTCTTTGGGACGCCACAAAGTTCTTCACAGTCAAAGAAGTGCTGTAATTTTTACAGACAAGAACAAGATGGTGCTGGAGCATGGCGACTTCTTGGGAGCTGTCCTCAGCATACCCTCGAATACCAGCTTTTATTCTAATGTTATGCTTTTAAAACTGTACTCTGACTCTTTTCACCCTATCGGTAACTGCAACGTGATATTCTGCATCCTATCCTATGCTATGTACTCTATGAATGGTATGTTTTGTCTGTATAGCCCGCAAGAAGCAATACTTTTCACTGTATCTCAATACATGACTATAGTAAATCAGTTCAATTCAATTCAGTAGTCAATTTATGCATAGTCGGATCCCATAAAGAGCAAATGAGCTGAAAGACCAGTAAATCCATTTTTATTATAGTAGTGAAGGGAGAAATGATGACCAGGACACAGATATCTTCCTTCTCTTCTTCAAATAGTATTGTGGTCATTGTTAATGCACCTGTACAGGCAAATGTGGCCTTGATTTAACATTTCCTCAGAGAGGCAGCACGTCAGGCAATGTAATAGTTGGGCCAAAGGGCCCCAAGTTGGGCCAAGGGACCTGTTTTCATGCTGTAAACCTCAATGACTCTATAACAGTTCCTTAGTGTTACACTGAAGTAACAGCCCAGATCTTATGCTCAAGTCTTTGAGCGGGGCTTGAACCCTGGCTTCCTAGCATGACAATGAAAATACAGCACTAAGCTAAGCTGACACTATTGAATGCAATGCCATCATCAACAAGAACTCTCAGGGTGATGGAATCCATTAGAGGTACAGGTGAATTAAATCCCAAGGTCCTGAAAATATATATCACAATGCGAGCATGTATTCAGCCAATCCAAACAACATAATTTATATAGCACCCTTCAAGTCCTCAGGATGTCCGAGAGCATTTTGCAATCAATGAAGTACTTTGGAAAATGTGTACTCAAAATTGTGCAGGATCCTTACTTATCTACCTTACTTATTCAAAATTGCTGAAATTAACAAACTAAACTGTGGTGGCAATTTCTTTAATCGGAAGAAAATAAAATAGCTGAGACTAACCTCCTAACGTCTTTGGAGGAGTTTTGAATTACAGTTGCATTAATTCTTTCTTCCCTCCAAGGTCATTTTAAAATCAAAATGAGTGAGAAAAGCATTCACTGATGCTTTTTGGCCACAAGCAGTATCTGTTTCATTAGTGAGTAACTTGGCTGGTAAAAGTAATAGATTTTATACAAAAAGGTAAAAAACAATCAAGTGTGTAGCCAAATTTGTTGTTGGACAAACTATGGAAAGAAATACCACTCCTGCTCCGAGAGAAGGCGGTAATTGTGAAGCGACAGCCACAATGTGCCTGATTATGACAGATTTACAGCAATACACAGGAAGAGAAAGATAGCTGAGGCTCTGATGATGTCGCACCGCATAATACATTTTTTTATCACCTTAAAATGTGCTAAATCTTGTTAGGCAGAACAACGATTGTATAAAATTCATTTTTATGAGAAACAACGTGTTTATTGTCGGGGCGCTGATAATTTTCGTGGACGTACCTTGATATTCACCATGACTCACATTTTGTCTAACTCGGAATTCTGGCCATAGTTGTCTGCTGTTAAAAGCTCTTGTATCCATTTCTAATATGATTGAACCTTTAGTGCTCACAGAATTATAATTTATAATCTGTTGGCCGATTTTCTCGCGTTCTGGTCACAAAATGTTTCAAAGCTGCCATTTGCTTCATTCTGCTGGATTTTTTACGCGAGGGAGCTCTATTGCAATGAGTCAGCGGCGTGCCCCTTCACCTATGGGAAGTGGATTGAAATTCACCTCAGAATGAGTAGATTCAGGTCAGCACTCTTTGATAATGAATGCACCCTAACTGAAATTAGCTTTGATCCTTGTCAAGCTAGTTTCTAGAGAATATGATTGCACAGCGTGCACTGGCCCATAATTTAGCACTGTTTACCAATCTCATCTAGAAAGGTTGTGCAGATAACTGGTGTGGGGAATTGAAATGTCACACCAGTGCAGTAGAGGTATTCTTCCGAGTTCAGGGTGAAGGCGATGAGGCATTGTTGGAGCCAATTGGAAGGAGCTTAATTTTGTGCCTAACATTGAAACCAAAGAGAGCTGAATACTGAAATGTGTCACATAGAAAAATGATTCATTCACCCACATTTACATTCATCACGGTGAGAAACCGAAAAACAACAAGATACAGACTAATATTCAGTAGTCCAAGCTGATAAAGGACATTTTGGTTTGACTTTTTTTTGTTTTGCTTTCTTAACTATTCTAAACAGAAACTCTGTTGATAAAAATATTGCAGCGATATGAAAATGGGATTTGTTTAAGGCTTTTAACCGAGACTGCTGAGTGTATAATGGGATGTGCCATCAGCAGCCCCAAGCTTCAAGAGCGAACTTGTTCTGCATCCCGCTGTGTCAAAGCAGCTCAGTACATGTGAGCTATGACACACATGAACACACACACATTCCCTGGGCTGCTCATTTCCATTAGCAGAGCACAAGTAGGAGCATCTCCTAGCATTACGAAACTGCTGTATTAGCTTTGATAAGCCTGTAGTTTGTTACGGTTCCAGTGAGCTGAGTGATGCTGGCTCTTCTGCATCTGATCTCACTTCCTCATTGCAAAGCCACGCTGATTTTCTGATGCCGGCATGATAGTATTATGAAGCATAATTCCTTTTGTTTACTGGAAGGAACTTAGTCATAGAGGTTTACAGCATGGAAACAGGCCCTTCGGCCCAACTTGTCCATGCTGCCCTTTTTTTTAAAACCCCTAAGCTAATCCCAATTGCCCGCATTTGGCCCATATCCCTCTATACCCATCGTACCCATGTAGCTATCTAAATGCTTTTTAAAAGATAAAATTGTACCCGCCTCTACTACTACCTCTGGCAGCTTGTTCCAGACACTCACCACCCTCTGTGTGAAAAAACTGCCCCTTGGACACTTTTGTATCTTTCCCCTCTCACCTTAAACCTATGTCCTCTAGTTTTAGACTCCCCTACCTTTGGGAAAAGATATTGACTATCTACCTTGTCTATGCCCCTCTATTTTACAGACCTCTATAAGGTCACCCCTCAGCCTCCTATGCTCCAGAGAAAAAAGTCCCAGTCTATTCAGCTTCTCCTTATAACTCAATCCATCAAGTCCCGGTAGTATCCTAGTAAATCTTTTCTGCACTCTTTCTGGTTTAATAATATCCTTTCTATAATAGGGTGACCAGAATTGCACACAGTATTCCAAGTGTGGCCTTACCAATGTCTTGTACAACTTCAACAAGACGTCCCAACTCCTGTATTCAATGTTCTGACCGATGAAACCAAGCATGCCGAATGCCTTCTTCACCACTCTGTACACCTGTGACTCCACTTTCAAGGAGCTATGAACATGTACCCCTAGACCTCTTTGTTCTGTACCTCTCCCCAAAGCCCTGCCATTAATTGAGTAAGTTCTGCCCTGGTTCAATCTACCAAAATGCATCACCTCGCATTTGTCTAAATTAAACTCCATCTGCCATTCGTCAGCCCACTGGCCCAATTGATCAAGATCCCGTTGCAATTGGAGATAACTTTCTTCACTGTCCACTATGCCATCAATCTTGGTGTCATCTGCAAACTTACTAACCATGCCTCCTATATTCTCATCCAAATCATTAATATAAATGACAAATAACAGTGGGCTCAGCACTGATCCCTGAGGCACACTGCTGGTCACAGGCCTCCAGTTTGAAAAACAACTCTCTACAACCACCCTCTGGCTTCTGTCAAGAAGCCAATTTTTGTTCTGTCAAGAAGCCAGTTTTAAACTTATACATAGAAACATAGGATTTAGGAGCAGAAGTAGCCTATTCAGCCCTTCTAACCTGCTCTACATTCAATAAATTAATGGCTTATCTGGTTGTGCTTGCAAATCCGCATTGCTGCCCCCTCCCCCATGGTGAAATATATTCACCATGACATATATTTTGTCTGAGTCAGAATTCCGGCCACAGTTTGTCAGCTGTTAAGAGCTCTTGTATCCATTTCTAATATGATCAAACATTTTTGTAGCGGCGTCTATCTCTTCACTCCACTTACAGGCCGGTATTTGGGGGTCTGCCAATAGCTGCGAGTGTCTCTCTCTTACAGGCCTTGAAATTTCAAAGGCTGGGGAATGCTGCACTGGGGCTACTCCGCAGGAGAGAGCGCTGAACCAGACTCACCGTTTATACCTGACCGGTAGCCTGATACTTATATCACACAGCCATCCCAAAACTGCCACCAAGGCCTGAGTGGTTCTCTCCCTTGTTGGTGAGATAACGGCCACCCTGCACCCACTCCACTCGAGTAGGTCTCCAAGACAGAGAACAAAGAGACTCTGTTCTTTCTCTCCTGACCAGCAGTCTCCCTTGAGTGAGTGGGTTTGAATCGCTCAGATCACCCTCGGTTCTAGACTCCGGATTTATGGTAAGGGATATTGAAACTGTGACCTCGTCAGAGTGCGCTGATGAGAGAACAAGAGGCAAGACAAACTCCAAACGAGTTTCAAAACTTACAGTGATTTATTTAACAATAGAATCAACCTCTCCAATACCCCACCACACATGAATAAAACTTATACTTTATACTATCACTATGGGAGAAATGCTAACGGGTGCAACGTAAAATCTTACTTTACACAGTTCAAAACAAGATTACTGAACTTTAAAATTACAATACATCACCCCTCCCCTTGCCTCAACCTCTATCCTATCCTCGGGAGCTTCACAAGGTTGGCTGGGATACTCACAATTCTAAAAGGGGTTCCTTTGTGATGGGCTTGAACGCCTGAGTGCAGGGTCGAAACTGGGCTGCTGTTGGTCTTCACCTCTGCACATGAGCTTGCGATTCTGGAAGAGAGCTCGGTTTGGCTTGTCTGCCTCCCTTGATCTTAACTTCAGCCCAATTTAACAACCAACTTCCCTGCCCCCGTAGGTGATTTTCAAGGACAATGTGCTTCCGATCACCGGCAGTCTCAGTTTAATTTATTCAAGTCCAAACACAAAAGGCTGGAACTGCCTTGACCCCCGTTGGTCGTTATTTTAATGTCTTTTTAATGCTGCTCCGGAGCTTCCTGAACAGTATCCCATTAGTGGGATGGGTCTTCCTGTCTTCTGTGGATGGGCCAATTTCCGTGGCCATTGTCGCCCGGCTGGTCTGTTTACTGTTCGTCTGCTGGTCTCCATCTCCCTTTGTCCTTCTGATGATTAGATCACTGGTGTGTCTGCCTTTCTGGCCACTTGCATATTCAGGGGGCTCACACCTTTTGCTTAGCACAGTCCACTGTTAGGTTATGTTTGTCCTGCTGAGCCTTCTGGGAGGTTTTATCAGCCAGCAGCCAGAGTTGGCCACTTTTGAACTGTCAGGTTTCTCCTGAGTCCTTTTAAAATATGGAGGATTGCCCTGAAACTTACATTTTAGTATCCGCCCCCTGCCCCCGCCCCCCCCCCCCCCCCCCCCCCCCCCCCACTTCGCAATACCTTGACTTCCTTGTCTATCAAAAATCTGTCTAACTCTGGCTTTCAATGGCCCAGCCTCCACTGCTCTCTGGGATAGAGAATTCCATAGAGGAATGAGCCTGTAAGAGAAAGAAAATTTTCTGACCTCTGTCATAAACGGTAAGACCTCTTATTCCTAAACTGTGACCCCCGGTTCTAGTGTCTCCACAAGTAGAAACATGCTCACATTATCTATCCTATCAAACCCCTATTTCAATTAGGTCACTTCTCATTCTTCTAAACTCTAATGGGTACAGGCCCAACCTGTTCAATCTTTCTTCATTAACTAAGCTCCTCATCCCAGGATTGAGTTGACTGAACCTTCACTGTGATGCTTCTGATGCAATTACATTTTATTTTCAAATGAGGTAACCAAAACTGGACAGGGTCCTCCAGATGTGGTCTCACTAAAGCCCTGTACAGCTGCAGTAAAACTTTCCTACTTTTATATTCCATTCCCTTTGCAATAAATTGCCAGTGTTCCATTTGCCTTCTTAATAACTTGCTTTACTAACTCTGTCTGATTCATGTACCAGGACAACCAAATTCCTCTGTACCACTGGGTTCTGCAATCTCTCATCATTTAAAAAGCTTCCTTATTCTTCCTGCCAAAGTGGACAAGTTCACATTTTCCCACATTATACTTATTCTGCCTTTTTTTCCCCACTCATTTAACATGTCTATAAGAACATAAGAACATAAGAAATAGGAGCAGGAGTAGGCCATCTAGCCCCTCGAGCCTGCCCCGCCATTCAATAAGATCATGGCTGATCTGACGTGGATCAGTACCACTTACCCGCCTGATCCCCATAACCCTTAATTCCCTTACCGATCAGGAATCCATCCATCCGCGCTTTAAACATATTCAGCGAGGTAGCCTCCACCACCTCAGTGGGCAGAGAATTCCAGAGATTCACCACCCTCTGGGAGAAGAAGTTCCTCCTCAACTCTGTCTTAAACCGACCCCCCTTTATTTTGAGGCTGTGTCCTCTAGTTTTAACTTCCTTACTAAGTGGAAAGAATCTCTCCGCCTCCACCCTATCCAGCCCCCGCATTATCTTATAAGTCTCCATAAGATCCCCCCTCATCCTTCTAAACTCCAACGAGTACAAACCCAATCTCCTCAGCCTCTCCTCATAATCCAAACCCCTCATCTCCGGTATCAACCTGGTGAACCTTCTCTGCACTCCCTCCAATGCCAATATATCCTTCCTCATATAAGGGGACCAATACTGCACACAGTATTCCAGCTGCGGCCTCACCAATGCCCTGTACAGGTGCATCAAGACATCCCTGCTTTTATATTCTATCCCCCTCGCGATATAGGCCAACATCCCATTTGCCTTCTTGATCACCTGTTGTACCTGCAGACTGGGCTTTTGCGTCTCATGCACAAGGACCCTCAGGTCCCTTTGCACGGTAGCATGTTTTAATTTGTTTCCATTGAGATAGTAATCCCATTTGTTATTATTTCCTCCAAAGTGTATAACCTCGCATTTCTCAACGTTATACTCCATTTGCCATATCCTCGCCCACTCACTCAGCCTGTCCAAATCTCTCTGCAGATCTTCTCCGTCCTCCACACGATTCACTTTTCCACTTATCTTTGTGTCGTCTGCAAACTTCGTTACCCTACACTCCGTCCCCTCCTCCAGATCATCTATATAAATGGTAAACAGTTGCGGCCCGAGTACCGATCCCTGCGGCATGCCACTAGTTACCTTCCTCCAACCGGAAAAACACCCATTTATTCCGACTCTTTGCTTCCTGTCGGATAGCCAGTCCCCAATCCACTTTAACATACTACCCCCAACTCCGTGTGCCCTAATCTTCTTCAGCAGCCTTTTATGGGGCACCTTATCAAACGCCTTTTGGAAATCCAAAAACACCGCATCCACCGGTTCTCCTCCATCAACCGCCCTAGTCACATCTTCATAAAATCCAACATGTTCGTCAAGCACGACTTTCCCCTCATGAATCCATGCTGCGTCTGATTGATCGAACCATTTCTATCCAGATGCCCTGCTATCTCCTCTTTAATAATGGATTCCAGCATTTTCCCTACTACAGACGTTAAGCTGACCGGCCTATAGTTACCCGCCTTTTGTCTCCTTCCTTTTTTAAACAGCGGCGTAACATTAGCCGTTTTCCAATCAACCGGCACTACCCCAGAATGCAACGAGTTTTGATAAATAATCACTAACGCATCCACTATTACCTCTGACATTTCTTTCAATACCCTGGGATGCATTCCATCCGGACCCGGGGACTTGTCCACCTTCAGTCCCATTAGTCTACCCAGCACTGCCTCTCTGGTAACATTAATTGTATTAAGTATTTCTCCTGCTGCCAACCCTCTATCGTTAATATTTGGCATACTATTTGTGTCCTCCACCGTGAAGACCGACACAAAAAACTTATTTAAAGACTCAGCCATATCCTCATTTCCCACTATTAACTCCCCCCTCTCGTCCTCCAAGGGTCCAACATTCACTCTAGCCACTCTATTCCTTTTTATATATTTATAAAAACTTTTACTATCATTTTTTATATTAATTGCTAGCCTAGCTTCATAGTCTATCCTTCCTTTCTTTATCGCTTTCTTAGTCTCTCTTTGTTGTTTCTTAAATTTTTCCCAATCACTTGTTTCTCCACTATTTTTGGCCACTCTGTACGCAGCTGTTTTTATTTTAATACTCTCCTTTATTTCCTTCGTTATCCACGGCTGGTTCTCCCTTTTCTTACAATCCTTGTTTTTTGCTGGAATATATTTTTGCTGAGAACTGAAAAGGATCTCCTTAAAAATCCTCCACTGTTCCTCAGCTATCCTACCTGCCAGCCTGCTCTCCCAGTCTACCTTAGCCAATTCATCCCTCATCCTATCATATTTCCCTCTGTTCAAACAGAGGACACTGGTTTGAGACCAAACTTTCTCCTCTTCCATCTGAATCAGAAATTCGACCATATTGTGGTCACTAGACCCAAGAGGGTCCTTCACAATAAGATCCTTAATTCTACCTACCTCGTTACACAATACCAGATCCAAAATAGCTCGTTCCCTTGTCGGTTCCGTAACATGCTGTTCAAGGAAACTATCCCGACAGCATTCTAAGAACTCTTCCTCCATTCCACCCTTACCGACTTGAGTCTGCCAGTCAATGTGCATGTTGAAGTCCCCCATGATTATTGCCGTTCCGTTTTTACACGCATCCCTTATCTGCTTGTTTATAGCCCTCCCCACCTCAACATTATTATTTGGGGCCTATATACCACACCTACTAGTGTCTTTCTCCCTCTACTATTCCTCATCTCTACCCATAATGATTCCACGTTTTGTTCCTCAGAGCCTATGTCATCCCTCAGTACTACCCTGATATTATCTCTTATTAATAGCGCGACCCCACCACCTTTTCCTTCCTGTCTATTCTTCCTAAACGCCTGATACCCCTGGATATTCATCTCCCAGTCCTGGTCACCTTTCAGCCACGTTTCTGTAATGGCCACTAGATCGTACCCACTTGTGCTGATTTGCACCATCAACTCATTCACCTTGTTCCGAATGCTTCGTGCATTCAGGCAAAGTGTCCTTATTCCAGCTTTTATCTGGACCCGCTTTGATGAGCCGCGAACACCCTCTCCCTCTACTCCCTTATCTAAATTACCGCCTTCATTCACTTGCACCCTCTCCTCTACCATTAATTTTGTAATTCCCCTTACCCCTGCATCCTCCCCCCCACCAATTAGTTCCTTGATCCTAGTCAACTCTTCTAGCTCCCCTCCCCCCATGTCTATATTCCTTCACCTCTCTACCTTCTCTTGACAATTTCCTGCCTCTCTTGGTGTCATTGGTAAATCTAGCTACTGTACATTTGGTCCTTCATTCACATCAATGATGTCGATTGCAAATAGCTGAGGCTCTAGTACTGATTCCTGTAGCACTCCACTTGTTACAACTTGCTAACCTGATAAGAAGCCCATTTATCCCTGTTGAGTGCTTCTTGTTAGCTAACCGAACCTTTATCCATGTTAATAAGTTACCCCCGACACCATGTTTTTTTTTGTGTAGTAACATGTGATGTGGCACCTTGTCAAGTGCCTTCTGGAACTCCATATCTACAGACCACCACACCCCCCCACCCCACCCCCCCCCCCCCCCACACACACACACACCCTTATCCGCTTGCTTGATTCTTCCTTTTAAAAAATCCCATAATTTAGTTAAACACATTTTCCCTTTCACTCATCAAGTTGACTGCCTGATCAAATTATAATTTTCTAAGTATCCTGCTATAACCTCCTTAATAGTGGTTTCTGGCAATTTTATGATGACAGATGTTAAGCTAACTGGCCTGTAGCTTCCTGCTCTCCTCCCTTTCTTGAATAAAGCTGTCACATTAGTTATTTTTCAATCTGCTGGGGCTCTTTTGGAACCTAACAAATTTTGGAAGGTTATAACCAATGCATCTATTATCTCTGCAGCCACATCTTTTAAGATTCTGCATTGTAGGCCATCTGGTCCTGGAGACTGTCAGCCTTTAGGTCTAATAGTTTTCCCAGCACCTTTTCCCGAGTGATGTTGATTGTTTTAAGTTCCTCTCATATATTCATCATTTGATTTTTAAGTGTCTTTGGGAAGTCTTCTGCAGTGGAGACAGCTTACCAAAAAATGGCAGAGTGTTGGTTCCAGTGAGAAAAACGGCAACAGAAACAGATTGGTTTTCTCTCCAGATTTCAACACATTCTATCACAAAATAAACAGCTTAGCATGTTTCACGCCATCATGTGCGGAGGTGGGGGGAAGGTTCTCAACACACCAGCAAGCAAGCCCGGCTGCACTGAGATTGGGGCCCCCTCTTTAAAGGTTAAAAATGAACTCCCCACCACAGAGATCTCAGGGGACCCACCTCACCCCGCTGCCACCTCCACCCCATGATCAAAACTGGTGTTCACTCCTTCCCCACGTCTGATCAGAGTTGCCATTTCTCTACCCCCCCAAATTGGAGCCACCATTCATCCCTCACTCCCATCGGATTGGAACAAGCATCTCTCTCCCCTGCCAACCCCCCAACAGCCAGTGCCGCACCACTCCCCAATCCCCTCCAAACATCGGACTACTTCTGTCCAACGCCCCCCCCCCCCCCCCCCCCCCCCACCCCCCCACCCAGTCGGCCTTTGCCAGCATCCTCATCTTCCATGTCCTCCCTCATCCACCACCACAAATAAATTAATCCCCCCCACATGAGGCCCATATTGTGGTTCATCCCTGGCACTGCCCTAGCACAGGTTGGCATTGCCAGGTTGGCATGGACATGGTACCAGCCTGGCAGTGCCAACTTGTGCCCCGGGACTGATTCTTAAAGTTTGTCCAATCCTCTGACCTGTCAATAATCTTTGCTGATTTGTAATTTGATGGTTAACTTCCTTATTTAACCATGGATGATGCATCCTTCTCAAAGAATCTTTCCTTCTATTGGTTTTGCTAGTGTCTTCTATTTCATCCTACTGTCTTTCTTTCTTTGAAATGTTTCTGACTCTGCAAGACATTCATTTAAACCCCATGCCAGTGACTTGAGCACAAATCTAGACTGACACTCCACCACAGTACTGATGGAGTGCCCCACTGTCAGAGGTACAGTCTTCTCAGCGGGTTTTAAACTAAGGCCCTTGTCTGCTTTCTCAGGTCGATGCAAAAGATCCCATGGCACCATTTTGCACAAGGTCAGGAGGGTTCTCCTTGATGTCCTTGCATTTATCCCTCAACCAACATCACTAATGCAGAATATCCGATCATTTTCTCATTGCTGCTTATGGGACCCAATGCACATTGGCTGCTGTGTTTCCTTGCATTACAAGTGACCACACTTCAAAAGCATTTCTTTGGGATGCAAAACATTTTGAAATGTCTTGAGGTGCTGCACAAAGTTATCTAAATGCAAATTATTTATTTTCTTTCTTTGTTATGCCATGGCATCAGAACAATGAAAGGCAGCACAACTACAAGGATGATTTGAGACAAAACTGCTGGAGAATGTGGATTAGGAACATGGCTCCATCGTGCCCATGTTCTGCTTGTGTCCAACATTTGATCTGCATCACACGCACACCATTTTGCTGAGCCAAACGTCAAGAGGTTTCTTTTAATCCCCTCAGAAGCAGCCATTAGGCTATTAACAAATGAAAAACTCCTAACTCTTGCACCCATTCCCTCTTGCAACTTTGGCTTGGGCTTGAGGCAGCCAGCATCAGTGATGATTATCTCTGGGAAAACCAACGCTAATCAGTATGGAATGAAAAAGGTTCGTACTCCAAAGATGTGTGGGTTAGGCTGATTGGCCATGCTAAATTGTCCCTTCATGTCAGGAGATTAGCAGGGTAAATATCTGGGGTTAAGGCCTGGGTGAGAATCATACAATCCCTATAGTACAGAAAAATCCATACAGCCAATCGAGTCTGTACCAACCACAATCCCACGCAGGCCTATTCCTGCAACCCTCATTTACCTTGATAACCCCCCTGACACGAGGGTCAATTTAGCATGGCCAATCGACCTAAACCGCTCATCTTTGGACTATGGGAGGAAACTGGAGCACCCAGAGGAAACCCACGCAGGCACAGGGAGAAAGTGCACACTCCAGACAGACAGAATTGGACCTGGCGCTGTGAGGCAGCAGTGCTAACCACGGCACCACCGTTCCGCCCTGTTGAAGGTGCAGGCTCGGTGGGCCTAATGACCTCTTTCTGCACTGTCGAGATTCTATGATTAAACCGCCACCTTCAGTGCTGAAATCCCTGACCTCAGCCTAACTCTGACCACCACAGAATCACACTCAAACCCTGCCACCAATACTGCAGACCTCTGTGATTATATCTAATCACTTACCTGAGCATTGGTGCACAAAGCTGGACAGGTTCCTACCCCTGTACTAAGGCAATGAGGTCTGAGGCTGCAAATCCCAAGCACCCCTGGCCTCCATATTAAAAGTGTGGTTGTAACACCTTGTGGGTGAGGTGCCCAAAAATGGATGTTGCAGAATTTCTATGCTGACGTTTATGCCACATTTGGGGGATTACAGTCCCAGCTGCTGGTGTTTATATTTGCCACGATGAATGCACAGTGAAATTGGTGCAAGACCCAAGTGGTTAACAGTTACCTGCTGGCGGTATTGTACACTTGTAAGTCAGATTGGACATTGAACCTGGTAATTTTATGGCACCCCGAAGCTCAGCACTGCAAGTACATAATTTAATGGCCGTATAAACATCCACTTGCCAATTTGTAATTCGCAGTGCCAAGTGGTACCAATCCAAGTGAAACATATTTATAAATGGTAACAGATTTTAGCAAAGCTGTCATATGCTGCACATGTGAAAGGAGAGAGACCTGGCAGCAATCAGCCTCTCCCATAACAAATGTGTCAAGGCAATAGTTACTTTAATCATCGGCTTGTCAATCACTGTCAAAGCCATTTGAAAAGTGAGGAACATTATGTGTTTTACACTGTGTGCAAGTAGCATCCTTAGGAACATTCACCTTTTGACAGTGTTCTTATGAAATCATGTAATACTACATCACACTGTCAACAAGAGAAATGTTGAATTCAATAATGGAAAAATTATAAAAAAGCTCATGGGAGAAGATTTTTTTCGCAAAATGCACAAAAGGAGTTATTGGAAATGCCGGAGTTACTGGAGTGCAAGCCCCATTCACCATCTAAAACAGTGTAGGGATCTGTCATTTTGCCAAAGTATTAATATTGGCAAATAGGGCATTTACATTAATTAGTGCACTGTAATCACACCTCAACGCCTCAGCCTCAAAGCTAGTTCTGAGACACTTCCCTGCTGACTCTATGGGTCCTACATAAACCTAACTTAGATGGTACAAAATTATGATGCGTAATGCCCATTTTGTTCAGCTGCTACGAGTGACCTTAGATGTTCAATATGGCACTTGTAGTATGTACACACTTTTGGTATGAGTTGCAACAGACACCAGGTCGGAATTTTCTGGCCCTTCATGCCAGCAGGATTTTCCCATCCCACTGCAGTGAACGGAGTTTTGGCTTGGCGCCAAATTCTACGTCTTTGCTGCAACGGCAGGACGATCGAGAACAGCCGGTGAGATTGCGCCCTATGTTGGTATGGAAACACAGTCTGCACCTGGCAGAAACATGCAGTGCTGACAGATCATGAAATCAATCAGCATGTAACACTCATTTGATGCTAGCATTGTCATTCTGGAGATAAGCTTGCTGGCTAGTGCTGCCTCTTAATCACACAGGGCTGAGCATGTGTTCACAAGCAGGAAGCTTGTGTTATTGAAAGGGTTCATCTTTCAGGTCAATTGCTGGTGCTGCAGTTTGGTGCTTTATAGAGTCTTTTAGAATTGTTAAAATCTACAGGGACTGGTGTGGCAGGTGCTGACGGAGTTCATCCAGATTTCAAGACTTATGCACAAACCAAATACTCCTCAAGATGGGTGCAGTCAGAGTTATTCTCTTTCTATAGAATGACTGAGAGAATGAGCAGAGATCACACAGAGCAGGTCAAGCTGCTGGAAGAGGGAGGAGGATGAGTGGAAGAAGGCTGACAGCAGGAGGCCATATTCACGCACCCTTCAGTAAGGACCTCCTTACTGAAATCTGCTATCTGCAGCAGCCACAAATACAATTTCAGTGCATGGCGGATAATGCATTGTCAGTGGCTGTGAAGTTGGCCATGGCTATGAAGTTGGCCATGGCTGTGAAGTTGACCGTAGCTGTGAACTTTTATGCATCAGGCTTATTCCAGGCTGGGGCCTGAGGTATTTGCAACATTTCACTGTTCTCTATTTAAAGGGAGATGGCTACATTTCATTTTCTCCTCCTAGGGAACAGCATGCAGACCAAGGATTGCAGGCTACCCCTTAGTGCAGGGTGTCAGTGGTTGTACACACATTGCTTTGTGGGTGCTACAGACTAACTCTGAGATATTTGACATCCAAAATGGATTCCACTCCATCAATGTCCAGCTGGTGTGTGACCATACACAGTTTATAATGAAGGTCAATGTCAGCATTGTGTCGGCTGTAATGATGCCATTGTTTTGCAGCAGTCATTCTCCTTCTGAACACATGCTTGATTAAGATCCAGCACTAGCCATTCATTGGGGCGGTATTTGGGAATTGAGATTTAGGGCGGTATTTTACCACTGTGTTGCGCCTGTTTTCGGGTGTGACGTGGTTGTAAAGTGGAGCGTAAAGTGATTTATGTGATTGGTGCTGATTTTGGCGACCGGCACAGTAATCGGCTAGTTAGTGTATTCAAATTTATTTAAGTATGTATTTCAATGTGATTAGCGATCCCGGTGCTCAATCGTCCGGGCTCACCTGCCTTTATGGCCTCGCAGGGAGAAATTCTTGCCAGCGAGGAATAGACATGCTCCCCATGAACAGGGAACAGTCAACTTGGTCTCGCCGGTGAAACCGGAGGCCATTGGGGCCACCCCGGGGAGGCCAAGGGCAAGGGGGGGCTGCCCCTTGGGCAGTGCTACACTGCCAGTGCCACCCTGGCACCATCGCAATGCCAGTCTGGCACCTGGGCATTGTTCACTGGGCAGTGCCAGGAGGTGGGTAAGGGACCAATGGAGGCGGCTAAGGGACCAATGGGGTGCAATGGGGGAAGGGCCAGTGGGGGGCAGGGTTAATGGGGAGAGGGGGCCCGCTGCCACTCTGCAGCGATTGGTTGGGGGGGGGGGGTGGGGTGGGGTGGAGGGCAGCTGGGCTGCGATCAGTGGGGGAGGGAGGGTTCCACGATCGGTCTGGGAGGTGGGGGAGGTTGGCAGGGGCTATTTCTCGGGCCACGGGCCCCTGTGATTGCAGGGGAGGAGCTGCTTCAGGCTGCCTGCAGTAGTAAAGCCTGATAGCTCTCTCTTTGTCTGTCAGACCCCTGCTACTGTTAATGTGTAAATGCAGTATCAGAGGCCTGCACATGCACACTACATCCCTCTGTAGGCTTTCAGCCACATTAAGCTCTGCCCACTGGCTTCTGCAGCGAGCAACGGGCTCACTCAAAATTTTGCAGCCAGAGTGCATATGGTGGTGCCTGAAAACACGCCCAAAAGACGGATCTTATACTCTCCCAGTTCCACGCCCACCCGACACTTAGAAATAAAATGGTAAAATTCCGACCTTGGTCTCCAGAATGACAATGCTTGCATCAAATTAGTCTTACATGCTGATTGGTTTCATGATCTGTCAGCACTGCATGTTTGATTGTATTTGAACCACCACAACAAGCCACAGGGTGGATACCGGATGACAAGAGGCAATCCACTGACCACAGGGTTTGTGACTCCAGTGCACAACCAACACACACGTGGGCGTTATGTATACAATAAAAACTGTGCTGTGCCACAAAACATGATTGAGCAGAACATTGGCATATGCAGATATGAAGCCTCTGCTGGTTGAATTGCTGTGGAAGAGGCCTGCAGTACTCAGCTGGGTGGGTGTCAGGATGATCTGCTGAATGCTGCACAGCTTCACCATGAGGAGTAAACAGCCCTTACCATCAGGTACATGACAAACAACTGAGGAGAAAGAGGAAGAGAGCGGGCAAGGTAGACAGCCGCTTTCTGATTGGGTTGTTCAAGACCAACTCATCTGATAGCGATACCAGTGGACAGACCCTCAATATCCCATTCAGCAACAGTGCCACACCATCCCTTCCTTCGGTCAATGATTATCAGCATCTGCAGGACCAGATTGCAAAAATAAAAGCCAACACCAAATCAAACTTCCAAATGAAGTATCTACATTCTAACATCAACCAATCACCCTTATGCATTTCTCAAGGTTTTTTTTAATTCATTCATGGGATATGGGACATATTGCCCATTCCTAGTTGCCCTTGTTCAGAGGGCAGTTGAGAGTCAACCACATTGCTGTGGCTCTGGAGTCACATGTAGGCCAAACCAGGTAAGGACAGCACAAAAGGATATTAGTGAACCAGATGGGTTTTTTTTCTGACAATTGACAATAGTTTCGTGGTCATCTGCAGATTCTTAATTCCAGATATTTTAGCTTTATTGAATTCAAATTCTACTATCTGCCACTGCGGGATTCGAACCCGGGTCCCCAGAACATTAATTGAGGTTCTGGATTAATAGTTTAGCGATATTACAACTGGTGCCTGTTGTCCCTGAGCCTTTGACTGTCCTTGCGGTCCTATACAGTACAACTCCAGAGATTGCAACTTGGCTGGTACAGATTTCCAGTGGGTGAGAATGCAGATGCCCTTGGAGGACAACTTTGAGCAGCTCTGGGACTGGAAGGCCTGACTATGGACTGCACCATCTCAGCATGGGCTGCCACTGTCTGGGCTGGCTGGCTGACAGGAAACAGCAAGTGTCCTGGCAGAGTGGCAGTGGTGGGAGGACGAATGCTGTCACCCTGCGGAATGGGAGCAGGAATTCTGCTCCATGGAGCCACTGCCACTCTGCAGCCCAGCAAAATTGGCCACTCAACCTTCCATGCTGATTGTATATAGGCTTCCTGTCAGCTGCTTGCCAATGAACGATGCATTTCATTGCACATTGGAGCATCAATCTTCTTCTGCAGGTAGCCACAGCAAAATCCTCTTCTACACCCTCTGCAACAGAATTCAAGTACACCTTAACCCCGGCACTTCTGCTACCCTAGTCCCGTGCCCTGAGCAGTTCATTCAGTGTCTCAACACATGCAGATTTCACTCTAAGCTATCCTCTAAAGTATACTCAATATCAGTATCTGAGTTGGTGGCTGTAAAAGTGATATTGAATGATGATGCAGCTTTCATCACTGTTTTCTTGTTCTTCCCCTGTTGTCCTTTCAACGCTGCCTGGCCAGGTAGCACTACTCAATATCTGAAAGGGGTAAGTGATCGGCCAGAATGTCAGTGATTGTGTTGCAATTATGTTTGGGTGATGTGTCTACTATAGCTGAATAGCAGGACATACATGGAGGCAGTGAGAGGTGGTCATAAGATTGGCATTATTGGAAGATGTGTGGGGAAGGCGGAGTATGTAAATGTTAGGTGTGAGTTGCAAGTGTTGCTGGGTGAGTGATGGGGGGTTATGCATTGAGCACTGTGAGAGAATGATGTGGTGAGTCAGGGATGTGATGTGCAGATGCATTCACTGAGATTGACCAGACATGCTGGGTCATTACAATTCTTCTGACATTCCTGTAAGTGCAGCTCCAGCAACACACAAGAAGCTCAACACCATTGAAGAGAAAGCAGCCTGGCTGATTTAGCACCCCACCCACAAACATTCACTCCCTCCATCACCGACTCACAGTGGCAGCACCGTGTATCATCTATAAGATATATTACAGGAACTCACTCCTTAGACTACAAATTCCAAGCCCATGACCACTACCGTCTAGAAGGACAAAAGCAGCAGATACATGGGGACACCATCTGGAAGTTCCCCTCCAAACCAGTCACAATCCTGACTTGGAAATATATCGCTGTTCCTTCACTGTTGCTGCGTCAAATTCCTGGAACTCCCTCCCTAACAGCACTGTGTGTATATCTGCACCACATGGACTGTAGTGGTTGGAGAAGGCAGATCACCACTCCCTTCTCAAAGGCAATTAGAGATGGGCAATAAATGCTGGCCCAGTCAGTGAAACCCACAATGCTTGAATTAATAAAATAATCTTCTCCAGCGAATTTTGAACGCAAAAAATATTATTTTGCATCTGTTAATCTGCATGCAGGATACTGACTTTGGTTGCTCCAGATTGAAAAGAATCATCCACCCGCAAGAATACTTTTCATCTTGATGAACGTGTATGCAGATCTTTTTAAGTTAAATCACCAATATATTTTTAATAGGTAAAATAAAAGAAACAGGATGGGTAGAATTATACAGTTCCCCCAGGAGTTGGGCAGTGGGATGGTTGAGGAGTTGGTAATGTCGTGGGAGCCGTGGTGAATCGGTGACAAAGAATGGTGAAATGTGCCACTTTCCGGGAATTTATAAAGGTGAAGACTGCAACCAAAGTCAGTCAAGTCCATTGCCTCTATATTCCACCTTGAAAATTGCAAAGCACATCTTAAAGATCACCTTGTGTGGAGGAAATGTGTGAAATGACTCAACTCCGACCTATTTTGGAGTGACCCTTGATCACTCCCTAACTTTCGATCACCGTCTGAAAGGATGTCAGAAAGACCAAGGACGACTGAACATCATCTGCCAGCATAATCTTGGGTGAAAAAAACCACCACCCTCTGCACTTCAACTCCAGTCTTCTTGACAGCTGAGTGGGTCGGTTTAGCTCACTTGGCTCGGCAGCTGGTTAGTCATGCAGAGCGACGCCATCAGCACGGGTTCCATTCCTGTACTGGCTGAGGTTAGTGAAGATCTGCCTTCTCAACATTGCCCCTTGCCTGAGGTGCGGTGATCCTCTGGTTGATTCACCACCAGTCGGTTCTCCCCCTCAAAGGGGAAAGCAGCCTATGGTCAGCGTGGAGTATAGTACCTTTCCCTTTATTCACCCATATGGGCCTCAAGTCACCATACGAAGCCCAGTGACACACAGCTTCACTCAGTAATGAGGATAATCTCTGGAATTCTGATATCCACTCCAGTACAGTGCTTACCAGTCCTCTCAAATAGCACCCCTACCTCTATTTGAGGGGACACAGCGAAACAAAGAGTAATAACTCATTAGTGCCCCCTCCCCTCCCGATCTGCAGAGAATTTCAAGAGCCCACCCCCTTCCACGGCCCCCTCTCAAAACTCTAACACCGATAAAACATGGAAAAAAGCTTGGACAGAAAGCTTCCTTCCAAATAAACACGCTGGCAGGACTTTTCCAGCCCTTCCTGCCGGCGGAAGCTTCTGGCCCTGCCGAAGTCAATGAGTCTTTGAAGGCTCACCGTGTCCATCGCGGGGGAAGACCCACCGCGGGAGGGCCACGAAATTCCAGCCTTTGGGTGGGATTTTCCAGTTGTTCCTTCCAATGGGATCTTCCAGTCCTGCCGATGGTGAAACCGCGCCTTGGGGTTCCCCGGTGGCAGAGGGTGCAAACAACGGGAAGCCCCGTTGACAGTGACGAGACTGAAATGGCAGGCCTCTACTGCCACTGCAGTGCACGCTGCAGTGAGGTGAGGGGCAGGGGGGTGGGGTGGGGGGAAACCCCGCCTTTCTCTCTGCCCCAACATGCCAACAAGCCGGCTTCAATAGAATGCGGACTGGACATGGCCAACATGGCCACCTGATGTACAAGTGCCAGTTTAAAACCTTGCCTGGCTTTCTGACCAAACCATGGAGCACTGAGTAACATCATGTCCCCGACTCAAGTTTGAGGATGACATCCTGGAGTTCAACTTGCTCTCCGGCAAGGCACTCTGCTGGTCCTGGAACTTGGCATTCAAACTCTGAAGGCAGTTTCTGCTCCTAAAGTCATACGAAGGAAGAAGGCCGATGGTGGAACCAGAATGAGGCAGGTTGTCTGCCATAAGGTGACAGGCAGCCAATTTAAGTACGCAAAGGCCCGATGAGGGCCACTTTACCATGCTGTCAGCTTTTTGCCGATGGCGGGTGGATCAAAGCCACAACGTGTGCGGAGGCTGCTGTGTGGGTGGGGCAGCATCCTGGAATGCCTGCGGGGGAAGAGGGGCCATGGCAAGGAATGAAGCAGCAAGCAAAGTAGTGGCAAGAAATGCACCGGCAAGGAACATAGCGGCAAGGAATGTAGTGACAAGGAATGCCGCAGAAAGGAATGTACCAGCAAGGAATGTAGCGACAAGGAATGCCGCAGAAAGGAATGTACCAGCAAGGAATGTAGCGACAAGGAATGCCGCGGAAAGGAATGTACCGGCAAGGAATGTGCCGGCAAGGAATGTACCGGCAAGGAATGTGCCGGCAAGGAACATAGCGGCAAGGAATGTAGTGACAAGGAATGCCGCGGAAAGGAATGTACCAGCAAGGAATGTAGTGACAAGGAATGCCGCGGAAAGGAATGTACCAGCAAGGAATGTTGCGGCAAGGAATACAGCGGCAAGGGATGTACCGGCAAGGAATGTAGTGGCAAGGAATGCCGCGGAAAGGAATGTACTGGCAAGGAATGTGCGGGCAAGGAATGTAGCGGCAAGGAATGTAACGGCAAGGAATATCGTGTCAAGGAATATCCCGGCAAAGACTATAACGGCAACGAATGTACCAGCAAAGAATGTACCAGCAAGGAATGTAGCAGCAAGGAATGTAACGGCACAGAATGTACCGGCAAGGAACGTAGCGGGAAGGAATGCAGCGGCAAGGAATGTACCAGCACGGAATGTACCGGCAAGGAATGTAATGGCAACAAATGTACCGGCAAGGAACGTAGCGAGAAGGAATGTAGTGGCAAGGAATGTTATGGCAAGGAATGTAGCGGCAAGGAATGTAGCAGAAAGGAATGTACCGGCAAGGAATGTAGCGGCAAAGAATGTAGCGGCAAGGGATGTAGCACCAGGGCATGTAACGGCACAGAATGAACCGGCAAGGAATGCAGAGGTAAGGAATGTAGCGGCAAGGAATGTTGCGGCAAGGAATGTAGCGGCAAGGAATGTTGCAAAAAGGAATGTAGCGGCAAGGGATGTACCGGCAAGGAATGTAGTGGCAAGGAATGTAGCGGCAAGGGAATGTAGCAGCAGGGAATGTAACGGCACGGAATCTACCGGCAAGGAATGCAGAGGTAAGGAATATAGCGGCAAGGAATGTAGCGCTAATGGATGCACTGGCACGGAATGTAGCGGCAAGGTATGTACTGGCAAGGAATGTAGCGGCAAAGAATGTAGCGGCAAGTAATGTAATGGCACCGAATGTAACGGCACTGAATGTAGAGGTAAGGAATGTACCGACAAGGAATGTAGCGGGAAGGAATGTAGCGGCAAGGAATGTAACGGCACGGAATGTACCAGCAAGGAATTTAGTGGCAATGAATGTAGCAGCACAGAATGTGGTGGCAAGGAATGTACCGACAAGGAATGTAGCGGCAAGGAATGTACCGACAAGGAATGTAGCGGCAAGGAATGTACCGACAAGGAATGTAGCGGCAAGGAATGTACCGACAAGAAATGTAATGGCACAGAATGTACCGGCAAGGAATGTAGCAACAAAGAATATACTGGCAAGGAATGAAGCAGCAAGGAATGTAGCGGGAAGGAATGTACCGGCAAGGATTGTAGCGGGAAGGAATGTAGCAGCAAGGACTGTAGCGGCAAAGAATATACCAACTAGGAATGTAGCGGCAAGGAATGTAGCGGCAAGGAATGTAGTGGCAAAGAATATGCCAGCAAGGAATGTAGCGGCAAGGAATGTAGTGGGAAGGAATGTGGCGGCAAAGAATATACCGGCAAGGAATGTAGCAGCAAGGAATATAGCAGCAAGGAATGTAGCGGTAAAGAATATACTGGCAAGGAATGTAACGGCAAGGAATGTAGCGGCAAAGAATATGCCAGCAAGGAATGTAGCGGCAAGGAATGTAGCAGGAAGGAATATAGCGGCAAGGAATATAGTGGGAAGGAATGTGGCGGCAAAGAATATACCGGCAAGGAATGTAGCAGCAAGGAATGTAGCAGCAAGGAATGTAGCGGTAAAGAATATACTGGCAAGGAATGTAACGGCAAGGAATGTAGTGGCAAAGAATATGCCAGCAAGGAATGTACCAACAAGGAATGCAGCGGCAAAGAATGTAGTGGCAAGAAATGTACCGTAAAGGAATGTAGCAGCAAAGAATATACCGGCAAGAAATGTAGCAGCAAGGAATGTACCGTCAAGGAATGCAGTGGCAAAGAATATACTGGCAAGGAATGTTGCGGGAAGGAATGTACCGACAAGGAATGTAGCGGCAAGGAATGTACCGACAAGGAATGTAGCGGCAAGGAATGTACCGACAAGGAATTTAGCGGCAATGAATGTACCGACAAGGAATGTAGCGGCAAGGAATGTACCGACAAGGAATGTACCGACAAGAAATGTAATGGCACAGAATGTACCGGCAAGGAATGTAGCAACAAAGAATATACTGGCAAGGAATGTAACGGCAAGGAATGTAGTGGCAAGGAATGAAGCAGCAAGGAATGTAGCGGGAAGGAATGTACCGGCAAGGATTGTAGCGGGAAGGAATGTAGCAGCAAGGACTGTAGCGGCAAAGAATATACCAACTAGGAATGTAGCGGCAAGGAATGTAGCGGCAAGGAATGTAGTGGGAAGGAATGTGGCGGCAAAGAATATACCAACAAGGAATGTAGCAGCAAGAATATAGCGGCAAGGAATATAGTGGGAAGGAATGTGGCGGCAAAGAATATACCAACAAGGAATGTAGCAGCAAGGAATGTAGCGGTAAAGAATATACTGGCAAGGAATGTAACGGCAAGGAATGTAGCGGCAAAGAATATGCCAGCAAGGAATGTAGCGGCAAGGAATGTAATGGCAAGCAATGTAGCGGCAAAGAATATACCAGTAAGGAATGTACCAACAAGGAATGCAGCGGCAAACAATGTAGTGGCAAGAAATGTACCGTAAAGGAATGTAGCAGCAAAGAATATGCTGGCAAGAAATGTAGCAGCAAGGAATGTACCGTCAAGGAATGCAGTGGCAAAGAATATACTGGCAAGGAATGTTGCGGGAAGGAATGTACCAACAAGGAATATAGCGGCAAGGAATGTAGCGGCAAAGAATGTACCGGCGAAGAATGTAGCAGCAAGGATTTTAACAGCAAGGAATATAGTGGGAAGGAATGTGGCGGCAAAGAATATACTGGCAAGGAATGTAGCGACAAGGAATGTAGCGGCAAAGAATATACCAACAAGGAATGTAGCGGCCAGAAATGTAGTGACAAGGAATGTAGCGGCAAGGAACGTATCGGCAAGGAATGTATTGTCAAGGAAGGCAGCGGTAAAGAATGTACCAGCAAGGAATGTAGCAGCAAAGAATGTACCAGCGAAGAATGTAGCGGCAAGGATTTTAACGGCAAGGAATGTAGCGGCAAGGAATGTGGCAGCAAGTGAATGTAACGGCACCGAATGTAGAGGTAAGGAATGTATTGGCAATGTATGTATTGGCAAGGAATGTACCAGCAAGGAATGTAGCGGCAAGGAATGTCGCGGCAAGGAATGTAGCGGTAAGGAATGTAGCAGCAAGGAATGTACCGTCAAGGAATGCAGTGGCAAAGAATATACTGGCAAGGAATGTTGCGGGAAGGAATGTACCAACAAGGAATATAGCGGCAAGGAATGTAGCGGCAAAGAATGTACCGGCGAAGAATGTAGCAGCAAGGATTTTAACAGCAAGGAATATAGTGGGAAGGAATGTGGCGGCAAAGAATATACTGGCAAGGAATGTAGCGGCCAGAAATGTAGTGACAAGGAATGTAGCGGCAACGAATGTACCGGCAAGGAACGTATCGGCAAGGAATGTATTGTCAAGGAAGGCAGCGGTAAAGAATGTAGCGGCAATGAATGTAGCGGCAAGGCATGTACCAGCAAGGAATGTAGCGGCAAAGAATGTACCGGCGAAGAATGTAGCGGCAATGATTTTAACGGCAAGGAATGTAGCGGCAAGGAATGTGGCAGCAAGTGAATGTAACGGCACCGAATGTAGAGGTAAGGAATGTATTGGCAATGTATGTATTGGCAAGGAATGTACCAGCAAGGAATGTAGCGGCAAGGAATGTCACGGCAAGGAATGTAGCAGTAAGGAATGTAGCAGCACAGAATGTGGTGGCAAGGAATGTACCGACAAGGAATGTAGCGGCAAGGAATGTAATGGCAAGGAATGTAATGGTAAGGAATGTAGCGGCAAGGAATTTAATAGCACCGTATGTACCGGCTCGGAACTTAGTGGCAATGAATGTAGCAGCACTGAATGTGGTGGCAAGGTATGTACCGACATGGAATGTACTGACAAGGAATGTAATGACACAGAATGTAACGGCAAGGAATGTACCGACAAGGAATGAAGCGGCAAGGAATGTAATGGCACAGAATGTATCGGCAAGGAATGTAGCAGCAAAGAATATACTGGCAAGGAATGTAACGGCAAGGAATGTAGTGGCAAGGAATGTAGCAGCAAGGAATGTAGCGGCAAGGAATGTAGCAGCAAGGAATGTAGCGGCAAGGAATGTAGCAGGAAGGAATGTAGTGGCAAGGAATGTAGCGGGAAGGAATGTAACGGCAAGGAATGTAGCGGCAAGGAATGTAGCGGGAAGGAATGTAGCGGCAAGGAATGTAATGGCACAGAATGTAATGGCAAGGAATGTAACGGCAATAATGTACCGACAAGGAATGTAGTGGCAAGGAATGTACCGACAAGGAATGTACCGGCAAGAAATGTAATGGCACAGAATGTATCGGCAAGGGATGTAGCAGCAAAGAATATACTGGCAAGGAATGTAACGGCAAGGAATGTAGCGGGAAGGAATGTAGCGGGAAGGAATGTAACGGCAAGGAATGTAGCGGGAAGGAATGTAGCAGGAAGGAATGTAGCGGCAAGGAATGTAGCGGGAAGGAATGTAGCGGGAAGGAATGTAACGGCAAGGAATGTAGCGGGAAGGAATGTAGCAGGAAGGAATGTAGCGGCAAGGAATGTAGCGGGAAGGAATGTAGCGGGAAGGAATGTAACGGCAAGGAATGTAGCGGGAAGGAATGTAGCAGGAAGGAATGTAGCGGCAAGGAATGTCGCGGGAAGGAATGTAGCAGGAAGGAATGTAGCAGCAGGAATGTAATGGCACAGAATGTAATGGCAAGGAATGTAGCAGCAAGGAATGTAGCGGCAAGGAATGTACCGGCAAGGAATGTAACAGCAAGGAATGTACCAGTAAGGAATGTAGCGGCAAGGAATGTACCGACAAGGAATGTAGCGGCAAGGAATGTACCGACAGGGCGGCACGGTAGCAGAGTGGTTAGCACTGCTGCTTCACAGCTCCAGGGACCTGGGTTCGATTCCCGGCTTGGGTCACTGTCTGTGTGGAGTTTGCACATTCTCCTCGTGTCTGCGTGGGTTTCCTCCGGGTGCTCCAGTTTCCTCCCACAGTCCAAGGATGTGCAGGTGAGGTTGATTGGCCATGCTAAAAAATTGTCCTTAGTGTCCTGGGATGTGTAGGTTGGAGGGATTAGTGGGTAAATATGTAGGGATATGGGGGTAGACCTGGGTGGGATTGTGGTCGGTGCAGACTCGATGGGCCGAATGGCCTATTTCTGTGCTGTAGAGTTTCTAAGATTTATTCTAAGACAAGGAATGTAGTGGCAAGGAATGTAATGGCACAGAATGTACCGGCAAGGAATGTACCGACAAGGAATGTACCGACAAGTCATGTAATGGCAAGGAATGTAACGGCAAGGAATGTACCGACAAGGAATGTACCGACAAGGAATGTAGCGGCAAGGAATGTAATGGCACAGAATGTACCGGCAAGGAATTCAGTGGCAATGAATGTAGCAGCACGGAATGTGGTGGCAAGGAATGTACCGGTAAGGAATGTAGTGGCACAGAATCTAACGGCAAGGAATATAGCAGCAAGGAATGTAGCGGCAAGGAATGCACCGGCAAGGAATGTAATGGCACAGATTCTAACGGCAAGGAATGTAGCGGCAAGGAATGTAGCAGCAAGGAATGTAGCGGCAAGGAATGTACCAACAAGGAATGTAATGGCACAGAATCTAACGGCAAGGAATGTAGCAGCAAGGAATGTACCGGTAAGGAATGTAGCGGCAAGGAATGTACCGACAAGGAATGTAATTGTACAGAATGTAACGGCAAGGAATGTAGTGGCAAGGAATGTAGCAGCAAGGAATGTCGCGGCAAAGAATATACCAACAAGGAATGTGACGGCATGGTATGTAATGGCACAGAATGTAACGGCAAGGAATGTACCGACAAGGAATGTAGCAGCAAAGAATATACTGGCAAGGAATGTAATGGCACAGAATGTAACGGCAAGGAATGTAGCAGCAAGGAATGTAGTGGCAAGGAATGTACCGGCAAGGAATGTAGTGGCAAAGAATATACTGGCAAGGAATGTAATGGCACAGAATGTAACGGCAAGGAATGTAGCGGCAAAGAATATACTGGCAAGGAATGTAGCGGCAAGGAATGTAGTGGCAAAGAATATACTGGCAAGGAATGTAGCGGCAACGAATGTACCAGCAAGGAATATACCGGCAAGGAATGTAGCGGCAAGGAATGTACCGGCAATGAATGTGCCGACAAGGAATGTACCGGCAAGGAATGTAGTGGCATGGAATGTAATGGCACAGAATGTAACGGCAAGGAATGTAGCAGCAAAGAATATACTGGCAAGGAATGTAGCGGCAAGGAATGTAGTGGCAAAGAATATACTGGCAAGGAATGTAGCGGCAACGAATGTACCAGCAAGGAATATACCGGCAAGGAATGTAGCGGCAAGGAATGTAGCAGCAAAGAATATACTGGCAAGGAATGTAGCGGCAACGAATGTACCAGCAAGGAATATACCGGCAAGGAATGTAGCGGCAAGGAATGTACCGGCAATGAATCTACAGGCAAGGAATGTAGCGGCAAAGAATATACCAGCAAGGAATGTACCAACAAGGAATGTAGCGGTGAGGAATGTGCCGGCAAGGAACCTATCGGCAAGGGGTTTATTGTCAAGGAATGCAGCGGCAAAGAATGTAGCGGCAAGAAATCTACCGTGAAGGAATGTAGCGGCAAAGAATATACTAGCAAGGATTGTAGCGGCAAGGAATGTTGCAGCAAGGAATGTAGTGGCAAAGAATATACTGGCAAGGAATGTAGCGGCAAGGAATGTACCGGCAAGGAATGGACGGGCAATAAATGTAGCGGGAAGGAATATACCGGCAAGGAATGTAGCGGCAAGAAATGTAGCGGCAAGGAATGTAGCGGCAAGGAATGTAGCGGCAAGGAATGTAGCGGCAAGGAATGGACGGGCAAGAAATGTAGCGGGAAGGAATGTAGCAGCAAGGAATGTAGCGGCAAGGAATGTAGCGGCAAGGAATGTACCGGCAAGGAATGTAATGGCACAGAATGTAACGGCAAGGAATGTACCGACAAGGAATGTAGCGGCAAGGAATGTACTGGCAAGGAATGTAATGGCACAGAATGTAATGGCAAGGAATGTAGCAGCAAAGAATCTACTGGCAAGGAATGTAACGGCAAGGAATGTAACGGCAAGGAATGTACCGACAAGGAATGTAATGGCACAGAATATACTGGCAAGGAATGTAGCAGCAAGGAATGTAGCGGCAAAGAATATACCAGCAAGAAATGTAGCTGGAAGGAGTGTAGCAGCAAGGAATGTAGCAGCAAAGATTATACCAGCAAGGAATGTACCGGCAAGGAATGTACCGGCAAGGAATGTAGCAGCAAGGAATGTAGCGGCCAGGAATGTACCGTGAAGCAATGTAGTGGCAAAGAATATACTGGCAAGGAATGTAGTGGAAAGGAATGTAGTGGCAAGGAATGTACCGGCAAGGAATGTAGCAGCAAGGAATGCAGCAGCAAGGAATGTAGCGGCAAGGAATTTAGCGGCAAGGAATGTAGCGGAATGGAATGTAGCGGAATGGAATGTACCGGCAAGGAATGCAGCAGCAAGGAATGTAGCGGCAAGGAATTTAGCGGCAAGGAATGTAGCGGAATGGAATGTAGCGGAATGGAATGTACCGGCAAGGAATGTAGCAGCAAGGAATGCAGCAGCAAGGAATTTAGCGGCAAGGAATTTAGCGGAATGGAATGTAGCGGAATGGAATGTACCGGCAAGGAATGTAGCAGCAAGGAATTTAGCGGCAAGGAATGTAGCGGAATGGAATGTAGCGGAATGGAATGTACCGGCAAGGAATGTAGCAGCAAGGAATGTAGCAGCAAGGAATGTAGCGGCAAGGAATCTACAGGCAAGGAATGTAGCGGCAAAGAATATACCAGCAAGGAATGTACTAACAAGGAATGTAGCGGCAAGGAATGTAGCGGAATGGAATGTAGCAGCAAAGAAAGTAGCGGCAAGGAATGCAGCAGCAAGGAATGTAGCAGCAAGCAATGTAGCGACAAGGAATGTACCGTGAAGCAATGTAGTGGCAATGAATATACTGGCAAGGAATGTAGCGGCAAGGAATGTACTGGCATGGAATGTAGCGGCAAGGAATGTACCGGCAAAGAATATACCGCAAGGAATGTACTAACAAGGAATGTACCGGCAAGGAATGTACCGGTGAGGAATGTACCGGCGAGGAATGTTTTGGGAAGGAATGTAGTGGCAAGGAATGTACCGGCAAGGAATCTACAGGCAAGGAATGTAGCGGCAAAGAATATACCAGCAAGGAATGTACTAACAAGGAATGTAGCGGCAAGGAATGTGCCAGCAAGGACCCTATCGGCAAGGAATTTATTGTCAAGGAATGCAGCGGCAAAGAATGCAGCGGCAAGAAATGTACCGTGAAGGAATATGGCGGCAAAGAATATACTGGCAAGGAATGTAGCAGGTAGGAATGTAGCGGCACGGATTGTAGCAGCAAGGAATGTAGCGGCAAAGATTATACCAGCAAGGAATGTAGCGGCAAGGAATGTAGCGGCAAGGAATGTAGCGGCACAGAATATAGCAGGGCGGCACGGTAGCACAGTGGTTAGCACTGCTGCTTCACAGCTCCAGGGTCCCGGGTTCGATTCCCGGCTCGGGTCACTGTCTGTGTGGAGTTTGCTCATTCTCCTCGTGTCTGCGTGGGTTTCCTCCGGGTGCTCCGGTTTCCTCCCAAATCCAAAGATGTGCAGGTTAGGTTGATTGGCCAGGTTAAAAAAAATTGCCCCTTAGAATCCTGGGATGCGTAGATTAGTGGGTAAATATGTGGGGGTAGGGCCTGGGTGGGATTGTGGTCGGTGCAGACTCGATGGGCCGAATGGCCTCCTTCTGCACTGTAGGGTTTCTATGATTCTATGATTTCTATGAGGAAGGAATATACCGGCAAGGAATGTAGTGGGAAGGAATGTAGCGGCAAGGAATGTACCAGCAAGGAATCTACAGGCAAGGAGTGTAGCGGCAAAGAATATACCAGCAAGGAATGTAGCAGGAAGGAATGTACCAGCAAGGAACGTAGCGGCAATGAATGTAGCGGCAAAGAATATACCAGCAAGGAATGTAGCGGCAAGGAATGTAGCAGCAAAGAATGTAGCGGCAAGGAATATACCAGCAAGGAATGTAGCGACAAGGAATGTAGCGACAAGGAATGTAGCGACAAGGAATGTAGCGGCAAGGAATGTCGCAGCAAAAATTATACCAGCAAGGAATGTAACGTCAAGGAATGTAGCGGCAAAGATTATACCAGCAAGGAATGTAACGTCAAGGAATGTAGCGGCAAAGATTATACCAGCATGGAATGTAGCAGCAAGGAATGTACCGGCAAGGAATGTACCGGCAAGGAATGTAGCGGCAAGGAATGCAGCAGCAAGGAATGTAGCAGCAAGGAATTTAGCGGCAAGGAATGTAGCTGCAAAGAATGTAGCAGCAAAGAATGTAGCAGCAAGGAATGTAGCGGCAAGGAATGTAGCGGTGAGGAATGTACCGGTGAGGAATGTACCGGTGAGGAATGTACCAGCAAGGAATGTGCCGGCAAGGAACCTATCGGCAAGGAATCTATTGTCAAGGAATGCAGCGGCAAATAATGCAGCGGCAAGGAATGTATCGTGAAGGAATGTGGCGGCAAAGAATATACTGGCAAGGAATCTAGCGGGTAGGAGTGTAGCAGCACGGATTGTAGCGGCAAGGAATGTACCGGCAAAGATTATACCAGCAAGGAATATAGCGGCAAGGAATGTAGCGGCAAGGAATGTAGCGGCACAGAATATAGCGGGAAGGAATATACCGGCAAGGAATGTAGTGGGAAGGAATGTAGCAGCAAGGAATGTACCGGCAAGGAATGTACCGGCGAGGAATGTAGTGGGAAGGAATGTAGCGGCAAGGAATGTAGCGGCAAGGAATGTATCGGCGAGGAATGTAGTGGGAAGGAATGTAGTGGCAAAGAATATACCAGCAAGGAATGTACCAACAAGGAATGTAGCGGCAAGGAATGTGCCGGCAAGGAACCTATCGGCAAGGAATTTATTGTCAAGGAATGCAGCGGCAAAGAATGCAGCGGCAAGAAATGTACCATGAAGGAATGTGGCGGCAAAGAATATACTGGCAAGGAATGTAGTGGGTAGGAGTGTAGTGGCACGGATTGTAGCAGCAAGGAATGTAGCAGCAAGGATTGTACTGGCAAGGAATGTAGCGGCAAGGATTGTACTGGCAAGGAATGTAGCGGCAAGGAATGTCACGGCAAGGAATATACCGGCAAGGAATGTAACGGCAAGGAATGTACTGGCAAAGAATGTACCGGCAAAGAATGTACCGGCAAGGAATGTAGCGGCACAGAATATAGCGGGAAGGAATATACCGGCAAGAAATGTAGTGGGAAGGAATGTAGCAGCAAGGAATGTACTGGCAAGGAATGTAGCAGCAAGGAATGTAGCGGCAAGGAATGTAGCGGCAAGGAATGTAGCGGCACAGAATATAGCGGGAAGGGATATACTGGCAAGGAATGTACCATCAAGGAATGTAGCGGCAAGGAATGTACTGGCAAGGAATGTAGCGGGAAGGAATGTAGCGGCAAGGAATGTAGCGGCAAGGAATGTAGCGGCGAAGAAAGTATTGGCAAGGAGTATACTGGCAAGGAATGTACCAGCAAGGAACGCAGCAGTATGGATCACCCAGGGCCCCCAAATGTTCCTTTGAGCAATCTCCCACCCTGCAAATGGAGTCTCTATTTTGTCTTTGTTACCTGCTAAATACCGGAGTTCTCTCGCCCGTCTATACCCAGTGCTCCAAGGGGCACTCCTGAAGCTGCCAACTCTCTGATTGGGCTGGCATCCCTCAAGGGGAAGCATGTGCCATCCTGAATGGGGTGGTTTCCTCAGCAGCAGACACTTCATCGACCGTTGACTGTAAAACAGAAGAGGAGGATCCACTGGCCACTCGTGCATGCCCGTGACCCACTTTCCTGGCTGATGGTGCAGTGTCAGCTTAATTGGCAAAATTCAGCCCAATATGTTTTGGCTTGGCTTAAATTCTGAAGCACATTATACAGTAAATCTGTTTGTGCATCAACAAACCTCTGCACTGTGTTCTCTAAGGATAACCTTCATCCATCATTGATCACTGCCCACTGGAGAATATATGTGTCCGTAAACATTTGCATTGATTTTAGTGATAGACTTCGGGAATTGATTAACCTCACCTTTGTTGCCTGATGATAAAATGCGCAGACCTACACTTTGCCCAGAAGTGAAATATCACATTGGCAGCACATTTACTCATCAGTCCTGGAAGGATGTCTTTAAACTAGATTTAATTCCAAGCCGTCTTTTACCTTTGAAACAAGAATCCCTGAGGCTAGATTTTGAAAGACATCTGCTATTGTTTTCCTCTTAACCATTTTTAAAATTTTATTTTGGCTACAGTATTTTAACTGTTTGGTTTTTCAGTCATTGTCTTCTATCACTAACCAATTTGCTGATATGCTAACATTCAAAAGTGTAAAATAATAATTGCACAATATTAAAACTGCCAGATACATTTTGTGAATGATTTGAAAATGAAATCTACATTCCAATTTCAGATGATTAACTCAAGCAAGCACTCCAAGGCCATTATCAAGCTATTGCTCTTTCCGTGCAGCTCGACTTTCAAGTCTTTTCAGTGATTTTAATGAGACTTTTATTTGCTTTCTATCTGTTCTTGGCGGATGGAGTTTGAAGATTCTAAGGCAGAGTAGGACTACAAAGCAATAGCAGCTTTCCAGCATGTGTGGGAGTTGACAAAAAGGAATCTTTGCCCCATCAAAAGTAATGTTCTGTTGTTTTTACAGTCATTGCTAAGTAAGTCATAGATGACCTGCACGAACAGTAATGTCCTTTATTGATACGGAACAAATTCAGAATTCAGGCAACTTGTTCCACATTGTAAAGGCATGGATGCAGATCATACCGTTGCCAGGTAACAGAGGCAAGTTTTGAACATTGATTTGAGAAGTAGGTTTCAACTGTCTGAGAACTGCATTGTGCATCTGAAAATGGCATGAATAATTACGTGACATACCAAACCATATGGAATTCTTGCTCATATGTGATTGTTTTTTCCCGTTGTGTATGATTCAATGTTAACATAAAATTTATATTTTGCATTTGTTGATTATGTTATCATGAATGTTATTTCCACTTCAATCAATGTTACGTACAAAGCTGATAACTCTAAATCTAATCTCTACAGCTCTCCTCTATATAATTACTTGGCGACAATGTGGTTAGTACTGTTGCCTCACAGCGCCAGGGACCCACGTTCGATTCTGGCCTTGGGTGATTGTCTGTGTGGAGTTTGCACATTCTCCCCGTGTCTGCGTGGGTTTCCTCCGGGTGCTCTGGTTTCCTCTCACAGTCCAAAGATGTGCAGGTTAGGTGGATTGGCCATGCTAAATTGCCCCTTAGTGTCCAAAAATATGTAGGTTCGATTGATTAGCCATGGTAAATGTGTGGGGTTACATGGATAGAGCAGGGTGGTGGGTCTGAGTAAGATACTCTGTCAGAGAGTCAGTGCAGACTTGACAAGCCAAATGGCTTCCTTTTGCACTGTAGGGATTCTATGATTCTCACCACGCATTGCTGAGATAAATTAATTCATTATCACATTAGTTTATTTATACCATGTAAGTCTGTTATCCATGTGACTTGTGTAAATGAGACATTTGGGGACCTGTTTTAACTCTGAAATTGGGCAGCCATGATGCAGAGTGCACCTTCCACATGCCTCCTGTTGCTGCTACGTAGCCCAAGCCATTTTGAGGGTCATACCTGCTTTGCATTGTTCCAGTCGGCTCTGACTTCAGTGGCTGGAAGGGTTGGAAATCAACCCACCCCCACAAGGCACTGCCCCACAGTATGAACATAAAAAGGAAGTTTTTAGGAGATCATGAAGAATGCCAAATATGGGCTGTCAGCCGGCTCAGAGGAGCATTCTTACTCTTCCTCGTCCCACAAATACCAGAAGGTGGTGAAAGGTTTATTTTTTTTGTGGCGAAGTCTCTTGGTATCCCTTTGAAGACCAATGGTGAATCTGCTCAGCACTGGTGTCAATGAGTGGAGTATCATCTTTTTATTACTAATATTTTTTGAGATGTGGCTTCATTGGCTGGACTAAATTGCCCCTTGGTGCCCTAAGATGTGAGGGTTGGGTAGATCAGCCATTGTAAATGCATGAGGTTATGGGGATAGGGCGATGTTGCGGGGCGGGGGAGGGGGGTGTGCGATGCAAGGTAAGATGCTCTTTCAGAGAGAAATGCAAACTTGGTGATGGGCCGAATGACCTCCTTCTGAACTGTAGGGATTCTATGGTAGGACGAACAGTATGGATGGTTCTATCTGGAGGTGGTAATTTAGCTTTATCCATGTGTAGGTATCAGTTATTGGTGAAAACAAAAGTGGGCCACATGGTGATACATGGTTAGAAGGATCCTAGCTTTTAGGTTGACCCTATGCTCTGGGACTTCCTCCTGAAACCCACTGCCTCTCCACCTCTTTTAAGATCCGAATCAAAGCCTAGTCCTTTGACCAAGCTTTCCGCTAACTATCCTAATATCTCCTCCAATGCATGAGGCATGTTTTGTCTGATTACTTTTTTGTTGAAGTGCCTTTCCTAAGTTAAAGGCACAAAAGCAAACTACTGCTAATCTCTAAAATCTGTAGTAATAACTAGCTAGGAATTGTTGCCATAGCAGCTTGAACCTGTAGTGACTTCTGCATTGAAGAACAGATACAGGAAACAGAAAGTTCATTGGCAGTAGAGTACTATACGACGTCCTCAGGTCACAAAAGGTACTAGATAAACACTAGTTGTTTTCTTTCATGTCTCTGTCACATTTCAACTGTGAAAAACCTTAGCATACTTTATTGTTGTGTAAAATGTATTTAGTATAGAGAATTCCAACCAATAATTTCCTGTTGATTTTTCTCAACTTGATAATCTAGCCTCAATCTAATGACAGGAACCATGGGCAAATCTTACCAAAAAATGGCAAAATGTCAGGGTCCGGCTGAAAACTGGCATGATTCCCTCCAGAGACACAGGGGGCGGCAATCTTCCCAAAATAATTCTAAGTCCAGAAAAAGCTTGAAAACAGGAGAGATTTAGATCTGTTTTTTTCGGCGCAGCCACAAGTCCAATCTTATGCCACTCTGTGCAAAAAATAATGGCTTCCTGCCAGTATGGGGAGGGGGTAGGGCCTAAGCTCATCAGAAAACAGGCAGCTCACAGGAGAGGGTACAATTGCGCATGCACAGAACTCTGTTCTCCACAATAGAACAGAGAGGTCTGACACTAATTCCCTCCCCCTCCCCCCGATGCCACCCATCTCTCCCCCAGTGATCGGTAGTCTCTGTGGCCAATCTGCCCCACAGCCACCACCAGTAAATCACTGGTTGCGGACTGCGCAGCTTATCCCCTTTCTGTACAATCCCAGTTGCAGAGTGCACAGCTTCCCCCCTCCTGCCTCCCCTTAGGCCCAGTCAGGCCACACTCCTTGGCACTGCCCAGTGCTCGATGGGCACTGCCAATGTGCCAGGTTGGCAGTGCCAGGGTGTCTGGTATGCACTGCCAGGGTGCCAGCCTGGCAGTGGCACTGCCCAAGTGGCACTACCTACCCTGCCCCCTACTTCCCAGGGGCCTCAAAGGCCTCGATCCTACTGGCAAGGTCATCATGACAGATCCCCATTTATGGGGACCATATGTGATCCGGTGTGACCATGACTGGTGAGGCCGCTAAGGCAAGTGAGTCTGGATGATTGCGTCCTGGGCTCACTAATAATATTTCATTCCACATTTAAATGGAATTATATATTATAATCAGCCTCGCGCCCTTCTCTTGAACCCAATTTTTAATCTCTCTTGCGATCTTATCGGCCCACCCGTCCATCGACCAGCCGTATGAGAAGATAAGATCACCCAACAGACAGGTTTTCTTGCCAGATCTTATGACACTTTATCAAAAACAAAGCCGTCATTCTGAGGGCACAGCCTAAACACACCAGTAAAGCCAGCTGCACTGAGATCGGGCACCGCTTTTTAAAGGGTGTCCCAATCAGACCACAAAAATAATCTCCCCCAACCCCACTACCCGAGTTCTCAGAGGCTCCCACCTCCACCCCGATCAATGCTGACATCTCTCCCCACTGTCCCACCACCATATCCCCCATGCCCGCACCCCCCCCCACTCCCCCCCCCCCCCCCCCCCGTTTCCCCCCCCCCCCCCCAAAACAATGCCGGCATCTCTCCCCAGCTACCGCCTTCTTGTTCAATGCTGGCATCTGCGCTCCCCCCCCCTTTCCCCTTTTAATGTGGCATCTCTCTCCTCCCCTCCCCCCTCTCCACCCCTACCATCAATGTTGGCATCTCTCACCACCCCTACCCCAACTGTGCCATAATCTCCTTCTTCCCCGCCACCCGCCCCCCCCCCCAAAAGTAATTGCCGGCATCTTCCTCTTCCCCCAACAGTATTCATCAGCATCCCCCACTCCCCAGGAGTCATCGCCGGCATTCCTCCCCTCTTCAGTGAAAGCACCCTGGCACTGTTGGCACTGTAAGGAGTCTAACAACACCAGGTTAAAGTCCAACAGGTTTATTTGGTAGCAAATGCCACGAGCTTTCGGAGCGCTGCTCCTTCATCAGGTGAGTGGGAGATCTGCTCATAAACAGCAAACAGGGCATATAAAGACAGAAACTCAATTTACAGAATAGTGAATAATGATTGGAATGCGAGTCTTTACAGCTAATCAAGCCTTAAAGGTACAGACAATGTGAGTGGAGAGAGCATTAGCACAGGTTAAAGAGATGTGTATTGTCTCCAGACAGGACAGCCAGTGAGACTTTGCAAGTCCTGGCAAGTTATGGGAGTTACAGATAGTGTGACATGAACCCAAGATCCCGGTTGAGGCCGTCCTCATGTGTGCGGAACCTGGCTATCAGTCTCTGCTCAGCGACTCCACGCTGTCCTGTGTTGTGAAGACCGCCTTGGAGAATGCTTACCCGAATATCAGAGGCCGAATGCCCGTCACCGCTGGAGTGCTCCCCAACAGGAAGAGAACAGTCTTGCCTGGTGATTGTCGAGCGGTGTTCATTCATCCGTTGTCGTAGCGTCTGCATGGTTTCCCCAATGTGCCATGCCTCAGGAGATCCTTTCCTGCAGTATATCAGGTAGACAATGTTGGCCGAGTTGCAAGAGTATGTATCGTGTACCTTGTGGATGATGTTCTCACGTGAGATGATGGCATCTGCGTTGATGATCCGGCACGTCTTGCAGAGGTTGCTGTGGCATGGTTGTGTGGTGTCGTGGTCACTGTTCTCCTGAAGGCTGGGTAGTCTGCTGCGGACAATGGTCTGTTTGAGGTTGTGCGGTTGTTTGAAGGCAAGAAGTGGGGGTGTGGGGATGGCCTTGGCGAGATGTTCGTCTTCATCAATGACATGTTGAAGGCTCCGGAGGAGATGTCGTAGCTTCTCCGCTCCGGGGAAGTACTGGACGACGAAGGGTACTCTGTCCACCCCCCGTGTCCCGTGTTTGTCTTCTGAGGAGGTTGGTGCGGTTTTTCGCTGTGGTGCGTCGGAACTGTCGATTGATGAGTTGAGCGCCATATCCTGTTCTTACGAGGGCATTTTTCAGCGTCTGGAGGTGTCTGTTGCGATCCTCCTCATCCGAGCAGATCCTGTGTATACGGAGGGCTTGTCCGTAGGGGATGGCTTCTTTAACGTGTTTAGGATGGAAGCTGGAGAAGTGGAGCATCGCGAGGTTATCCGTGGCCTTGCAGTACAGTGAGGTGCTGAGGTGACCGTCCTTAATGGAGATGCGTGTGTCCAAGAATGCAACTGATTCCGGAGAGTAGTCCATGGTGAGTCTGATGGTGGGATGGAATTTGTTGATGTCATCATAGAGTTGTTTCAGTGATTGTTCACCATGAGTCCAAAGGAAGAAAATGTCATCAATGTATCTAGTGTATAGCATCGGTTGAAGGTCCTGTGCGGTGAAGAAGTCATGTTCGAACCTGTGCAAGAAGATGTTGGCATATTGAGGTGCGAATTTGGTCCCCATGGCTGTTGGCACTGCCAGGTTGTCACCGTGCCAACTTGGCAGTGCCAACCTGTGCCATGGGACAGTGCCAAGAGGCAGTGCCAGGATGCCATGCCCCACACTCCCAGAGGTTGTACTTATACTTGTGTCACTGGGGCAATCCCCACAACAGGTTCATGTCTGAGTAAACCTTTTTATTTGCAGGTCGCTAAAAGCGCGGATCCGGAACGGAACAGAAGAAGGTAAAATGGGAATTGATGATAGAGTTGGGCGGGCGGTTCATTAAATTGATTTAAATGCATGCTAATGCATTTAAATCGTCGGGCCGCCCGATTCGGGCGCGGAACGGATCTGCGCCCGAATCGGGTGTCGGTAAAGTCGCGATTTGCTCGGGCGTGGGTGCAGATCGCGATAAAGGCCTCACATCCGATTTTACCGCGATTTCGCGCCCGAAAAGGGGCGTGAATTGTTGGTAAAATCGGGCCCTATGTGTGTAAAATAATTCACAGCAGTATGATCTCCAAGGATGATTGACGAAGCTATTACCCATTCATTTTCATTTTGGTCAGGAATAGTGCACGATGTGTAGCCAGATCTGTCAATAATTCCCCAACAGAGCATGAGCAGTAGCTCGAAAGGATACGGATACAGAGAGTGCAAACTGCAGGCATCATGAAGTATTGTGTATCCAGGGTTCCAAGTTGCATCTATTGCATTAGATTTATTGAAATTTGTTGTTTTAGAAACCTGGCATTGATCTCTATCCAAGCAGCAAAGCATCATGAGTCTGCTTCAGAACTCCAGCATGTGAATAATGCAACATAACATCAATTGTTAACAAAGAATAGTGCACCTCAGTCGAGACTTACTTGGCATACCTGAGGTTTGGAACACATGAAACCTTACAAAACATTTCAAAATTAGAATCTGATTTGGGAGCTGCTGCAGAGTATTTGTGCTTGCCTTCCAGACTTATATGGCCATGTCCCCCCAAAGAAATTCACCTGATCGGTCGTAATCGGGGCATTTACAGTCTGAGAGACTCAAATCCTCCATTAAGATAGCTTTAAACAAGTTGTCCCTCTCTCTCATCAGCTCCCCGTCAATCAAAGCATAAAGCTTTTGTGAGAAACAAGGCGAATTATGTTTTTTCTACATTTTACATGTTCCTTTGTTGTTTGCAATGACTGCATAAGCCTTGCTGTCACTGCAGAGAGAATGCTTTGCTGCAGGGGCCACCCACACAGTATCACAGAAGTTTAATTTAAAGGAAATTATTATGCATGGCGAAATATAATGGAATGATTTTTTTTGTGCCTGTAGGAAGGATTGAATAACTCTGTGTGGTGAGAATTTTTTTTTTTACAATGAGAGGAAATTAGATGAAAACATTTTAATTCCCTAGCTCTGTTCGCAACCCTACACTCAAATTCTGAAGCTACAAATGGAAAGCGGACATCTTTCCCTGTTGTTTTGTGTGATATATGTCCTTGGCCATGATCTCAAATGAACCAACCTTACCAGCTTCTTCCCGACAATTATATAAAAAGTAAATGATCACTGGTCCCTTATAGGATGAGGCTGGAGAACTAATAATGGGAAGCAACGAAATGGCAGAGATTTTAAACAAGTATTTTGGAATACACTCTGGAAGACACAAAAAGCAACAGAAGAACAGTCAAAAACCAAGCTGTAGGGAGGGAGGAACTGAAAAAAATGTCGTTCAACAGTGAAAAAAGTATTGGGAAAACTAATGACATGAAAGGCTGGCAAGTCCTCTGGATCTGATGGCCTGCATCCTCGGATCTTGAAAGAAGCGGTTTCAGAAATGATGGATACATTGAATGTAATCTCTCAAAATTGTCTGGATTCTGGAAAGGTATTGTAGTCCATAACACCTCTATCCAGGAAAGGAGGCAGACCGGAAGCAGCAGACAATAGACCAGTGTTACAACTAGTCATCAAGCCAGTTTCCCCAATTTGTTAATTTCTTGAACTGATACCCTCAAATTGTTAAGCACCGGGGTGAGGAGGGATGAGCTGGCTCCCTTTCTGTATTCTACCCTCCCTCAGCTGGCCACAACAAGATTAATTTCTGAAGGATATCTCTTCCCAGTCCCAATACCTATGTTTTAAAAGAAGCTAGTTGAATCAGACTTTCTTGAGTTGAAGAAGGAGTGAGTTTGTTAGCTACAAAATGTGAGGAAAATGGTAAAACGCATGCAAAAACGTTCAGGCAGAGTAGAAATGAGAATTGAGTCCAAAAGTAAGCAAGTTAAAGAAAATATGAATCACTTGTTGATGTGGAGTAGATAGTGGGATGTTGCAGCTGTTGCAGTTTATGGTTCCAGTAGTACTGACTTTAGCAGGTGAATAGTCAGGTTTGAGATTCCAGTGTTCTGCAGTTTAGCTGAGAAGCTGCCCTGTTTCCTTTTCAGCTGTGGCTTTGCTGACTTGATTTGCTTCAGCAATCAGAGAGAAAGTGACCTGTAAACCTATGGCAAGAGTCTGCTGCTTCTCTCTTCCTTCTTGTGTTACAAGCTGAAAATCTCAGCACTAGCCAACACTGACTAAGTTTTGCAAACAGCGTTTACTCCTGTAATTGTATATCCCTGGCAAGCAAAAATCCACAACCTGGTCCGCGACATTGCTCACAGGATATCATTCCTGCTGAGATGATAATCAGCTCCCATTATCTCCACATGTGATGGCAGTTGGAGAAGAGCTCCTTGAGTTGGGGGTAATATGTAAGCATGGACATAGGATTTGTTAACAAATGGGAAGCATGGTGGCACAGTGATTAACACCGCTACCTCGCAGCGCTCGGGACCCGAGTTCGATTCCCGGCTTAAGGCACTGTTTGTGTGGAGTCTGCACGTTCTCTCCATGCCTGCATGGGTTTCCTCGAGGTGCTCCGTGGAGTTTACTCCCACAGTCCAAAAAGATGTGCTCGTTAGGTGCATTGGCCATGCTGAATTCTCCCTCAGTGTGCTCGAACAGGCGCCGGAGTGTGGCAACTAGGGGATTTTCACAGTAATTTCATTGCAGTGATAATGTAAGCCTACTTGTGACACTAATAAAAAATAAAAATAGTCTCTGTACAGTTTTTGTGTTTTTGATGTATCTTTATCTGGACACAGGATGTGATTCCCCAGTGTCTCTGTCTTAGTATCACTTACAAACGAGTCAGTGACTGAATTTACATCCTTAAACCACCTTTGGCTTGTATGTCCATTTTTTCACCACAGGGCTTATTTAAAATGCAATATTTCTATACATAATTCAATGTTTTCTTCATTATCATAACACCAGTTAGCCTAACACCTAAGGGGGTTAAGGCTCCGAAAGCTTGTGGCTTTTGCTACCAAATAAACCTGTTGGACTTTAACCTGGTGTTGTTAAACTTCTTACTGTGTTTACCCCAGTCCAACGCCGGCATCTCCACATCTTGATTCAATTCAACAGGACAATAAATACTTGAGACTATTTTGAAGTAAATGCAATTGGTTTATTTCTTGTAGTATGCATGCTGCTAGACTTTTCTGTGAGGCATCTATCTCCAGGGTAGTTGTCTCCCTGGGATCATAAAATTCCCAGTTGCTGCCTCTGATAATGACTGTTTCAATGCTTTGTAGAGGTATTGGTGCCAAAGGAAAGCCACATCCTTTCTCAACAATTTCCTTGGCGACAAAGCTTTCTTAGAAAAATTAGGAATTCATGGAGACAAGAAATTAAAGAGACCCAGACAAGGAATTAAATTGATTATCCTTATCTTGAAACTATTATCCTCTATTTCACTTGGATTGGGACATATGCCAGCCCTGGAATAAGTCGAATCAAAGAAATTGATCTGCTGCATGTTGATGGCGCATTTCAAACTGTTGAATAGCAATCATTCATTATGTGCCACTTGCATCAATGAGCGCAGATCATGGTCATGTTCTTCCATTGTTCTTCTCACAACAGCTATCACATCCGCGATACAGCTACTTCCTGGTACAGTGCATGTGATGCAGTCCATGTGAGCTCGAAAGAGATCGTGACTATTGTTAAAGACATGGCTGATGGTAAATTCTGAGTTGTTCAAATCCCAGAAGTGAAACTTGAAAAACTGCCCTCAACAGTCGTACATGGTAAGGTTTGAAATCCAGAGAATCGTGTCCCAGACTTTTTGCGATGAATTTGATAAAATAAACGCTTATTAAGAAATAAAATAAAAAGGATAAGTGCATGGGGCTACGGGAATAGGCCCTGAGTGGGATTGTTGTCGGGGCTGGCTCAATGTGCCAAATGGCCACCTTCTGCACTGTAGGGATTCTATGATTCTATGAAAATAAACCACAATAAACTAAGCTAGAAGTACACTTAACTAAGACAATGGCAATATATAGAAACACTAATTTAAATAGTTCAATACAATCTAAACTTAATCACCTACAGAGCTAACTCCCCCAAACTGTTCCACAACACCTTATATATCTTAAAACCTATAAAGATCCAATAACTATTACCATGCAATGCAGTTATGTCTTTTTGGAGTTGCTTTGGAGGTAAACCAGCAGCTTGCTTTTCAAACCAGGCTTTCTTCACAGGCACTGCTTGCTGAGTTAAAGAGCTATTCCTGCTGTTGGGTGAGATTAGCAAAACAACCCTCTGCATAGGTTTAATCATAGACTGAAATACAGTTTTCCACTTTGATCATTCCCTACTTGACTTCTTTAGAACTCGGACTTAATTACCTTTGTATCTTGATTTTAGCTTTTAGAGTGTAAAAGCAAAGTACACTTTCTTCACACCATTGCATCACACCAATCTCTTGCTTTGAACTCTTAACAACTTATTCAAATCCACTGATGTTCTGTCCCCAATTGATACTAACTTTCCTTAGGTAAACATTTGTTTGTACTGTTGCTAAAATCATCAACATATCAAATGCACTTGTTCCATTAATATAGCCACTCTGCCCCCATCTTAATTATCTTCTATAGTCCCACAGTTTAAAATGTATAACAGGAGCATAGCCAGTAGAAAACATTCCAATTTCTTGTATTTCGCTGATATTTTAGTAACACCAATATTTTCTAGGCACCATCAGATAGTCCAAAAGAAAGTCATTGAAAACTGCATCAGCTAAATGGGGTATGAAATGTAATAAGTTCTTGTGACTTCTCCGCAAGATGTGCTGACCAGTAATCTTGCTTGGTGTGAGTTTCAAGAAGCATTTTTCACCTGCAAATATTAGTTTTAGCTCTTCTAATGTGTGTGTTTTTAAGGACAAAAGCTGTGCTTAAATGTCACTAATTGAGGCATATTCTTGGTGATCTGTCCTTCTTTATCACACATGTAACTGAATTGCACCAATCTGTGTGTTCTTGTACATTTTGAATGATTCCATCTTTTTTCCATTTTTGTCTAGTTTGACTTTCAGTTTGTCTCGTATGTGGATGTTGCACTTACGTGGTGGATAAATGAACAGACTTTCATCCTCCTGCAAGGGTAGTGTTACAGCTCCCTTAAAATGGCTAATTTTGTCAAACCATTCTGGATATTTTGATGTTAAGTCATGCACTGAGCTGATGGGAGTAGTTTCCGAGGTTGATCGGCCTTGTGATGTCTGAGTGATTCCATAGATTGTGTCTATCATGAAGTCATGACACACCAGTAAACTTGCAATTGCTGGGCCTTTAGTTGTATTTGCAATCCAGAACTATGGGTCCTGATCATGGAATTAGTGAGCCACTGTACACTGCAAGTTTCACTGTAGGCTTTCTATATCTACCTATAAATCCTGGCCAATAACAGATAGTTACCAACTTTCTTCGGGCAGATACTTTAATTCACAGAATCACAGATTACTACAGTGCAGAAGAGGCCCTTTGACCTATCGAGTCTGTACCGATGCATGAAAGGCCCTGACCTGCCTACCTAATCCCACTTGCCAGCACTTGGCCCATAGCCTTGAATGTTATGGTGTGTAAAGTACTCATCCAGGTACTTTTTAAAGGATGTGAGGCATCTTCATTCTCAATTGCTAAGTGAATTTTAATGGTTTGCTTGTCTGGTTCAGACACTCCTGAATCAAGAAACCACATTTAAAACATTTTGAATTGGAATAGTAGGTCAGCTACATCCCAATTCAAACTGTCTGGTCTTGCTGTTGGCATGCCCTCCTGCACACTTCATTGAACCAGGCTTGATCCCTCAACTTGATGGCAATGGTAGAGTGGTTGCTAAGCTATGAAGTTACAGATTGTGGTTGAATGCATTTCTGCATTTCCTCATTGTTCCACAGGAGCAGGCTGAGGGTAAGGGAGCTTGTTTGTGCACTAATTTATTTAATTATTTTTCAGTTAAATTTGTGAAAAAAATTGGAGGTTTTTTTTCAAAACAGGAAATAGGCCCAGCAGCAGCCTGGGAAGGTTTTGGAGGGTTTAAAAGTAGGCCGCGCCTTTGAGTGGGCAGCGTCGTTAGCGGGCAGCGGAGTGAGCAGGGGACAGAGTGAGAGCTGAAGGGCTTTGGCTCAAAACAGGCTTCGGCGAGAACAGGCAGAGGCGAGAGTAGGTTATTTTTTTCTTTTCAGAAAGTTTATTCCTGTATTTCCCCAGAGCAAAAAAAAATATGCCAGGCAAGATGTTGGAATGCTCCTCTTGCAGGATGTGGGAGATCAGGGAGACCTCCGGTATCCCTGACGACAGCACCTGCAAAAGATGCATTCAGCTGCAGCTGCTAGCTAAGCGTGTTAGGGAACTGGAGAAGGAGCTTGATGACCTCCATCTAATTCGGGAGAATGAGACGTATATAGACAGTAGCTTTAGGGAGATAGTTACACCTAAGCAGCAGAGCACAGGAAATTGGGTTACTGTAAGGAGAGGAAATGGCAGTGTGAAAGGACAGGCAGAGCAGGGTTCCCCAGTGGACATACCCCTCCACAACAGGTATACTGAATTGGATACTGTTGTGGCAGATGCTTTACCTGGGACAAGCTGCGACAGCCGGAACTCTGATACTGAGTCTGGTTCTACAGCGCAAAAGGGTGGGATGAAGAAGAGGAGAGCAGTAGTGATAGGGGACTCGATGGTCAGAGGTACGGACCGGAGGTTCTGTGGTCGGGACAGAGACTCCCGCATGGTTTGTTGCCTCCCAGGTGCCAAGGTCAGCGATGTCTCTGATCGCGTGCACAGCATTCTAAAGAGGGAAGGTGATCAGCCAGATGTCGTGGTACACATCGGTACCAATGACGTGGGAAGGAAGAGTGAGGAGGTCCTAAAGAGTGAGTACAAAGAGCTTGGAAGGAAGTTAAAAAGCAGGACCCCGAGGGTAGTAATCTCAGGATTGCTACCTGAGCCACATGCCAGTGAGGGCAGGAGTAGGATGCTTGGGCGGATAAACACGTGGCTGAGGAACTGGTGCAGGGGGCAGGGTTTCCAATTCTTGGATCATTGGGACCTCTTCTGGGGCAGGTGGGACCTGTACAAGAGAGACGGGTTACACCTAAACTACAAGGGGACCAATATACTTGCAGGGAGATTTGCTAGTGTTTAAACTAGATTTGAAGGGGGGTGGGAACCAGAGTGCCAGAGCAGATAGTGGAGCAGGGGTAAAAAGACAGGTTAGTTCAAGCAAAATCACAAATGGAAGGGTAGAGTGTGGTGGAAATAATTTTTTGAGGTGTGTCTATTTCAATGCCAGGAGTATTGTAGGGAAGGCAGATGAGCTGAAGGCGTGGATAGACACGTGGAAATATGACATTATAGCCATTAGTGAAACTTGGCTACAGGAGGGGCAGGACTGGCAGCTCAATGTTCCAGGGTTCCAATGTTTCAGGCGGGATAGAGGCAGAGGGATAAAAGGTGGGGGGGGTGGCATTGTTGGTCAGGGAAAATGTTACAGCGGTACTCAGGCAGGATAGATGAGGGAGCTTGTCTACAGAGGCCCTATGGGTGGAGCTGAGAAACAGGAAAGGTATGACCACATTAATGGGCTTGTATTATAGACCACCCAATAGTCAGCGAGAACTGGAGGAGCAAATCAGCGGAGAGATAGCTGACAACTGCAAGAAACACAAAGTTGTGATAGTAGGGGATTTTAATTTTCCACATATAGATTGGGACTCGCATACTGTTAAAGGTTTAGACGGGGTAGAGTTTGTAAAATGTGTTCAGGAGAATTTTCTACATCAGTATATAGAGGTGCCAACTAGAGAGGATGCGATATTGGATCTCCTATTGGGAAATGAGTTAGGGCAGGTGATGGATGTGAGTGTGAGGGAACACTTTGGATCCAGTGATCATAATGCCATTAGTTTCAACCTGATCGTGGATAAGGATAGATCTGGTCCTCGGGTTAAAGTTCTGAACTGGAAAAAGGCCAAATTTGATGAAATGAGAAGGGATCTTGGAAGTGTGGATTGGCACAGGCTGTTCTCTGGTAAGGATGTAAATGGAAAGTGGGAGGCCTTCAAAGGAGAAATTTTGAGAGTGCAGAGTTTGTATGTTCCTGTCAGGATTAAAGGCAAAGTAAATAGGAATAAGGAACCTTGGTTCTCGAGGGAGATTGTAACACTGATTAAGAGGAAGAGAGAGTTGTATGAAATGTACAGGCAGCAAGGAACACATCAGATGCTCGAGGAGTATAAAAAGTGCAAGAAGCTACTTAAGAGGGAAATCAGAAGGGCTAAAAGAAGACATGAGGTTGCTTTGGCAGACAGAGTGAAGGAAAATCCAAAGAGCTTCTATAGGTATGTTAGGAGCAAAAGGATAGTGAGGGATAAAATTGGTCCTCTTGAAGACCAGAGTGGTACACTGTGTATGGAACCAAAAGAGATGGGGGAGATACTAAATGGTTTTTTTGCATCTGTATTTACTGAGGAAACGGGCATGGAGTCTACGGAAATAGGGCAAACTGGTAGGGAGGCCATGGAACCTTTACAGATTAAAGGGGAGGAGGTGCTCGCTGTCTTGAGGCAAATCAGAGTGGATAAATCCTCAGGACCGGACAGGGTATTCCCACGGACCTTGAGAGAAGCTAGTGCTGAACTTGCAGGGGCCCTGGCAGACATATTTAAAATGTCAGTATTCACGGGGGAGGTGCCGGATGATTGGAGGGTGGCTCATGTTGTTCCGTTGTTCAAAAAAGGTTCCAAAAGAATCCGGGAAATTATCGGCCAGTAAGTTTGACGTCAGTGGTGGGCAAGTTATTGGAAGGTGTGATAAGGGATAGGATCTACAAATATTTGGATAGACAGGGACTTATTAGGGAGAGTCAACATGGCTTTGTGCGTGGTAGGTCATGTTTGACCAATCTATTAGAGTTTTTCGAGGAGGTTACCAGGAAAGTGGATGAAGGGAAGGCGGTGGATGTTGTCTACCTGGATTTCAGCAAGGCCTTTGACAAGGTCCCTCATGGGAGGTTAGTTAGGAAGGTTCAGTCGCTGGGTATACATGGGGAGGTAGTAAATTGGATAAGACACTGGCTCAATGGAAGAAGCCAGAGAGTGGTTGTGGAGGATTGCTTCTCTGAGTGGAGGCCTGTGACTAGTGGTGTGCCGCAGGGATCGGTGTTGGGTCCATTGTTGTTTGTCATCTATATCAATGATCTGGATGATAGAACAGTACAGCACAGAACAGGCCCTTCGGCCCACGATGTTGTGCCGATATTGTGCCGATGATAATGTGGTAAATTGGATCAGCAAGTTTGCTGATGATACAAAGAATGGAGGTGTAGTGGAGAGTGAGGAAGGTTTTTAAAGCTTGCAGAGGGATTTGGACCAACTAGAAAAATGGGCTGAAAAATGGCAAATGGAATTTAACGCAGACAAGTGTAAGATATTGCACTTTGGAAGGACAAACCAAAGAAGAACGTACAGGGTAAATGGTAGGACTCTGAAGAGTGCAGTTGAACAGAGGGATCTGGGAATACAGGTACAGAATTCCCTAAAAGTGACGTCACAGGTGGATAGGGTCGTAAAGAGTGCCTTTGGTACATTGGCCTTTATAAATCGGAGTATCGAGTATAAAAGTTGGAGTGTTATGGTAAGGTTATATAAGGCATTGGTGAGGCCGAATTTGGAGTATTGTGTACAGTTTTGGTCACCTAGTTACAGGAAGGATGTAAATAAGATTGAAAGAGTGCAGAGAAGGTTCACAAGGATGTTGCCGGGACTTGAGAAGCTGAGTTACAGAGAGAGATTGAATAGGTTGGGACTTTATTCCCTGGAGCGTAGAAGATTGAGGGGAGATTTGATAGAGGTGTATAAGATTTTGATGGGTATAGATAGAGTGAATGCAAGCAGGCTTTTTCCGCTGAGGCTAGGGGAGAAAAAAACCAGAGGGCATGGGTTAAGGGTGAAAGGAGAAAAGTTTAAAGGGAATATTAGGGGGGGCTTCTTCACGCAGAGAGTGGTGGGAGTGTGGAATGAGCTGCCGGATAAAGTGGTAAATGCGGGGTCACTTTTAACATTTAAGAAAAACTTGGACGGGTTCATGGATGAGAGGGGTGTGGAGGGATATGGTCCAAGTGCAGGTCAGTGGGACTAGGCATAAAATAGTTCGGCACAAACAAGAAGGGCCAAAAGGCCTGTTTCTGAGCTGTAATTTTCTATGGTTCTATGGTTCTATCTTGCTGCTGATGGCCTACGGCACCTCATGAACAGTTTTGGTTTGCCAGATCTGTTTGAAATCTGTTCCATTTAGCACCATGGTAGTGCCACACAGCACAATGGAATGTATCTTCAATGTAAGACTGAACTTAGTCTCTACAAGTGAGTGTGGTGCTCACTCCTATAGTACTCTCATGGACAGATGTACCTGTGACAGATAGATTAGTGACGGTGAGGCAAAGTAGGTTTTCCCTCTTGTTGGTTCCCTCACCATTGCCAGAAACCCAATCCGGTCACCTTGTCCTTTAGAATTCAGCCAGCTTGGTCAGTAATGGTGCTACCGAGTTGCTCTTGGTGATGAACATCCTCCAGTCAGAGTACATTCTGTGTTCTTGCTTTCCTCAGTGCTTCTTCCAATTGGCGTTCAACAAGAAGGGATACTGATTCATCAGTTGAGGGTGGGGTAGATAGATGGTCATCAGCAGAAGCTTTTCTTGCTCATGTTTGACTTGACGCCATGGAACTTGAAAATGTTGAGGGCTCCCAGGCTAACTCCTTCCTGACTGTATACCATTGTTCCACTACCTCAGCTGGATGTGCCCTGCCAGAGGGACATGACATACCCAGAGATGGTGATGGTACTGACTGGGGCAGTACCTGTTAGGTATGATTCTGTGAGTATGACCAGGTCAGGCTGTTGCTTGACTAGTCTGTGGGACATCTCTCCCAATTTTGACACAAGCCCCAAGATGTCAGTAAGAAGTATTTTACAGGGCTGGGCTTGCCAATACCATATCCAGTACCTAGGTCAATACCAGCTGGTCCATCCAGTTACATTCCTTTTATTTGGTGGTGTGGCACTTTTAATACAACTTGATGGCTTAATGTCCACTTGGAGGTCTTGCGGCACACTAAATAACATCCCCACCTTTGAGCCTGACACTCTCAGACTTGATAGTCACAGAGAGTGCATCCATAACATGGACAAACATATTGATTAGCAACCTGAAAATCCTCCCAATACACTAATGGCAGGCAGTAAGAGCAGGAGAGTTGACTGGTCAGCGGTACCTGCAGAAGGCAATGACAAACCACACAGAACCTTGCCAAGCATAACCACGGCCCAACAAATGGATGTCCATGGTTGTGAGGGCATGGTACATGAAGAGAAAGAGAGAGAACGGCTTTCTAAGCCATTTCAGAGGGCATTTAAGAGCCAGCCACACTGCTGTGGATATGGACTCATATGTAGGTCTCATATAGTCTGGTCATACCATACAACATGCATGATATAATACTATTAAGAACTATTCAGCAGTGATCTGGGGACAACTCCAGTCATCTCCCAGCATTTTAGCTTTGCACCAGTTCCAGTATAACTGTGGCATTAATTGATCAATGTAGGTGTAAAAATAAATATAGTAAACACCTTAGATACAACATCTGAATGTTTCAGATCACTGTAAACATTAATGCTCCAACCTTCTGACAGTGTGGGTCCTTGCTGTCGCTATGTTAATGTTGTTGTTTCAATCAGAGCAGAAAGCTTAACATGCCAAGAAGCTGAAATCACTTGCATCAAGGTGTTGCTGAAACATAGAAGTGGGTTGATACAAAACCTCCTTCAGATGCTCTTGAGTCGATCATTTCACTTCCAGAAATATTCATGTGATCTCTGATGAAAAATGCATCAATAAAAATCAACTCGATACACCGCTTGGTGATTCTGCTCAACTTGACAAGCGCCCAAGGGATTACAAACAATGAATAATACTTAATCAACAAAGGTCTCTGCTCCTAATCAGGATAAGCTGATCGTAAAGTTTCCAAAGTGAGATGTAAAATATACATTGACAATCCATCAACACCTTTGTGCGTGAAACTGTCAGAATGTATACATACAGTCTTAGCAAGCTTCGTTAATCTCCAGGCAAAGTTGCAGACTACCTGAGAGATAACAAATGCATGGAAGAGAAAATCAGTGCCGTGGAGTCATAGAGGTTTACAGCATGGAAGCAGGCCCTTCGGCCCAACTTGTCCATGCTGTCCAGTTTTTACCACTAATCTAGTCCTAATTTTCCGCATTTGTCTCATATCCCTCTATACCCTTCTTACCCATGTAACTGTCTAAATGCTTTTTACAAGACAAAATTGTACCCACCTCTACTACTGCCTCTGGCAGCTCGTTCCAGACACTCACCACCCTCTGAGTGAAAAAATTGCCCCCTCTGGATCCATTTGTATCTCTCCCATCTCACCTTAAACCTATGCCCTCTAGTTTTAGACTCCCCTGCTTTTGGGAAAAGATGTTGACTATCTACCTCATCTATGCCCCTCATTATTTCATAGATCTCTATAACATCACCACTAGGCCTCCTATGCTCCAGGGAAAAAGTCCCAGTCTATCCAGCCTCTCCTTTTAACTCAAACCATCAAGTCCCAGTAGCATCCTAGTAAACCTTTTCTGCACTCTTTCTAGTTGAATAATATCCTTTCTATAAATGGTGACCAGAACTGTACACAGTATTCCAAGTGTGGCCTTACTAATGCCTTGTACAACTTCAACGAGATGTCCCAACTACTACTAAATTCAGTAGTTTAGAACAAAAATGCTGCTGAGTGACGCCTGTCCACATCATCTACAAGCTTGGGGGATGAAGATTAATCCACAAAGTAATATCCTTATTTTGATTCTCAAAAAGTCAAGTTTTATATTAAAAGGGTTCTCGTTTAAATTGAGTTATCCCAGATGAACATATTTATCTTATTTCAACATTTATCTTGCTGCTGAGAAGCACCTTTGTTCATATCTTTCTCATAATCTTGTGGTAGATGCAAATAGTTACTATCAGAGGTGAAAGCTGAATGTACCAAAAATAAACTGTTTTTAAAGTGGCTTATCTTGCTTCCATTGTCGTAACAGATGTTGATGTTTGTGTATGAAATATATCCGTTGCAGGCAGTAATCCCAAGTCAAGCATAGCTCAGTTAGATGTATTACAAAGCTCCCAATATAATGCTTCAACAAAGAGACTGAGGAGCGACCTGAGGACTCACGTCCACTGTATCAGCTTGACATTTTTTCTATTCCCAACACCAGCTAACCGAAAATATCAACTTAGCAGCAATTTATGGTGAACCAGGGGCAGTTTGTACTCACTAGGAATTGGATTGGGTCTCCTGTAAATCATTTGACCTGGAATCCTTTCAGCAAGCAAACAGGGGAGATGGTCATCTCATCTGAACAGAGGGAACTAGCAACTCTTGTGGAGAAGTGCGTATTCCAGTGGGTGGCATAGTTGATAACATTTATAATCTATCGATAGTTCTGAACCTTCATTACCTGGAATGGAGAATAGGTAATTGGCATCTTGCTGGTGTCACATCCATTCTGTGATCCTGTAGAAGTCAACATGATACCTATCATCTTTTGGAAACTCCTTATTGCCACACTGATTGGTTCTCTGTGTGCTCAGGAGAAAAAATAATTTGCTGCTAGTTTTATTCATTTTTTAAAATGTAGAACTTTGCACTGGTGCCAAATTTGTGTTCTCTATGGGCCCAATTTTACCATTGCCTTGCGCTCGAAAACGGGCGTGAAAATGTGGTAAAGTCGGGTGTGAGGCCTTTATCGCGATCTACACCCGCATCCGTGAAGATCGCCACTTTACCGAAACCAGGGAATGGCGGCGATTCGATTTGCGCCCAAAACGGGCGCAACGACGATTTAAATGCATTTGCATGCATTTATATTGAATTAATGAACTGCCCACCCAACTTTATCAGCATTTTCCCCTTTACCACCACGTTTGCCGATCCGGAAGCGCGCCGTAATGGACCTGCAAAATAAAAGCCTGAATCGGGCGCTCCAGCTGCTGAAGAGCGTGTTCAGAGCTTCCAACGGCTCCCTGACTCAGATCAGTGGTGGGGGGAAGGAGGGAGGCGAGTCAGATCATTCTCTGGTTGGGGGGGCGGGAGGAGAGTGAGATCAGATCGTTGTCTGGTTGGGAGGGGGAGGAGGTGGGTCAGATGTATCTCTGGCGGGGGGCGATCGTTGTCTGGTGGTGGGGGGGCGAGGAGGCGGGTCAGATGTTCCTCTGGAGGGGAAGGGGAGTGAGGCCAGACCATTCTCTGGGGGGGGGGGGGGGAGTGAGGCAAGTTCGTTGTCGGGGGTGGGGGGGGGAGTGAGGCCAGATCGTTGTATGTGGAGGGGGGGGGGGGGGGGGAGTGAGGCCAGACCATTCCCTTGGGGGGGGGGGGGGGAGCGAGTGAGGCCAGATCGTTGTCTTGTGGGGGGTGGGGGGGGGGGGGAGGAGGGAGGCGGGTAAGATGTATCTCGGGGGGGGGGGGGGGCAGGTGGATCTCTGGTGGGAGAACAGATGGATCTCTGGTGGGGGGGGGCAGATGGATCCCTGGTGGGGGAGGCCAGATGGATCTCTGGTAGGGGGGCAGGGGCAGGGGGGGTCCGTTGCCACTCTGTGGGCGATTGGTGGGGGGGGAGGGGGGCAGAGGTGGCGATCGGTCTGGATAGTGGAGGGGTGGATAAGGGGGACAGTGATGTGTGTGGGTAGTGGCGGGGTGGATAAGTGGGACAGTGATGTGTGTGGGCAGTGAGGGGGTGGATAAGGGGGACAGTGATGTGTGTGTGTGTCCCTTATCCACCCCCCACTACCCACACACATCACTGCCCCCCTTATCCACCCCCCATTACCCACACACTTCACTGCCTACTTTATCCACCCCCCATTACCCACACACTTCACTGCCTACCTTATCAACCCCCCACTACCCACACACATCACTGCCCCCCTTATCCACCTCCCCCCACTACCCACACACATCACTGTCCCCCTTATCCACCCCCCACTACCCACACACATCACTGTCTCCCTTATCCACCCCCCCACTACCCACACACATCACTGCCCCCCTTATCCACCTCCCCCCACTACCCACACACATCACTGTCCCCCTTATCCACCCCCCACTACCCACACACATCATTGTCTCCCTTATCCACCCCCCCCACTACCCACACACATCACTGTCCCCCTTATCCACCCCCCACTACCCAGACTGATCGCCACCCCTGCCCCCCTCCCCCCACCGATCACCCGCAGAGTGGCAGCGGACCCCCTTGCCCCCCCCACCAGAGATCCATCTGCCCCCCCCCCCAGAGATCCACCTGCCCCCCCCCCCCCCAAGATACACCCTCGCTCCCGCTTGTCGCTCCCGGGCCGCTTTCTCCGCTTTCTGCGGCTCGGGAGTGATCTGACACGGGCGCGCTTTTTCAAATTTTTTTCTAACTGCGCATGCGCAGTTCAGAGCTCCGATCATTTCGGCCGCGCTAAGCCCCGCCCACAGCGCGAATCGGACTGGAGATGGCTGAGAGCGTATGGTGGTGCCTGAAAGCAGATTTCTAAGTCAGATCTGCATTACGCCCAGATTCAGCACTTAGAATGAAAATGGTAAAATCAGGCCCTATGTGTCCACATTCTAATCTGATTATCATAAGCACTACTCTATATTCAAGTTATTTTCAATTCATATTGCGTGTCTTGGTCTTTGATGTCGTCTGCAGCCGGATAGCCCATTTAAATCAAGCATGTTTCCAGCTGATAGCAACAGTTACATGTCGAGGCTTGGAGAGTGATCCTGACAATGAAATTACTTCAAGGAAAGGATAAACCTTCACTGTTGCATCCACACTTGTGATATAAACAGCCAGATTGCTCTCAGGCTGCACCACTGGATGACTTAAATTTGACATGACACGTGCAAAAGACATACAATGCACATCAGGCTCTGAGGACAGAGGCGGAATAAATGTTACTTTTAACCTTTCTTGCAGGCAATGTAAAAAAGAAAAGGGTTTGTGTGAATGAGCAGAAAAGAGTTCGAGACCTTTACCTAACATACACCAACTAGCTATTGGCCCAAAGCAATGGTAATCCTTGCTCATTAATGAGTTGGTATCCTGCCTCACTGAATGGCCTGTAGAATGATGTGTAATATGCTGACAATAGAATCTTTGCAATGTGCTACCAGCCCCATCCTGACAATAGAATAGTTGGCCGTAGAAGATTGTGATGTCTGCATTTGTACGAGTTGGTTGCCAGTTTTCTATAGCTCACATAATAAGCAGATGCGGAATGAGTTCTGAAATCATTTTTCTGTTTTAATTAATTTGGACCCCCATTTAATGTGTTCATGTATTCAAAAGGTTAAGGTTCCTGAAGCTTCAAGTTTTATTACAACTCATGAGCAAGGGCTCACTAAACCTGAAACCAAAGGATAACGTAAGTGCTGAATTAGGAGATAAATAAAATGAACCGTGATATGAACCTAAAGTTTAAATCTCGAGTCTCCTTGTTTGCTTGGATTGAACAAATATCCTGATTTTGCAACTTCCAAAAATGAACTACATCAAGGATGGTATCTGAAGATCACACACCAAGAGGAATCCAGGAACTGCAACCATGGCGTTTGTACGGGGGGCAGGAAGAGATCTAATCAAAACCAGAGGCAAAAATAAACTTCCAAATGTCTGGCGGCAGAACTGAGTCAGTTTGAGTTGGTGTCTCAAGATTGCTCATTATTCAAACCTGCTCTGTGAGTTACCGACTGAGAGGTGCTATAGTGGGAGAAAAGAAGCAAAGGAGACAAAGAAAGAAATTGGTGTCTTGATCTATTAGAATTCTAAATACCACTGTTGAGAAACATTACAAGTGATAGCAAAACCTGGGGACTCGAATGTTACCTGTCCACTCAAATAAAAGGTGACCAGCAATGCAATTAAGTAGTTGAAATTTGTTGTCGATGTTTTCAGGGACTGTGGGAAATTGATATTTTCATAAAAGCTATTGATTTTCACTGCATGGATGATGGTGAAAGCGATGGGCAAAATTGTTTCTTCCAGCACCCACCTCCCCCACACTGCTGCCAATCCACCACCCCACCTCCCCTACCCAATTGACCCTCTTGCTTCCAATCACTATCCTCTGATATATGAGGGAAGCTAAGTCTCAAGGAACTTCAAATAGGTTGAGTGGAAAGGCTTTGGAATGAATAAATCAGGAATATATTGTTTAATAATGCTTTGTTGGCATACCGGGCCCTCTTCTGACAGATCCTAGACATCATTCATGCTGGTAAAAATCACACCGAGATTCAGAAACTTACATCTGAGTAAATGGAATACTGTAAAATAATTAGAGGTTACAGCAGGTAGTGGTTCAAACTGGAGACAAAATGATTCATCTAATCATTAAATAATAAGGTATGGGATTAAGGATTCTAGAACGGTGTGATGGTGACAAATTTGAAGGAGAAAGAGTGACGGAACCTGAGGAGTCCAAACCATTAGCAATAATCAACAAACTGGGAAGCCAGAGAGGGAAGTTGCACATCAGCTGTTTAGGGGATAGGCTCCTGAGAGAAGGAGGTCGGTCTCATGGTCAAGATGAGCTTGAACAGAGCATGGAGCAAGATGAGAGAGAAGCTAGTGAAGGAAACGTGTTCAGCTAGGATAGGAACTAGCTTTAGAAGAAGTTAGACCTGGTGCACCGGCGGCATGGAAGGAAGTGACAACGGCAACTGATCAGATGACCTCAATCCTGGTGACACTTGTCATTGGAGAAGATAGGCAAGTGTGGTTTAAAAAAGTTGGCTTGCAGTAGAAAGGATTAAGAGGCTGCATTAGAGGGGTTATCTTTGCATTCCAGGATAACCCAAAACCTTGGTAGGAGCGGAAACGTAATTGAAAGAGTTCAAACATGGAGTTCCAGGAAAGATGTATATGAATTTGAGAAGTGAAAACATGTTCCAGAATTTTCAAGAGGAAAGGGAGTTTGGAGATGGGGTGGTAGCTTTTAAGGACTGAGGAGGTCAAGGGTTGACTGTTTGCAAAGTGGGGTGACTTTTCTTGATGAGAACAGGATCTGATAGTGCTTTATGTTATTGCCATAGCATGGCTCTTTAAGGTGTGGATGGTTCCCAAGGTCCATGTGATTGGCGAGGATGTATGGATCGTCCCGGTGGGAAGCGGAGTCAATCGGCAGGAGAGCATGGACCAAAGGTCAAGGAGAGTCTCGCATATGGACCCCAGAGTCAAGAAGAGCAGTCGTGTTTGTTATCCAGTCTGACCTTGTTGCCCAGTCAAGCCCCTTAAATGCAGACAAGCCTGTCACCGAACTGAGGTGGTCCAATAGAGCCAGGAAGGCTCTGTACAGTTTGAACCTTTGATGATTTTTTCCGGAGGTTTTTTCCTGATACTCTTATTATAAGAACTTACTTTGTGCCCATTAACTCTGTTCTTTATTTCTCCTTAGGAGCGTTTTGGATTTTGGGGGGAAGAAGTGGAGTAGCATTGCCCTTCAGGAGGGGATGTGGGGGGCAGTTCCCGAGGGCCACAAGATCAGCGAGGACCCTATGAATAATCCTGGTGGGAAGCACAGCCAATTGGCAGGAGGGCACGGACCAGAGGGTGAGGAGGTACTGGCAGTTGGAGCCCGGAGTCAAAAAGAGCAGTCGCATTTACATTGAGTCACCCTCGATCTATTAAGTGATCCAGCCAGACATGGCAGTGAATGGCTCAATCACTTATCCTCCAAACCCATTCAATCTATGTTCTTTAGTTTGAAGAGAGTGGTGATGAAGGCCGCCATAAACAACAGCACAAACTAGTTAGTCTGAATGGCTTGCTTCTGTGCTGTGTATTCTGTTTAATGCTACACTTTCATGAGTCATGGCTGACACCTAGAACTTCAGTGCAAGCTTGGGTGAAATCAATGGAGTCAAATAGAAACATAAAAAAAATTGAAATTTATTTTGCTGAATTGGATGTACTCAGGCATTGAGTTATTGAAAGGGGAAGACTGGGGCAAGGTTTCTGTCTGCCAGCTCTCATGGTTCCAGGGACACATGCTAGAAGACAGTAAGCCAGACTAGAGATTGAACACATTGGACCCCCACTCATTCTGCACTGTGGCAAAATGGATGTGACAAAATGTTTCTCATGATTGGAAATGTAGAATGCATTGAGCTTTACCAGACAGAAAGGAGAAGATCTGGACTGATAAGACATTAGCTTTTAAAGGAACATCTCATCGGCTTTGAGGAGAATAGTGGAACTTGCCTTGTGTCGCTTTCATTCTAACTTTTATCTATTTGATGTTTTGAGTTTTTTGCCTGTTACCTGATTATCAGCTGTTGCAAGTGTCATTTTGAAAATGGGTCACTCATTATTTTGTGTCATTTGAAGCAAACAGGAAAGAATGAGCAAAGAGAAGTGAAGCAGTGTGTACCATCACCCTCATAGCTCTATATTCATATACCTTAATCAAAGAGCAATTACCTTCAATAGCTCCAGTTCACTGGAGAACTAATGACAGATTGTGTCATCTCTTAAAACCTGATCTTCAGCCAAACACAGGAATGACACTGCCAGTTACTGTCAAGGTCAGAATGCTCTTGCTTTTATGGGCCTGCTCATTGCAAGCTGCAACAGGGGACATCTTAAATATCAGTCAATCTGGAGTTCATAGACAGCGTCAACTACTTGCATTTATAAAATGCCTTTAGCACAGTACCCAAGGTGTTTGATAGATGCATTATCAGAAACAATTTGACACTGAGCAGCTTAAGGTTTCAAAAAACGTGGTGAAAGATGTATGTTTTAAGCATCGTCTTAAAGGAGGAGAGAGAGAAAAGTGTTAGCACCGAGAGGTTGAGAATTCTAGAGCCAAAGGCCCAGACAGCTGAAGGCATGGCCTCCACTGATGAAGTGATTAAAATCAACAACGTGCAAGAGTCCAGAAAAGAACTCAAAGGGTTTAAGATTGGTGCCAAAGGTAGCAAAGGATGAAGGAGTTAAGGAGCCAAATATTTAGATTGAGGTGTAACTGGACTGGGAGCCTAGGTCAGTGAGCACAGAATCAAGAGATGAATAGAAATCACTGTGATTTAGGACATCTTCCATTCACCTGACGAAGGAGCAGCGCTCCGAAAGCTAGTGGCGTTTGCTACCAAATAAACCTGTTGGACTCTAACCTGGTGTTGTTAGACTCCTTACTGTATTTAGGACATGGGCAGTATTGCTTTGGATGACTTGAATGGAGTGGAAGATGGGATGCTGACTGGGAAGCATTGGAATAGAAAAATGGAGAGGTAACAAACACTGAAGCTTTCAGCAACAGATGAGCTGCATGGGCAGAGATGGGTGTTGTTATGAAGTTGGAAGTAGACAGTCTTGGTGATGGAGCAAACATGTGAATGGACATTCATCTCAGAATCAAAGAAGATGCCAAAGTTGTGAACAGTTTTGTTCTGCCTAGGACAGTGAGTATAGACAGAGGGATTGAGTCACTGGCCAGGGAACAAAAGTTGTGGTGGCCACTGAAGGCAGATCAAAGCAGAGGATTGATGCTTTGTGCCATTGGGCAAGCAAGTCTATCATTTTTCCCATGACAACAGAATGAGGTTTCTGTGCAATTTATTGCAATGGCAGGATTCCTCAAGCTTCTGAGTGTTATTATTGCAATTCTACAGATCCCTTCACAAAATCCTGTAAGCATGAACTAAAGCATTGTTAATCCATATATATTTACAGATCATAAAGAACCATTGAAACTGGATCATGCAAGTGAATGCCTGCATCCTTGGCAGCAGTCATCTTCATTTTTTGGACCATTCTTGATGCAGAAGGCAGAGTATAAGGCACATCTAAAGTATTCCATTCATATATAGGTCTTGACATTGCTTAGATTACTATGAACATCAGCAGAGCACAGATACAAGGCCAGGGAGCCGTCAAGGTTATTGTCGAACAGACTTTAGGCATCTTCAAGTAGTGTCTCAGATGCTTGAAGAGATGAAGAAGTGTCCCAAGAAGGAGTATCCTGTGCTCCTTCACTTTGATATCCTGAGAGAAATAAGCCTGGTGCAGATAGATTTACTTGATACAGCATACTGAAATATTGGCTAGCCTTACCATGGCTGAATTTCTAAGGATGTTAATATTTTATTTCAATCTCTTGTTGCCTGTCTTGTTGCATTCAAACTTGCTCCAACCACCCTAGTTCTATCTTCAATGAGCAAAATGACCTGGGATGTGAAGGAGGGCAAACTTGTTTATTGCATTCCTATCATGAGCACCTGCAAAGATGCCTCAGATATTGAAGATGTGCATTTCTCTTTATGTGTTCAGCAAAAAAGCAGCCCCTTTCCATCACAAATACATAGGGGTAAAGTTCCCATTCCTGAATACTGCAGGGATCATTGTAGGCAGGATGGACAATTTGATGGACCATTGAAAGGTTTGTTGACCTCGGGGTGGGTGGGACCGGAACATTCTGTCCATAGTATGCACAGTGGCACAGTGGTTAGCACTGCTGCCTCACAGTGTCAGGGACCCGGGTTTGATTCCCGGCTTGGGTCACTGTCTGTGTGGAGTTTGCACATTCTCCCTGTGTCTGGGTGGGTTTCCTCCAGGTGCTCCAGTTTCCTCCCACACTCTGAGAGATGTGCTGGTTAGATGAATTGGCAATGCTAAGTTCTCCCTCAGTGTACCTGAACAGGTGCCGGAGTGTGGCAACTGGGCGATTTTCACAGTAACTTCATTGCAGTATTAATGTAAGCCTATTTGTGACAATAATAAATAAACTTAAAACTTAAAAACACTGCTTACCCCTCCACCTATAGACAACAGGTCCCTCTGGGCAGTCCCAAACAAGGCCAGAGGGTCATTCACAATAAAAGTGAGACCAAACTCAGGAGATACGCCAAGTGGAATTTTGGTGAATGTTACACTTCCTGCTCCAAGGTATAACCATTTGAACACAAAATGGAGCATTTACCTCAACATGACTGGGACATATTAGGTATGAGGTGGAGATGACGGCGTTGGACTGGGGTAAACACAGTAAGAGGTTTAACAACACCAGGTTAAAGTCCAACTGGTTTATTTGGCAGCAAAAGCTGTGTCATTTGCTACCAAATAAACCTGTTGGACTTTAACCTGGTGTTGTTAAACTTCTTAACATATTAGGTAGCCATGGTGTGGAGATGCAGCATTGGACTGGGGTAAGCACAGTAAGAAGTCTCACAACACCAGGTTAAAGTCCAACAGGTTTATTTGGTAGCACAAGCTACAAGCTTTCGGAGCACTGCCCCTTCACCAGGTCATATTAGGTACCCAGGACATTTTCTAGGGTAGTGTTTAGTAATTTTATTTTTCCTTTATTTGGGCATCACTGACAAGACCAATATATGTTGCCCATCCCTAATTGTCCTTGAACTGAGTGGCAGTGAAGAGTTGCTGTGGATCTGGAATCACATGTAGGCCAGACCAGGTAAAGATAGCAGAATTCCTTCCCTAAAGAACGTGAGTGAACCGGATGGGTTTTTACAACAATTGACAATGGTTTCAGGGTCATCAATAAACTTCAATTCCAGATTTATCTATTTTATTGAATTCAAATTTGACCATCTGCCATGGTGGGATTGGAAGCTGGGTCTCTGGTCCAGTGGGGGTACCACTAGTCCACTGCCTCCCCTAAAGTACCAATGTAATTAAAAAAGGGATACTATTGCATGTCACTATATACATGCCAGCATTTTCTCATCCCCTGTGCTCAATCCTCAACTTGTTAATGATGAGATGCCTGATGAAGATGTTCAATTCAATGCAATAGTGTTGAGCTTAGACTGAAGCTGAAAGAATTTAATTACTTTGTCAGCCTTAACAGTCATTAGAGAGATGAAATCTCAGGATGATTGAAAAGAAATATACCCTAACCTTGCATAATCAACTCATTTTATGGTTGGTTAATTTACAATTAACTAGTGCTGTCTAACAGTAGTTGAAATTTAGGAATTCTGTTCCAAAAGCTTTTTTTAAAATGATAAAATTAAATATTCCATTCTAATGAATGGATGGCAAGCTTCTCATTATGAATAACAGTGCCCTGAACCTTTGGATTATAAAAAGCATCACCACAGTCACGTATTACCACTGCATCACCTTCCAATTGACGTCATTATCTAGTTGAAGTAAACAGTTGGACTTTTGTTTTTCTTCATTTTGCATGTCAATTTTCTTTCCACCTATCTTTCCTGAAAACAATGGTTTGTTCTTGAGGTACAGTTTCATGTTATCAGTTGCCCTCCCCTCCAGAAGTGCGAGTCTTTGGAAAGTTTGCTGGCAGGCTTTTCCACTTTGAGAGGCATCAACACCAAATCCAGCTCAGCCAACATGCAGACAAATAACCTTCCAGCTTCAGTTGTAGAATAGAGTTCAGGAGTGGGCAGTGGGGAGGTGGTGGTGGTTGTTTGCGCGCGGGGGGGTGGTGGTGGCAATGGGGAGTAGCGTGGTTGATATTTCTCAATGGCGCAAAGGCAAGTTATACAAAATCTACAGCTTCCTTAGCTAACTGAACACAGACTGGCATTGAATCTGAGACCTTTCTGGCTGGAAGGCTAGCCACTCACTGGGTACACACACTGACCAATAGCTGGGGGTTGTTTGTTGAATTTCTAACATTCAATATTTTGGCCCTTAAAAACATATTCACAAGGTCACGAGACATACAAGGAAGGACCTCGAGTCTGTATTAGTTGATCTGTATAGAAGCAGTTTATTTCACTGGTACCTTGTTGTGCCTTTCTCTTAATGTTAGCTGCAATTTCAGAGTGAGTGTTTAAATTATATCCATTTATGAAATCCACATTCCTAACACTTCGCTAAATTTCTATGGAGATGGAAAGGCTCCATGCCTTAGTCAAATACCCTACTTGGTGCCAGAGTCCCAAATCCAGAAGTCCCATCTCTGTATCCTGCACCCACTATTTTCATGGGGTGTGGGTGGTAGATGGGAATCAGGGGCAGAATATACTCTACAGTTTTTGGAGGCACACTTAAACTTGCAGCTAACTTCACTCAGAAGCAATTTTCATCACTTTCCCTTCTTTGTGACATTTGGACATGAGAAATGGAAAAGGAAACGGCATGTTAATCTACCAGTTTCAAATAATCTCACACATATATATTCACTTATATACATGAACTATGTTCTCTGGCTTATTGATGTCTAATGTTGGGAATTGGGGAATGAGGCTGAATAAATAAAGGGTAGCCTGGTTTTTGTTCGTTTCATTCCCAGACGGCACGTTATGCTCTCAACTACAAACTACCCTCCTCTCCTGTTCCCTTAGAGTGAACACAGTAAGAAGTCTCACAACACCAGGTTAAAGTCCAACAGGTTTATTTGGAAGCAAATACCATAAGCTTTCGGAGCACTGATCCTTCGTCAGATGGAGTGGAAATGTGCTCTCAAACAGTGCAAACAGACACAAAATCAAGTTGCAGAATACTGATTAGAATGCGAATCCTACAGCCAGCCAGGTCTTAAAGGTACAGACATTGTGGGTGGAGGGAACATTAAACACAGGTTAAAGAGATGTGTATTGTCTCCAGACAGAACAGCTAGTGAGATTCTCCAAGCCCAGGAGGCAAGCTGTGGGGGTGACTGATAATTACTGATAATTACCTTTAAGACCTGGCTGGCTGTAGGATTCGCATTCTAATCAGTATTCTGCAACTTGATTTTGTGTCTGTTTGCACTGTTTGAGAGCACATTTCCACTCCATCTGATGAAGGAGCAGTGCTCCGAAAGCTTATGGTATTTGCTACCAAATAAACCTGTTGGACTTTAACCTGGTGTTGTGAGACTTCTTACTGTGTTCACCCCAGTCCAACGCCGGCATCTCCACACCCTTAGAGTTACGCAGTTTGACCATGACAGTGTGCAACTTTGAGGGTCCTGGTCAAGGTCCAAATGTCCTGAAAGAGGCTGGGTAGAATTTGGCAAGGACTTGTGGCAAACGTGATGTCTATCAGTCATTTCCTGAGACATTATACTAATCTGACTCAACACAGAATATTGTGAGCAACTGATGGTGCCAAGATGCTACTATCTCCATGGCTGTATCTTGTGAAGCTATTCCAGCCTTAACTCAGCAGTGTGTGCTCCTTCATTACAAGGTGAATAGGCAGCAACAATGATTATGTTTTCTTATCAAGAACCTATGATTCTCCTTCCAATGCTTGCAGCGTCAGGAACCAGTTGGACAACCATTACAGTTAGTACATTTCCTCCAAGCAACAGTAACACTTGCATCCACATCCTGCTTCACAGCAGGAACTCCTTACCAACCCTCCTTTTGTACCACTCCTGAGTCCTGTAGCCCACATTGGTCCCACAGTCCAGCTGTTCAGGGAAGTCCCTCTCAAGTCAGGTTTGGGAAATTGGGAATTTCTTCAATTTGGGAACCCTTGATTCCCTTACTGATTACAAATCTGTCGATCTCAACCTTAAACATACTTAATAACCCAGCCTCTACAGCCCTCTGCGGTAAAGAATTTCACAGATTGACTATCCTCTGAGAGAAGAAATTCCTCCTCATGTATAGACGCAATGAGTGGTGTGGTTCTGGGATGCTCCGACTGAGCGGAATTGGGAAGAGATTCAATTGTGGCTTTTAGGAGTGAAATAGATATAGTCAGTTGTTGTTAAAAGATGACAAAGCACTCTTTAAAAAATGGGATTGACGAAGTTACACACATATGAGGAAATATCTGTAGGTGTGGGATTGCATTGGCCAACACTTTCAAGGAGCCAGCATTAGCATAATGGGTCAGATGGTTTCCATCTATGTTGTATAATAATGCTATGAGTCTCCTGGCTAATATTAACAGGAATGAACTACATGGTCAAACATTCTTCTGCACTTTGTGGTTTGTGCATAAATTAACTGCTACATTTGCAAGTGCACTTTAAAAGTATTCTCCTGGTTATCGAATGCTTTGAGATATTCTGTGATCATGATAATAAGATAACAGTATAAATGCAGGTTATTTCCATACTCTATATCTTGAAGCTGCTGAGAAGCAAATGTCGATTAGAATATTTGTTTTATATCTTCATTCCACTGGAGTGGAGATATCCGGGCAGTGCGGTGGCACAGTGGTTAGCATTGCTGCCTCACAGCGCCAGGGACCCAGGTTCAATTCTAGTCGCAGGTGATTGTCTGTGTGTGTTGCGAAGTTGAGTTTGTGAAGTTGGAATGTGATGTTGATAAAGATGTAAAAAATTGTGAAAATGCTAGAGGTAAAAAAACATTGTGTGGTCCCTTTAAAAGCTGGTTTTGTTTCAGTGCTTGGAGGTTTAAAATGCAAAGTATATCCAAAGTCCAAGCTGAAACATTTGTATCAAAAAGTCCAGCAGTAGTCTCGACAAAGACAGCCTGTTGTTCTTTGAACTTTGCCCAATCAATTTAAAGAAGACACTCAGCTACCAAGAACCTATAAGATTTGAATTTGATGATGTTGAACAAATCAGAGCTATCATATTGTAGGAAAATTATAGGTCACCACAGGTATAAAAGAAAGTGCAAAAGGGAAAAAAGGAGCTGGCAACTGCCACCTCTCAGGTCTCGAGAGGGAGAGAGCAGCTCTCCACTCTGCCAGCTTTATATACTTCTTAAGAGAATGCACCATCTAACCAGCGAAAGGTACCAAATCAAAAAGAACTTACAGACAGAGAAATCAACCGAAGAACTCCAGAAGGTTCCGAAAGACACAAAACCTGGTTGTATATTTTTTGAAAGTGACTAAATTTCTATGATTACTTTTTCAGTTAATGAATGAATATTGTACTTATTTGAACAGCAGTCCAATGGAATCTTATTTTTATTTGGAACTCACTTGTTTGGTTAAGATTCCCTGTTAGTTAAATCAATAAATTGTTAAATGTTCATTTTAAAGTGAGTGTCAGGTATTTCTGTTAGTGAAGCAGTAAACATTACTGAAGGACGGTTCACCTTCCCACACACCTTTAACAGATTACGAGGCGAGGTATTCCTCTTTGAGGGATTTGGTGTTATTTCTTTAAGGGGTCAATCTCCACGTCAGAGCAGTATGGAGTTTACACATTCTCCCCATGTTGACGTGGGCTTCCTCCGGGTGCTCTGGTTTCCTCCCATAGACCAAAAATGTGCGGGTTAGGTGGATTGACCATGTTAAATTGCCCTTAGTGTCAGGGGGACTAGCAGGGTAAATACATGAGGTTACAGGGTAGTGCGTGGGTGGGATTGCTGTCGGTGCAGGCTTGATGGGCTGAATAGCCTCCTTCTGCACTGTAGGGATTCTATGATTCATCTTAGGTTTGTTGTTTGTGTCAAAATTGTCACTGAGTTCTTTATGTAGAGTTTATGAAGGACAGATTTACGGCAATTGTAGAAAATGTAATCGCTTGGTGTGCATATCACTATGCCCTGCTCATTTGAAGGCATAGAGCAGCTTCCTCACCAATGCTTGGGATATCTCTTCAACTTGACTGCTGGTGATGTGTGAACTTTGTCATCCCTCGTGATCTTTCCCTTTCCTAGAGTGCATCATCCACTCATCCCCCCTTTGAAGTGGTTTGCATGGGTTGCCAGCAGTTGCTCGTGCCTGAATATGAATGATCTTTTTACAAAATAGGCCTTTTTAGAGCACTACGATTAGCATCTCTGCAAATAAAGGCAAATGTAGAGCTGCTCGTCATTGTATTCACGGGGGATGAGTAACACAAATGTGTCATGGCTTTGCTCCAAGAATCGATTGAGAACTGGCTGCTGCACACTTCCCGATGCTCACAAGACACACGGAGCATTAGATTCTACACGTGCAATCTGATCGATTCACTTGACAAACACACACTGTAGTGCGAGCACTCATAAGCTTAACATCCCTGGCCAACAGTAACCTGTGACCATTGACTTACTGTGAGTGAAACATGGTGCAAGCCCGAAAGGAAGTATAAAAAGCTGCCTGTTAAAGAGGATGGACCAACTAACATGTGAAGGCAAATTAAATGACATTTATATTTAGTGTGTTATTGGTGTATCTGTAATCGGATTTCAAAGGAATTTAATTGAATTATACGTATAATTACAGAGACTCTAAAGGAAATCCATCAGCGCAGAATGCACAATTAAGGCAGAATTTCCCCATCCCGTCTGCCCGCCATGAGAATCCTAGCGAGTGGGGACGGGACAGGGGTGTGTGGGGGGGGGGGGGTGGGAGGGGAGGGGATGGCGGGGGCAAACTATGCAAAGGTCTGTTGATCTAGGGTGGCATTTTCTGGTCTTGGGGCGAGCGTGGCTGGAAAATCCAACCCTTAATTTCTATTTGGCACTTGGGTCCTCTTAAAAGGCTGAATACAATTACAGATATGTTTTGCCGGTGAATGACATTCCAACATTTTTAAAGCCTTCAAAAACTGCCAAGTTTAAATAATTTTCCATAGGTGATCAAATTAACTGTTGTATAAAAATTCTATTTATTTGTATATTGAGGTGTGATGCTTCAGGTAGTGAATGAGGTCAGTACATCTCCATGTCATTTGCCTTTATATAAAGAATCTTACCCTCGCTATGATTCTTTTTCAATTTCATAATAAAGCTGACTTCCTTTAAACTTTTACTGGCTTGTAACTATATTGTAACAAGCTCTATAAAAGTCACAGGCAGCCAAAATTTAATTCTTGTCGGGAATGGAAACAAAGGGAAGATTTATGAATAGTAAACTGGTAAAACGTTTTACAGGGTATGACTGAGTAATTGTTGTTCATTACCTGAATAAGATTTATTATAATGAACCTCACATCCAGCCAGAACCACTGTCCAATAACGCAGTGATGTATAATAACCAGAGACTGGGAGCTGCGTGTCCAGAACTGGAAATCTTGTTTGACTAATTAATTGGATCAGACATGTCCTTGAGCAGTGCCTTAGCAAGCGATGCAAAGCTTATGTGAACATTCAATATTAATTGATTGCTGAAACACAGTCACCGTTTTGGCACTGACCAGTTCGAACAAAATGTTTCCTTCCTGGAAAAAAAAAACTGCATAATTATCAGTTAGCACAATACCTTTCTTCAAAGCTCTGGTTTCACTCTTGTTACAGTCTGTGATCGATTTTTATACACCACTGCTTTTTCACAAAAGGCTGCAGGAAGAATGAGCACTTTCTGATGCAATTGTGCTCTAAGTCCAGTGGATCTGTGGCGGGAAGGCCAGATATTAGGCTGGGAACCAGACACACAGGACTCCTGTATTAGTTTGGCATTATCACCGGCCATGTCAGGAGCAAAGCCTCCCTGGGACGATTAATTGTGAAGAGCAACTGGGGCCAGGTGTTGGGCTTTCCAGCTTGAGATTTATTCATCCTTGGGCATTTTGAAGGTGGAATGGATCATTTGCAGACACTATGACAACGGAAGTGAGGTGCACATGAGGCCCAGTTGGCAGCCTGGGCCTCCCATGAAGACTGAATGCACTTTTGGACAGATACCAGACCTTATAAATGAGGTGCAGGGAGCAGTTATGTTGACTTTTGGTGGATATGGGGATTTGGTGGATGTGAGGAAGTGGGGAATAGATAACCCACTATAACAAAGATGGGTTAATAACTACTGTCTTGTGACATGTAATCTCACATGCAGTCACAGCATATCAGGGGTGCACTGTTTCCTATGTAGAAGACATCACTAGAAGTGTGGTGTCTCCCAAATTGTATGGGTATAAGATTAAAACATGTGCGATAAATGGTGTGTGATTGATTAAAGACAACCAGATGACAAAATTAAATGCCACACAGCCACATTAAAAAAACTATCGGAGAAACTTAAGGGACAAAAATCCAGGACCTGATGGCCTACACCTTAGGATCCGAAAATAAATAACTGCAGAGATAGTGGATGTGGTGGCTATGATTTTCCAAAATTCCTTATATTCGGGAATGCTCTCACTGGATTGGAAGTTGGCAAATGTTACTTCACTTATCAAGAAAGAAGAGAGAGAGAAAACAGTGAACTGCAGGCCAGTTAGCCTAAAATCAATTGTTGGGAAAATGCTGGGATCTACTTTTAAGTCTTAACAATGCACTAAGAAAAGCAGACTATGATTAGAACAAGTCAACATGGTTTCATTAAAGGTAAATCCTATTTGGCAGATGTATTAGAATTTTCTGAGGACGTAATCAGTAACATAAATAAAATGGGATATACTGAGATGTAATATGCCTAGAGTTCCAAAAGACATTCACTAAGCTGCCACACAAAATGTTAAAAGGCACGATAATGACTCTTAGAATTGGCTGTAATATTTTAGCACGGACATTAGCATTAGTTGATTAATGGATAGAAAGCAGAGACTGGGCATAAACAGGACTTTCTCAAGTTGGCAGGCAGTAAATAGTGGAGTGAACAAAGAGAACAAAGAACAAAGAAAAGTACAGCACAGGAACAGGCCCTTCGGCCCGCCAAGCCTATGCTGATAATGATGCCTGAACTAAACTAAAAGAGAACCTTCTGCCCTTACTCGGTCCACATCCCTCTATTCCCTCTCTATTCATGTTCCCTCCAGCCTCTTAAATGTTGCTAATGTGCCTGCTTCCACCATCTCCTCTGGCAGCGCGTTCCAGGCGCTGACCACTCTCTGTATGAAAAACTTCCCCCATATGTCTCCCTTAAACTTTCCCCTCTCACCTTGAACCTGTGCCCTCTTCTAATTGACACTTCCACCCTGGGAAAAAGCCTCTGACTCTCAATCCTGCCTATGTCTCTCATAATTTTGTAGACCTCTATCAAATCTTCCCTCAGCCTCCATCTTTCAAGTGATAACAATCCTAGTTTATGCAACCTTTTCTCATAGTCAATGCCCTCAGGACCAGACAACATCCAAGCGAACCTTCTTTGCACTCTCTCCAAAGCTTCCACCTGATGTGGTGACCAAAACTGCATGCATTACTCCAAAAGGTTTTATATAGCTGCAACATGATTTCCCAACTCTTGTACTCAGTGCCCCAGCTGATGAAGGCAAGCATGCCATATGCCTTCTTAATTACCTTGGCCACCTGTGTTGCCACTTTTATTGAACAGTGGACCTGCATGCCCAGATCCCTCTGTACGTTAATGTTCCAAAGGGTTCTGACATTTGCAGTATAATTCACACCTAAATTTGATCCTCCGAAATGCATCAACTTGCATTTGTCCGGATTAAGCTCCATCTGACATTTCTGTGCCCAAGACTCCAATCTATCTATATCCTGTTGTATCCTCTGACAATCGTTGGCACTATCAACAACTCCACCAACCTTCAGGTCATCCGCAAACTTACTAATCAGACCACCCATATTTTCCTCCAGATCATTTAAATATACCACAAACAACAGAGGTCCTAGCACTGATCCCTGTGGAACACTTTTCTGTTGCAGTTTCTATAGTTGTAACACATTCTCCTTCCTTTCAGTGCTGTCAAAGAGTCGTTGGGTGGGATTTTACTGCCTCGCTCGAGTCAGACAGGAAATTCCCACCCCGGTCAACAGACATTTCCATTGTCCACCCCTCGCCAGCTCCGAGTCCATGGCGGGCGAGGTTGTTTGAATTCTGGTGTATGACGCAAAATGTTAACTCTATTTCTCTCCTGATAGATGCTGGCAGACCTTCTGAGTTTTCCAGCATCCTCTCTACTTATGCTAAATTATTGAATAAGTCCTGAGCAGGTTGGAGATGATGATAAATTTGTACGTTGGGCATAATTGGGAGATTGGGCCCAAAATACGCTTGACATTTTACTGGTACAGCTGCAATTCATATTTCCTCTTAAAATTAATTTCCATATTTAAAATCTCTCATGAACCAGCCCAGTCAGTTATAAAGCAAAAGTAACTGACATGTAAGAGAGTGAACTTGCTGCAATTTCATTAACATGGCTGAAAATTGGCTCATCACTTAAAAAATAACAACTTTAATAAGAGTGTCCACCACCTGTGTGCAATCTGATATTAAATCATTACAAAAATGTTTAATAAAACAATGCTGATCCAGTTACAAGCTTCACTGGTGTGACATTAGTCACGGGGTGGCACGGTGGCACAGTGGCTAACACTGCTGCCTCACAGCTCCAGGGACTCGGATTCAATACCTGTCTTGGGTCACTGTCTGTGTGGTGTCTGCACATTCTCCCCGTGTCTGCGTGGGTTTCCTCCCACAGTCCAAAAGATGTGCTGGTTAGGTAGATTGGTCAGGCTAAATTCTCCCTCAGTGTATCTGAACAGACACCGGAGTGTGACGACTAGAGGATTTTCACAGTAACTTTGTTGCAGAGTTAATGTAAGCCTACTTGTGACAATAATAAATAAATAGTCAATTAAAGTATCTTAAAAGTGCAACATTTTAAAATTTGCCTGCCAGTGCCAAGATCGTGAGATCAGTTTAGAGATATTTCTTGAACATCCACAAGGAGGTGCAAAGCTGCCCTGATTATTTCTATCTGGGGACAGCGCCAGTTTTGAGGGTGGGGCCATCTACAGGTGAAATTATTTTTTAACCCAGTGTTAAATATTGCAAAGAACTAGATTTATCCTTGATGCAATTCATGATTTAACCTTCCCTGACCTCTTGCGTTGGTTTGGGCAAGTTCACCTGGATTTCATTGATGAATCTAGCAGAACCTCAACCTTAGTGGATTTAGTCAATATCTGAGTGAGCTCAGATACAAACTCAGATATAAAGAGAGTAAAAACAGTAACAAATAACAAGCTGCCTTGCACTATGATATAATGACTTAAAATATACAGAAGGAACATAAACTTACGGCTTTAATTACCAAGGAGACAATTTCCTAACTGTTTCGGTGTCACAAATCTGAGACTTTTAACATTATCAGTTTTTTAACTGCAATGAATCTCCTCCCTGTTTAAGGATAATTATAAAGATCTGTTCTGGCCTGAAAGCAAGCCTTGCACAGATTCTGTTAGAAGCTAGCAAGCCTCCACTTTCTTTGGAAATATAATATGTAAGTATGATTTACAAAAAAAATTAAATCTGAGCAAATGCTTTGAGTGGAATTTTCCAGCCGCGCTCACCCCAAACACAGAAAATCCCGCCTGAGGTCAACGGATCTTAGCATGGTCCACCCCTACTGCCCACTACAATTTCCATGGTGGGATAATTCTGCTTTTTGTGCCTGTCTTCACAGAGGAACATACATAAACCTTCTCGGAATTACTACAGAACAAAGGGATTAGTGAGATTGAGGAACTGAAAGAAATTAGGATTAGTAAGAAGGTAGCATGAGGACTAAAAGTTGATTAATCCCTTGGACCTGATGACTTACATCCCAATGCGTTGAACGAAATCTGTTCAGAAAGACTGAAGCGATAGAGGATGCTTTGGTAATCATCATCAAAAAACTCTATAAATTCTGGAATGGTTTCTGAAAATTGTAATTAGTTAAGAAAGAAATGGGAGAGAAATCCAGGAATGTTAGGAACTATTATAAAGGATGTGATATCTGGGCATTTGGAAAATAATGGTAGGATTGGATCGAGTCAACAAGGATTTATGAAAGGAAAATCATGTTTGGCAAACCTGTTGGAGTTTTTGGAGAATGTTACTTGTAGCGTAGATAAAGGAGAACCAATGGATATGATGCACTTGGATTTTCAGAAGGCCCACACAAAATGATAGTGAACAAAATTGGAACATATGGGAGTGGGGTTACGATACTGGCATGGACATGAGAATTGCTCAGAAAACATTGGACAGAAAACAAAGAGTAAGAATAAATGGGTAATTTTTAGACCGGCAGGCTGTGACTAGTGGGATCCCAGTGCTTGGGCCCTAGCTATTCATTATCTACTTCAAGTATTTTGAATAAAAGTAATATTTCCAAGTTTGCTGAAGACTCTAATCGAGATATAGAAAGGATATTTAGAAAGGATCTCTAGAAAGGATATTATTAAACTTGAAAGAGTGCAGAAGAGATTTACTAGGATGCTACCGGGACTTGATAGTTTGAGTTATAAGGAGAGGCTGGATAGACTGGGACTTTTTTCTCTGGAGCTTAGAAGGCTGAGGGGTGATCTTATGGAGGTTTATAAAATAATGAGGAGCATAGATCAACTAGATAGTCAATATATTTTCCCAAAGGTAGGGGAGTCTAAAACTAGAGGGCATAGGTTTAAGGTGAGAGGGGAGAGATACAAAAGTGTCCAGAGGGGCAATTTTTTCACGCAGAGGGTGGTGAGTGTCTGGAACAAGCTGCCAGAGGTAGTAGTAGAGGTGGGTACAATTTTGTCTTTTAAAAAGCGTTTAGACAGTTACATTGGTAAGATGGGTACAGAGGGATATGGACCAAATGCGGGCAATTGGGACTAGCTGAGGGGTTTAAAAAAAAAGGCGGCATGGACAAGTTGGGCCGAAGGGCCTGTTTCCATGCTGTAAACTGTAAACCTCTAGATAGGAATGTGAGTTGTGAGGATGATGCAAAGAGGCTTCAAGGGAGTTTAGTCAGGCTAAGTGAGTGGACAAGTGCAAGGCAGATGGAAAAATATGAAGTTACCCACTTTGGTAGGAATAACAGAAATGCAGAGTATTTTTTGAATTGTGAGAGATTGGTGTTAATGTCCAAAGATACTTGGATATCCTTGTCCGTGAGTCACTGAGAGCTAGCATGTAGGTGCAGCAAGCAATTAGGAGCGTAAATGGTTTGTTGGCCTTAACTGCAAGAAGATTAAAATACAGGAGAAAAGATGTCTTGCTGCAATTGTATAGAGCCTGTGAGAATATATCGTGTGTATTGTATAGTTTTTGGCTCTTTACCTAAGGAAGGCTTGCAACAAAGGTTCACCAGACTGATTCCTTGGGGGAGGAGGAGGGGGGACATTGTCCCAAGAGGAGATTTAAAGATTACTGGATCTATATTCTATAGAGTTTAGATTAGAAGAATGAAAGTCAATCTCAATGAAACATAGTGGCCAGAATTTTCCGCAGATTTCCTGGCGGTGGGGAGTGCATGGAATAGGAAACCCGTTGACACTGGCAGGATCAGAAGATCCCACTGCTGGCCGTGGTGGGCTGCTGCAAAACACGGGGATGGGGGTGTGGGAGATGGAAAATCCCACCCAGTGTGCTCAAGTCACAGATTGAGAGCTTTTTTGGATAGGTTGTGGATACAGGAAAATGGTGTTGAGGTAGAAGATTGAATGACAGAGCAGATTTGAGGGGCGGAATGGCCTACCCTTGCTCCTATTTCCCACGTTCTTACATTTAGCACTGTATGCATAACCAATATAAAGTGATATGATATTCTAGTCTTTGTGAAATGTGGTCCTTGTGTCTGGTCCTAAGTTGCAGTTACCAAACAAGGAATGCCATTAATGCATAAATTCGGAATCTAATTGCTAAAGAGTTGCTGGGATCTGTAAGAACTTTAACTTTGAACTTCAGGCCACATTCCAAAATGGTGTCTTTGTTGCTAAATGTAAGTTTTTTCTGGTACCTTTCAGTACTTTATTCCTGATCAAAAAGCCAATGAATTCCAATCATTGTCCCCACATGAGCAGCAAACCAGACCCAAGCTGACAAGACAAGGATATTGCATCCCATCTTGGGCTTGGTGAAACAAGATCCAAGCTGACAGGATGAGGCATTTCACCCCCTCCCGGGCTTCATTTAATGCTTCATCATAGCCAAAAGGCCCAGATGGCTTTGAAAAATTGCATCAGGTAAACATGATATTGGGACCGATATTCCCTAATGCCTAAAACAAGGGGGCAATTCCATTGACAATGATGACAACCTGCAGGAAAGGAAAGGCCAGCGGATCAAATAAAATTTCTCCCCAAGCCTCATCATAATCATTCAGGCCAGTTGCAGATGTCTAACAAGCAAGGATCTCTGTCCTGTCAAATTAGCTCTGGGTTGTGTCTATTTAGGTCCTGTGTCTCTGATGAACTGAAATTAAATCTGAATGTAGACGCTGAGGACCACCATCAGAGCCAAACCTCCACCAATAAAGTTTCGGTCAGTTTGTTCATCCAGCCTGCCGTCATTCTCATCCACCAAGGTTGCAAGCACCTTGCACCTTTTGGGAAAATTAAGGTGGTTAGTCTTGTATGGGACAAGAATGTTTTATGGGCTCTTACAACCACTAGAAAGAGGAGTGACTTTCCAGATCCCTGGATATGAGTATCCTGTTGGATGTCAGCTCAGAATTCAAAGGTGGCAATCCAGTCTCCACTTGGTAGCTCTGGGTGGAGTGTTGTTCATGCCTTACAACTCCACAAAGCCTGTCCATCATCTACTAGACACAAATCAGGAGTGTAGTAGAATACTCTCCACTTGCCTTGATGAATGCCATTTGTCTTGATGAGTGTAACTCCAACAACACTTCAGAAGCTTGACACCATCCGGAAGAAAGCAGCCTGCTTGATTGGCACAACATCCACAAATATTCACTCCCTCCACGACTGGTACACAATTGCACTACAGTAACTCACCAAGATTCCTTAGAAAACATCCTCATACCCACACCCGATACCATCTGGAAGGACAATGGCAACAAATGCATGGGAACACCACCACCTTCTCTTCCAACTCACTCACCATCCTGATTCAGACATTACCATTCCTTCACTGATGCTGGGTCAAAATCCTTTAATTCCCTCCCTAATAGCACTTCGGGCATACCTGCGCCACATGAACTGCAGCAGTTTAGGAAGGCATCTCACCACTATCTTCTCAAGGGCAATTAAGAATGCATAACAAATGCTGTTCTAGCCAGAGATGTCCACAACCTTTGAATTAATCTAAAAAAAATCACCCTGTTTCTACCACGGCAGCCAGAGTTTAAATCTCCAGATTTGAGAGAGAGAGATAAAGAGGAGGTTACAACAGGTAGCAGCCACTAAACTTTGGATCTTTCACCCCCATTATGGAATTTGTTCTGCAGCTCTGGGCAGGCCATAATGGGTGTCAGAGTTGGGGATACAATAGGGAATGCACCAATTGCAGACTTATATTGCCAATTCCCTTTTGTTTTACTGTACCCTGCATTATACTGATTCTATAATCCCTGTATGTGTTAATTGAGACGAGGTCAACGTTTATTAACTGACAGCCAGGGCTTAATAAGAGTCTGTAGGAAGAGATGAGAAAGGAATGTTAACAAACAGTTGTGGAGCCTGATAGTCCGGCAACTGAAAGAGAGCGTGAAACACGAATAGTTTGCTGTGAATTGGATTAAGAAGAGATAAGAGAGTGAAGGTCATGTCTGACAGGTGTGGTTACTCATGTAGAATGAACAATGAACAGAGATTGATAGCATTGCCCAGACACTTTAAGAGAACATCATTTGACACAGTGATGTGTTAGGTAAACAAAATCACGAATTCATTAGCTGCAGGTAGGATGCATTGATATAATAGTGTCACGTTAAGGAGATGTAATATAAAAAGAAATGGTGGACCAAAGCCTCTGTAGGGACTTTTAATTAATCTTGCTTAGTTTAATGTGAGCAGTCAGGCCAGGCTTATAAAATCCAACAAGTCCAATGCATGTGAGCTACCTTCAGTACCAGCCTCGCAGATATTGCATATAATGGATTGTATCAATGGTTTGATGAATACAATATATTAATTAGGTGTCACAGTGTCTCCTTGTCATCAACCTTTTGTGAAGGAAAAATGACAAGTGTACAAACCCAACAAATATCGTCACTATTTTTCATTGTAAGTTTCATGGAATGTCAGAAAATAAGCAACTATCGTTTTGTTCCTAAAAAAGAACAAGCCGTCCCCAATACACATGGTCCTGCCAGCACTATACAATAGTCTCGCAGGTATTGCATGTAATGGATTGTATCAATAATTTGGTGAATACAATATATTAATTAGATGTCACAGTGTTTCCTCGTCATCAATCTTTTGTGAAGGAAAAATGTCTGGTTTACAAACCCACCATATAGCGTCACTATTTTTATTGTAAGTTACATGGAATGTCGGAAAACAAGCAACTATTACTTTGTTCCTAAAAAAGAACAAGCCGTCCCCAATACACATGGTCCTGCCAGCACTATACAATGCATTTCATGCTGTCATTTACTCTGACCCTATTAGGGATCACTTCCAAGACATTCACCTTGGAGAGTTTGAGTAAGGCACAGAGAAGAGCCCCGAGGCAAACACAACACAGATGAGCAGGAAATGTTACTGGGGTCACATGAGCAGGAAGGTGTTGTTTGCCAGAGGATTGGGTTATTAGGCCAATGGAAATTTGGATGTTACAGATCTTGTTGTGAAATAATACTGCCCATGGAACATCAAATAGTGGTACAGGCATTGGGGACCACACCAGACATTGGGGACCACGTCAAACATTGGAAATCACACCAGGCATTGGTGATCATTCCAGAAGCTGGTGATCACAACAGGCATAACAAATAGAAGCAGGAACAGGCTATATGTCCACTTACTACTGCTTCACCAATTCGTAACATCATGGCTAATATTTGAACTCAAATCCACTTTCCCACCCTCCACCATATCTCTCGATTCTCCTCAAGTCCAAAAGTCTATTGATCTCAGCCTTGAATGAACTCAACAACTGAGTGTCCACAACTCTGAGCAGTAGAGAAATCCAAAGATTTACAACATTCTGAGTGAAATAAATTCCATTACATCTCAATGCTATATGATCAACTCCTTATCCTGAGTCTATGTTCCCACTGCTATACTCTCCAGCAGGGATAACAAATTGGTGTCAGATAATGTCACACAAGACATTAGTCACTGCCTAAGATGATGTCCTGCAGGTTGAAAATCAGATGGAGCCCTCCATCAGTAAAGTTTCCTCTAAGCTACCTGGCTATGTGGCTACACAGCGATCCAAGAGTTCTCATGCAGGCCAAGCATAACATGAACACTTTAAGGTATGGTGTGCACAGCAGCCCCCAAAAAATAAATGAATTGGCTATGCACAGCAAAACACACAGAGGGGGTGGAGTCCATCAGAAGTTTGCACAGGTCATTGAAGGGTTATAATTTTCAACTCAACAAACCACCATGGAGCCAGTGGCACTTCCAGCACAAGCCCGGTTACAGGGATCTCTGTGCTTCTTCTATTAATCCTAATACAGGTGATGATCTCTGGTGCCATGCAGGCCTGGAGTTTCAGATTGAAGAGGATGTTATTTTTAAGGCTTCCAAAGCATTCGGGCCTGGATTTCATCCAAGTATAACACTGCTGCTACTGGAATCATTCAAGCTGCCATTTTGTTGATAAGTGCTGAGCCAATGGTTGGTTCTAGTGTCATGGCATCAATAAGTCCAGATGTTGATATGTGTCCTCTCTTTCTCTCTGGATGACGGCACATGCGATATCAAATACAAAGACAGCTCACAGGGACAGATACTCATGCTGTGGCATCAGAGTTGCAATGACCGTAGGTTTGGTTCAGTATCTGCCACGAAAATGAGAATATCTTTAGTCCAAGACATTCCAGAGTGCGTCATTACCCTTGCCATCAAAGCAGCACCATAGAGAAGCAGAAGACTAAAGCTGAAAGTGCATATGTGCACACATGAACAGAAAAACAATGTTGTAAGAAGCATAATATTGCTTATTAAAATGATAGTTGCATTAATGTAACACAAAGGTTTTGAAGTATTTTTTAGCATGTGCATAAGTTTGTGCTTGGTGAGTTTTTAAAAATGTTTTCATCATGTATCTGGCCAATCTACATTCATTGCAAGTCTCTTTTTGCCCTAATAGAGTGAAAGCCTCCTTAATAAACAACCTGGTCGGCCACCTCAATGGCATGAGGAGTCAATCACATAATAGAGTGAAAAGAACATATGTAGGTCAGACAGGGTACAGGGCAGGTTCTTTCCCCTGAAGGAGATTACTGAACCAATTTGGTTCCTACAAAGCCCTAGCCCGACAATGAACAGATTTATTAAATTCAATTTCACAACTTGCTATAGTTAGATCTGAACTTGTGACCTCTGGCATGGATCCAAGACTTACTTAACACATCTGTGCTAGTGATGTCCAATGGAAGCCTGGAATACATTAAAGTTAGGGATAGAAAGTTGAACATGTAAACTAGGCTGATAGTCCACCTTCCAAACCCATGACCTCTACCACCTAGAAGCACAACGGCAGTAGATGCAAAGGAACACCGCCACCTGCAAGTTTCCCTCCAAAGCACAAACCACCCTGACTTGGAACTTTTTTGCCATTCCTTTACTGTTGCTGGATCAAAATCCTGGAACTCCCTTTCTAACAGCACTGTGAGTGCACCTACACTATATGGACTGCAGCTGTTCAAGAAGGCAGATCACCACTACCTTCCCAAGGGCAATAAATGCTAGCCCAGTCAGTGACACCCCATCCTGAGAATGAACAAAAAGAAACAAATATTGAAGGAGTGTTGGAATTGTCCTTTGCCATTACATTAAACACAGATCTAACCTGCATTCTCAGGTGCAGATAAAAGATCTGGGCCGGAATTTTCCAGCCGTTCAGGCTGGTGGGATTCTCCAGCCTCGCTGGCAGCATACCTCCACCCACGGGTTTCCCGCCGGCATGAGATGACATCAGTGGCAATTCCCATTGACGGCGGCAGGACCAGGGAATTCCACCACCAGCAAACAACACTCCACCTCTTGCCGGCCGGAAAAACGCGGCTGGGAAAATCTTGCCCTCTATGGTATTATTTGAAAGGGCAGCAGGAGAGTTCTGTCCATTGGCCTGATCAGTATTTATCCCTCAGCCGATATCACTAATAAGCCGATTATCTGCTCATTCTGATATTATCTGTGGGATCTTGCTGTGGGTAAATTGGCTGTCCTATTTCTTACATACCAACAGTGATACAAAGTGTTTCAGTGGTAGTAAAACACTTTGGGATGTCCTTATTGCATGAAAAGTGCTGTGGAAATTTTTGTAACAACCACTAGCTGTGAAATATCCTGCAGTGGATCAGTTTGCATCATAATACAGTAACAACTTCCTTGGCTCAGTGAAGTCTTCATGGAAACTGCTTCTATGATTTAAGGGTGTACATGTTTTCTGAATGCATTCTAAAAGAGGTTACCAGTGGATGGGCCTCCAGTGACATCTGACCTGTCCATTGGCCTTAATTTATTTTAATAAAGCAAAGATTATGGGGCATTCCAAACCAAAATCTCATTGTTACTTGTCATATTTGGAAGGACTGGTGTGTGAGAAGAGAGGACAAAGGAAGATGTCAACAGCAGTTGACAACTGAAAAATCTTTTGCAAAAATGAACCTGAAACACGGAACTGATACTATCAGCGTTGATGCTGGGTTCATCTTCCACCTTTAATGGCTGCCGTACCTTCTCTAGTGGATGAGGAACATCCATTCAGGCCAGCAATGTGAAAGTCATTTGACCTGCTCATTGGCACACCAGTATATAACTCAAATAATCATCAGTGCAGTTATTTAAAGCAATTACATTTGCAGCTCTATTGGTGCTGACTCCAGAGATAATGGTTTAACTCCCTCACTTTCTTTACATCAGGCAATTAGGGAAGAGCAACAAATTCTAATCGAGCCAGTGGCACCCACATCCATAAAAGAATTTTAAAAACGCCAGCCAACAGTCATATTATGTGCCTTACCTGTACGTTTGTCAGGAATACTCAAAACTACATTAAACCAAATAATGCTTCTGCTCTGATTAAAAGTGTTAATTGACACATCATTGAGCCAGAAACTGGTTGCAACTTGTCAGAATTTAATAATTTAGCATGTTGGAAAATCATCTCAATGGAATTCTGGAAAATATATAAATTTTTGAAAATTAGACACTTAGTTTTCAGAGTTTTTAGATATCTATTTTATCAGAAGAATTAGCTGCAATTTAATTCTTGGAATTTCTTTTTTATTAACATTATTACTCACTTCCTTCTACAATTTCGGTATTCCCATAATTGCATTAAAATTGTAATTTCCTGTGTTAAAACAACGGAAATATTGATCTTTCGAACATCACCTGGATAGGGCTTTTGTTCCTAATATTCTGGCCAAGTTAATTCATTGGATAGAGCTTCCAATCTGGGTCAGAAACACAATTTTTGATTCACATCAGACAAAGTGTTACCTACTTGTCTATCTACAATGGAATGGTCAATGGAGGGTACTTCCAAACTGCAATGCAGCAATCCTCACAGGGAAAGTGAAGAGAATCATTGTAGAAGCTATGTCTCCTTTTAACTGCACCAGCTGCCATATTCTGATAGAAGGTTTAATGTCCCAAAGGCACTTTTATTATTGATTCAAGTGATGTGGGTGTTGCTGGCTAGGCCAGCAATTATTGCAAATCCTTGTTGCTCTTGAGAAGGTGGTGGTGAGCTACTTTCATGAACCATTGCAGAGATAGAGGTTCACACACAGTGCTGGTAGGGTGGGATTTTGACCAAGTGGTGATGAAGAAATATTGATATATTTCCAAGCCAGAATGGCGGTTGCTTGTAGGATCTTCAACCTTCTATGTGTTGGTGCGCCAATGTATCTGCTGAGAAGCTACAGAGAGAAGGCAAGTGCCTAAAGTAAGTGGTTGAGGGGATAGATTGGCAGGTACATGGGTGAGGGAGTGACTTTGTATGTGAGTGAGGTTTTGGGATAGGTGGATGGATGAGGGAGTAGATTGGCTGTTGGGTGAAGGGGTAGGGTATTAGGTAAGTAGGTGAGTGGATAGGATGGCAGGTAAATGGGTGAAGAAGTAGAGTTGGTCGGGGTAGTTGGGTAGTCAGGGGATGGGAATGTGGTCGGGGGATAGTACAGTGGGATAGTTGGATGGTCAAGGGTGTAGTCTGGTTGGGGGTTGTCGGGTGTTGAGGTTGTAGTCGGAAGATAGTCAGGTCAGACAGGTAGTAGAGGGGCCTGGGATCAGTCAGATTGGGGATTAGTTGAGGAGTCAGGTGATAGATTGGGGGTATAGATGAGCGGTCAGGGGGTAGTTGGAATGGTTCAGGAGGTAGTCGGGTGTCGGGGGGGCTTGCAGGGTAGTCAGGAGAATCAGGAGGATTGTCGGGTCAGGGGTATTTGGGGGGGTGCAGTGTGGAGCTTGTGGGTGGGTGTGGGGTAATATTGAGGAGTTAGAATTGGTTTTAATAATTTTGACTTTTCCTCGGTAATTCCAAGTCGGCATCATCGAAAGGTCCAGCTCAGAGGTTTGGAGGGTTCCAGATGCAGGAGAACCGCCCATTGGAAATCCAAACTTCCCAGGAAATTCTTGTGTAATCAATGCATCAGGCTATTCAATGGCTCTTGTGGTGCACCTTGGGGTACTTCTGGAGTACAAACATCCGGAAACCCCTCCCCTTCCAAAAGCACGGTGGAGAGGGAGCGATATGTGTCAGTAGTGGCTGAGGGGAAGAGTGATTTTTTTTTAACCTTACTTTCTCACGGAGTTTTTTTTTCAGTTAAACAGGAAACCGGAAGTAGGCCGCGGGGAGGCCGGGGAAGGTTTTTTTTTGCCCAATAAATTTGAACAGGGAGGTAATCCGAGTCTCTACATGGGTAGAGTCCCCCACCCTCCCCCCTCCTCTAACCTAAAAAAATAGACTCGGAGTGAGAGCAGTTAAGCTTTTATTTTCTCTCTTTTTCGTTTCTTAGTAAGGGAAGTAGCAGGGATGTCAGTGCAGGCAGTGCAATGTTCCTCCTGTGGGATGTTTGAGGTGAGGGACACCAGAGTCCCGACTGAGTACACCTGCAGGAAGTGCACCCAATTCCAGCTCCTTGAAGACCGTGTTAGGGATCTGGAGCTGGAACTGGATGAACTCAGGATCATTTGGGAGGCAGAGGCAGCTATAGATAGAAGCTACAGGGAGGTAGCTACTCCTAGAAATTATGATACGTGGGTGACGGCTAGAAGGGGTAAGAAGCAGTCAGAGCAGCGATCCCCTGGATCCCCTGTTCCTCTGTATAACAAGTATTCTGTTTTGGATACTGTTGGGGGGGACAACTTAACAGGGGTAAGCCATGGGGTACAGGTCTCTGGCACAGAGTCTGTCCTTGTTGTTGAGAAGGGAAGGGGGGAGAGGAATAGAGCATTAGTTATTGGGGACTCCATAGTTAGGGGGATAGATAGGAGATTCTATGGGAACGAGAGGGACTCGTGGCTGGTGTGTTGCCTCCCAGGTGCCAAGGTCCATGATGTCTCGGATCGTGTTTTCGGGATCCTTAAGGGGGAGGGGGACCAGCCCCAAGTCGTGGTTCACATAGGCGCCCAAGACATAGGAAGGAAAAGGGATGGGGATGTAAGGCAGAAATTCAGGGAGTTAGGGTGGAAGCTTAGGGCTAGAACAAACAGAGTTGTTATCTCTGGTTTGTTACCTGTGCGACGTGATAGTGAGGAGAGGAATAGGGAGAGAGAGCAATTAAACACGTGGCTACAGGGATGGTGCAGGAGGGAGGGATTCAGATACCTGGACAATTGGGGCTCATTCTGGGGTAGGTGGGACCTCTACCAACGAGATGATCTACACCTGAACCAGAGGGGTACCAATATCCTGGGGGGGAAATTTGCTAATGCTCTTTGGGAGGATTTAAACTAATTCAGCAGGGAGATGGGAACCTGAATTGTAGATCCAGTGTACAGGAAGTTGAGAGTAGTGAGGTCATGGATAAGGTTTCAGCATCGCAGGAGTGTATTGGCAGGCAGGAAGGTGGTTTGAAGTGGTTTGAAGTGTGTATACTTCAATGCCAGGAGCATCCGGAATAAGGTGGGTGAACTTGCAGCATGGGTTGGTACCTGGGACTTCGATGTTGTGGCCATCTCGGAGACATGGATAGGGCAGGGACAGGAATGGTTGTTGCAGGTTCCAGGGTTTAGATGTTTCAGTAAGAGCAGGGAAGATGATAAAAGAGGTGGAGGTGTGGCATTGTTAGTCAAGGACAGTATTACGGTGGCAGAAAGGACGTTTGACAAGGACTCGTCTACTGAGGTAGTATGGGCTGAGGTTAGAAACAGGAAAGGAGAGGTCACCCTGTTGGGAGTTTTCTATAGGCCTCTGAAAAGTTCCAGAGATGTAGAGGAAAGGATTGCAAAGATGATTCTGGATAGGAGAGAAAGTAACAGGGTAGTTGTTATGGGGGACTTCAACTTTGTAAATATTGACTGGAAAAGCTATAGTTCGAGTACTTTAGATGGGTCAGCTTTTGTCCAATGTGTGCAGGAGGGTTTCCTGACAGTATGTAGATAGGCCAACAAGAGGCGAGGCCACATTGGATTTGCTACTGGGTAATGAACCAGACCAGGTGTTAGATTTGGAGGTAGGGGAGCACTTTGCTGATAGTGACCACAATTCGGTTTAGCAATGGAAAGGAATAGATATATACCGAAGGGCAGGAGTTATAGCTGGGGGAAAGGAAATTATGATGCGATTAGGAGAGATTTTGGATGCATAGGTTGGGGAAGGAAACTGCAGGGGATAGACACAATTCAAATGTGGAGCTTGTTCAAGGAACAGCTACTGGATGTCCTTGATAAGTATGTACCTGTCAGGCAGGGAGGAAATGGTTGAGTGAGGGAACCGTGGTTTACTAAAGAAGTTGAATCTCTTGTGAAGAGGAAGAAGGAGACTTATGTAAAGATGAGACGTGAAGGCTCAGTTAGGGAGATTGAGAGTTACAAGTTAGCCAGGAAGGACCTAAAGAGAGAGTTAAGAAGAGCCAGGAGGGGACATGAGAAGTCTTTGGCAGGTCGGGTCAAGGAAAACCCTAAAGCTTTTTATAGGTATGTCAGGAATAAAAGAATGACTAGGGTAAGATTAGGGCCAATCAAGGACAGTAGTGGGAAGTTGTACGTGGAGTCCGAAGAGATAGGAGAGGCACTAAATGAATATTTTTCGTCAGTATTCACGCAGGAAAAAGACAATGTTGTCGAGGAGAATACTGAGATACAGGCTATTGGACTAGACAGGATTGAGGTTAATAAGGAGGAAGTGTTAGCAATTCTGGAAAGTGTGAAAGTAGATAAATCCCCTGGGCTGGATGGGATTTATCCAAGGATTCTCTGGGAGGCTAGGGAGGAGATTGCAGAGCCTTTGGCTTTGATCTTTATGTCGTCATTGTCTACAGGAATAGTGCCAGAAGACTAGAGGATAGCAAATGTTGTCCCCTTGTTCAAGAAGGGAAGTAGAGACAACCCTGGTAATTGTAGGCCAGTGAGCCTTACTTCTGTTGTGGGCAAAGTTTTGGAAAGGATTATAAGAGATAGGATTTATAATCATCTAGAAAGGAATAATTTGATTAGGGATAGTCAACATGGTTTTGTGAAGGGTAGGTCGTGCCTCACAAACCTTATTGAGTTCTTTGAGAATGTGACCAAAGAGGTGGATGAGGGTAAAGCAGTTGATGTGGTGTATATGGATTTCAGTAAAGCGTTTGATAGAGTTCCCCAAGGTAAGCTATTGCAGAAGATACGGAGGCATGGGATTGAGGGTGATTTAGTGGTTTGGATCAGGAATTGGCTAGCTGTAAGAAGACAGAGGGTGGTGGTTGATGGGAAATGTTCATCCTGGAGTTCAGTTACTAGTGGTGTACCGCAAGGATCTGTTTTGGGGCCACTGCTGTTTGTCATTTTTATAAATGACCTGGATGAGGGCGTAGAAGGATGGGTCAGTAAATTTGCGGATGACACTAATGTCGGTGGAGTTGTGGACAGTGTGGAAGGTTGTTGCAGGTTACAGAGGGACATAGATAAGCTGCAGTGCTGGGCTGAGAGGTGGCAAATGGAGTTCAATGCGGAAAAGTGTGAGATGATTCACTTTGGAAGGAGTAACAGGATTACAGAGTACTGGGCTAATGGTAAGGTACTTAGTAGTGTGGATGAACAGAGAGATCTCGGTGTCCATGTGCATAGATCCCTGAAAGTTGGCACCCAGATTGATAGGGTTGTTAAGAAGGCGTACGGAGTGTTAAGCTTTTATTAGTAGAGGGATTGAGTTTTGGAGCCAGAAGGTCATGTTGCAGCTGTACAAAACTCTGGTGCGACCGCACTTGGAGTATTGCGTACAGTTCTGGTCACCGCATTATAGGAAGGATGTGGATGCATTGGAAAGGGTGCAGAGGAGATTTACTAGGATGTTGCCTGGTATGGTGGGAAGGTCTTATGAGGAAAGGCTGAGGGACTTGAGATTGTTTTCGTTAGAGAGAACAAGGTTAAGAAGTGACTTAATAGATGCATACAAGATGATCAGAGGATTAGATAGGGTGGATAGTGAGAGCCTTTTTCCTAGGATGGTGATAACTGGCATGAGGGGACAGAGCTTTAAATTGAGGGGTGATAGATTTTGGACAGATGTCAGAGGTAGGTTCTTCACTCAGAGAGTGGTAAGGGCGTGGAATGCCCTGCCTGCAGCAGCAGTAGACTCGCTAATATTAAGGGCATTTAAATGGTCATTGGATAAACATATGGATGATATTGGAATAGTGTAGGTTAGATGGGCTTTAGATTGGTTTCACTGGTCGGCGCAACATCGAGGGCCGAAGGACCTGTACTGCACTGTAATGTTCTATGTTCTATGTTCTATGGATGTGCCTTCAACATGGGGACTGCAGCCATTGATGAAGGCAGCTCACCACCAGCAACACCCATGTCCCATGAAAGAATAAATTATCAAAAAAATTGCAAGTTCTGTCTTATTAACCAATGGAGTTGCAGTGGTGTGACTCACAGCTGGTTGCAGGAAATGCAATGTTATGACAGGAAATTATTTCAGATTTCCAGCATCTGCAATTTTTTCTTTCATAACTTACAATGTATTATCCAAAGACATAAGACATGTTATTTTTCTTCTTCTGAAACTCAGTATCCACTTCCTTCCTACTTCCTTGATTTTTGCCTGTCAGACATCTTTAATTTCCACCCATTTCTCACTCTCCATCTCTTTCCCTCCCTTTCATGCTTGCCCTTTGTGTATTACTGTCATCCCAATGTCACCCTGCTCACCAAGACCAAAGTGTGTAAAGTCCTAGCCCTTGAGCAACTTTTTGCTGAGGATGCTATGCTGTCATCCTATACTGAAGTTCAATTGCTTTTAGATCTCAGGCCTCCAGTGAGTTTGGACTGAGAATCAGCATCAGGAAAGCCGAAGTTATGAGCCAGGAGGTAGAAACTCCACATTTGATCAACACTGACAACCTCATCTAGCGCAGGTCAGATGATTGGTCAGAATACAAAGAACAGCAGAGAATTATTAAAAGGTTAATCAGGAGAAGGAAATTGCACTGTGAGAGGAAGTTAGCTAGAAATCTAAAAACAGATAGCAAGAGTTTCTACAGGCATCTAAAAGGAAAAGAGTAAGTAAAGTGAGTGGATCCTCTAGAGAGTGATAATGGGGAGTTATTAGTAGACAATAAAGAAACTGCAAGTGAAATGAACAGATACTTTGCTTCCGTATTCACTATGGAGGATACAAGAAACATTTCAGTAATAGATATAAATCAGGATGAGAGAGAGGGATCTTGGTGAAATTACAATCACTCAGCAAATGGTACTGAGCAAACTGATGAAGCTATGAGCTGGCAAGTCTTCGGGTTCTGATGAACTTTATCCTATGGTCTTAAAAGAGGTAGCTAATGAAATAGTAGATGCATTGGCATTCATTTTTCAAACTTCATTAGATTTCGGAAAAATTCCAACGGACCGGAAAGTAGCAATTATCAACCCTCTATTCAAGAAGGGAGGCAGAAAACAGAAAATTATAGGCCAGTAATCTTGACATCTGTCATGGAGAATTTGTTGGAATCAATAATAAAAGCAGATATAGCTGGGCACTTGGACAAGCCCAAGGTAATTGGATTTATGAAAGGGAAATAATATTAAACCAATTTACTGGAGTTCTTGAAGCCATAATGTCCTGTGGATAGAGGGGAACCTGTAGGTGAACTGGACCTGGATTTCCAGAAAGCAAGGTGTGTCATCAAAGATTATTGCAAAAAAAAGGTTGAGGGTGTAGGGGGTAACTTTATAGCCTGAATTGAAGATTGACTGGCTAGCGAAAAACAGAGAGTATGCATAAATGGGTCTTTGTCTGGCTGGCAGGATGTGACTAACTGAGTCCAGTAGAACAAAGAACAAAGAACAATACAGCACAGGAACAGGCCCTTCGGCCTTCCAAGCCCGCGCCGCTCCCGGGTCCAAACTAGACTATTCTTTTGTATCCCTCCATTTCCACTCCGTTCATGTGGCTATCTAGATAAGTCTTAAACATTCCCAGTGTGTCCGCCTCCACCACCTTGCCCGGCAGCGCATTCCAGGTCCCCACCACCCTCTGTGTAAAATACGTCCTTCTGATATCTGTGTTAAACCTCCCCCCCCCCCCCTCACCTTGAACCTATGACCCCTCGTGAACGTCACCACCGACCTGGGAAAAAGCTTCCCACCATTCACTCTATCTATGCCTTTCATAATTTTATACACCTCTATTAGGTCACCCGTCCGTCTTTCCAGTGAGAACAACCCCAGTTTACCCAATCTCTCCTCATAACTAAGCCCTTCCATACCAGGCAACATCCTGGTAAACCTCCTCTGCACTCTCTCTAAAGCCTCCACGTCCTTCTGGTAGTGTGGCGACCAGAACTGGGTGCAGTATTCCAAATGCGGCCGAACCAACGTTCTATACAACTGCAACATCAGACCCCAACTTTTATACTCTATGCCCCGTCCTATAAAGGCAAGCAAGCCATATGCCTTATTCACTACCTTCTCCACCTGTGACGTCACCTTCAAGGATCTGTGGACTTGCACACCCAGGTCCCTCTGTGTATCTACACCCTTTATGGTTCTGCCATTTATCGTACAGCTCCCCCCTACATTAGTTCTACCAAAATGCATCACTTCGCATTTATCAGGATTGAACTCCATCTGCCATTTCTTTGCCCAAATCTCCAGCCTATCTATATCCTTCTGTAGCCTCTGTCAATGTTCCTCACTATCTGCAAGTCCAGCCATTTTCGTGTCATCCGCAAACTTACTGATCACCCCAGTTACATCTTCTTCCAGATCGTTTATCTAAATCACAAACAGCAGAGGTCCCAATACAGAGCCCTGCGGAACACCACTAGTCATGATGTGGAGATGCCGGCGTTGGACTGGGGTAAACACAGTAAGAAGTTTAACAACACCAGGTTAAAGTCCAACAGGTTTATTTGTTAGCAAAAGCCACACAAGCTTTCGGAGCTCCAAGTCCCTTCTTCAGGTGAGTGGGAATTCTGTTCACAAACAGGGCATATAAAGACACAGACTCAATTTACATGAATAATGGTTGGAATGCGAATACTTACAGCTAATCAAGTCTTTAAGATGCAAACAACGTGAGTGGAGAGAGCAGCAAGACAGGCTAAAAAGATGTGTATTGTCTCCAGACAAGACAGCCAGTGAAACTCTGCAGGTCCAGGCAAGCTGTGGGGGTTACAAATAATGTGAAATGAACCCAACATCCCGGTTGAGGCCGTCCTCGTGCGTGCGGAACTTGGCTATCAGTTTCTGCTCAGCGACTCTGCGCCGTCGTGTGTCGTGAAGGCCGCCTTGGAGAATGCTTACCCGAATATCAGAGGTCGAATGCCCGTGACCGCTGAAGTGCTCACGGTACATACACTTGCAACTCGGCCAACGCTGTCTACCTGATACGCTGCAGGAAAGGATGTCCCGAGGCATGGTACATTGGGGAAACTATGCAGACGCTGCGACAATGGATGAATGAACACCGCTCAACAATCACCAGTCAAGACTGTTCTCTTCCTGTTGGGGAGCACTTCAGCGGTCACGGGCATTCGGCCTCTGATATTCGGGTAAGCATTCTCCAAGGCAGCCTTCACGACACACGACGGCGCAGAGTCGCTGAGCAGAAACTGATAGCCAAGTTCTGCACGCACAAGGACACCCTCAACCGGGATATTGGGTTCATGTCACACTATTTGTAACCCCCACAGCCTGCCTGGACCTGCAGAGTTTCACTGGCTGTCTTGTCTGGAGACAATACACATCTTTTTAGCCTGTCTTGATGCTCTCTCCATTCACGTTGTTTGTATCTTAAAGACTTGATTAGCTGTAAGTATTCGCATTCCAAACATTATTCATGTAAATTAAGTCTGTGTCTTTATATGCCCTGTTTGTGAACAGAATTCCCACTCACCTGAAGAAGGGGCTTGGAGCTCCGAAAGCTTGTGTTGCTTTTGCTACCAAATAAACCTGTTCGACTTTAACCTGGTGTTGTTAAACTTCTTACTGTGAACACCACTAGTCACAAGCATCCAGCCGGAAAAAGACCCTTCCACTATCACCCTCTGTCTTCTGTGACCAAGCCAGTTCTCCACCCATCTAGCCACCTCTCCCTTTATCCCATGAGATCCAACCTTTTGCACCAACCTACCATGAGGGACTTTGTCAAACGCTTTACTAAAGTCCATATAGACAACATCCACAGCCCTTCCCTCGTCAACCATTCTAGTCACTTCTTCAAAAAACTCCACCAGGTTAGTGAGGCATGACCTCCCTCTCACAAAACCATGCTGACTATTGTTAATGAGTTTATTCCTTGCTAAATGCGCATACATCCGCTCTCTAAGAATCCTCTCCAACAACTTCCCTACCACAGACGTCAAGCTCACTGGCCTATAATTTCCCGGGTTATCCTTCCTACCCTTCTTAAATAACGGGACCACATTAGCTATCCTCCAATCCTCTGGGACCTCACCTGTGTCCAGTGACGAGACAAAGGTTTGCGTCAGAGGCCCAGCGATTTCATCTCTTGTCTCCCTGAGCAGCCTTGGATAGATTCCATCAGGCCCTGGGGATTTGTCAGTCTTTATATTCCCTAAAAAACCTATCCTCCACTTCCCGTGGGCTGTTGGGTGCTCTGTAGTGCACCCCCAGCATAGTGACTGCACCCTTTCTGTTTCTGAGTTCCACCCACAGCGACTCATTACATGACCCCTCTAAGTTGTCTATCCTCTGCACCGCGGTAATATGCTCCCTAACTAATATCGCTACTCCCCACCTTTTGTAGCCCCCCCTCTGTCTCGCCTAAAACACTTATACCCCGGAATATTCAGCTGCCAGTCCTGTCCTTTTAACCAAGTCTCCGTCACTGCAACCACATCCAAATTCTGCGTAAGCATTAAGGCCCTAAGTTCGTCTGTCTTAGCCGTTACGCTCCTCGCATTGAAGCAGATGCACTCCAGTGGGTTGTGTGACTTTGGAACTCTCAGCAGGTGGTCGAAGCTGGTTCACTGAATATTTTTAAAGCAGAGGTAGATAGATTCTTATTGGCCAAGAGAGTCAATGATTATCAGGGGTAAATGGGGAATGTGGAATGCAGCACAAACAGATCAGCCATGATCTTACTGAATGGTGGAGCAGGCTCGAGGGGCTGAATGGCCTACTGCTGCTCCTATTTCCTATGTTTGTATGTGCTTTTTATTGTTCTTGAAATGTGCTATGTGTGAATGTAATACTTCACATCTGATGTAGGAGATTTCTGGATAGGAAATAAATGCAAAATGTGTTGTTTTTCTAATATTAACAGAATCCACACTGAAGCTTGAAAGTATTTCAGGTTTAATTTCTCAAATGCCTAACATTCTGTAAACAAACCCAGGAATATAATAACATGAATTATTCTTTTCTGCAAAAATTACTTTGAACAAGTTGAAGAGTTCAAGCTTTACCTTGTCTTTGTTGTTTCATAGAATAAAAAACAAATTCAATGTTCGAAAAATGATTTCCCCAGAGACTTTGATTGTGAGTTATTTTCCTAAATACAAAATGCTGCTGGCATGTTCTCTGAATAGCAAATCTTGTTGTCAAACTCTTATGTGCAGTTATGTCCAAAGGATGTTACATTTCTGGATTTTATGCAAAATATCCCACCCAGATTAATGTCACCAACTACTCACATAAATGCACCTTATGTCCGCTATAATCTGCCTTTCTCTGTTCAAAATGTAGGTAAATGTATCAAGAGCCAGGGATCAAACAATACTCCATTCCCACTGTATGCCAGTTTATTGGAATGTACTTTATTCTACTACATGTTTCTCATTATTTTCCATAGGATGTTTTTAAAGCACAGTTGTTAAGGCAGAGGTTTAGATTTTAAACCAACAGAGAAGTTATTAAATATAGAACATGTTCATAAACATTTAGGGATAAAATAGCAGGCAGGATATTGAAGAGGGTGTGAAGAAATTGATTGTGGTGATCTCCGTAATCTGTGGTAATGTGGTAAACAACCTATGAAAAATGGTTATTGCGGTGTAATAGTCGCACCCATGAGGACTGCCTCAATGATAGGAAATGTAACAAAATGCTTTGGGAAAAGAACTGAATTTGGCAAGATGTTTGATCACATAAATTAATAGCGCAGCTTGGCATAAAAACACAAGCTATTAGACTTTCAGAAGTGACTGCTATATTGTTTGAGTGGACCAGTAGGGCATGTGAATTATTGTAATTCGCAAATTCAGTCAACCTAATATAAGACAAGAAGTCCAAATGGTCCAAATCAGAGTTGCTAAGTGTTGGCTACATGGCACAGAATGTAAAGGAATCAACAGGAGGTAATGCCTATCAGATATGTGGTGCATTATCCAGACACCTCATACAAATGCCAAGCTTGAGGGACAGTGGCCACCAAATGATTATATTCAACATGTTCTGTGACCTGACGCTGGTTATATACTTGCAAAAGAGTTCATTTCAAAAACTCTTGAGAATAAATTAAGTTGATTGGGGAGGTTGCTCTTCAACACCTCAGCAAGTGATAAGTAGAAAACATTTAAAGTTGTAATGCTCTGTGCAAAGGATAAATAAAAACAACAATAACAATTTGCATTTACATAGCACCTTTAATAAGGTAAAACATCCCAATCTATCCATCAAAATTTTGTTACCTATGAGTACAAAATTGCCAAAAACCTCATCAAGTTTTTTTTGTCACAAGTAGGCTTACATTAATATTGCAATGAAGTCACTGTGAAAATCCCCTAGTCACCACAGTCCAGCACCTGTTCCAGTACACTGAGGGAGAATTCAGCATGGCCAATGCACCTAACCACCATGTATTTCAGGCCGTGGGAGAAAACCAGAGCACCCGGAGGAAACCCATGCAGACACAGGGAGAACATGCAGACTCCGCACAGATAGTGACCCAAGTTGGGAATTGAACGTGGGTCCCGAGGACCGTGAGGCAACAATGCGAATCACTGTGCCATCATGCCGCCCACAAAGCGATAGATTTTCAGGAGTGTAGGGATTTGATGGAGCAGATTGATAGCTGAAGATATGGTGATAAATAACAGGTCAAAAACTGGACAACAGAGACAGTTAGGAATTTGAAATCACAGTCATAGGTGAATTATGACGAGCAGCATGGTGGCACAGTGGTTATCACTACTGCCTCACAGCGCCAGGGACCTGGGTTCGATTCCCAGCTTGGGTCACTGTCTGTGTAGCGTTTGCACGTTCTCCCCGTGTCTGCGTGGATTTCCTCTGGGTGCACCGGTTTCCTCCCACAGTCCAAAAGATGTGCTGCTTAGGTGGATTGGCCATGCTAAATTCTCCCTCCGTGTACCTGGACAGGCGCCGGAGTGTGGCGACTAGGGGACTTTTATAGTAACTTCATTGCAGTGTTAATGTAAGCCTATTTGTGATTAAAAAATAAACTTCGCTTTTTACTTTATTAAGGGAGATATTTTCCAGGCGCATAGAAAGAAGAGTTGGAAACAGGAGATGACTGTGGCTGGAGAGGGATACAAGGAAATGTGCAGAGATATCTTTCTCAGCAATTCAAATTATGGGACTTGTGGAATAAAGATGAAGCTGACCGTGATCCAGTTACCTCAGACTAGACAAGAATGATCCGAATGGATTAATGAACAAGTCAACAGTGAAATAAAGGGGGAATTTATCTCTGTAAATCCTGCAGGGTAAGGGAGATTGGTGTTCACTGGGATGAACACAAGAATATTAAACAAACAGGGAAAAAATTGGGAGGGTCAAAAAATGGCCGGCTGATTCATTTCATACTAATGTATAAAATGATCCACATCAACTCTTCAGCCTTCAAAGGAGGCATCTGAGATGAATCATTATAGAGCTAAAAAATAAACATATAAAGATTTATACCGTGTAAAGGTAAATCTGATTATTAAAATGGCAAGATAGGATGAAAGGGTGGCAGGTACAAGCTCAGCAAAGAAAAGTTGAAGACCTTGGGACTTTCTTTTTCACATACCGCATAATCAGCTGTTTGAATCAATTCCGAACAAGTGTACTGAAGCAAAAGCATTGGAATCATCTAAAGACCAACTGAAGGCAATGGTGGAACAGCACACATATATGTTATAAAGCTCATTAATTAAAACTGCTTCTTCTTTCAGCTTCTTCTATTTTACTTGGAGTCGCTGCAATTTTGAATTGATCAATCTTCCCCATCTCCTCCTGTCAATCACCTTTTCCAATCCCATTTTAAGTATGTCACTATCGCATCTTCTGGTCTTCAACCTTCCTTTTCTTTCTTGTGAAAGAAGAAGGGTTGTGAACGAAGCCCAGTCCATCGCACAAACCAGCCTCCTATCCATTGACTCTGTCTACACTTCCTGCTGCTTTGGAAAAACAGCCAGCATAATCAAGGACCCCACGCACCCTGGGCATACTCTCTTCCACCTTCTTCCGTCAGGAAAAAGATACAAAAGTCTGAGGTCATGTACCAACCGACTCAAGAACTGTTCCTTCCTGCTGCCATCAGACTTTTGAATGGACCTACCAAATATTAGGCTGATCGTTTTCCTCATCCTATCTGTAACTGCAATACTATATTCTCAACCCCTCCGTTCCTTCTCCCCTATGTACTCTATGAATGGTATCTTTTGTCTGTATAGTGTACAAGAAACAATACCTCTCACTGTATCCCAATACATGTGACAATAATGAATCAAATCAAATCAGAAAAATCAAAGGTGGAGTGAAAAGGAAGGAAAGGAGAGAGTGCTGAATGTAGTGTTACAGTTATAGCCAAGGTGGAGAGAAAGATCAACTTAATACGAAAGGGAGGTCCATTCAAAAGTCTGATGGCAGCTGGGAAGGTGGAAGAGAGTATGACGGGGGTGTGTGGGGTCCTTGCTTATGCTGGCTGCCTTTCCGAGGCAGCAAAAAGTGTAGAAAGAGTCGATGGTTGGGAGCCTGGTTTGCGTAATGGATTCGTTTATGACCCTGTGTAGTTTCTTGCAGTCTTGGACAGAGCAGCAGTCATTCCAAACTGTGATGCAACCAGAAAGAATGCTTTCAATGGTGTAATTGCTTCTGATTTCTTTAGCCCCAAGAGCCGTATCTAATTTCTTCTTGAAATCATAAACATTTTGGCCTCAACCACCTTCTGTGGCAGTGAATTCCACAGATTCACCACTCTCTGGGTGAAGACATTTCTCCACACTCATGTCTTAAAAGGTTTACCCCTTATCCTCAAACTATGACCTCTAGTTCTGGACCTCCACACCATCAGGAACATTCTTTCTGAATCTACCCTGTCTCACCCTGTTAGAATTTTATGCATTTCTCTGAGATCCTTTCTCACTCTTCTAAGCTTCCACATGGAACATGGACCATGGCTTGGAGCTCTCCTGCCATTGTCTTACCCCTTTAAGTTGAACTAATCCTTTTAATATCAAACAATATCAACTAGAGCCTTTCTTCTCCGCTCTTTGTTATTATAGAATACATTACTTACAAACAGGGAAGGTGGAAGAGGATATGACTGGGGTGATATCTTAACAATTATAACCAATAGTAGTAGCAAGTACTTACCCAAGTGAAATCACCCAAACAGCTGTCTAGATTTCCTTAGGTGATATAAACTTGCACTCTGTTCTTTCTTACAGTCTGTTAACCACCTGGTTTTCCTCTTAGATTCACTTTTCCTTTACTCCTTTATCCTCCGAGCTTTGTAACCTAACTGTTATCTTGTTTCGTTATTTAAGTTTCAGTACTTTCTGGCGGTCTCTAATATCAGTTACTCACCAACCAATCAGATTACTGCTTTCCTGTGATATCACACTTGGAGCTTTCAAATTAAGCGCACTGTTTTCCTGTCCCTCGCAGGGCCCCGAGCCTCACACTCCCCGAGATCCCTGAGCCTCACACTCCCTTTATCCTCTGCTCCCAGAAGAGTGTCCCCCACAGGGCCCCGAGCCTCACACTCCCCGAGGTCCCTGAGCCTCGCACTCCCTTTATCCTCTGCTCCCAGAAGAGTGTCCCCCGCAGGGCCCCAAGCCTCACACTCCCCGAGGTCCCTGAGCCTCACACTCCCTTTATCCTCTGCCTCCAGAAGAGTGTCTCTCGCAGGGCCCCGAGCCTCACACTCCCCGAGGTCCCTGAGCCTCACACTCCCTTTATCCTCTGCCTCCAGAAGAGTGTCTCTCGCAGGGCCCCGAGCCTCACACTCCCCGAGATCCCCGAGCCTCACACTCCCCGAGGTCCCTGAGCCTCGCACTCCCTTTATCCTCTGCCCCCAGAAGAGTGTCCCTCGCAGGTCCTCAAACCTTACACTCTCTGAGGTCACCAAGCCTCATGCTCCTCCTGAGGGCCCCGAGCCTCACGCTCCCTTTATCCTCTGCTGCCAGAAGAGTGTCCCTCACAGGTCCCGTGCACTCCCTGAAGCTTTGCACTCAATCCTCCACTCCCAGAAGAGTGTCCCTTGCAGGTCTGGCACTCTCCATTCCCATAAGCAAGGCATTCCTCTTTGCTGCCATTTTGTTTTCTTAACTTCAGACTGCATTTCTCTTACATACATGATATTATAGGTGCTTTGCATTTACCCCCCTGTTTCAAATATCTGTGATAATTGAATTTATGCTGGCTTGTCCAACAGAAAATGCCCTACACACACTAACACAATACAGTAAATGTAGTGTGACATTAGTGTACCTTTAAGAAAGTTTTTTTTAAATCACGATCTCTGGAGCTCTCACAGCTTTAGTGTTTCTCATTGTTGCTGAGCTGTCCACCAGATGTCCTTTTATTGCTCCTTCAGTGGCTTAAATGGGGGCCTCAGGTACTTTCTGAGATTGGTTTTATGACCCTGCATTGTTAGGAGGAAAACTGGTTGGCAGGCCAGGTGACAGGAGCTTTCATTTTCAGTTCTGAGCTGCAGGTTAATTTTTAGAAGGGACAGCAAGCTGAAAAGAAGTGTTTCTCCCTCCCTGTTTTTTTAAAAATTCTGCTGGTCATCTGAAAACAAGGTCTTGCCTACCTGAAGGGGAGAATCTGCTGTTTGTGGCTTAACCAGAGTCTACCTGGGGTTCTGGGAAGCCGTTCTGACTTCAAACTGTTCTGGGTGTGTCAAGAGGACTACTAGAACTTAGAAGACTGAGAGTTTTCAATTCTCCAAACAAAGGACTCAATTCCAATATCAATATTCATTAGACTCTGCTGTGTTGAACATGTTTAAAGTGTTTTGTCTATGGAAGATTTTGGTTTGATAAAACATCTTAGATATATTTATTAAGGGTTATACATTATCATGGTTGTTTTGTTTTTGTTTATAATTGATAAAAATTATTGCTAATTTTCTTTCCATGCACGTTAACTATATTCTTAATTAAACTTTGTTCGATAAAAACTCCCTTCATTTGAATCATACCTGAAGTGAAACATATCATGCTTATCTTAGCCAAATTCAAGATGTGAAATTTATGATCTAGGTGGGCTCCATAAAACACTTTCTGACCTGAACCTTAACAGCAGTCTGTGCATATTTATCAAACATCTACGTCTTCAGTATCCTTCAGAAGTAAAGTGCTTATGATAATCAGAGAAGATGCACTTTACTTTTCATCTTACCATTCTATCAACAAATGCACACAAAGATTAAAATATGCAAGCACACACTGTGAACAGAATAGAAGCATGAAAATCATACGCCCAATGACAGTGTTTGTGTTACTCATTTTTACTTACTAATCAGAAATACAATTAGCCACATTTGGATTCCCAATTAACCACATGCAGTGAGTAGTTGATGTATTGACCAACAACAACTTGTCTTTCCAGCTATCAAAGACAATATGAAATAGTTTGACACCAATGCAGTGTCAATCGACAATAGTACATTCAAATAAAATAGTGCTGATGCTGGAAATCTGAAACAGAAACAGACAAGGCTGGTTATGCACAGCAGATCAGTCAACATCTACAGAGAAAACAACCAAGTGAACAATTCAAGATACATAATAGATTGACAGGTATACTAATAACGTCAGAACAAGGAAAGGAATGTATAACACGGAGCAGATCTGAAAGGTCGCTAGTCTATAATTTCCACATTATTTTGTATGATTGGTTATTTTTCAGCATTCCCCTCATGATTCTTCTCTGGATTCGTTTGCATTATGCAAATATCCCCCTCCACTTATTTTTGTTAATATTAGTGGCCGGATGCCGAGTATGTTTGCCTTTCAGGTTTTTAAAACTTGCACTTATATATATTGAGCACTGTTCCAATTGCTTACATCACAGCGATCCTCAGAAAGGAAGCAATTTTACTGCAAGGCTACCAGGCAGGTTATTGCAAAAAGCAAGGCTGCGTAACATACTGTAGTGATAAGGATAATAATTCTGAGCACAGTTGAATACAATAGGTAAGCAGGTAGGTGTCGTATATATTTTAAAGGTTAGAAGAATGCAATTGTAGCATTAATAGTTTGACAGAGTAAGTGTTAACGTGGGACTGGAGAACAGTACCATGGTATGATGTAGAGAGTCACATGCTGGTAGACTGTGGAGTAGCGTGTGGAAGGAACAAAAATGGAGTCAGCACCCACACGTGGCAGTACCTAGGATTGTGCATAGTTATGGGTTAACAATAAATGGTTTATATTTAAACATACAGACCTCCAGACCTCTTAATGAGAGACCGAACACATTTTTACAGCAGTAGGTAAGTAGAAAGGAAGCGAGGGAAGGAGACATTACAAGCATCATTAACAGTGTAATGGTGAACAGGAAGCAATTGTAACACAGAAACACCTCAACTCCAGTACTGTAAAATGTCTGTCTGACTGTAACTTTCTTGAAAAATATTGTGTAAATGACACATACCATTGTTGATGCACAGATTAGGGGAAGGTGGTGGTGGCATAATGTTAATGTCACTGGATTAGTCTTCCAGATGCTCAAATTAATGTTCTGAGTATACGTGTTCAAACCCCACCATGGCAGTTGGTGGAATTTAAATTCAATTTATTAATACACCTGGAATTAAAAGCTAGTCCCAGCACTGACAACCATAAAAATCCATCTGGTTCACTAATGCCCTTTATGAAAGGAATCTGACATCTTGGCCCAGATGTGACTCCAGACCCACAGAAAATGCCCTCTGAAATAACTCAGCAAATCACTCAGTTGCAACAAAGCACTACAGAAAAATCAAAAGAAATGAAACCAGATAATCTAACTGGCATTGACCTAGGCACAGGAAATGGCAATGGTAAACTTAGCCCTGTTATTCCTGAAAAATGCCAAAATTGGGAAAGTTTTCCCATAGGCAAGTCAAACAGCAGCCTGATAGAGCCATGCTCTCTGAATCATACTTGACAGGAAATGTCCCAGGTACCAACATCATCACACATGGATAGGTACTGTCCCTTCACCTGGCAGAACAGACTCACCAGAGGTAAGTACTGTGGTAAACAATCAGGAGTGAGTTACCCTGGGCAACCTCAACATTGACTTTGGACTCCATGAAATCTCATGGGCAATCGTGGGCAAGGATACCTCTTGCCACCCTCTGCCTCACTCTCCTGCCACAGCTGAAGGATCAGTATTGTTCCATGTTGAACACTAATTGGAAGAAGCACTGACGGTGGCAAGAGCACACAATGTACTTTGGGTGGGGGACTTCAATGTCTACCACCAAGGGCAGGATTTCATGCGTGATGTGCACGCTCGGTGGACAGAACTGGAAGTGGCTGCGATTCTCAGTCCCACCCGAGATTAATTGAAACTTGCAATATGACTTGTGACTGCACTGGATCAGCGGGATCAGTGGGGGAAGATGCCTAACAGAAGCTTGCTGTGAAGTTTAAAGGCAGCATCCAGAGGCCGCAGTCATGGATGCAAAATGTCCAGTGTTGGCAGACACAGCAATCAGGAGTGGAGCTCTGGCAGCCAGCAAACCCCTTTATTTCCAGATGATTGTCTTCGAGCCCTGGCAAAGGTTGTCTCAATGTTGTCTCAACCAGAACAGATATCCTGGTGCCACGGAATGGAAGTAGGAGGCCACCCACCTTACCAAAAATGCCTGAATGGAAGTGGCAACTGAGGTCAGCGGGCATGACCTACTCTGGCAAACCTGGATCCAATTTCAGGAAAGTTCAATGACCTTCTGCACTCAACACGGGCGAGTGATGAGTGGGTATTTTTCAGTGTGGGTGACAGATGAAGGGTGGCTGCCCATCCATATTTGCAATCAAGTGTGGGGGTTTCAGGAAGTCTCAGAGCACACATCTGCCTGTGCGCCACACAACAGAATAAAAGAATCTGAAACCCTGGCTCCATCAAGGAGTCAGGCGTCTAAACAAGTGGTAACATTCCCTCACCTCTTGGGGGTGATCTGTATTGGGGGGGGGGGGCGGGCAACGTGGTATAGTGCTTGAGGTGAAGGGTTCAGTACTTAATGGAGCATTTGCTTGCAGGAGAAATGTAGCCACAACAACCATGAGAGGGTAGCCAATGGTGATGGAGTGCTGAACCTGGCAATGCTCAAGAGCCACGAACTGGGAGCCCTGAAGCTTGAGTGCGACCGTGGAGGCAGGTCCTCAGGTCACGGAGAAGCATCTCGGAGGAATGTAACACTCCAGTGAGCTTAATTGTGACAGGATGAGTATGAAAGTGATGAATGGGCATCTTGTCCTTCAGAACGACCTTGGTTTAGAAAATGCTGCCGGCTGAGACTAAAATCTCTTTAGATAAAACTGTGGAGATGATCCAGGCGACTGAATGCACTAAGCAGGGCGGAAGTGAACTACAAGACGTACCCAACGAGGTGAACCGTTTGGACAAATTTCCATCAGAGCTGGGTTTCAAACAGTTCCAGAGTCGAGGAACAGCTCGAGTGAGGGCACAGCAGAACCTGAGAAGGAGAGTGCAGCACCGGGGTGGGAGCTTGTTTTTGACGTGGGGGAAGAGCATTCCCAAGAAACTTGCCGGTGCAGAAATTATTCATGTTTCCGTTGTAAAAGGAAGGTAAAAGGAAGGCAAGCATGATGCAGAGTTTTTTTAATTCATTCATGGGACATGGGCATCGCTGGCTGGCCAGCATTTATTGCCCATTCCTAGTTGCCCTTATTCAGAAGGCAGTTGAGAGTCAACCACATTGTTGTGGCTCTGGAGTCACATGTAGGCCAGGCCAGGTAAGAACGGCAGATTTCCTTTCCTAAAGGGCATTAATGAACCAGTTGGGTTCTTCCGACAATTGACAATGGTTTCATTGTTATCAGTAGATTCTTAATTCCAGACTTTTTTTATTGAATTCAAATTCCACCATCTGCCATGGTGGGATTTGAACCTGAGTCCCCAGATCATTAGCTGAGTTTCTGGATTAATATTCCAGCGATAATACCACTTGGCCATTGCCTGAAGTAGTTAGGACAGTGTGCGCAAAAAAATGATTAGCTTAACTCCGTTGAAGAAACTGGATGAGGAGCCCAGCGGGGAATCCCAATCATATATTTTAAACCAGGTCCAACTCAATAAGGCACTTCCTTGATGAAAAAATCTTGATGGCCAATGGCAGATCTCTTAAAATGGTGGTTGACACAGGATCCACAGCCACAGTTATAAGGGAGCAAGCATTCCAATAACTTCAGAAAGGTCTCCAACCCTTGAGACTGTGATCCAAAAGCCATTCTGACTACTCGTACAGGAGAGACATTGAAGACAGTAGGGTCATCCACAGTTACAGTACCCCACAGAAACCCAACAGCACGATTATCTGTTCTAGTGATTGAGCGTCACAGACCTTGTCTCATGGGTCAAGATTGTTTAAAGCAGATAAAAGTAGACTGGCTGGAGATATTAAATATCCAGGATGGAGGTTTTCAAGAGCTGTGCAGATATTCTGAGGTTTTCCTAAAGGAACTGGAATGAATAAAAGGCCCTAAAGCCAAAATTTATTTGAACTCTGAGGCAACGTCTACATTTTTTCGAGGCCACCCAGTGCCTTATACATTCCATCATAAGATCGAAATAGTGCTCGGAAGATTAGAAGACTTAGGTGTCAGAAAACCTAAATGGGCTGAATGGGCTGTGCTCATAGTCCCCATTCAAAAACCGAAAGAGAAAACGCTGGAAAATCTCAGTAGGTCTGGCAGCATCTCTAAGGAGAAAAAAGAGCTGACGTTTCCAGCCCAGGTGACCCTTTGTTAAAGCTAAAAGGCACAGAAAGTGGGAGATATTTATACTGCAGGGAGAGGGAATGAAAGATGAGTCATAGCCATAGAAACCAGGAGAAAAGACCACAGAGAGAATAAAGGGTGTGAATGACAGAGAAGCTGTAAACTGTGACAGATGAAGATGTTGGGGGAGTGGGGGGGAAATGGGACAGAGGTGCTTGCAAAAGTAAAGCAAGCATTCCAGTCATCAGCACTACTTGTATATTTTGATCCAACCAAACCCATTGGTAGTTATCTGTGATGTATCACCATATAGAGTGGAAGCAGTCTTGTCCCACAAGATGCCTGATTGAAAAGGAAGGCCAATTGCATTTGTGTCAAAAACATTATCAGATGTTGAGAAAAAGTATTCTCAGATTTATGAAGAAAGTCTTGTAGTAATTTATGTGCTGAAGAAGTTTCATCTATATATATGGTAGACATTTCACTGTAGTATCAGATCACAAGATGTTGTTGGGGTTATTCCAAGAGGATAAGCCAATATCACCAATTGTCTCTGCGAGGGTACAGAGACAGACTGTTTTGCTAGCTGCATGCAGCTACTCTTTCCAACATTGGCTAAGGACGCAAATATTTAATGTGGATGCCCTCAGCCGTCTCCCTCTGCCACAGACAGTCCCACAAGAAATAGTGTTGCCGCTGCACCTGATAGAGACCTGACCAATCTCAGCGAATCATATTAAAACTTGGACTGAAAGGAACATAATGTTATCAGAAGTTAAAAGGATGGTGGTGCAAGGATGGTGCTATGATAAGTCAGAACAAGTCAGACCTTACTTTTAGCGTAGGATGGCGATAACATATGAGAATGGTGAGTTATTGTGGGGAGCTCATGTTATAATGCCACCCCAGGGGCGACAGCTTTTCTTACAGGAATTTCATGTCATACATCCAGGACAAAGTTGTATGAAAAGATTATATCCAACGTTACATTTGGTGGCCGGGTATCGACAAGGAAATTGGAAGAATGGTCAGCCAGTACCCGAGTTGTGAAGCCCAGTAATCTTTGCCACCACCAGTAAATGTGCATCTATGGGAGTGGCTGGGTCGGCTGTGGTCTATGCTGCACATAGGCTTTGCAGAACTGTTCATTGGACATATGTTCCTCATCATTCAAATTCCCCTGTAACTTGATTTTCAAGTTTGCTGATGACACCACCGTCGTGGGTTGGATCTCAAACAAAGATGAGATGGAGTATAGGAAAGGGACAGAGGCCAAAATTCTCCCATTCCGCCCGCCACTGGAATTTTAGGGGGTGGGTTGCGGAGAATGGGAAACGCCATTGACAGCCGGGCAGGAATTTCTGGCTTGTAGACTAGCGTGGCTGGAGAATTCCACCCAGAGAACCAGGTGAACTGGTGCAACAACAATAATCTCTCTCTCAATGTCAACGAGATGAAGGAGATAGTTATCGACTTCAGGAAGCGTAGTGGATGACATGCCCCTGTCTACGTCAAAGGGCATGGAGTAGAAATGGTTTTTAAGTGTCCAGATCACCAACAACCTGTCCTGGTCATTCCATGCCAGCACTATGGTTAAGAAAGCCCACCATGCATCTATTTTCTCAGGAGACTAAAGAAATTTGGCATGTCCGCTATGACTCTCACCAACTTTTACAGATTCACGGTAGAAAGCACTCTTTCTGGTTGTACCACAGCTTGGTATGGCTCTTGCTCTGTCCAAGACCGCAAGAAACTACAAAGGATCTTGAATGAAGTCCAGTGCATCACTCAAACCAGCCTTCCATCCATTGACTCTGTCTACACTTCCTGCTGCCTCGGGAAAGCAGCCAGCTTAATTAAGAACCCCACGCACCCCAGATATACTCTCTTCCACCTTCTTCCATCGGGAAAAAGATACAAAGGTCTGAGGACACTTACCAACCAGCTCAAGGACAGCTTCTTCCCTGCTGCCATCAGACTTTTGAATAGACTCACCTTATATTAAGTTGATCTTTCCTTCTGCACTCTCTCCTTTCCTTCTCTATGTATGTTATGCTTTGTCTGTATAGTGCACAAGAAACAATACTTTTCACTGTATACTAATGCATAGAATCAATGAATCCCTACAGTGCGAAAGGAAGCCATTCAACCCATCAAGTCTACACTGACACCGGTCCTACCCAGGCCCTATCACCATAACCCTACTTATTTACCCTGCTACCCTGCTATGGGCGGCACGGTAGCGCAATGGTTAGCACTGCTGCTTCACAGCTCCAGGGTCCCGGGTTCGATTCCCGGCTTGGGTCACTGTCTGTGTGGAGTTTGCACATTCTCCTCGTGTCTGCGTGGGTTTCCTCCGGGTGCTCCGGTTTCCTCCCACAGTCCAAAGATGTGTGGGTTAGGTTGATTGGCCAGGTTTAAAATTGCCCCTTAGAATCCTGAGATGCGTAGGTTAGAGGGATTAGTGGGTAAAATATGTGGGGGTAGGGCCTGGGTGGGATTGTGGTTGGTGCAGACTCGATGGGCCGAATGGCTTCCTTCTGCACTGTAGGGTTTCTATGATTCTAACCCCTTGACATTAAGGGACAATTTAGCATGGCCAATAAACCTAACCCGCACATCTTTGGAGTGTGGGACAAAACCGCAGCACCCAGAGGAAACCCACATAGATGTAGGGAGAATGTGCAAACTCCACATAGGCAGTGACCCAAGCCGAGAATCCAACCTGGGTCCCTGGCACTGTGAGGCAGCAGCGCTAACCACTGTGCCACTGTCATGCCCGTATATATGATAATAATAAATCAAATCAAAGCTGTGACATCTCACACAACCCTACTCTCCTCTATGTTCTTTATTTGTTCATCCCCTACATCAACTTTCTTACCCATTTCCCTATCTTCAGGAAATTCCAAGCTTAATCTGCACATTAAATGATTGTGGAGTATGCAGTTAATGATTTGGATCCTTGTTCTGGCAAGTACTAACATCTTCTGAACTGTCTCAATGGTGAAACCCTTGTTTAGGTCACCAATGGTTTGCTAAGTCAGAACTCTTGCTATTCAGTTGTTCTTGGCATTTTCCTGGGAAAAACCAGAAATGAGTTGGTAAGAGGATTACCTTTGTCCCCAGCATCCGCCGGGAGCACAGTGGTCTGTGAGAATGAGGAGGGTATCGTGTATTAGAATCCATAGAATCCCAAGAGTGCAGATGGAGGCCATTTAGTTCTCATTCTTCCAACTTGCCGGACTCCATGGGGAAGGTAAGGAACTGTTGATAATCCTCAAACAGTATGTCAGTGACCAGCCAGCTATCATGTGCACTGCAAACTGACTGATATCAATGCAGTTCCCAGAGGGAGATAGGATGGAACCAGAGACATGCGCATTTTACCCACAGTAACCTTCACTACCACAGGAAGTGCAATGCATGTTCTGATGCCAGTTCCATGAATGTTTCTCTATTGAAACAATTGCAGCTACTATCAACAGCGCTCCCCTGTGAAGTCCATCTTTGATGAGTACCCACACATTCCGAGATCTCCTTTACTGCAACCCTGAGTCATCTTTTCCTCCTTCCTCACAGTCACCCCTTCTGCTAATGTAGGGACCCCTATGGTAAGCTCAGCAGCATCCCTGTGCTCCACAGTTGAGAAAAAAATAAGTAATCCTTTGAAACAGTTCTGGATTTTGAAATTACACATGACACATTCCAGTTTGTGTGGAATTGTGCAATATCGGAGTTTGCATGCTATTTTTCAAACCTCTCCTTGTGTAAGCAAAATAATTGTTGCTGCTTGCAAGAATCTCCTGTAAAATACACAAACCTCAGGGGGCAGACTGACATTGAAATACTTCACAGAGCTATTTACCAAAAGGAAATTACAGTCACACAAATGATTGCCGAAACACAGTGAAAGATACGAAAAGGATTGAAATGCAAGAGTCACTCAAAATGTTTAACTTACAAATTACAATTGTCCTCTTCAATTGTACACCATAATCCAAAAACAAGAGGGTGCCTTTGTTTTAGTTGAAAGGGAAAAAGATGATTGTGAATGAAGGACTACAAATAGAGTTAGGCTGAATAAAATGCTGCATAGAGGCGTGGAAATCCACTATTCCATTGCAGCTCTACCTCTGGGCTTACTTTTAGAGACAAGAGTGGTCCAGAGATAAAGCTTTAAGTCATTCAACCCCTCGAGCGGGCTCCACCATTCAATAAACTCGTGGCTCAATCTGTCCCTCAACTTTATTCACCCGGCCATTCATACCCATACTTAACGTAAATTCACTGAGCTCAATCTTAAAAGTCCAACTGACCCATCATCTACAAGGGTTGCACGGTGGCACAGTGGTTGGCACTGCTGCCACACAACGCCAAAGACCTGGGTTCAATTCCAGCCTTGGGTGACTGTGTGGAGTTTGTATGTTCTCTCCGTGACTGCATGGGTTTCCTCCGGGTGTTCTGGTTTCCTCCCACAGTCCAAAGGTGTGCAGGTTAGATAGAGTGGCCATGCCAAATTGACCCTTAGTGTCAGGGATATTAGCAGGGTAAATATGTGGATTATGGGGATAGGGCCTGGGTGAGATGGGCCAAATGCCCTCCTTATGTACTGTAGTGATTCCATGATTCTCTGAGGGCAAAGAATTCCAGATTTCTACCACCCTTCCATAGGTTTCCTTGCGGTGAACAAAAAGGCATCAAACCGGAATAGAAATACACAGCAGGTCAAGTAGTCTCTGAAACAGAAGAATGTGCTCCCCACCTGTCTTCAAGTTGCTGACATGCAAGATGTTAACTTCCACAAAATGTTTACAGGTGAGCTGTATGCTCCTCACGCTTTCTGTTTTTAATTTCACACACGTGTGATTGAGTCAGCTTCCTGCGGTTAAATCTAAACCATCAGACGCTTGGAACAAATTGGCTTCAACAAGCTAACTGTAATGATGGCTCGCTATTGCTTAATTAACTCAATGTAAATATTCATGCTCTGCAATGAGCAGCTTTTACAACACTGGAAACAGCAACATTTAATTTCTGTGCAAATACAACAGCAATTTGTTTGCGTGTTTTTTTTGCATGGAACCTTTAGCTTTCACTCTCTATTATCTTGCTATGATTCATCAAGAGTTTGGATATTAAAGGGCAAGTTTGAAATTCTCAATTTCAGCGGTACAAGGACCAATTTTAATTCCCACAGCTATTTTCTGTCTGATATTCCTTTCTAGATTGGACAGTTTAGTTTTCTTAGGAAAAAAGATTCAGGTTTCACGACCAAAGGAATCGACTGAAAGTTATCATTCTGCTTGTTGGAATTAATGCCAGCAGATATGGAGGCTCTATAATCCTAGTGTGAGTTAATACTATGTGAATGGTCAAAACATTTGTTTGAAACACATTTGTTTGATACCTTTGCAGAGGCACTAAAATAAAACCGAGTAAAGCCTCTGATAAAACGGCAGAGAAAGGGCTTACAGGAAAAAATGTATTATGAGTTCCAGTGCTCAATGCAATTTCAAGGTCACAGTTTTTAGTTTAATCCATTGAACCTTCCTGAGCCCCAAAACAGCACTTTAGCATTTGATAAATTGTTGTGTGCCCTGTAAACAAAAAAGGGGACTTGATAAATCTAGTTGGATTCTGGTGTTATCAGAATGGTGTAGACTATGAATATTGTCTGGCAACATTACAGAGCATTTAGTTTGTTTAGAGGTTAATACTAGGCTCCATGTAATCCTTTAGTGTCAGTCCAAAAGTTTGTGCTTCGAATCATAGAATCATAGAATCATCGAATTGCTACAGTGCAGAAGGAGGCCATTCAGCCCTTTGAGCCTGCACTGACAACAATCTCACCTGGCCCTATCCCCGTAAACTCATGTATTTACCCTGATAATCCCCCTGACATTAAGGGGCAATTTATCATGTCCAATCAACCTAATGCACACATCCTTGGAGTGTGGTAGGAAAGCGGAGCACCCAGAGGAAACCCACACAACCATTGGGAGAACGTGCAAAATCCACACAGACAGTGACTCGAGGCCGGAATTGAACTGGAACTGGCGCTGTGAGGCAGCAGCGCTGTAGTGTTTTGCTGCAAAGTATTTTGTACTATATTACAGATGAAAGATTGATATCACGAAGTTGCTTTTAAATATTAATTTGTTTTTAGATGTTAAAAGGCTCTAAATATAACTATTAGCTAATATATAATTAGCAATTAAAATAATGTGCAGTGAACAATAAAATTGGTCACATCTGGCATCAGATGCCTGGCTTAGACATTAGATAACTGTCTGACTGTACACATGACTAGTGAGACATGAGTTGCCATCTATTCTTGCTTAGTTTCGCAGAGCAGGCATCGTTTCCAATCCACGCTGGCAGCGTTTCAACCTTTCTTCTTACATTTGACTTCACTTTGTTAAATGTGGTTCATGAGTTTACAAGTGGTTGCATCCATTCCAGAAATCTAATGATCTCTAATACACACCCATAATTTTAACAGCTCTGCTGGACTGATTTACACATGTGGCATAGTCTTTAAACACTAGTCAGCAAGTGAATAGAACTCCATCAGGGGGAATTTAACCAGGAGGAACGCTTTGGTTTGGGTGGGCCATTGGAGTGGGGCTATTGCATGGCTGCCATTAAATCTGGCAAACACTTCAATGGGCGAGACTTCCAATATTTAACTGGGGTGGGTTTGTAGGCAAGTGTTCATGTGAGAACATGAGGAGGTCATGTGGTGGGAGCATGGGAGTCATCCTCGGGATCTTGGGCAGGGCACAAGTACTGTATATGGCTGTTCAGCTGAGCAATAAACTACCTTTTTGGAACTCCTTGATGTCAGTGATTTGAGGAACCCACAACTTTCTACAGGTTGCCTCTGTGTATGATGTTGGGAGAGCCAATTGCCTATTAACATATGTTAATCACACAACTGGACGAATATGTCAACTGACTTTTAAATGTAACACATCCAGGGCTTTCCCTGAAATTAACCGGTGAAAACAAGGTGAGAGCAGCTGAATCAAACTCACAGAAATATTACCATAGGCACTTAGAGCTATCATGGAAAAGGGTTTGTTCACAGTATCTTTGCCAAGCTGTTACATTCTATATGATTTTTTCTCACTCAACACAGGATGGGTGGCTGATGCGCGTTATCATACACGAGGCTTGATGCTCAGGAAATAAAGGCTTTTATTTGCTGTAACGAAGCAGCTACTAATTATATACACGATCCCAGACTGAGGGGTCCCAGCCAGAGCAGGGACCTTTATACCTCTCCCAGGAGGCGGAGCCCGACTGGGATGTACCACAACACTACAATACAAAGGTGTAACAACCCCACCCTAACCCCAACAGCAACAAGTAACACAACCCATCCCTAACCCAACAGCAACATATGTACATACTTGTAGTACTGGCCAGACCCTGGCTCAGTACTATCCAGTGGGTACCAACGATGGTTCACCACATTCACCCCTCCTTTGAGAACAAAGGCCGGCGGGGTACAAAAAACAGAATAATTTGTCATCAGTCTATAAGTTCAGACGGTCAGGGGGACCGCACCGTTGTTGTGACCTCCTCAATACCGGCGGTGACACCGGATTAGGCACTTGCGGTGGCGTTCTCCCCAAGGCGATATCCAGCTGTTCCTCCACAGACTCACAGGCCGGTTGACCCTGAGGTGACGGTAGTCCATGGAGTCCCGACACGCCCTGAAGTGGCGACCATCCCCTGGACTCAGGCAAGCTGTACACGGGAGTAAAAGGGTTAAGCAATGGTCCCGATGCTTGTTTCTCCCCCGACGTGTCCGGGGGAGAAACAAGAGTTAAAGGGTTTGTAACAGGGGGTATGGGAGCGACAGGGCTTGCTACGTCCCCTGCTGGCGCCAGGTCTCGGATCGAGACCGTGTCCTCTCGCCCGTCAGGGTATGCCACAAAGGCATACTGAGGGTTGGCGTGGAGGAGATGGACCTGTTCGACCAACAGGTCAGACTTGCGGGCCCTTACATGTCGCCGCAGGAGGACGGGTCCTGAGTACGTCAACCAAGACGGTAAAGAGGTCCCCGAGGAAGACTTCCGAGGGAATGAAAACATCCTCTCATGGGGAGTAGCATTGGTTGCCGTACACAGGAGTGAGCGAATAGAATGGAGCGCATCAGGGAGCACCTCTTGCCAACAGGAGACTGGAAGGCTTTTTGACTTCAACGCCAGTAAGACAGCCTTCCAGACTGTAGCATTCTCACGTTCCACCTGTCCGTTACCCCTAGGGTTGTAGCTCGTGGTCCTACTAGAGGCAATCCCGTATGAGAGCAGGAATTGCCTCAAGTCATCGCTCATGAACGACGAGCCCCTGTCGCTGTGAATGTAGCCGGGGTACCCGAACAGGGTAAAGAGATCACGGAATGCCTTGATAACCGTGGCAGCGGATGTATCAGAGCAGGGAACAACAAAAGGGAACCTAGAGTACTCGTCAATGATGTTGAGGAAGTACACATTCCGATCTGTTGAGGGAAGGGGGCCCTTAAAATCGACACTCAGTCTCTCGAAGGGACGAGTGGCCTTGACTAAATGTGCCCGGTCAGGTCGGTAAAAGTGCGGTTTGCATTCCACGCATACCCGACAGCTTCTTGTTATGGACCTGACGTCCTCAACCGAGTAGGGCAGATTGCGGGCTTTTATAAAGTGGTAGAGCCGAGTGACCCCAGGATGGCATAGGTCATTATGGAGAGCCTGCAAACGGTCCTCCTGTATACTGGCGCATGTTCCACGTGAGAGGGCATCCGAGGGCTCATTGAGTTTCCCTGAACGATACATGATGTCGTAGTTATAGGTGGAGAGTTCAATTCTCCACCGCAAGATCTTGTCATTCTTGATCTTGCCCCTCTGCATGTTATTAAACATGAACGCCACGGACCGCTGGTCCGTGATCAGGGTGAACCGTTTTCCCGCCAAGTAATGGCGCCAGTGCCTGACGGCCTCCACAATGGCCTGGGCCTCCTTTTCCACCGCTGAATGCCGGATTTCGGGGCCTTGGAGGGTGCGGGAAAAAAATGCGACGGGCCTGCCCGCCTGGTTAAGTGTGGCGGCCAGGGCGAAATCAGATGCATCGCTCTCCACCTGAAAGGGGATGGACTCATCAACAGCGTGCATCGTGGCTTTCGCGATGTCGGCTTTTAATTTATAGAAGGCCAATCGGGCCTCTGGCGTTAGGGGAAAAGTAGTGGACTTAATGAGCGGACGGGCTTTGTCCGCGTAATTGGGAACCCATTGCGCATAATAAAAGAAGAAGCCTAAGCATCTTCTCAGTGCTTTTGCATTAGTGGGCAAGGGAAGTTCAGAAAGGGGGCGCATACGGTCTGGATCAGGGCCAATTACCCCGTTTTCCTCCACGTATCCTAGGATGGCTAAACGGCGCGTACGAAACACACACTTCTCCCTGTTGTAGGTCAAGTTCAGGTGAGATGCAGTGCGTAGGAAATTCAAGAGATTTGTGTCGTGGTCCTACTGGTCATGGCCGCAGATGGTGACATTATCCAGGTACGGGAAGGTAGCCCGCAGCCCGTTCTGGTCCACCATTTGGTCCATAGCACGCTGGAAGACCGAGACCCCATTGGTGACACCAAAGGGAACCCTGAGAAAGTGATACAAGCGACCATCCGCCTCAAAAGCTGTGTATTGTCGGTCATCTGGGCGAATGGGGAGTTGGTGGTAGGCAGACTTGAGGTCTATGGTGGAGAACACCCGGTACTGCGCAATCTGATTGACCATATCAGATATGCGCGGGAGGGGATACGCATCCAGCTGCGTGTATTTATTAATGGTCTGACTATAGTCAATGACCATCCGGGGTTTGTTCCCGCTCTTGACCACCATGACCTGCGCCCTCCACGGACTAGCGCTGGGTTGTATGATCCTTTCTTTGAGGAGCTGCTGAACCTCAGATCGAATGAAGATCCGATCCTCAGCGCTGTAACGCCTACTTTTAGTCGCAATGGGCTTGCAGCCTGGCACAAGATTCTGGAACAGGGAGGGTGTGGTGATCTTCAGCATCGAGAGGCTACAGGCGGGGCGCGTTGGGCAATTTGGGGGCTGCTGTTCTCCCACTGACAGTGAAGGGAGTGGCCCACCGTATTGTAGGGTTACACTCCTCAAGTGGACCATGAAGTTTAGTCCGAGAAGTATTGGCGCGCAAAGGTACGGCAACACTAGGAGCTTGAAACGCTCGTAAACTGTGCCTTGCACCGTCAAAGTTACCACGCAACTCCCTAGCACGGTGACAGACCGGGACCTCGATGCCATAGAAATTCTCTGTTTGGCAGGTTGAATCCGGAGTCCACACCGCTTCACAGTGTCTGGGTGGATAAAGCTCTCAGTGCTCCCGCTGTCAATCAGACAATAAATCAAGTGGTCATTTACCTGGATGTTCATCATAGATTTGTCAAGTCTATGAGGCTTGGCCTGGTCCAGGATGATCCACTGTTGGTTCATTAGCGCCACTGCAGGCAGCTGAAATCGACGAGGATGACCCCTGCTGGTCGTTCGCGGTCGGTGCCGACCAACATGGCCGCTCCCATAGGTCGCACGTGGGTGATGGCGCCAAACTCAGCGACCCCTGGTGGTCACACACCTCCGACTCCATCGACCGTAATGGCGTCGTCCTGGCCTCGCACGTGGACGAACCCCTCGATGATTTCGACGACGAAGAACCGGGCTCTGAAGAATCGCAGGCCGCACTGCCGTTCCTAGATTTAGATCGGCACACTTTCGAATAGTGCCCCTTCTTACCGCAGGCGGAGCCCAACACAGCCTTAGTGGGACACCGTTGCCGAGTATGCTTCGCTCCCCCACAGAAGTAACACCACGGGCCGCCCGGAGCTGCTGCCGTCGTCTGGCCCAAGTGTGAGCACGCCATTACGCAGCATTTTGAACCCGAGGGACGAGGAGGGATTGGCGACTGCTCCTGCCACGTTGTCTCCACATGGTCTTCAGGATTCAATACTAGGCTTTTGGAGGCCGTCTCCAGCATCTCCGCTAGCTCGATTGCCTGGGTATGGTCAAGGTTACCTTTCTCCAGTAGTTTAAGTCGAATGTACGACGATCCGACTCCCGCCACAAACGCATCTCGGGCGAGGTCGTTCATACTCTGCTCAGCCGACACAGCTTTGCAGTTACAGCCCCTGGCTGTAGGAGCTCGTTCACACATTCCTCCATCGTTTCGCCAGACTGTCGTCGTCGAGTGGCTAAGAGGTAACGAGTGTGTATTTCGTTGGGCGGTTTGATATAACGCTTCTTCAGAAGCTCGAGGGCCTTTGTGTAATCGGTGGCCGCAAGGATTGCGAGGTAGACAGTGTCGCTTACCCTCGCATGGATGACCCGGAGTCTGTCATCATCTGTGGTGACCGCTGCGGAGGCTGCCAGGTAGTCTTCGAAACACTTCAGCCAGTGGTCGAAGGTGTTAGAGGCGCCCACCGCACGTGGATCTAGTGTAAGGTGTTCCGGCTTCAGTATCTGCTCCATACTCTCTTTTTTTTTCGACGAGAGTTTAACAACAGCAAATAAAATTGATGCGCGTTATCATACACGAGGCTTGATGCTCAGGAAATAAAGGCTTTTATTTGCTGTAACGAAGCAGCTAACAATTATATCCACGATCCCAGACTGAGGGGTCCCAGCCAGAGCAGGGACCTTTATACCTCTCCCAGGAGGCGGAGCTCGACTGGGATGTACCACAACACTACAATACAAAGGTGTAACAACCCCACCCTAACCCCAACAGCAACAAGTAGCACAACCCATCCCTAACCCAACAGCAACATATGTACATACTTGTAGTACTGGCCAGACCCTGGCTCAGTACTATCCAGTGGGAACCAACGATGGTTCACCACAGTGGCACAGATGAGGACCTGGGTGTAGCAGCAGCAGCAGCTGCCTGCTCTTCAGAAACATGTCGCTAGATTGGAGAGGGGGCAACAAGGGAAAGGGGAGCAGCAGAGAGGGGGACAGCAGAGAGGGGGACAGCAGAGAGGAGGCCAGCAGAGAGGGAGACAGCAGAGAGGAGGCCAGCAGAGAGGGGGACAGCAGAGATGGGGACGGCAGAGAGGGGAGCAGCAGAGAGGGGGACAGCAGAGTGGAGGCCAGCAGAGAGGGGGACAGCAGAGTGGAGGCCAGCAGAGAGGGGGACAGCAGAGAGGGGACAGCAGAGAGGGGACAGCAGAGTGGAGGCCAGCAGAGAGGGGGACACCAGAGAGGGGGACAGCAGAGAGGGGGACAGCAGAGAGGGGGACAGCAGAGAGGGGGACAGCAGAGAGGGGGACAGCAGAGAGGAGGCCAGCAGGAGAGTATAACTTTCAGGTGGCATGACCTGTGACCCAGGCTGCACCGGCAAAGGCTGAGTAATTGACATATTAGACCAGCAGAGTCTCAGGAAGCTCAGGATATCACATGCTGATATTTGCAGTCCCCTTGCAAAAGACCTGCTCCCTTCCAGACCTGGTGATCGAACAAATATGAAAGCCACCAGCACCCTCAACCTCTTTGTCTAGGGATCATTCCAGGGTTCTGTCAGAGACACATCCAGGATCTTCAAGCCAACAACCCACAAAGGAATTTGACAGGTAACTGATGGATTGTTTGCCAGATTCAGCAATTTGCAAACTTTACCTACAATGATGCCAGTCAGAATGAGTAAGGGTTCGGGTTTGAAGCTCTGGCTGCCTTCAGTACTCACCAGCCAGTCTCCAGATTGGTTGTGGTTTGCTGTGCTCTGTAAAACATTATACAGCATTGAGGTTTGGACCTGGAGGAGGAACAAGGCACAGAGTTCAGATCCACTTTGGGCAATTCTGAGGCGGAGGATAAGGAGGGAAAGGTAATGAAGCATTGAACTAAATGCTGCTCACATTGCTATCCAGGAATGATTAATTAAAAGTTTCACTTAACGTTGCACCAGTGGATCCATGTCAGAAGCAGATGTAACAGCACTCTTCCCACACAACCTCCACCACTAATATCGCTCATACAAATGAGCCCTGCAAACAGCCAATCAGCCCTTGCACATTTCCCTATTCATCAATTGATATCTTCCCTTTCATATAAAGGTAACTTACCACCCAGCAACCAAGAATGGACAAGATGGGAAAGCTTGAATAAAATCCACATGCTTTAGCTAAACAACAGAAGCTAAGCAACATAACAGTTTGTCATACACTAGCACATATCCAATTACAAAGTTGTACTCTTCCTTTCCCTAAAACTCCTCAGTGGTGTCATTCTTATAATTTCAACAGAGGGTGAGGAAGGCTGCTCTGATCCTGCTCTGATTGCTGAGATGGACAAAGCTCAAATGAGTTTTGGGACCAATGGAGGGTCCTGTCAAGAACTGCTCCACTGCTCATTTGGAGGAGCAAACTCTATCAATGGGTGATGAGGCAGTATACGAGTTGTGAGCTGGGCTGTGGGGTGGTGATCATAGATCATAGATACCCTACAATGCAGAAGGAGATCATTTAGCCCATCAAGCCTGCACCAACCACAATCCCACCCAGGCCTTATCCCCGTAACCCCATGTATTTATCCTGCAAGTATTTAACCCTGACACTAGGGGACAGTTTAACATAGCCAATCAACCTAACTCGCACATTTTTGGACCGTGGGACTACCCGGAGGAAACACGAGGAGAACATGCAATCTCCGCACAGACAGTGACCCGAGGCCGGAATTGAACCCAGGTCCCTGGCGCTGTGAGAAAGCAGTGCTAACCACTGTGCTACCATGCCACCTGTGGTGGTGGTGGCGGGAGCAGTGATAGGGGAAGCGGAGTAGGTAACAAATGGACATGCTTTGAGTGGAGAACCTACTTCCATCCCTCGAATGGTCCAGTCTCATGTCACTGCCACAACTGCACTGGAGAGCATTTTGGTGCAGATCAGACCAGCATTGTTAGACCAACACTGTGTCTGACATTCTTTTTAAGGTATGCTAGCATGCAACATGAGAACATAAGAACTAGGAGCAGGAGTAGGTAATTCAGCCCCTTGAGCCTGCTCCACCGTTCAATACACTCATGGCTGATCTCATCTTGGCCTTATCTTCATTCCCCCGCGTGCTCCCCATAATTTTTCATCCCGCTGCTAATTAAAAACCTATCTACACTTTAAATTTATTTCATGTTCCAGCATCCGCTGCACTCTGGGGCAGACAAATCCACAGATTCATGGCCCTTTGAATGAAGTAATTCCTCCTCATTTATTTTTTAAAGCTGCCACGCCTTTGCCTAAAACTATGATCTCTCATTCCAGAATGTCTAACAAGGGGAAACATATATGATCATGATCAAGGTGTACAGGATCTCTATTGAATGCAGTATCTGATGTTCTACAGAGCTGGCCACCTACTCACACAAGAAAACATCATCTCAATGCCCTGTGAGATCAACTCACTCCCATTCAAAGTGGACTCCTCCATTTCTGCTGTAATCTTGGTGAGTGTGCCTGTCAGTGCATCACACTTTGTCTGCTGTTACTCATTGAATTACCAACGGCATCTATGACCAGTTGTGCCACGTTTGGAGAGGCTTAAGCCTTCTGATGGGGACTCTCCACTGCTGTATAGGCTCCCAACATCTTCTCTTTCTCAGTCACCAGGTGAGAACCCAAATATCTATCTACATGGTTCCTCCCATGTGCACGTACCTGAGCGGTTGCATGGTCTGCATGAATCCTGCAACAGTGAACCCTATGATAGACTCAGCTCCTCTGAAGAATCATCATTGGTGACATCCTCTGACTGCTGCACATGTAAAGCTCCTGTCTGAGATAAATGGCATGAATTAATACAGGCAAGATAATAATATTCTGATTTATCATTACAAAGATGATCATATTTCACTCACTGTTGAAATAAAGTCAACATGACTTTGCGCCGTATGACATCTGGTTTCTTGATATTTAATTCTGTCACCAGGTAACTAGGAGCACCCCCATCTCCCATGTCCAATGGCCAGGAACGGTTAAAAGTCATTTATTTCCAATGTCTCTTCCTCTGCACTTGTGAGCTGGCAAATTTGTGAAGGCCACATCCAGTTCTCCCCCTCATGTTCTGTGCTCTCTTCTGTAACAAGGGAAAGAACAGTCCTATGAGTGAATATGAGGGCATGTGCTCATTTAATCGATGCAGTGGATATCAAGAGAGCAAGGCCTGGCATTGCAGGAGTGAGAAAGAAGGATGTGCATAGAAAGAAAAGGTCGGTGGATGTGCACAGTTAAGTGGGTGTGAGGAGTGATATGGTTAACCAGAGTTGACAAGGCAAATTGGTAGACGATACTTCATGCAATACAATATAGGCGCTATTTTATTAAAGCCTCTGAGCTTAATCTATGATTGATATTTCTGTTCCAGATATTCAAACTCCTGCAAAATCCATCCTTGGATTGGCCCTTTAGATACTGACGATGAGATTTCTTTGTGCAACTCTTCGTTCCGTGCATGCAGATTGGACTGTAAAGCTGCAAGTAAAATGAAAATGAGATGGCTGAGATGAAAAAGCCTCTGACAGACACAGCAGACTTACCTCCAGGTTTTCACTCAGTGTTAGACAGCCAACCTCTCAGAGCATCTTCCTGTAAATATCAGAGATCAATCAGGTGCCTGAGCAAAGTCTTCTGATCCTGGGCACTGAGTATAATGAAAATATCAGTCCAATTCTAACGTACAAGGCTTATAAATCTAGTGCTCAGAAGGAAAAGTCCCCCCATGGCAAAGAACTGTTTGGGAAGTCAATCCTTCCCAGTTCAGTAGAAAATTCTAAAACAGCTGCTGTACCACCAGAACAAGTTTAAAAATAAAGCAATTTTAAGAAGAACAAATTATAAAGTGAACTGATACTGGTGAATAAATGAAATGAAGTGAAATTGTACTTAGCGGTGGCACAGGTGATTTTACTGGTACTGTCCAAGCTACTGCACTATCTGCAATCAAGTGGTGGCTGATGCATTGTACCAGAAGACTAACTGGTTGATTTATTTTTCCAGGGCTGTAGACTCACATGTTGCAGCTTCTGACACTACTGTTGCCTTCCTTAGGTGTAAGTATGGCAGCTTTTACAGTCCTGTTTTGGGCTCGCTCTTAACTTCCATGTTTAAGATTGTAAGATTCCTTAGATTTTCAAAATTAACAACCCTGATGCTAAAAGGAGTGGTCAGCAATAGAATCATAGAGTCATAGAACTTAATTAAAACTATCATTAAGTGTTTCAGAAAAAAGCACTGAGTCAGCTAATGGGATTAAAGGCTGACAAGTCCCATGGACCTGATGGCCTGAATCCCAGATTCTTAAAAGAAGAGAGAGTGAATGCATTGGATATAATCTTCCAAAATTTTCTAGATCCCAGAAAGATCCCAGCGGATTGGAAAACCACAAATCTAACACCTCTCTTCAAGAGAGGGAAACAGAAAGCAGGAAAGTACAAGCCAAAACATCTGTCAGTAGAGAAAATACTAGAATCCGTCATTACATTTTTGTAATATGCCTTTAAAGGATATCAGCATGACATCACTAGAAGAGGAATATGTCCTGTGATCCAGTCTCAATCTCATTTTTGCTTTGAGCAGAGCACGCACACACAGCTCTGATGGCTTCAAGCTCCCTATGTACAGCCATTGTCTTGTGCCCAGTCTTAATAAATGAGCCCACAGCATGTTTATCCAAACCCTTATGTGCAATTGATGCCTTGTGTCTTGTGCAGTACATAAGCCCAAGGTATGATATTATTATAATAACAGTAGTAGCAGGACATTTGGAATATCATAACATATTCAGTCAGAGTCAACATGGGGCCAGATCTACCATCGCGACCCGCAACTTTTCTGGCAGGTTGGGTTGGGAGTTGCGTGTCGTCGGCCTTTTTCCATGACTTGCGTATGCGCCGGGAAAGCATGCGTATCTCCCAGAGCCATAGAACAGTCGGAGTCCAGATCACGCTGGAAACTGGCGAGAAGACAGGAAAGTCCTTTGAATCTTCTTTTAATATAATTTAAATACGTTTCGCATGTGATTATCGGGAACTTGCCGGGCCCGATTGAATCTTCCATCCCGCCAGGAGTACTTCATTCCGGCACGGTTTAGGGTAGCTCCCCACATTCGGGGAACTAGCGGGAGACCTCACCGGAATGAAGGGGGGGCAATCGGGGCCCCACAAGGGGTCAGGCGGCAGGGGGGTGGTGCCTCCTGGGCATGGGCAGCCTGACAGTGCTAGCCTGTGCCCCCAGGCACTTCCCAAGTGGCAAAGTGCACATGCCTAGGGGGCACATTGGCACTACCCATCGGGCAGTGCCAAGGGGGTGGAGCCGAGAGTGGGCGGGGCCTATGGACAATCGGTGGGGTTGGCAGGTCCCACTGCATGGGGATCGGTCTGGGATGGAGGGAGGGCAGCGATCAGGGCGGGCTGGGGTGGGGGGGTTGGTCTACCGAGGGGGGAGGTCTGCTTCCCAGGGGGTGGGGGGGTGGAGTCTGACCCCAGGGGGATCAGCAGCGGGGGGGGGGGGGTCTGCTGGGGTGAGGGGGATCATCATTGCTAGGTGCGGGGGACTGGACATCAGGGCGCTCCACAGCAGGGAGGGGCTCAGGGCTGGCCCGGGAATTGCTGTGGACGTCACAATCGGGCCAGTGATCAGGCTGGCCAGCAAACAGGGAGACTGACAGATTGGGGCCACCGCGCATGCACAGAGTTCCAGAACTGTCAGACTCTGGTGCAAATAGGCCCCGCCCCCCAGGATTTTGAATGAGATTCACGATTATGATCTCTGCAGTGCACAGAGTGCGGAGATTCGAGTGTGAAGTTGAACTGAGAAAACAATCGTATCTACAACAGTTTTTCCACCAATTTAGCCCTTTTGGGAGAATTGCCTCCCCTACTTCTGACTCTGAACAGACAAAAAAAAACACATTTACCTCTTTCCTATTTTCCAGTCCAATCTTCCAGTAGATGATCTTACAGAACTCAGTTTGTGCTGGAAATCTCAAAGGGAGCAGCGGAGGGATTCTGAGCACAACCCACACCCAATTTATATGGCACTAGCTGTCCCATTCTGTACATAAAGAACTTAAATGTCTTTGAAAAGCTATGGAGAGAAGATGTGTGTAAGGAGAAGGGTAAGAGAGTCGGGTAGGTAAGCAAGTGGAAAAGAGAGTAATGTGGGGAAGGAGGTAGGTTGGGTATGGTAAGTGTGTAAGATGGTAGGGTGGGTGAGGAGGTAGAGTGAGCGAGGGTATAGGGGGTAAGGTAAGTGGGTAATAGGGATGGGCCAATAGGTAGGTAGGATGGCAGATGGGTGAGTTGGGTTGGGACGGGAGGAATTTTCAGGTCTGGGGCTTGTCAGATTGGGACAGGAGGTAGTCAGGTGGTGGATGTTAGTCAGGGGGAGCCAGTGGTTGGAGGACATGAGAGGCTGGAGAGAGTCAGAGGTGTTGAATGGGAATCGAGAGTGGGGGTGGTCAGTGTGATTGATTGGAAAGGGTCAGTTGTATAGTTAGCCAGGAGTTCGACCGTTTCTCTGTCTAACATTTTATGGCCAAATATTCAGGTAACTAAATCGGAACCATCTGAGGAGACTTTTTCAGAGGCTCCTGGGGAATTGCCCATCGGAAGTTCAAACTTGCCAGGCAATTGCCGTCTTTGAAAATACCTTTCAGACTTTCAAAGGAATGCTGCTGTAGAAAGGGGTCTGGGTGTCCATGAACATGAATCACAACAGGTTAGCATACAGCTGCAGCAAGTAACTCAGAAAGCAAATGGAATGTTGACCACCATTACAAGGGAGATGGAGTATAAAAGTAATCTTGCTCAACTGCACCGGGCATTAGTGAGACCACACTTAAAGTATTGTGTACATTTTTGGTCTCTATTTAGACGTTTATTGGAAGCAGTTCGGAGAAGGTTCAATAAGACCGATTCCCTTGATGAAGACATTGTCTTGTGAGGAAATGTTGAGCAGGTTGGGCCTATATCCATTGGAGTTTAGAAAAATGAGAGCTGATCTTATTGAACCATATGGGATTCTGAGTGGGCTTCCCAGGATAGACGCTGTGAGGATATTTCCTCTCTTGGGAGAATCTAGAACAGTTTAAGAATAGTCACTTGGTAGTTTAAAAATAAGGGGCCTCTCAGCTCAGACAGAGAAGAGGGAGATTTTCTTCTCTCAGAGGGTTGTTAGTCTTTGTATTTCCTTCCACAGACAACAGTGCAGGCTGGACCATTGAATATATTCAAAGCTAAGTTGGACAGATATATGATCGACAAGGGAGTCAGCGGGTTATGAGGGACACACAGGAATGTGGAGTTACGGCCATAATCAGATCAACCACGATATTATTGAATGGTGGGACATGCTCTTTAGCTGAATGGCTTACACATGCTCCTATTTCTTATGAAAACTGAATCAATCACGACATATTCTTTATGCTTGACTTGTGTCAACTGGTTCCTCTATCAAGCATGCAACCTTGGACACAAATGCCCAAACCTTGTATTTGTATCAATTTAGACTAGGGATAGGAACTGTCTGTCTGTCTTTCGTTATATTGCATATATTTGCAGTAATAATACAAGACTATGTATTTGGTGGTAAATCCACCATCGACAAATTTTTGCTTCCTCTGTCAGTATTACTGCAACTGTGCACCACCCATGTGATGGACTGACATACAATTAGCAATGTCATATCTAATTCTGAATGCTATTGTGCTACCTTTCTGTTTATGCCTCCTTAATGAGCTCTTTAATTTGAAATGGATTAATTCCTATGTCAAATCATCACATCATAGACCATATTAAGCATCTATACATGACAGTTGTCATTCAGAATATCCTGCCTTCCATTATCATCCAAACAATGCCCAACAACTTTGTACACATCATTCAAGTGCTAAAGAAATATTGTTCAATATTTTGACGTAATATATTCATAACCTAGGTATTTTCTTGTTTTAAACTATGTGTCACTCAACCTTCTTAAGCGCTTAACTGCCTATGACTTCTGTAATAATAGGGACAGGGAGTAACATGCAAATGTTAAGGAATAAACTTGGTGTGAAAAAGAGTAAAGGAATCTATTGTTTTCTGCATTGTCTGGGTTTAGTGTACAGAACAGTTTGGGCTGTATCAGCGAGGTTCAATGTCCATGTTCATATTGTTTGTGCCAGGATAGATCACTGACCACAGAGCCAGCATTTGCTCTGTAATCATTACAATTTACACAGTACATTTGCCAAATCTTGGATGCTGTTATCGAAGAGGCTAAATAGCCCTGAATGACAAAACCCTCTCCAATATCAGCCAGCAGTGTTGTCTGGGGAAATGGGCCCATATCAGATGCAGTCACAATTGGAGCTGAATCCAGTGTTTCCTTTATAGACTGTATCTATAAGTACCTGCTGATTCTACTGAACCTGCTGTGTAGGATATAATTCCCTGCAGATTACAACAGGTCGCATTCTGACATTGTCTCCTAAACATAAGCATATCTTAGGATGCATTTATATTGCAGCCGCAAAGGAACTGTAAGTGATTCATCTTTTGAGTCATCTCCAAGTTGTGATCAAGTACCCTTTGTATCAAGATGATCAGCATTTCTATCATTCCTCCGCATTTTTGACACCAATTCAACTTAATTAAGACAGTTTAGCATCCCTGTGCACTTTTATTCTTAGGTTCGCAAAGACTAAAACACACTTATCACAAACCTGTGTCTCTTCTTGAAGATCTGGTTCAACATGAAATATTGGATTCTATCGCACCTCCCTCACATTGTTAATCTTACTTAATCAGAAGAATTTATGGTGGGAAATCGGAAGGCTAGCTGGCTGTCATTATTCTCTTCCCATGTTCCTGGTGCCCTAAAATAACTGAGGTGATTGTCTGCCTGTAATTACCCATCAGTCGCAAGGGACCATAGGCATCTCTTCAGTCTCACAGAGAGACAAGTGGTTATAGCTTCACGGACACTATTCCACATCAAACATAGCTTAGCAGGAACCTCTCCCGTTTTTGCCGCCTGCCATGAGCATGTTGGAAAGATTAGCTGGTTTATTATCAATTATTTTGGCCATGCCATGAACACGCTTTCCTTGGTCAACTTGCTCTGGAGTGAGGCTTGAACTTAAGCTTCTGAATCAGAGGTAGCGGCACTACCCACTGAGCCACAGGTTCTCTCTGAGGTGGATGTATACTTCATTATATGATATTGAAATTCAGCAAATACTGGCTTGCAAGATATGACTTTCAATCCATGAATCTGCAGCTGATTTCCTAGAAACATAGCAAGACGCAGCACAGTAGGAAAACATCCAATCCATTGTTTAATAGAGTTTTTCAATGTGTCCCACTTTCCTGCTCTTTTTCCAGAGTCGTGTGATTACTTTCCCTCCAACTATTTATCTAATTATCAATTGAATCTGCTTTCCCCGCATCACCCTTTCAGGCAGTGCCTGCCAGATCACAAGCTCATTGTATCAAAGTGTTCCCTCATATAGTCTTTGGCTCTTTCGCCAATCATCTTAAATCGCGAGCCTCCAATCACCATCCCTTCTGTCACTGAAAACAATTTCTCTTCATTAACTCAAAATCGTCCATGATTTTGAGAACATCTATCAAATCTCTTTCTGTGCTCGAAGGAGAACAACTCAAGCTTCTCCAGTCTCTCCACCTAACTCAAGCTCTTCATCCCTGGCACCAGTCTAGTGAATCTCCTTTGCAAACTTCCAAAGACTTTGACATCATTCCTAAAGTGTGGTGCGCAGAATTGAGCACAATTCTCCAGCTGAGGCCTAACCACTGTTTTCAAAAGGTTTTGCATTTAGTTTAAATTGCCTCTTCCCACTTTTCCAACTAAAATGTTTCACTCCATTTATCTCTACGTCAAATTGCAACTGTCATGTGACTGCTCATTTTGCCATGTCAGTTTTGGTGCACCTGTACTCTGCTCCTGTATCCCTAATGTTTTACTGGCTTTCAGAGATTTGATCATTTGCAAACTTTGAAATTATGCCATGTACATGCACCAATGTGGAAAATTGCCCAGATATGTCCTGTCCTCAAAAAGTAGGACACATCCACTCCATCCATTTACCACCCCATCACACTACTCATCAGCAACGTCTTATCAAATGGCACTTATTCCAGAATGTAATTTACTTGCTAATGGTTAGTTTTGGTTCCCCCAGGGCCACTTGGATCCTGACGTCATTCATTACAGCCTAATCATGGACAAAAGTGCTGAATTCAGGAGGCGAGGTGAGGGTGACTGCCCTTGACATCAAAACAGCATTTGACTGCCAGAAACATTGAATTCGATGGAATAGGGAGAAACCTGAAAAACTCATCTTCGATGTCCTGGGGGTTATTATTGATCAGAAATTAACTGGATTGGGTATATAAATACTGTGGCTAACAGTGCGGGTCAGAGCCTGGGCATTTTGCAGTGAGTAACTCACCTTCTAACTTCCAAAAGCCATTTAATTGCTCATTCTGAATCCTTTCTTATGAATCTTTCTTCACTCTCTTATGGCTTCAATTTTAAAGTGTGGTGCCCAGAACTGGACAAAATACCCCTGTTGAAGCCAACCCAAAGTTTTACACAGATTTATCATTAAGTCATTACTTCTATGCTGCTATTTATAAGACCAAAGATTCCAAGGGCATTTCTTCCAAAAAAGTGTCAAATATGCATAAAAACTGGAGTAAATCATCTTGGTTTTTTCAAAGATTCAAAATGAATCTCCACACCCTGTGCACTGCAGAGTGCACTAGCGTGGTTTATGGGAAAATTCAGGAGGCAGGGCCTATTCCCGCTGGAGAGGCCAGCATAGCGCTGAGCAGGCCACTGCGCGTGTGCCGATCTGTCACAGCTGAGATTCACGCATGCACAGTAGCCGCACGCTGCCAGTCTGCCGATCACTGGCCAGCCCTGCGAATCCCACATCACTGGCCCCTCTGACCGCAACCACCCCCCCCCCCCCCCACCCACCCCCTCCACACACGGCCCGATTACTGGCCTTGCAAACATGTCCTGGCAAACCTTGAGCCGCCCCGGCTTGCCTCGATCCCTCGGACCTCCCACCCTACAGCTCCAACCACCACCCCCTCCCCCCCTCCCCACCATACTCCACTGCTAAAGCAGCACGGCGGGCTGGGAGAATCATCCCCTCCATATGCTTCATTGATCACTTTCTCAAGCTGGCTGCCATCTTCAATAATTCATGCACATATCCAGAAACTCCCTCCCTAACAACACTGTGGGTGTACCTAAACCACATGGATGTTCTTGTACCTCACCATCACTTTCTCAAGGGCGATTAGGAATTAGGGAAGGGCAATAAATGCTGGTCTAGCCAGTGGTGCCCACATCCCATGAATGAATAATGAAAAAAAGCTCCCTCTTCTCCTATGTCCCTATTAGAGTTGTACCCATGATCTTTTATCACCTCTCATTATCCCTTCTACCAAAATGAATCACTTCACACTTCCCTGCATCACACTTCATCTAGCGCATGCCCTCCCATTCCAGCAATCTTTCAGTGTCCTTATGAAGTTTAACACTATCCTCCTTACACTTCACAATACTTCCAAGTTTCATCATTCACAAATTTTGAAATTGCAACCTGTACACCCAGGTTTAGGTCACTAATATATACCAAGAAAAGTAGGGGTCAGGAATCCCATTGTACACCTTCCCCCTGTCTTAAGAGGCAAATGTTCATCACTACTGGCAGTCCTGTTTTATGGTATTTTATCAAATGGAAATCCATGGACACCACACCAACAACGTTACCCTCATCAACCCTTTCTGTTAACCCATCACATATCTCAAGCAGGTTATTTATAGACAATTTTCCCTTAGCATATTCATGCTGACTTTCCTTAATTAGTCAGCAGATGCCACCCAAAATGACCTCCATGGCTTTCTCATTAATTCCCCCCAGAAGTCTGTCACACTTGGAACTCTGTCTTTGGGTTTTGAATCTCTGCTCTCAATAAACATGTCTTGGAATCTTCTCCCAAACAAGGTTTTCTCTTTGACCAAGGATGTACCTCCAGGGTTTCAACCCCTCCTTTGGCATTCCTCTGCTCTGGATTGCCACATGCATTCAAGGTTCTCACAATCTCTCAGCTGCAAACAGAACACCACTGCTTCACAGGCCTAAGGTCTCACCAACCAGTGGGTCACCTTGGATCTCAGCTTCTCGCAAGCTTATTATGTTGCCTCTGCTTCCTGCCGCTTTGCCTTTTAACTTGGAAACTTTACTTGCTCGTCATTCTTACCTTTATTGAAAAGAACCATTGCTAGATTCCAGTTCTTTCTTCTTTTGACTTCATAGTTTTCCTGGAACTTTCTTATGCGCCATTCCCCATTCTGGGATCTGCTGTTCTTTAGCTTGAGACTTGCTCTCTGCGATTCTCCCTAAAGCACTGAATTGGTGGGAAAACTGTTCGAGATCCCGACTGTTTTGCCAGTTCAGCTTCTCACCCGAATCTCCCCACTCTGTGCACTGCAGAGGTCCCAATCGTGAATCTCATTAAAACCCCAGAGAGTGCGGTGTATTCATGCCAGAGTCTGACAGTTCTGGAACTCTGCACATGCGTGGTGGCCCCGATCTGTCAGACTCCCTGTTTGCTGGCCAGCTCGATCACAGTGCTGCCCCTCCAGCACCCCCCCACGGCCTGATCGCGGCCCCCACAACAATTCCCGGGCCAGCCCTGACCCCACCCCCCCCCCCCCGTCCCAGAGCACCCCGATGTCCAGCCCATCTCCCTCAGCAGTGGTGATCCCCCCCCACCCCCCTCACCCCAGCAGACCCCCCCGGGGTCAGGCTCTCCCCTGGGAGGCAGCCCCCCCATGGCAGACCACCCCCCCCAGCCCGCCCCAATCGCTGCTGTCCCTCCATCCCAGACCGATCGCCATGCAGAGTGGCAGCGGGACCTCTCACCCCCACCGATCGTCCCCAGACCCCACCCACAATAGGCCCCACCCCCTTGGCACTGTCTGATGCCTGTTGGGCAGTGCCAAGATGCTCCCTGGGCATGGGCACTTTGCCCTTTGGGTGGAAGGTGGAAGGTGGAAGAGAGAATGTCCGGGGTGCAAAGGGTGCTTAATTATGCGGGGTGCCCATGCCCAGGGGGCACCATCCCCCACTGCCTGACCCCGTGGGGTCCCCAATTGCCCCCCCCCCTTCATTCCAGCGGGGTCTCACGCTAGTTCCCCGAACGTGGAGAGCTACTCTAAACCCTGCCGGAATGAAGTACTCCTGGTGGGGTGAGCGATTCAATCGGGACTGGTAAGTTTGAATTACATTCAAAAGACATTTAAAACATTTTAAAAACAGATTCAAATTACTTCCGTGCCCTCCTGCCGGTTTCCAGCGTGGTTTGACCTGCGACTATTTGCCAGCTCTGGGAGATGCGCATGCATTCCCGGCGCATGTGCAAATCCCAGAAAAGGGCCAGCGATGCGCATCTCCCAGCCCGACCCGCCAGAAAAGTTGTAGGTCACAATGGGAGAATCGCAGCCCTCCTTTCACATCTTGCCTGTTCCAGCAGTTCTGTGAGAGCGGCTTACGCTTGGGTATTCTTATTTCAACTGCACTGACTTTCTCTCAACTGAACTAACTGCTTCTATTTTCCTGTGTGTGCTCCTGGTTGTTCAGCAACAGCCTAGTTTTTTTACACTCTGTGTTTGTTTCAGGCTCTTTACAATGCCGACATCTAAACAGACCCACAAATTTAGAGGTAAACTTTCAAAGAATGACACCAAACCCAAGTTCTTAACAAATAAATACAGAACTATAAATTAAGTTTAAACTTAAAGGCATACCTTCTTCCTAATACACACAAAGATAAACATAAATTACTTAAAGTCATCTCTATTTCTGAACAATTTGATTTGATTTGATTTATTATTGTCATATGTATTAGTATACAGTGAAAGGTATTGTTTCTTGCACTCTATACCGACAAAGCACACCATTCATAGAGAAGGAAAGGAGGGCGTGTAGAATGTAGTGTTACAGTCATAGCTAGGGTGTAGAGAAAGATAAACTTAGTGCGAAGTTGGACCATTCAAAAGTCTGACAGCAGCAGGGAAGAAGTTGTTCTTGAGTCGGTTGGTATGTGACCTCAGACTTTTGTATCTTTTTCCTGGCGGAAGAAGAGAGAATGGGGTGCACAGGGTGCTTAATTATGCTGGCTGCTTTTCCGAGGCAGCGGGAAGTGGAGACAGAGTCAGTGGATGGGAGGCTGGTGTTGCGTGATGGATTGGGCTACGTTCACAACCTTTTGTAGTTTCTTGCGGTCTTGGGCAGAACAGGAGCCATATCAAGCTGTGATACAACCAGAAAGAATGTTTTCTGTGGTGCATCTGTAAAAGTTGGTGAGAGTTGTAACTGACATGCCAAATTTCCTTAGACTTCTGAGAAAGTGTCGGCATGGGGGTATCAGGACAGGTTGTTCAATATGCCTATAGAAGACTTTGAGATCTGCTGACGTAATCCTCAGGCAGCAGGTCCTGTTTTACAAGGCTTCAGAGGATCACCTGATGTGTTGTTCTGCAGATAGACCCAGGAAACTGGATTTGGAATGGCACGGTGGCACAGTGGTCAGCACAGCTGCCTCACACTGCCAGGCTTTGGGTGACTGTGTGATGTCTGCATGTTCTCCCTGTGTCTGCGTGGGTTTCCTCCGAGTGCTCCGGTTTCCTCCCACAGTCCAAAGGACATGCTGATTAGGTGCATTGGCCATGCTAAATTTCTCCCTCAGTGTATTTGAACAGGCACTGGAGTATGGCGATGAGGGGATTTCCACAGTAACTTCGTTGCGGTGTTAATGTAAGCCTACTTGCGACACTAATAAATAAACTGCATGTGCAGTGTACTTCCCTTCCATGAGTAATCATTTCAAATGGCTACTGATGTTGATGCTCGTCCTTTTTTCCCCAACTGTTCCTGTATCTATATGAAATTTGCAATAACAGCATCCGTGGCATGCCGTTAATGTTTACTGAAGGTGGGTAAGATTTTTTTAAAATGTCAGGACAAAGCAACGGGGAAGCGAGGCACCCTCTTGGTAATTGAAACAGCAAAATGTACACAAATCCTCATATCCAATTACCTTCAGCCCAGTGCCCCTTTTACTGGGGAACATTACAAACATTTCAGAGTGGCCGTCACACAAAGTGCAATAATAATCAGGTTTTCTATATACATCGTGTGCTGCAGCAACAATAATCTCTCCCTCAATGTCAACAAAACAAAGAAGATTGTCATCGAGTTCAGGAAGCGTAAAGGAGAAAATGTCCCTTTCTACATCAATGGGGACGAAGTAGAAAGGGTCGAGAGCTTCATTTTTAGATGTCCAGGTCACCAATAAGCTGTCATGGTCCCCTCATGCTGACACTATAGTTAAGAAAGCCCACCAACTTTCTCAGAAGACTAAGGAAATTTGGCATGTCAGCTACGACTCTCACCAGCTTCTACAGATGCACCATAGAAAGCATTCTTTCTGGCTGTATCACAGCTTGGTATGGCTCCTGCTCTGCCCAAGACCACAAGGAACTACAAAAGGTCGTGGATGTAGCCCAATCCATCACGCAAACCAGCCTCCCATTCATTGACTCTGACTACACTTCCCACTGCCTCGGCAAAGCAGCCAGCATAATTAAAGACCCCACGCACCCCGGACATTATCTCTTCCACCTTCTTCCATCGGGAAAAAGATACAAAAGTCTGAGACCACGTACCAACCGACTCAAGAACAGCGTCTTCCCTGCTGCTGTCAGACTTTTGAATGGACTTACCTTGCATTAAGTTGATCTTTCTCTACACCCTAGCTATGATTGTAGCACTACATTCTGTACTCTCTCGTTTCCTTCTCTATGAATGGTATGCCTTGTCTGTATAGCGCGCAAGAAACAATACTTTTCACTGTATGTTAATACATGTGACAATAATAAATCAAATCAAATCAGATCAAAAATCAAACTTTAAGGTGCTTCAATACTGTTAAAGAAAATTACAGACATTCCTAAATGGTCATCACAAGCGCCAGAGTATGGTGACAAGGTGCACTTCATAGTAAATTCATTGCGGTATAAATGAAAGCCGACTTGTGTCACTAATAAACAAACAAACACAAATGGTGTAAAGGTATTTTAGTCGTCTACATAGATCAAGTTGCGCTCTGAGGTGCCTCAATACAATTGTAATACATTTAAGATTCACTGTATGCACTGGTATAGCTCTGCAAGAACAATCCCACAGGTTCTGCTGGCGAGTTGGACGCTGGGCAAGGGTTCTACAACATTCGAGTCTCAATTATGTCATAGGACCTCACCTAATTTTTTTAATAAAGTTTCCACTTGTCCCTGATGGTTGTCTTGGCTGACTTTAAAAAATAATTGCTGGGTTGAAATGAAAGATGGAGGACTGCATCAAGAATGAAGCTGTAAGTCCTAGAATTTACAACATTGCCACCTGCAAAGCAGGATAAAGTCACCCTCGTATTATAAATAATATATGCACTGAGAGATACTTTAGGTGCTTGCATCAGTCTATCTGAAGCATAAACATGAATCTATTTTAGCAGCAAGTATGACCTTCTAAAATTGTTTCTTTATTTTAAATACTGTTGACAATTTGCAATCAAATCACTTGAACGACATTAATATTTTACACCCAAATTAGTGCTGGCACAACAGAGTATTGAAGATTCAAAAATGTCCTCAAACTGGGTGTTTTTCCTGTTGTGTCTGTAAGTTTTGGGGGTTTTGCAGCATAAAACCCTTTTAATTCAAATATCCAGGCCCTGAATTTTACACCTGGGGCAGGGGGAGGGAGGGGGGGTCGGGGGGTCCGGGGGACCGGAGGCGGGGGGAGGGGGAGGGAGGGGGGGTCGGGGGGGTCAGGGGACCGGAGGCGGGGGGAGGGGTGGGGGGGGAGGGGGGGTTGCGTTGTCTGTGCCTGAATTCGGCACAGACGGAAATGATGTGAAACCTGTTTCCACCCAAGATTGCATTGTTAACGCAATATCATACAGGTTGGCCATTGTGTAATGCGTCTGCCAATTGTGCTGTCACTGAGCGGGACTGGGAACGCATCACTCTCTGAGTCCAATGAGGACCCGGTGGCAGGGTTTAAAATGGGAGAGGGCAACTCCCTGAATGCTGCCAGGGGTGTGAGGGAGGCTGAGGGAGCTGAAATCAACAACTGCAAGGAGTTTCATGATCAGCAATGGCATCAGCAATAGGAACCCAATATGGAAGGTGGGTGGGCAAGTTGGGTTTCACTGATGAGTGTCTGGGTGCCCTAGTGCCAGAGGTCAGTGCCAGGCAGCACATTCGGATGCCTAGGGCAGCAAGGGAAGGCCACCTCTGCTGTCAAAGAAGGTCTGGTTGGAGATCGCTGCCCAGGTTAGTGGGTGTGAATCTTTGTGCCATACCTGGTTTCAGTGACATGAATGGTTCAACAATCTTTTGCAGTCCGCAACAGTAAGGGCAGAGATGGCATGGATCTGTGTTGAGAAACGTAGTCACTCACTCCACTCACTCACCCAGACTCACTCAGACTCACTCACTCACTCAGATTCACTCACTCAGACTCACTCACATATTCACTCACTCAGGCTCTCACTTACTCACTCATTCATAGAATCCATACAATCCCTAGGCCATTTGGCCCATCAAGTCTGCACCAACCACAATCCTAACTAGGCCCTATTCCCGTAACCCCAAATATTTACCCTGCTAATCCCCTGACACTAGGGTTAACCTAGCATGGCCAATCAACATAACCCGCACATCTTTGGATTGTGGAAGGAAACCGGAGCACCCGGAGGAAACCCATGAAGACATGGGGAGGATGTGCAAACTCCACACAGATAGTGACCCAAGGCCGGAATTGAACCCAGATCTCCAGGGCTGTGAGGTAATAGTGCTAACCACTGTGCCACCATGCCACCCCACCCACTTACTCACTCACTCATTCACTCACCCACCCAGCATTATCGCTACAAAACGTATCTCCAAACTTCGTGGCCTCGGGGTTGGCTCTTCCCTCTGCAACTGGATTCTAGACTTCCTAACCCACAGACCGCAATCAGTAAGGGTAGGCAACGACACCTCCTCCAAGATTATCCTCAACACCAGTGCCCCACAAGGCTGTGACCTCAGCCCCTTTCTATACTCCTTATACACCTATGACTGTGGCCAAATTCCACTCCAACTCCATTTTCGAGTTTGCTAATGACACCATCGTGGTGGGTCGGATCTCAAACAATGATGAGACAGAGTACAGGAAAGAGATAGAGAATCTAGTGAACTGGTGTGGCAACAATAATCATCCCTCAATGTCAGTAAAATAAAGGAGATAGTCATCAACTTCAGGAAGTGGAGGACATGCCCCTGTCTACATCAACGGGGTTGAAGTGGAAATGTTGAGAACTTCAAGTTTCTAGGTGTCCAGGTCGCCAACAACCTGCCCTAGTCCCTCCACGGCAATGCTATAGTTAAGAAAGCTCACCAATGCCTCTATTTTCTCAGGAGGCTAAGGAAATTCGGCATGTCCACTATGACTATCACCAATTTTTACAGATGCACCATAGAAAACATCCTTTCCGAATGTATCACAGCTTGGTATGGCTCTTGCTCTGACCAAGACCTTAAGGAACTACAAAGGATTGGAAACATAACCCAGTCCATCACGCAAACCAGCATCCCATCCATTGACTCGCTCATTCACTCACTCAGTTACTCGCTCAGACTCTCACACTCACTCAACTTGATATCAATTTGGTGTTCCTGTCAATTGTTTAGAAATGTTTTACTCCATTACAGGCAGTATAGCAATGCAAGTTATTGTCGTTGTTGTTGTTGTGTACCTGCCAAATACTAATTTCAATTGCCATAGTCTTTTTCAGGTCAAAATATTTGTTAATAACATTGAAAGAGGTAAGTGTGCTCAATACATTTCAGGTAGAGATTACTGCATTGATTTTCTCTTAATGCTCCTCTCTCAGTTAGTTAAAAATCTATGTTTAATTTATTCTTTGTTTCCCAGTGGAAGTTACTTGAGAATTTCATCAACATTGCTCTCGTTTTACTTACTGGTTTCTCATCAATTTTAAATAGCATTGGAAGCTGAAGTCCCAGTGCTTTCCACTGAAGGAAGCAGATCAACTCCCTGGTATCTTGACGGATTACTGAGTGTTTTCTTTTTAAGTTGGAGACACAGATAGACAGCTGCTTAAATAATTAAGGAATTGTGTCTTTTCAAATTCTGTTGTTAAGTTTATCTCACCACGAACATAACTAGACATATAGTTCATGAGAATAGGGATAGGCCAACCACCTCTGAAACTGTCATCCCGTTCATTAGATCCTGGCTGATCTGCCGTCTCAGCAGCTTTTCAGGGAGTGAGTTCAGAGTTGTACTACATCTTGTGTGAGAAAGTGCTTACTGACACCACCCCTGAAAGTAGTTCTAGTTTCTATTTATGCTTTGTTCTGGACTGCCCCACCAGCGGGAATAATTCCTCCTCGTCAAGCTGTCAAGCCATTTAATCACTTGAAACATCTCAATTAGATTACGCTATAATCTTCCATACTCAATTGAATGCGAGATTAGTTTATGCAAACTGGCCTCATAATTGCCTTGCCGTCATGCTGGTGAACCTGCACTCCACATTCATGGGGCACAATCTTACTGGGCCTCCACGCTACACTCCCGCTGCTGTGAGGTCGGAGAATTTGGCTCCCAGCCAAATCTCCGTTCACTGCAGTGGGATGGGAAAACTCCTGCTGGCCTGAACGGCCGTAGGCTTCCGTCTCCAATGTCCTTTCTTAGGTAAGCTGCCCAGAACTGAATGCAGTACTCCAGATGTCATTTAAACAGAACTTCATACAATGGTGGCAGAATCATTAAATTTTAGCCCACACCTTCTTCCGTCGGGAAAAAGATACAAAAGTCTGAGGTCACGTACCGACCGACTCAAGAACAGCTTCTTCCCTGCCGTCAGACTTTTGGATGGACCTACAACACATTAACTTAATCTTTCTCTGCATCTTTCTCTGCACCTTAGCTAAGACTGTAACACTACATTCTGCACTCTCTCCTTTCCTTCTCTATGAACAGTATGCCTTGTCTGTATAGCGTGCAGGAAGCAATACTTTTCACTGTTATACTAAAACATGTGACAATGATAAATCAAATCAAATCAAAAGCTTAAGATGATGGTTAATAATTCACTCTAGACTTTGAGGACATATTTCTGTACTATTCACTCGTTTTTGTGATATCTGTATGTGGAACCTTAAGTCTTCCACGGTCAAATAGAAGTCAACAAAAAGGAAGGAAAATTATGTTTGAGTGAGGTTGGATTCATTGGCGCCACAAGGAAGCACCAATCAATTTTTGCAGTCATGTGCAATAATTTCGGGTTACTTTTGATTATTTGTTCTCCATGAATTTTGAGCTGCCTTCAAATTGAGGTATTTGTTGCAGTGTTAAATATTTTCAAGGAAAGATGTTCAGGGCATAGAGTATAAGGTGAGTCATTTATTGCTGTATGAATTTCGTCAACAAGCAAGTTGATTCTGTATTTAGCTCAAAACCTTTCACTCCTCACGGTTGGCCAGATTGTTAGTATTACAGAAATGAGCGCCTAACCTACACTGAAAATGGAACACAGGAACAGGAGTAGTCGCATTCAGCCCTGAAGCCAGAGCTCCATCGTTCAGTATAATCATGAATATTATTTACCTCATCTCCATATCCCTGTTTTTGCTCCATGTCCCTTGATATCCTTACTTAATAAAAAATAATCATTTTCAGCAGAAAGCTCACATGTTTCCACATCCACGGTCTTTAGGGAAGAGAATTCCAGATTTCCAGTACCCTTTGTGTGAGAAATGGCTTCCTGTTTTCCCTCCTGCCTGGCCGAGCTCTAACTTTAAGTTTTTACTCCCTCATTTTTGATCTGTACACAAGAGGAAATTGTTTCTCTGTATCTACCCATGAGCAAGCTACCCCTTAATCTTCTTTACTCAGGAGAATACAAGATACATTCTTAAGCAGACAGAAAGAGAAAATACCACCAAAAGTGCTCCTGCCATCAGATTCTTACAGGGCTAGTTTGCATGAAGGTATAAGTTTAAATATTGAAACAAAAGCTGTTTGCTGCTTATCACTTCCACAGGTTGATATAAATATTTTAAAACTCCTTGAAAACCAGATTCCGGGTTGGCACACAAAACTATAGACTCTTGTGTAAATCTTGTGATGGTCTAATGGTATTATCATTAGACTATTAATCCAGAAACTCAGCTCATGTTCTGGGGACCCGGGTTTGAATCCCACCGCGGCAGATGGTGGAATTTGAATTCAATAAAAAATATCTGCAATTAAGAATCTACTGATGACCATGAAACCATTGTCGATTGTCGGAAAAACCCATGGTTTTTCCGACAATCGACAATGGTTTCATGGTCATCAGTAGATTCTTAATTGCAGATATTTTTTATTGAATTCAAATTCCACCATCTGCCGCGGTGGGATTCAAACCCGGGTCCCCAGAACATGAGCTGAGTTTCTGGATTAATAGTCTAATGATAATACCATTAGACCATCACAAGATTTACACAAGAGTCTATAGTTTTGTGTGCCAACCCGGAATCTGGTTTTCAAGGAGTTTTAAAATATTTATATCAACCTGTGGAAGTGATAAGCAGCAAACAGCTTTTGTTTAAATATTTAAACTTATATCTTTAAATCACGAATGTCCTTTAGGGAAGGAAATCTGCCGTCCTTACCTGGTCTGGCCTACATCTGACTCCACAGCCACAGCAATGTGGTTGATTCTCAACTGCCCTTGGGCAACTAGGCATGGGCAATAAATGCTGGCCAGCCAGTGATGCCGATGTCCCACGAATTAATAAAAAAAACACTATAGTCCCTCTCTTTCAGCTGCTTTTGTCAGGCTTGCTGCTGCTATGCTGTGCTATCCCAATGGCTGCAGCACGGCTGGGGAAAGGTTGCTGGCTTTAACTGAGGAGGGGGGAGAACCAGCTATAGCCTTGCAGGATGCCCTTGACCAGCTCTGGGTCTTGTAGGTCCAGCTTTAGACTCTGCTGCCTCAACATGGGTAGTGGCTGGCTGGCAGCAGCAAGGACATTGCTGAGCGGTTGTGGGAGCATGAATGCTGTACAATTTGGACAGGAGGACTGAGACCAATATCCTTACATGGGTATTCACCAGTCCTGTGAGGGAGGGGTTAAATTAGAGAGGCAGTGGGGATGGGAAGCTGAGTGGAGAGACATAAGAGGGGGAAACAAAAATAAAAATGAAAGATAAAATCGTACAAAGCAAAAGTGGAAGGCGGGAGAAACAAAGGCTAGCAGCAAACAGGCCAGAGTACAAAAAAAGTGTAAAAATGCTAAAAAGCAGTCAAGTCCAAAGGTTGAATGCTCAGAGCATTCATAATAAAGTAGGCCAATGAACAGTACAAATAAACGTAAATGGGTACAATATGATTGCGATTACAGAGATATGGCTACAGGGTGACCAAGGCTGGGAACTGATTATCCAAGGGTATTTGATATTTAGGAAACACAGGCAAAAAAGAAGTGGGGAGGTGTTGTTAGTAAAGGATGGAATCAGTGCAATAGTGAGAAATAATATTGGAGAAAATCACAACGTAGAATCAGTCTGGTTTCGAGCTAAGAAGCATCAAGGGATGGAAACCATTAGTGGGAGTTGTCTAAATTGGTAAGTGATGCACTATCAATTACGATACGAGGACTCCAGCGAGTGAATGAAATTAACAGGCTTTTATTCACAAAGAACAGGAGCACACCCTTGTAGCTGACCTGGTCTAGACTGAGGCGAGGAGGAGGAACCATCACCTTTATACCCCACTCTGGGTGGAAAGGGAGGAGTCTCAGGTGGAAAGGGAGGAGTCTCGGGCCAGGTGCAGCATGGGTGTGTCCAGGCATACACATGTAGTAACAGTGGTTCACCACGGTAAGGTAGGGGACAGCATTAAACAGGAAATTAGAGATGCATGTAGCAAAGGTGCAACAGTATTAATGGGTGACTTGAATCTATTAATAGACTAGACAAACCAAATCAACAATAATAGTGTGGTAGATGAATTCCTGGAGTGTATATGAGGTGGATTTTTAGGCCAGCACATTGAGAAACCAATCAAGGAACAGGCTATCCTAGATTTTTAATTGTGCAATGAGAAGGGGTTAAATAATAATCTTGTTGTGTGGGATGAGGGAAGAGTGACCATAACATGTTACAATTCTTCATTAGGATGGAAGGTGAAATAGTTCAATCCAAAACAAGGGTCCTAAATCTAAACAAAGGAAACAATGAAGATATGAAGGGTGAGTTGGCTACATTTGTTTGGAGAATTTCATTATAAGGCATGATGGTGGATAGGAAATGGCTAACATTTAAGGAAATATGGTGCAAACAGACAACAGGAAAAGTGGCCCAACCATGGCTAACCAAATAAATTAAGGCTTGCACTTGATCCAAAGAGGAGCCATCTAAAGTTGCTAAGAAAAGGAATAAGCCCAAAGATTGGAGACAGTTCACAATTCAGCAAAGGAGGACAAAGAGATTAATCAAGAGAGGAAAAATAGAGTATGAGAGTAAACTTGCACGGAGCATAAAAGTGAACTGCAAATACTTCTATAAGAATGTAATAAGAAAACAAACTGATGATAACAAATGTATGTCCTTTATAGTCCAAAATTGGAGATTTTTCAATGGAGAACAAGGAAATAGCAGAACAATTAAACAGCTACTTCAGTTCTGTCTTCAGAAGAAAAGATAAATAACTTCCCAGAAATGATAGGGAGCCAAGTGTTGAGTGAGAAGGAGGAACTGAATTAAATTAGTGTCAGCAAAAAAAAATGCTGAAGAAATGAATGGGACTGACAACCGATATATCCCCAGGGCCTGATAATCTACATCCCAGGGTACGAAAGGATTTGACCATGGAAATAGCTGGACTGTAATCTTTCCCCTCCACCTTGATCCCTTTTATGTTTCTAATGTTCCTTGTTTGCCTCCCCCACAGGACCATCTGTCACTTGTTCTTAAGTATTGCTTTCACTGAGAACTGATCTTTGTTCTCTTATTTACACGTTCTGCTATTTTACCTTTATGCAACTATCCGTCATTAATGCTATCATTAACACTCCCTTTCTCTTGTGTCCATGATATCTTTGTCAATCTCTCCTTAGCTCTCACCTCTCCCTGACCTTCTACTCTGCTCCACCTCCTTCAAGGATAAAAGGGGTCACATTTCTACCCCCCTTCAGTTATGAAGAAGAGTCATTGGGACTTGAAATGTTGGGAGGAATGTTCCCATATTTTGGCAGAATGGGGTAGTAGACACGAAAATCAGTGTTTAGCCCACTGACCGTGGGGGTGGGGTTTTGCACCGTTTCCGGAATTCTCCGGCCTCGCCTGCAGCTGGGATTCTCCGACCTCGTCTGTGGCTGGGATTCTCCGACCTCGTCTGTGGCTGGGATTCTCCGACCTCGGCTGTGGCTGGGAATCTCTGTTCCTGTGGCAGTGAATGAAGGTTTGGCTGAGCACCAAATTCTCCCTTCTCACTGACAGCGAGGAGGGGTGTACGACATCAGAGAATTTCAGCCCATATTTTAAAAAATGATTCTCCATGGGTTACTCCCACCCACCTGATGAAGGAACAGCCTGTTCCGAAAGCTAGTGGCTTTTGCTACCAAATAAACCTGTTGGACTTTAACCTGGTGTTGTTAGACCTCTTACTGTGTTTCATACCACATCCATGGCAGGCGGCTTCAGATTCGGCCGCCCTGCCATTAGCCAAGCTCTTCAATTAGCAGGATGTCCTCAGCCATTTATTCATGGTCCAACGCATAGGATGGCTGCTCAGTGTCTGCCCCGCAATTTTCAGAGGCCTCCCTCACAAGACTGCTGGATACCGTAGAGCAATGTAGTGACGTCCTCTATCCATACACAAGGAGGTGACCCACAAGAAGGAGAAGAAGCCAACATGGGTAGCTGTGGCAGTATTGATAAGCGCCAGCTTCCTGAGAAGGAGAACATCCAGTGCTGGAAAGGATGAATGATTTCCTCCATTTTGCCAGGGTGAGTCAGTCCTCTCATCACTCTCAGCTCCCACATTCACACAACCATTACACACTCACAGGGAGCTCACTCACTGCCACCTTAAAGGACACCACCATTCGCTCTCCCACATACATCTTCATCTCCCTGCAGGTCGTGTCCTCATCACCTCATTGCTCCCACTCGCCATCCACACATGCCAGGCATCAATACCATCTGCCCTGGCTCATGGCCTGCTTACATTCTCTCCATCTATTTTCATACAGGACAAGTTGGCTCACAATAAATGGGAAAGATCCCAGATGGGCGAAGGAATGCCAGAATTAAAAACCCTCTTGGTTTTGAGGAGAGGGCCCTCCAGCTGGTCGGGAACAAATTTGATTGCTCCTGTGCTGAGGGTGAGGTGGGCGCCAATAAGCAAAGTGAGGACCCAGAACACCATCAGCCATCACACCAATCTAATATGAGTCAAGTTGCCTCCATCTGAAGGTCCTGCCATGCACTAATGAAATCTCCCTTCTCTTACAGGCACTTCCAGAGAGCAGCCCAGGGCCTGCACTAAGAGTCCATCTCAGAGACCAGCTCTGATGACTTGAGTTGGAAATCGAAGAATCGTCACAGCTTTCACCCATACCCTCCACCAGCGCAGAGTAGTACAATTGCCACCACATCTGCAACTGGCAGAATGTAAGCTAATCTAATTCTGCCTTTAAGAACACAAGAAATAGGAGCAGGAGTAGACCATGTGGACAGACGTTCCTGCTCCACCACAATCATGGCTGGTCTTAGGCTTGAACCCCACTTTCCTGCCTCCTCCCCTCATCCCTTGACTTCCCGAAAGACCAAAAATCTGTCTATCCCAGTCTTAAATGTATTCAACAATGGAGAATCCACAACACTCTGGGGTGGAGAATTCTATAGATTCACCATGCTTCCAGTGAAGTAATTTCTCCTCTTCTCAGTCCGAAATAGTCAGACCCTTATCCTGAGGCTGTGCCCCAGTGTTTTCGATTCCCGGGACAGCGGAAACAATCTCTCAGTGCCCATCCTATCAAGCCCCTTGAGGACTTTGTGGGTTTTAATGAGCGAGCTATTCAATAAATGTAAAGCATTTTTATCCTCTGTGCGTTGCACACTTTTAAGCCACAATGTTCTACCAGATGTTCTACAGTGATGTATAACTTTAGGAATCAAAAGAAAATGATCAAGTAAAATCTGTGTGATCATTCAAAGATAACCCACGGCATTAGTTACGTGTGAGGAGCAATCCTGCATGGAATGTTTGTGACACAGTTAGGAAACTTCTCTGGACCTCTCTTCCCCATTGAGTATGTATCATTGTACTTTCACAGTAAAAGGAAGCATCTTGACTATCCTTCTAAACCTCTGCCAGTCGCATCCTCACCAAAGCAGAGTGAAGCAAGTGTAACTTAGTAAAAGCATTTCCTCTGCATCTCCTTCTGAGGGTGAAGTTAGATGAAGAACTTGCTGTGTTTCAACACACTGAACATTCTGAGCATCAAAGTGTGAGCAAAGAAAAAAGACTAATTATCCAGACTGTCTGTAGCCTGTTGATGGAATCTCACGTTGATCCATTTTCGTGGAGAGGCAAGCTTTTTTCTGCCTTACAGTCAAATTTGCCTGCACCATTTAAAATGAGTACATAAAACATAGAACATTACAGCACAGAACAGGCCCTTCGGCCCACGATGTTGTGCCGACCTTCATCTGAAACCAAGATCAAGCTATCCCACTCCCTACCATCCTGGTGTGCTCCATGTGCCTATCCAATAACGGCTTAAATGTTCCTAAAGTGTCTGACTCCACTATCACTGCAGGCAGTCCATTCCACACCCCAACCACTCTCTGCGTGAAGAACCTACCTCTGATATCCTTCCTATATCTCCCACCATGAACCCTATAGTTATGCCCCCTTGTAATAGCTCCATCCACCCGAGGAAATAGTCTTTGAACGTTCACTCGATCTATCCCCTTCATCATTTTATAAACCTCTATTAAGTCTCCCCTCAATCTCCTCCGCTCCAGAGAGAACAGCCCCAGCTCCCTCAACCTTTCCTCATAAGACCGACACTCCAAACCAGGCAGCATCCTGGTAAATCTCCTCTGCACTCTTTCCAGCGCTTCCACATCCTTCTTATAGTGAGGTGACCAGAACTGCACGCAATATTCCAAATGCGGTCTCACCAAGATCCTGTACAGTTGCAGCATAACCCCATGGCTCTTAAACTCCAACCCCCTGTTAATAAAAGCTAACACACTATATGCCTTCTTCACAGCTCTATCCACTTGAGTGGCAACCTTTAGAGATCTGTGGATATGGACCCCAAGATCTCTCTGTTCCTCCACAGTCTTCAGAACCCTACCTTTGACCCTGTAATCCACATTTAAATTAGTCCTACCAAAATGAATCACCTCACATTTATCAGGGTTAAACTCCATTTGCCATTTTTCAGCCCAGCTTTGCATCCTATCTATGTCTCTTTGCAGCCTACAACAGCCCTCCACCTCATCCACTACTCCACCAATCTTGGTGTCATCAGCAAATTTACTGATCCACCCTTCAGCCCCCTCCTCTAAGTCATTAATAAAAATCACAAAGAGCAGAGGACCAAGCACCGATCCCTGCGGCACTCCGCTAGCAACCTGCCTCCAGTCCGAAAATTTTCCATCCACCACCACCCTCTGTCTTCGATCAGATAGCCAGTTACCTATCCAATCGGCCAACTTTCCCTCTATCCCACACCTCCTTACTTTCATCATAAGCCGACCATGGGGGACCTTATCAAACGCCTTACTAAAATCCATGTATATGACATCAACCGCCCTACCTTCATCAACACACCTAGTTACCTCCTCAAAAAATTCTATCAAATTTGTGAGGCACGATTTGCCCTTCACAAATCCGTGCTGACTATCCCGGATTAATCCGCATCTTTCTAAATGGTCGTAAATCCCATCCCTAAGGACCTTTTCCATCAATTTACCAACCACCGAAGTCAGACTAACCGGTCTATAATTACCAGGGTCATTTCTATTCCCTTTCTTAAACAGAGGAACAACATTTGCCACTCTCCAGTCCTCTGGCACCATCCCCGTGGACAGTGAGGACCCAAAGATCAAAGCCAAAGGCTCTGCAATCTCATCCCTCGCCTCCCAAAGAATCCTAGGATACATTTCATCAGGCCCAGGGGACTTATCGACCTTCAGTTTATTCAAAACTGCCAATACATCCTCCCTCCGAACATCTATTTCCTCCAGCCTATTAGCCTGTAACACCTTCTCTTCCTGAAAAACATGGCCCCTCTCCTTGGTGAACACTGAAGAAAAGTATTCATTCATCACCTCGCCTATCTCTACTGATTCCATACACAAGTTCCCACCACTGTCCTTGA